>NC_135059.1:0-625000 GCF_051014685.1 Ptiloglossa arizonensis | reverse complement strand
GGGGAAAAGTACGCATACCGTTGTAATCGGGCGAGTTGCTTCTTTCAGATGCAACAGAAATTTTGCGGATTGGTCAATCCTTTCACGAGATATGGCAGTTTGGAGGTAACAACGCTCAAGAAACTCAAAATTTTCGCAGTTATGATGCTCGAAACGAATAACTGGAACGGCCTAGGGGAAAAGTACGCATACCGTTGTAATCGGGCGAGTTTCTTCTTTCAGATGCAACAGAAATTTTGCGGATTGGTCAAATCGTTCGCGAGATATGGCAGTTTGGAGGTAAGAAACGCTTGAGAAACTCAAAATATTCGCAGTTCTGATGCTCGAAACGAATAACTAGAACGGCCTAGGGGAAAAGTACGCATACCGTTGTAATCGGGCGAGTTTCTACTTTCAGATGCAACAGAAATTTTGCGGATTGGTCAATCCGTTCGCGAGATATGGCAGTTTGGAGGTAAGAAACACTTGAGAAACTCAAAATTTTCGCAGTTCTGATGCTTGAAACGAATAACTAGAACGGCCTAGGGGAAAAGTACGCACACCGTTGTAATCGGGCGAGTTGCTTCTTTCAGATGCAACAGAAATTTTGCGGATTGTTCAATCCTTTCCCGAGATATGGCAGTTTGGATGTAAGAAACGCTCGAGAAACTCAAAATTTTCGCAGTTCTGAAGCTCGAAACGAATAACTAGAACGGCCTAGGGGAAAAGTACGCATACCGTTGTAATCGGGCGAGTTGCTTCTTTCAGACGCAACAGAAATTTTGCGGATTGGTCAATCCGTTCGACAGATATGGCAGTTTGGAGGTAAGAAACGCTTGAGAAACTCAAAAATTTCGCAGTTCTGATGCTCGAAACGAATTACTAGAACGGCCTAGGGGAAAAGTACGCATACCGTTGTAATCGGGCGAGTTTCGACTTTCAGATGCAACAGAAATTTTGCGGATTGTTCAATCCTTTCCCGAGATATGGCAGTTTGGAGGTAAGAAACGCTCGAGAAACTCAAAATTTTCGCAGTTCTGATGCTCGAAACGAATAACTGGAACGGCCTAGGGGAAAAGTACGCATACCGTTGTAATCGGGCGAGTTTCGACTTTCAGATGCAACAGAAATTTTGCGGATTGTTCAATCCTTTCCCGAGATATGGCAGTTTGGATGTAAGAAACGCTCGAGAAACTCAAAATTTTCGCAGTTCTGAAGCTCGAAACGAATAACTAGAACGGCCTAGGGGAAAAGTACGCATACCGTTGTAATCGGGCGAGTTGCTTCTTTCAGACGCAACAGAAATTTTGCGGATTGGTCAATCCGTTCGCGAGATATGGCAGTTTTAAGGTAAGAAACGCTTGAGAAACTCAAAAATTTCGTAGTTCTGATGCTCGAAACGAATTACTAGAACGGCCTAGGGGAAAAGTACGCATACCGTTGTAATCGGGCGAGTTGCTTCTTTCAGATGCAACAGAAATTTTGCGGATTGGTCAATCCTTTCACGAGATATGGCAGTTTGGAGGTAAGAAACGCTCAAGAAACTCAAAATTTTCGCAGTTATGATGCTCGAAACGAATAACTGGAACGGCCTAGGGGAAAAGTACGCATACCGTTGTAATCGGGCGAGTTTCTTCTTTCAGATGCAACAGAAATTTTGCGGATTGGTCAAATCGTTCGCGAGATATGGCAGTTTGGAGGTAAGAAACGCTTGAGAAACTCAAAATATTCGCAGTTCTGATGCTCGAAACGAATAACTAGAACGGCCTAGGGGAAAAGTACGCATACCGTTGTAATCGGGCGAGTTTCTACTTTCAGATGCAACAGAAATTTTGCGGATTGGTCAATCCGTTCGCGAGATATGGCAGTTTGGAGGTAAGAAACACTTGAGAAACTCAAAATTTTCGCAGTTCTGATGCTTGAAACGAATAACTAGAACGGCCTAGGGGAAAAGTACGCACACCGTTGTAATCGGGCGAGTTGCTTCTTTCAGATGCAACAGAAATTTTGCGGATTGTTCAATCCTTTCCCGAGATATGGCAGTTTGGATGTAAGAAACGCTCGAGAAACTCAAAATTTTCGCAGTTCTGAAGCTCGAAACGAATTACTAGAACGGCCTAGGGGAAAAGTACGCATACCGTTGTAATCGGGCGAGTTGCTTCTTTCAGATGCAACAGAAATTTTGCGGATTGGTCAATCCTTTCCCGAGATATGGCAGTTTGGAGGTAAGAAACGCTTGAGAAACTCAAAATATTCGCAGTTCTGATGCTCGAAACGAATAACTAGAACGGCCTAGGGGAAAAGTACGCATACCGTTGTAATCGGGCGAGCTGCTTCTTTCAGATGCAACAGAAATTTTGCGGATTGGTCAATCCGTTCGCGAGATATGGCAGTTTGGAGGTAAGAAACGCTTGAGAAACTCAAAATATTCGCAGTTCTGATGCTCGAAACGAATAACTAGAACGGCCTAGGGGAAAAGTACGCATACCGTTGTAATCGGGCGAGTTTCTACTTTCAGATGCAACAGAAATTTTGCGGATTGGTCAATCCGTTCGCGAGATATGGCTGTTTGGAGGTAAGAAACGCTTGAGAAACTCAAAAATTTCGCAGTTCTGATGCTCGAAACGAATAACTAGAACGGCCTAGGGGAAAAGTACGCATACCGTTGTAATCGGGCGAGTTTCGACTTTCAGATGCAACAGAAATTTTGCGGATTGTTCAATCCTTTCCCGAGATATGGCAGTTTGGAGGTAAGAAACGCTCGAGAAACTCAAAATTTTCGCAGTTCTGATGCTCGAAACGAATAACTGGAACGGCCTAGGGGAAAAGTACGCATACCGTTGTAATCGGGCGAGTTTCGACTTTCAGATGCAACAGAAATTTTGCGGATTGTTCAATCCTTTCCCGAGATATGGCAGTTTGGATGTAAGAAACGCTCGAGAAACTCAAAATTTTCGCAGTTCTGAAGCTCGAAACGAATAACTAGAACGGCCTAGGGGAAAAGTACGCATACCGTTGTAATCGGGCGAGTTGCTTCTTTCAGACGCAACAGAAATTTTGCGGATTGGTCAATCCGTTCGCGAGATATGGCAGTTTTAAGGTAAGAAACGCTTGAGAAACTCAAAAATTTCGTAGTTCTGATGCTCGAAACGAATTACTAGAACGGCCTAGGGGAAAAGTACGCATACCGTTGTAATCGGGCGAGTTGCTTCTTTCAGATGCAACAGAAATTTTGCGGATTGGTCAATCCTTTCACGAGATATGGCAGTTTGGAGGTAAGAAACGCTCAAGAAACTCAAAATTTTCGCAGTTATGATGCTCGAAACGAATAACTGGAACGGCCTAGGGGAAAAGTACGCATACCGTTGTAATCGGGCGAGTTTCTTCTTTCAGATGCAACAGAAATTTTGCGGATTGGTCAAATCGTTCGCGAGATATGGCAGTTTGGAGGTAAGAAACGCTTGAGAAACTCAAAATATTCGCAGTTCTGATGCTCGAAACGAATAACTAGAACGGCCTAGGGGAAAAGTACGCATACCGTTGTAATCGGGCGAGTTTCTACTTTCAGATGCAATACAAATTTTGCGGATTGGTCAATCCGTTCGCGAGATATGGCAGTTTGGCGGTAAGAAACGCTTGAGAAACTCAAAATTTTCGCAGTTCTGATGCTCGAAACGAATAACTAGAACGCCCTAGGGGAAAAGTACGCATACAGTTGTAATCGGGCGAGTAGCTTCTTTCAGATGCAACAGAAATTTTGCGGATTGGTCAATCCGTTCGCGAGATATGGCGGTTTGAAGGTAAGAAACGCTTGAGAAACTCAAAAATTTCGCAGTTCTGATGCTCGAAACGAATAACTAGAACGGCCTAGGGGAAAAGTACGCATACCGTTGTAATCGGGCGAGCTGCTTCTTTCAGATGCAACAGAAATTTTGCGGATTGGTCAATCCGTTCGCGAGATATGGCAGTTTGGAGGTAAGAAACGCTTGAGAAACTCAAAATATTCGCAGTTCTGATGCTCGAAACGAATAACTAGAACGGCCTAGGGGAAAAGTACGCATACCGTTGTAATCGGGCGAGTTTCTACTTTCAGATGCAACAGAAATTTTGCGGATTGGTCAATCCGTTCGCGAGATATGGCAGTTTGGAGGTAAGAAACACTTGAGAAACTCAAAATTTTCGCAGTTCTGATGCTTGAAACGAATAACTAGAACGGCCTAGGGGAAAAGTACGCACACCGTTGTAATCGGGCGAGTTGCTTCTTTCAGATGCAACAGAAATTTTGCGGATTGTTCAATCCTTTCCCGAGATATGGCAGTTTGGATGTAAGAAACGCTCGAGAAACTCAAAATTTTCGCAGTTCTGAAGCTCGAAACGAATAACTAGAACGGCCTAGGGGAAAAGTACGCATACCGTTGTAATCGGGCGAGTTGCTTCTTTCAGACGCAACAGAAATTTTGCGGATTGGTCAATCCGTTCGACAGATATGGCAGTTTGGAGGTAAGAAACGCTTGAGAAACTCAAAAATTTCGCAGTTCTGATGCTCGAAACGAATTACTAGAACGGCCTAGGGGAAAAGTACGCATACCGTTGTAATCGGGCGAGTTTCGACTTTCAGATGCAACAGAAATTTTGCGGATTGGTCAATCCGTTCGCGAGATATGGCAGTTTTAAGGTAAGAAACGCATGAGAAACTCAAAAATTTCGTAGTTCTGATGCTCGAAACGAATTACTAGAACGGCCTAGGGGAAAAGTACGCATACCGTTGTAATCGGGCGAGTTGCTTCTTTCAGATGCAACAGAAATTTTGCGGATTGGTCAATCCTTTCGCGAGATATGGCAGTTTGGAGGTAAGAAACGCTTGAGAAACTCAAAATATTCGCAGTTCTGATGCTCGAAACGAATAACTAGAACGGCCTAGGGGAAAAGTACGCATACCGTTGTAATCGGGCGAGCTGCTTCTTTCAGATGCAACAGAAATTTTGCGGATTGGTCAATCCGTTCGCGAGATATGGCAGTTTGGAGGTAAGAAACGCTTGAGAAACTCAAAATATTCGCAGTTCTGATGCTCGAAACGAATAACTAGAACGGCCTAGGGGAAAAGTACGCATACCGTTGTAATCGGGCGAGTTTCTACTTTCAGATGCAACAGAAATTTTGCGGATTGGTCAATCCGTTCGCGAGATATGGCTGTTTGGAGGTAAGAAACGCTTGAGAAACTCAAAAATTTCGCAGTTCTGATGCTCGAAACGAATAACTAGAACGGCCTAGGGGAAAAGTACGCATACCGTTGTAATCGGGCGAGTTTCGACTTTCAGATGCAACAGAAATTTTGCGGATTGTTCAATCCTTTCCCGAGATATGGCAGTTTGGAGGTAAGAAACGCTCGAGAAACTCAAAATTTTCGCAGTTCTGATGCTCGAAACGCATAACTGGAACGGCCTAGGGGAAAAGTACGCATACCGTTGTAATCGGGCGAGTTTCGACTTTCAGATGCAACAGAAATTTTGCGGATTGTTCAATCCTTTCCCGAGATATGGCAGTTTGGATGTAAGAAACGCTCGAGAAACTCAAAATTTTCGCAGTTCTGAAGCTCGAAACGAATAACTAGAACGGCCTAGGGGAAAAGTACGCATACCGTTGTAATCGGGCGAGTTGCTTCTTTCAGACGCAACAGAAATTTTGCGGATTGGTCAATCCGTTCGCGAGATATGGCAGTTTTAAGGTAAGAAACGCTTGAGAAACTCAAAAATTTCGTAGTTCTGATGCTCGAAACGAATTACTAGAACGGCCTAGGGGAAAAGTACGCATACCGTTGTAATCGGGCGAGTTGCTTCTTTCAGATGCAACAGAAATTTTGCGGATTGGTCAATCCTTTCACGAGATATGGCAGTTTGGAGGTAAGAAACGCTCAAGAAACTCAAAATTTTCGCAGTTATGATGCTCGAAACGAATAACTGGAACGGCCTAGGGGAAAAGTACGCATACCGTTGTAATCGGGCGAGTTTCTTCTTTCAGATGCAACAGAAATTTTGCGGATTGGTCAAATCGTTCGCGAGATATGGCAGTTTGGAGGTAAGAAACGCTTGAGAAACTCAAAATATTCGCAGTTCTGATGCTCGAAACGAATAACTAGAACGGCCTAGGGGAAAAGTACGCATACCGTTGTAATCGGGCGAGTTTCTACTTTCAGATGCAATACAAATTTTGCGGATTGGTCAATCCGTTCGCGAGATATGGCAGTTTGGATGTAAGAAACGCTTGAGAAACTCAAAATTTTCGCAGTTCTGATGCTCGAAACGAATAACTAGAACGCCCTAGGGGAAAAGTACGCATACAGTTGTAATCGGGCGAGTAGCTTCTTTCAGATGCAACAGAAATTTTGCGGATTGGTCAATCCGTTCGCGAGATATGGCGGTTTGAAGGTAAGAAACGCTTGAGAAACTCAAAAATTTCGCAGTTCTGATGCTCGAAACGAATAACTAGAACGGCCTAGGGGAAAAGTACGCATACCGTTGTAATCGGGCGAGCTGCTTCTTTCAGATGCAACAGAAATTTTGCGGATTGGTCAATCCGTTCGCGAGATATGGCAGTTTGGAGGTAAGAAACGCTTGAGAAACTCAAAATATTCGCAGTTCTGATGCTCGAAACGAATAACTAGAACGGCCTAGGGGAAAAGTACGCATACCGTTGTAATCGGGCGAGTTTCTACTTTCAGATGCAACAGAAATTTTGCGGATTGGTCAATCCGTTCGCGAGATATGGCAGTTTGGAGGTAAGAAACACTTGAGAAACTCAAAATTTTCGCAGTTCTGATGCTTGAAACGAATAACTAGAACGGCCTAGGGGAAAAGTACGCACACCGTTGTAATCGGGCGAGTTGCTTCTTTCAGATGCAACAGAAATTTTGCGGATTGTTCAATCCTTTCCCGAGATATGGCAGTTTGGATGTAAGAAACGCTCGAGAAACTCAAAATTTTCGCAGTTCTGAAGCTCGAAACGAATAACTAGAACGGCCTAGGGGAAAAGTACGCATACCGTTGTAATCGGGCGAGTTGCTTCTTTCAGACGCAACAGAAATTTTGCGGATTGGTCAATCCGTTCGACAGATATGGCAGTTTGGAGGTAAGAAACGCTTGAGAAACTCAAAAATTTCGCAGTTCTGATGCTCGAAACGAATTACTAGAACGGCCTAGGGGAAAAGTACGCATACCGTTGTAATCGGGCGAGTTTCGACTTTCAGATGCAACAGAAATTTTGCGGATTGGTCAATCCGTTCGCGAGATATGGCAGTTTTAAGGTAAGAAACGCATGAGAAACTCAAAAACTTCGTAGTTCTGACGCTCGAAACGAATTACTAGAACGGCCTAGGGGAAAAGTACGCATACCGTTGTAATCGGGCGAGTTGCTTCTTTCAGATGCAACAGAAATTTTGCGGATTGGTCAATCCTTTCCCGAGATATGGCAGTTTGGAGGTAAGAAACGCTTGAGAAACTCAAAATATTCGCAGTTCTGATGCTCGAAACGAATAACTAGAACGGCCTAGGGGAAAAGTACGCATACCGTTGTAATCGGGCGAGCTGCTTCTTTCAGATGCAACAGAAATTTTGCGGATTGGTCAATCCGTTCGCGAGATATGGCAGTTTGGAGGTAAGAAACGCTTGAGAAACTCAAAATATTCGCAGTTCTGATGCTCGAAACGAATAACTAGAACGGCCTAGGGGAAAAGTACGCATACCGTTGTAATCGGGCGAGTTTCTACTTTCAGATGCAACAGAAATTTTGCGGATTGGTCAATCCGTTCGCGAGATATGGCTGTTTGGAGGTAAGAAACGCTTGAGAAACTCAAAAATTTCGCAGTTCTGATGCTCGAAACGAATAACTAGAACGGCCTAGGGGAAAAGTACGCATACCGTTGTAATCGGGCGAGTTTCGACTTTCAGATGCAACAGAAATTTTGCGGATTGTTCAATCCTTTCCCGAGATATGGCAGTTTGGAGGTAAGAAACGCTCGAGAAACTCAAAATTTTCGCAGTTCTGATGCTCGAAACGAATAACTGGAACGGCCTAGGGGAAAAGTACGCATACCGTTGTAATCGGGCGAGTTTCGACTTTCAGATGCAACAGAAATTTTGCGGATTGTTCAATCCTTTCCCGAGATATGGCAGTTTGGATGTAAGAAACGCTCGAGAAACTCAAAATTTTCGCAGTTCTGAAGCTCGAAACGAATAACTAGAACGGCCTAGGGGAAAAGTACGCATACCGTTGTAATCGGGCGAGTTGCTTCTTTCAGACGCAACAGAAATTTTGCGGATTGGTCAATCCGTTCGCGAGATATGGCAGTTTTAAGGTAAGAAACGCTTGAGAAACTCAAAAATTTCGTAGTTCTGATGCTCGAAACGAATTACTAGAACGGCCTAGGGGAAAAGTACGCATACCGTTGTAATCGGGCGAGTTGCTTCTTTCAGATGCAACAGAAATTTTGCGGATTGGTCAATCCTTTCACGAGATATGGCAGTTTGGAGGTAAGAAACGCTCAAGAAACTCAAAATTTTCGCAGTTATGATGCTCGAAACGAATAACTGGAACGGCCTAGGGGAAAAGTACGCATACCGTTGTAATCGGGCGAGTTTCTTCTTTCAGATGCAACAGAAATTTTGCGGATTGGTCAAATCGTTCGCGAGATATGGCAGTTTGGAGGTAAGAAACGCTTGAGAAACTCAAAATATTCGCAGTTCTGATGCTCGAAACGAATAACTAGAACGGCCTAGGGGAAAAGTACGCATACCGTTGTAATCGGGCGAGTTTCTACTTTCAGATGCAATACAAATTTTGCGGATTGGTCAATCCGTTCGCGAGATATGGCAGTTTGGAGGTAAGAAACGCTTGAGAAACTCAAAATTTTCGCAGTTCTGATGCTCGAAACGAATAACTAGAACGCCCTAGGGGAAAAGTACGCATACAGTTGTAATCGGGCGAGTAGCTTCTTTCAGATGCAACAGAAATTTTGCGGATTGGTCAATCCGTTCGCGAGATATGGCGGTTTGAAGGTAAGAAACGCTTGAGAAACTCAAAAATTTCGCAGTTCTGATGCTCGAAACGAATAACTAGAACGGCCTAGGGGAAAAGTACGCATACCGTTGTAATCGGGCGAGCTGCTTCTTTCAGATGCAACAGAAATTTTGCGGATTGGTCAATCCGTTCGCGAGATATGGCAGTTTGGAGGTAAGAAACGCTTGAGAAACTCAAAATATTCGCAGGTCTGATGCTCGAAACGAATAACTAGAACGGCCTAGGGGAAAAGTACGCATACCGTTGTAATCGGGCGAGTTTCGACTTTCAGATGCAACAGAAATTTTGCGGATTGTTCAATCCTTTCCCGAGATATGGCAGTTTGGAGGTAAGAAACGCTCGAGAAACTCAAAATTTTCGCAGTTCTGATGCTCGAAACGAATAACTGGAACGGCCTAGGGGAAAAGTACGCATACCGTTGTAATCGGGCGAGTTTCGACTTTCAGATGCAACAGAAATTTTGCGGATTGTTCAATCCTTTCCCGAGATATGGCAGTTTGGATGTAAGAAACGCTCGAGAAACTCAAAATTTTCGCAGTTCTGAAGCTCGAAACGAATAACTAGAACGGCCAAGGGGAAAAGTACGCATACCGTTGTAATCGGGCGAGTTGCTTCTTTCAGACGCAACAGAAATTTTGCGGATTGGTCAATCCGTTCGCGAGATATGGCAGTTTTAAGGTAAGAAACGCTTGAGAAACTCAAAAATTTCGTAGTTCTGATGCTCGAAACGAATTACTAGAACGGCCTAGGGGAAAAGTACGCATACCGTTGTAATCGGGCGAGTTGCTTCTTTCAGATGCAACAGAAATTTTGCGGATTGGTCAATCCTTTCACGAGATATGGCAGTTTGGAGGTAAGAAACGCTCAAGAAACTCAAAATTTTCGCAGTTATGATGCTCGAAACGAATAACTGGAACGGCCTAGGGGAAAAGTACGCATACCGTTGTAATCGGGCGAGTTTCTTCTTTCAGATGCAACAGAAATTTTGCGGATTGGTCAAATCGTTCGCGAGATATGGCAGTTTGGAGGTAAGAAACGCTTGAGAAACTCAAAATATTCGCAGTTCTGATGCTCGAAACGAATAACTAGAACGGCCTAGGGGAAAAGTACGCATACCGTTGTAATCGGGCGAGTTTCTACTTTCAGATGCAATACAAATTTTGCGGATTGGTCAATCCGTTCGCGAGATATGGCAGTTTGGAGGTAAGAAACGCTTGAGAAACTCAAAATTTTCGCAGTTCTGATGCTCGAAACGAATAACTAGAACGCCCTAGGGGAAAAGTACGCATACAGTTGTAATCGGGCGAGTAGCTTCTTTCAGATGCAACAGAAATTTTGCGGATTGGTCAATCCGTTCGCGAGATATGGCGGTTTGAAGGTAAGAAACGCTTGAGAAACTCAAAAATTTCGCAGTTCTGATGCTCGAAACGAATAACTAGAACGGCCTAGGGGAAAAGTACGCATACCGTTGTAATCGGGCGAGCTGCTTCTTTCAGATGCAACAGAAATTTTGCGGATTGGTCAATCCGTTCGCGAGATATGGCAGTTTGGAGGTAAGAAACGCTTGAGAAACTCAAAATATTCGCAGTTCTGATGCTCGAAACGAATAACTAGAACGGCCTAGGGGAAAAGTACGCATACCGTTGTAATCGGGCGAGTTTCTACTTTCAGATGCAACAGAAATTTTGCGGATTGGTCAATCCGTTCGCGAGATGTGGCAGTTTGGAGGTAAGAAACGCTTGAGAAACTCAAAATTTTCGCAGTTCTGATGCTTGAAACGAATAACTAGAACGGCCTAGGGGAAAAGTACGCATACCGTTGTAATCGGGCGAGTTTCGACTTTCAGATGCAACAGAAATTTTGCGGATTGGTCAATCCGTTCGCGAGATATGGCAGTTTGGAGGTAAGAAACGCTTGAGAAACTCAAAATATTCGCAGTTCTGATGCTCGAAACGAATAACTAGAACGGCCTAGGGGAAAAGTACGCATACCGTTGTAATCGGGCGAGTTTCTACTTTCAGATGCAACAGAAATTTTGCGGACTGGTCAATCTGTTCGCGAGATATGGCTGTTTGGAGGTAAGAAACGCTTGAGAAACTCAAAAATTTCGCAGTTCTGATGCTCGAAACGAATAACTAGAACGGCCTAGGGGAAAAGTACGCATACCGTTGTAATCGGGCGAGTTTCGACTATCAGATGCAACAGAAATTTTGCGTATTATTCAATCCTTTCCCGAGATATGGCAGTTTGGAGGTAAGAAACGCTCGAGAAACTCAAAATTTTCGCAGTTCTGATGCTCGAAACGAATAACTGGAACGGCCTAGGGGAAAAATACGCATACCGTTGTAATCGGGCGAGTTTCTTCTTTCAGATGCAACAGAAATTTTGCGGATTGTTCAATCCTTTCCCGAGATATGGCAGTTTGGAGGTAAGAAATGCTTGAGAAACTCAAAATTTTCGCAGTTCTGATGCTCGAAACGAATAACTGGAACGGCCTAGGGGAAAAATACGCATACCGTTGTAATCGGGCGAGTTTCTTCTTTCAGATGCAACAGAAATTTTGCGGATTGGTCAATCCTTTCGCGAGATATGGCAGTTTGGAGGTAAGAAACGCTTGAGAAACTCAAAATTTTCGCAGTTCTGATGCTCGAAACGAATAACTAGAACGGCCTAGGGGAAAAGTACGCATACCGTTGTAATCGGGCGAGTTTCTACTTTCAGATGCAACAGAAATTTTGCGGATTGGTCAATCCGTTCACGAGATATGGCAGTTTGGAGGTAAGAAACGCTTGAGAAACTCAAAGTTTTCGCAGTTCTGATGCTCTAAACGAATAACTAGAACGGCCTAGGGGAAAAGTACGCATACCGTTGTAATCGGGCGAGTTTCTACTTTCAGATGCAACAGAAATTTTGCGGATTGTTCAATCCTTTCCCGAGATATGGCAGTTTGGAGGTAAGAAACGCTTGAGAAACTCAAAATTTTCGCAGTTCTAATGCTCGAAACGAATAACTAGAACGGCCAAGGGGAAAAGTACGCATACCGTTGTAATCGGGCGAGTTTCTACTTTCAGATGCAACAGAAATTTTGCGGATTGGTCAATCCGTTCGCGAGATATGGCAGTTTGGAAGTAAGAAACGCTTGAGAAACTCAAAATTTTCGCAGTTCTGATGCTTGAAACGAATAACTAGAACGGCCTAGGGGAAATGTACGCATACCGTTGTAATCGGGCGAGTTGCTTCTTTCAGATGCAACAGAAATTTTGCGGATTGGTCAATCCTTTCGCGAGATATGGCAGTTTGGAGGTTAGAAACGCTTGAGAAACTCAAAATTTTCGCAGTTCTGATGCTCGAAACGAATAACTAGAACGGCCTAGGAGAAGACTACGCATACCGTTGTAATCGGGCGAGTAGCTTCTTTCAGATGCAACAGAAATTTTGCGGATTGGTCAATCCTTTCGCGAGATATGGCAGTTTGAAGGTAAGAAACGCTTGAGAAACTCAAAAATTTCGCAGTTCTGATGCTCGAAACGAATAACTAGAACGGCCTAGGGGAAAAGTACGCATACCGTTGTAATCGGGCGAGTTTCTACTTTCAGATGCAACAGAAATTTTGCGGATTGGTCAATCCGTTCGCGAGATATGGCAGTTTGGAAGTAAGAAACGCTTGAGAAACTCAAAATTTTCGCAGTTCTGATGCTTGAAACGAATAACTAGAACGGCCTAAGGGAAATGTACGCATACCGTTGTAATCGGGCGAGTTGCTTCTTTCAGATGCAACAGAAATTTTGCGGATTGGTCAATCCTTTCGCGAGATGTGGCAGTTTGGTGGTTAGAAACGCTTGAGAAACTCAAAATTTTCGCAGTTCTGATGCTTGAAACGAATAACTAGAACGGCCTAGGGGAAAAGTACGCACACCGTTGTAATCGGGCGAGTTGCTTCTTTCACATGCAACAGAAATTTTGCGGATTGTTCAATCCTTTCCCGAGATATGGCAGTTTGGATGTAAGAAACGCTCGAGAAACTCAAAATTTTCGCAGTTCTGAAGCTCGAAACGAATAACTAGAACGGCCTAGGGGAAAAGTACGCATACCGTTGTAATCGGGCGAGTTGCTTCTTTCAGACGCAACAGAAATTTTGCGGATTGGTCAATCCGTTCGACAGATATGGCAGTTTGGAGGTAAGAAACGCTTGAGAAACTCAAAAATTTCGCAGTTCTGATGCTCGAAACGAATTACTAGAACGGCCTAGGGGAAAAGTACGCATACCGTTGTAATCGGGCGAGTTTCGACTTTCAGATGCAACAGAAATTTTGCGGATTGGTCAATCCGTTCGCGAGATATGGCAGTTTTAAGGTAAGAAACGCATGAGAAACTCAAAAATTTCGTAGTTCTGATGCTCGAAACGAATTACTAGAACGGCCTAGGGGAAAAGTACGCATACCGTTGTAATCGGGCGAGTTGCTTCTTTCAGATGCAACAGAAATTTTGCGGATTGGTCAATCCTTTCCCGAGATATGGCAGTTTGGAGGTAAGAAACGCTTGAGAAACTCAAAATATTCGCAGTTCTGATGCTCGAAACGAATAACTGGAACGGCCTAGGGGAAAAGTACGCATACCGTTGTAATCGGGCGAGTTTCTTCTTTCAGATGCAACAGAAATTTTGCGGATTGTTCAATCCTTTCCCGAGATATGGCAGTTTGGAGGTAAGAAATGCTTGAGAAACTCAAAATTTTCGCAGTTCTGATGCTCGAAACGAATAACTGGAACGGCCTAGGGGAAAAGTACGCATACCGTTGTAATCGGGCGAGTAGCTTCTTTCAGATGCAACAGAAATTTTGCGGATTGTTCAATCCTTTCCCGAGATATGGCAGTTTGGAGGTAAGAAATGCTTGAGAAACTCAAAATTTTCGCAGTTCTGATGCTCGAAACGAATAACTGGAACGGCCTAGGGGAAAAGTACGCATACCGTTGTAATCGGGCGTGTTTCTTCTTTCAGATGCAACAGAAATTTTGCGGATTGGTCAATCCGTTCGCGAGATGTGGCAGTTTGGAGGTAAGAAACGCTTGAGAAACTCAAAATTTTCGCAGTTCTGATGCTTGAAACGAATAACTGGAACGGCCTAGGGGAAAAGTACGCATACTGTTGTAATCGGGCGAGTTTCTTCTTTCAGATGCAACAGAAATTTTGCGGATTGGTCAATCCTTTCGCGAGATATGGCAGTTTGGATGTAAGAAACGCTTGAGAAACTCAAAATTTTCGCAGTTCTGATGCTCGAAACGAATAACTAGAACGGCCTAGGGGAAAAGTACGCATACCGCTGTAATCGGGCGAGTCTCTACTTTCAGATGCAACAGAAATTTTGCGGATTGGTCAATCCGTTCGCGAGATATGGCAGTTTGGAGGTAAGAAACGCTTGAGAAACTCAAAGTTTTCGCAGTTCTGATGCTCGAAACGAATAACTAGAACGGCCTAGGGGAAAAGTACGCATACCGTTGTAATCGGGCGAGTTGCTTCTTCGAGACGCAACAGAAATTTTGCGGATTGGTCAATCCGTTCGCCAGATATGGCAGTTTGGAGGTAAGAAACGCTTGAGAAACTCAAAATATTCGCAGTTCTGATCCTCGAAACGAATAACTAGAACGGCCTAGGGGAAAAGTACGCATACCGTTGTAATCGGGCGAGTTTCTACTTTCAGATGCAACAGAAATTTTGCGGATTGTTCAATCCTTTCCCGAGATATGGCAGTTTGGAGGTAAGAAACGCTTGAGAAACTCAAAATTTTCGCAGTTCTGATGCTCTAAACGAATAACTAGAACGGCCTAGGGGAAAAGTACGCATACCGTTGTAATCGGGCGAGTTGCTTCTTTCAGATGCAACAGAAATTTTGCTGATTGGTCAATCCGTTCGCGAGATATGGCAGTTTGGAGGTAAGAAACGCTTGAGAAACTCTAAATTTTCGCAGTTCTGATGCTCGAAACGAATAACTAGAACGGCCAAGGGGAAAAGTACGCATACCGTTGTAATCGGGCGAGTTTCTACTTTCAGATGCAACAGAAATTTTGCGGATTGGTCAATCCGTTCGCGAGATATGGCAGTTTGGAAGTAAGAAACGCTTGAGAAACTCAAAATTTTCGCAGTTCTGATGCTTGAAACGAATAACTAGAACGGCCTAGGGGAAATGTACGCATACCGTTGTAATCGGGCGAGTTGCTTCTTTCAGATGCAACAGAAATTTTGCGGATTGGTCAATCCTTTCGCGAGATATGGCAGTTTGGAGGTTAGAAACGCTTGAAAAACTCAAAATTTTCGCAGTTCTGATGCTCGAAACGAATAACTAGAACGGCCTAGGAGAAAACTACGCATACCGTTGTAATCGGGCGAGTAGCTTCTTTCAGATGCAACAGAAATTTTGCGGATTGGTCAATCCTTTCGCGAGATATGGCAGTTTGAAGGTAAGAAACGCTTGAGAAACTCAAAAATTTCGCAGTTCTGATGCTCGAAACGAATAACTAGAACGGCCTAGGGGAAAAGTACGCATACCGTTGTAATCGGGCGAGTTTCTACTTTCAGATGCAACAGAAATTTTGCGGATTGGTCAATCCGTTCGCGAGATATGGCAGTTTGGAAGTAAGAAACGCTTGAGAAACTCAAAATTTTCGCAGTTCTGATGCTTGAAACGAATAACTAGAACGGCCTAACGGAAATGTACGCATACCGTTGTAATCGGGCGAGTAGCTTCTTTCAGATGCAACAGAAATTTTGCGGATTGGTCAATCCTTTCGCGAGATATGGCAGTTTGAAGGTAAGAAACGCTTGAGAAACTCAAAAATTTCGCAGTTCTGATGCTCGAAACGAATAACTAGAACGGCCTAGGGGAAAAGTACGCACACCGTTCTAATCGGGCGAGTTTCTACTTTCAGATGCAACAGATATTTTGCGGATTGGTCAATCCGTTCGCGAGATATGGCAGTTTGAACTTAAGGAACGCTTGAGAAACTCAAAAATTTCGCAGTTCTGATGCTCGAAACGAATTACTAGAACGGCCTAGGGGAAAAGTACGCATACCGTTGTAATCGGGCGAGTTTCTACTTTCAGATGCAACAGAAATTTTGCGGATTGGTCAATCCGTTCGCGAGATATGGCAGTTTGGAGGTAAGAAACGCTTGAGAAACTCAAAGTTTTCGCAGTTCTGATGCTCTAAACGAATAACTAGAACGGCCTAGGGGAAAAGTACGCATACCGTTGTAATCGGGCGAGTTTCTACTTTCAGATGCAACAGAAATTTTGCGGATTGTTCAATCCTTTCCCGAGATATGGCAGTTTGGAGGTAAGAAACGCTTGAGAAACTCAAAATTTTCGCAGTTCTAATGCTCGAAACGAATAACTAGAACGGCCAAGGGGAAAAGTACGCATACCGTTGTAATCGGGCGAGTTTCTACTTTCAGATGCAACAGAAATTTTGCGGATTGGTCAATCCGTTCGCGAGATATGGCAGTTTGGAAGTAAGAAACGCTTGAGAAACTCAAAATTTTCGCAGTTCTGATGCTTGAAACGAATAACTAGAACGGCCTAGGGGAAATGTACGCATACCGTTGTAATCGGGCGAGTTGCTTCTTTCAGATGCAACAGAAATTTTGCGGATTGGTCAATCCTTTCGCGAGATATGGCAGTTTGGAGGTTAGAAACGCTTGAGAAACTCAAAATTTTCGCAGTTCTGATGCTCGAAACGAATAACTAGAACGGCCTAGGAGAAGACTACGCATACCGTTGTAATCGGGCGAGTAGCTTCTTTCAGATGCAACAGAAATTTTGCGGATTGGTCAATCCTTTCGCGAGATATGGCAGTTTGAAGGTAAGAAACGCTTGAGAAACTCAAAAATTTCGCAGTTCTGATGCTCGAAACGAATAACTAGAACGGCCTAGGGGAAAAGTACGCATACCGTTGTAATCGGGCGAGTTTCTACTTTCAGATGCAACAGAAATTTTGCGGATTGGTCAATCCGTTCGCGAGATATGGCAGTTTGGAAGTAAGAAACGCTTGAGAAACTCAAAATTTTCGCAGTTCTGATGCTTGAAACGAATAACTAGAACGGCCTAAGGGAAATGTACGCATACCGTTGTAATCGGGCGAGTTGCTTCTTTCAGATGCAACAGAAATTTTGCGGATTGGTCAATCCTTTCGCGAGATGTGGCAGTTTGGAGGTTAGAAACGCTTGAGAAACTCAAAATTTTCGCAGTTCTGATGCTTGAAACGAATAACTAGAACGGCCTAGGGGAAAAGTACGCACACCGTTGTAATCGGGCGAGTTGCTTCTTTCACATGCAACAGAAATTTTGCGGATTGTTCAATCCTTTCCCGAGATATGGCAGTTTGGATGTAAGAAACGCTCGAGAAACTCAAAATTTTCGCAGTTCTGAAGCTCGAAACGAATAACTAGAACGGCCTAGGGGAAAAGTACGCATACCGTTGTAATCGGGCGAGTTGCTTCTTTCAGACGCAACAGAAATTTTGCGGATTGGTCAATCCGTTCGACAGATATGGCAGTTTGGAGGTAAGAAACGCTTGAGAAACTCAAAAATTTCGCAGTTCTGATGCTCGAAACGAATTACTAGAACGGCCTAGGGGAAAAGTACGCATACCGTTGTAATCGGGCGAGTTTCGACTTTCAGATGCAACAGAAATTTTGCGGATTGGTCAATCCGTTCGCGAGATATGGCAGTTTTAAGGTAAGAAACGCATGAGAAACTCAAAAATTTCGTAGTTCTGATGCTCGAAACGAATTACTAGAACGGCCTAGGGGAAAAGTACGCATACCGTTGTAATCGGGCGAGTTGCTTCTTTCAGATGCAACAGAAATTTTGCGGATTGGTCAATCCTTTCCCGAGATATGGCAGTTTGGAGGTAAGAAACGCTTGAGAAACTCAAAATTTTCGCAGTTCTGATGCTCGAAACGAATAACTGGAACGGCCTAGGGGAAAAGTACGCATACCGTTGTAATCGGGCGAGTTTCTTCTTTCAGATGCAACAGAAATTTTGCGGATTGTTCAATCCTTTCCCGAGATATGGCAGTTTGGAGGTAAGAAATGCTTGAGAAACTCAAAATTTTCGCAGTTCTGATGCTCGAAACGAATAACTGGAACGGCCTAGGGGAAAAGTACGCATACCGTTGTAATCGGGCGAGTAGCTTCTTTCAGATGCAACAGAAATTTTGCGGATTGTTCAATCCTTTCCCGAGATATGGCAGTTTGGAGGTAAGAAATGCTTGAGAAACTCAAAATTTTCGCAGTTCTGATGCTCGAAACGAATAACTGGAACGGCCTAGGGGAAAAGTACGCATACCGTTGTAATCGGGCGTGTTTCTTCTTTCAGATGCAACAGAAATTTTGCGGATTGGTCAATCCGTTCGCGAGATGTGGCAGTTTGGAGGTAAGAAACGCTTGAGAAACTCAAAATTTTCGCAGTTCTGATGCTTGAAACGAATAACTGGAACGGCCTAGGGGAAAAGTACGCATACTGTTGTAATCGGGCGAGTTTCTTCTTTCAGATGCAACAGAAATTTTGCGGATTGGTCAATCCTTTCGCGAGATATGGCAGTTTGGATGTAAGAAACGCTTGAGAAACTCAAAATTTTCGCAGTTCTGATGCTCGAAACGAATAACTAGAACGGCCTAGGGGAAAAGTACGCATACCGCTGTAATCGGGCGAGTCTCTACTTTCAGATGCAACAGAAATTTTGCGGATTGGTCAATCCGTTCGCGAGATATGGCAGTTTGGAGGTAAGAAACGCTTGAGAAACTCAAAGTTTTCGCAGTTCTGATGCTCGAAACGAATAACTAGAACGGCCTAGGGGAAAAGTACGCATACCGTTGTAATCGGGCGAGTTGCTTCTTCGAGACGCAACAGAAATTTTGCGGATTGGTCAATCCGTTCGCCAGATATGGCAGTTTGGAGGTAAGAAACGCTTGAGAAACTCAAAATATTCGCAGTTCTGATCCTCGAAACGAATAACTAGAACGGCCTAGGGGAAAAGTACGCATACCGTTGTAATCGGGCGAGTTTCTACTTTCAGATGCAACAGAAATTTTGCGGATTGTTCAATCCTTTCCCGAGATATGGCAGTTTGGAGGTAAGAAACGCTTGAGAAACTCAAAATTTTCGCAGTTCTAATGCTCGAAACGAATAACTAGAACGGCCAAGGGGAAAAGTACGCATACCGTTGTAATCGGGCGAGTTTCTACTTTCAGATGCAACAGAAATTTTGCGGATTGGTCAATCCGTTCGCGAGATATGGCAGTTTGGAGGTAAGAAACGCTTGAGAAACTCAAAGTTTTCGCAGTTCTGATGCTCTAAACGAATAACTAGAACGGCCTAGGGGAAAAGTACGCATACTGTTGTAATCGGGCGAGTTGCTTCTTTCAGACGCAACAGAAATTTTGCGGATTGGTCAATCCGTTCGCCAGAAATGGCAGTCTGGAGGTAAGAAACGCTTGAGAAACTCAAAATATTCGCAGTTCTGATCCTCGAAACGAATAACTAGGACGGCCTAGGGGAAAAGTACGCATACCGTTGTAATCGGGCGAGTTTCTACTTTCAGATGCAACTGAAATTTTGCGGATTGTTCAATCCTTTCCCGAGATATGGCAGTTTGGAGGTAAGAAACGCTTGAGAAACTCAAAATTTTCGCAGTTCTGATGCTCTAAACGAATAACTAGAACGGCCTAGGGGAAAAGTACGCATACCGTTGTAATCGGGCGAGTTGCTTCTTTCAGATGCAACAGAAATTTTGCTGATTGGTCAATCCGTTCGCGAGATATGGCAGTTTGGAGGTAAGAAACGCTTGAGAAACTCTAAATTTTCGCAGTTCTGATGCTCGAAACGAATAACTAGAACGGCCAAGGGGAAAAGTACGCATACCGTTGTAATCGGGCGAGTTTCTACTTTCAGATGCAACAGAAATTTTGCGGATTGGTCAATCCGTTCGCGAGATATGGCAGTTTGGAAGTAAGAAACGCTTGAGAAACTCAAAATTTTCGCAGTTCTGATGCTTGAAACGAATAACTAGAACGGCCTAGGGGAAATGTACGCATACCGTTGTAATCGGGCGAGTTGCTTCTTTCAGATGCAACAGAAATTTTGCGGATTGGTCAATCCTTTCGCGAGATATGGCAGTTTGGAGGTTAGAAACGCTTGAGAAACTCAAAATTTTCGCAGTTCTGATGCTCGAAACGAATAACTAGAACGGCCTAGGAGAAAACTACGCATACCGTTGTAATCGGGCGAGTAGCTTCTTTCAGATGCAACAGAAATTTTGCGGATTGGTCAATCCTTTCGCGAGATATGGCAGTTTGAAGGTAAGAAACGCTTGAGAAACTCAAAAATTTCGCAGTTCTGATGCTCGAAACGAATAACTAGAACGGCCTAGGGGAAAAGTACGCATACCGTTGTAATCGGGCGAGTTTCTACTTTCAGATGCAACAGAAATTTTGCGGATTGGTCAATCCGTTCGCGAGATATGGCAGTTTGGAAGTAAGAAACGCTTGAGAAACTCAAAATTTTCGCAGTTCTGATGCTTGAAACGAATAACTAGAACGGCCTAACGGAAATGTACGCATACCGTTGTAATCGGGCGAGTAGCTTCTTTCAGATGCAACAGAAATTTTGCGGATTGGTCAATCCTTTCGCGAGATATGGCAGTTTGAAGGTAAGAAACGCTTGAGAAACTCAAAAATTTCGCAGTTCTGATGCTCGAAACGAATAACTAGAACGGCCTAGGGGAAAAGTACGCACACCGTTCTAATCGGGCGAGTTTCTACTTTCAGATGCAACAGATATTTTGCGGATTGGTCAATCCGTTCGCGAGATATGGCAGTTTGAACTTAAGGAACGCTTGAGAAACTCAAAAATTTCGCAGTTCTGATGCTCGAAACGAATTACTAGAACGGCCTAGGGGAAAAGTACGCATACCGTTGTAATCGGGCGAGTTTCTACTTTCAGATGCAACAGAAATTTTGCGGATTGGTCAATCCGTTCGCGAGATATGGCAGTTTGGAGGTAAGAAACACTTGAGAAACTCAAAATTTTCGCAGTTCTGATGCTTGAAACGAATAACTAGAACGGCCTAGGGGAAAAGTACGCACACCGTTGTAATCGGGCGAGTTGCTTCTTTCAGATGCAACAGAAATTTTGCGGATTGTTCAATCCTTTCCCGAGATATGGCAGTTTGGATGTAAGAAACGCTCGAGAAACTCAAAATTTTCGCAGTTCTGAAGCTCGAAACGAATAACTAGAACGGCCTAGGGGAAAAGTACGCATACCGTTGTAATCGGGCGAGTTGCTTCTTTCAGACGCAACAGAAATTTTGCGGATTGGTCAATCCGTTCGACAGATATGGCAGTTTGGAGGTAAGAAACGCTTGAGAAACTCAAAAATTTCGCAGTTCTGATGCTCGAAACGAATTACTAGAACGGCCTAGGGGAAAAGTACGCATACCGTTGTAATCGGGCGAGTTTCGACTTTCAGATGCAACAGAAATTTTGCGGATTGGTCAATCCGTTCGCGAGATATGGCAGTTTTAAGGTAAGAAACGCATGAGAAACTCAAAAATTTCGTAGTTCTGATGCTCGAAACGAATTACTAGAACGGCCTAGGGGAAAAGTACGCATACCGTTGTAATCGGGCGAGTTGCTTCTTTCAGATGCAACAGAAATTTTGCGGATTGGTCAATCCTTTCCCGAGATATGGCAGTTTGGAGGTAAGAAACGCTTGAGAAACTCAAAATATTCGCAGTTCTGATGCTCGAAACGAATAACTAGAACGGCCTAGGGGAAAAGTACGCATACCGTTGTAATCGGGCGAGCTGCTTCTTTCAGATGCAACAGAAATTTTGCGGATTGGTCAATCCGTTCGCGAGATATGGCAGTTTGGAGGTAAGAAACGCTTGAGAAACTCAAAATATTCGCAGTTCTGATGCTCGAAACGAATAACTAGAACGGCCTAGGGGAAAAGTACGCATACCGTTGTAATCGGGCGAGTTTCTACTTTCAGATGCAACAGAAATTTTGCGGATTGGTCAATCCGTTCGCGAGATATGGCTGTTTGGAGGTAAGAAACGCTTGAGAAACTCAAAAATTTCGCAGTTCTGATGCTCGAAACGAATAACTAGAACGGCCTAGGGGAAAAGTACGCATACCGTTGTAATCGGGCGAGTTTCGACTTTCAGATGCAACAGAAATTTTGCGGATTGTTCAATCCTTTCCCGAGATATGGCAGTTTGGAGGTAAGAAACGCTCGAGAAACTCAAAATTTTCGCAGTTCTGATGCTCGAAACGAATAACTGGAACGGCCTAGGGGAAAAGTACGCATACCGTTGTAATCGGGCGAGTTTCGACTTTCAGATGCAACAGAAATTTTGCGGATTGTTCAATCCTTTCCCGAGATATGGCAGTTTGGAGGTAAGAAACGCTTGAGAAACTCAAAATTTTCGCAGTTCTAATGCTCGAAACGAATAACTAGAACGGCCAAGGGGAAAAGCACGCATACCGTTGTAATCGGGCGAGTTTCTACTTTCAGATGCAACAGAAATTTTGCGGATTGGTCAATCCGTTCGCGAGATATGGCAGTTTGGAAGTAAGAAACGCTTGAGAAACTCAAAATTTTCGCAGTTCTGATGCTTGAAACGAATAACTAGAACGGCCTAGGGGAAATGTACGCATACCGTTGTAATCGGGCGAGTTGCTTCTTTCAGATGCAACACAAATTTTGCGGATTGGTCAATCCTTTCGCGAGATATGGCAGTTTGGAGGTTAGAAACGCTTGAGAAACTCAAAATTTTCGCAGTTCTGATGCTCGAAACGAATAACTAGAACGGCCTAGGAGAAGACTACGCATACCGTTGTAATCGGGCGAGTAGCTTCTTTCAGATGCAACAGAAATTTTGCGGATTGGTCAATCCTTTCGCGAGATATGGCAGTTTGAAGGTAAGAAACGCTTGAGAAACTCAAAAATTTCGCAGTTCTGATGCTCGAAACGAATAACTAGAACGGCCTAGGGGAAAAGTACGCATACCGTTGTAATCGGGCGAGTTTCTACTTTCAGATGCAACAGAAATTTTGCGGATTGGTCAATCCGTTCGCGAGATATGGCAGTTTGGAAGTAAGAAACGCTTGAGAAACTCAAAATTTTCGCAGTTCTGATGCTTGAAACGAATAACTAGAACGGCCTAAGGGAAATGTACGCATACCGTTGTAATCGGGCGAGTTGCTTCTTTCAGATGCAACAGAAATTTTGCGGATTGGTCAATCCTTTCGCGAGATGTGGCAGTTTGGAGGTTAGAAACGCTTGAGAAACTCAAAATTTTCGCAGTTCTGATGCTTGAAACGAATAACTAGAACGGCCTAGGGGAAAAGTACGCACACCGTTGTAATCGGGCGAGTTGCTTCTTTCACATGCAACAGAAATTTTGCGGATTGTTCAATCCTTTCCCGAGATATGGCAGTTTGGATGTAAGAAACGCTCGAGAAACTCAAAATTTTCGCAGTTCTGAAGCTCGAAACGAATAACTAGAACGGCCTAGGGGAAAAGTACGCATACCGTTGTAATCGGGCGAGTTGCTTCTTTCAGACGCAACAGAAATTTTGCGGATTGGTCAATCCGTTCGACAGATATGGCAGTTTGGAGGTAAGAAACGCTTGAGAAACTCAAAAATTTCGCAGTTCTGATGCTCGAAACGAATTACTAGAACGGCCTAGGGGAAAAGTACGCATACCGTTGTAATCGGGCGAGTTTCGACTTTCAGATGCAACAGAAATTTTGCGGATTGGTCAATCCGTTCGCGAGATATGGCAGTTTTAAGGTAAGAAACGCATGAGAAACTCAAAAATTTCGTAGTTCTGATGCTCGAAACGAATTACTAGAACGGCCTAGGGGAAAAGTACGCATACCGTTGTAATCGGGCGAGTTGCTTCTTTCAGATGCAACAGAAATTTTGCGGATTGGTCAATCCTTTCCCGAGATATGGCAGTTTGGAGGTAAGAAACGCTTGAGAAACTCAAAATTTTCGCAGTTCTGATGCTCGAAACGAATAACTGGAACGGCCTAGGGGAAAAGTACGCATACCGTTGTAATCGGGCGAGTTTCTTCTTTCAGATGCAACAGAAATTTTGCGGATTGTTCAATCCTTTCCCGAGATATGGCAGTTTGGAGGTAAGAAATGCTTGAGAAACTCAAAATTTTCGCAGTTCTGATGCTCGAAACGAATAACTGGAACGGCCTAGGGGAAAAGTACGCATACCGTTGTAATCGGGCGAGTAGCTTCTTTCAGATGCAACAGAAATTTTGCGGATTGTTCAATCCTTTCCCGAGATATGGCAGTTTGGAGGTAAGAAATGCTTGAGAAACTCAAAATTTTCGCAGTTCTGATGCTCGAAACGAATAACTGGAACGGCCTAGGGGAAAAGTACGCATACCGTTGTAATCGGGCGTGTTTCTTCTTTCAGATGCAACAGAAATTTTGCGGATTGGTCAATCCGTTCGCGAGATGTGGCAGTTTGGAGGTAAGAAACGCTTGAGAAACTCAAAATTTTCGCAGTTCTGATGCTTGAAACGAATAACTGGAACGGCCTAGGGGAAAAGTACGCATACTGTTGTAATCGGGCGAGTTTCTTCTTTCAGATGCAACAGAAATTTTGCGGATTGGTCAATCCTTTCGCGAGATATGGCAGTTTGGATGTAAGAAACGCTTGAGAAACTCAAAATTTTCGCAGTTCTGATGCTCGAAACGAATAACTAGAACGGCCTAGGGGAAAAGTACGCATACCGCTGTAATCGGGCGAGTCTCTACTTTCAGATGCAACAGAAATTTTGCGGATTGGTCAATCCGTTCGCGAGATATGGCAGTTTGGAGGTAAGAAACGCTTGAGAAACTCAAAGTTTTCGCAGTTCTGATGCTCGAAACGAATAACTAGAACGGCCTAGGGGAAAAGTACGCATACCGTTGTAATCGGGCGAGTTGCTTCTTCGAGACGCAACAGAAATTTTGCGGATTGGTCAATCCGTTCGCCAGATATGGCAGTTTGGAGATAAGAAACGCTTGAGAAACTCAAAATATTCGCAGTTCTGATCCTCGAAACGAATAACTAGAACGGCCTAGGGGAAAAGTACGCATACCGTTGTAATCGGGCGAGTTTCTACTTTCAGATGCAACAGAAATTTTGCGGATTGTTCAATCCTTTCCCGAGATATGGCAGTTTGGAGGTAAGAAACGCTTGAGAAACTCAAAATTTTCGCAGTTCTAATGCTCGAAACGAATAACTAGAACGGCCAAGGGGAAAAGTACGCATACCGTTGTAATCGGGCGAGTTTCTACTTTCAGATGCAACAGAAATTTTGCGGATTGGTCAATCCGTTCGCGAGATATGGCAGTTTGGAGGTAAGAAACGCTTGAGAAACTCAAAGTTTTCGCAGTTCTGATGCTCTAAACGAATAACTAGAACGGCCTAGGGGAAAAGTACGCATACTGTTGTAATCGGGCGAGTTGCTTCTTTCAGACGCAACAGAAATTTTGCGGATTGGTCAATCCGTTCGCCAGAAATGGCAGTCTGGAGGTAAGAAACGCTTGAGAAACTCAAAATATTCGCAGTTCTGATCCTCGAAACGAATAACTAGAACGGCCTAGGGGAAAAGTACGCATACCGTTGTAATCGGGCGAGTTTCTACTTTCAGATGCAACAGAAATTTTGCGGATTGTTCAATCCTTTCCCGAGATATGGCAGTTTGGAGGTAAGAAACGCTTGAGAAACTCAAAATTTTCGCAGTTCTGATGCTCTAAACGAATAACTAGAACGGCCTAGGGGAAAAGTACGCATACCGTTGTAATCGGGCGAGTTGCTTCTTTCAGATGCAACAGAAATTTTGCTGATTGGTCAATCCGTTCGCGAGATATGGCAGTTTGGAGGTAAGAAACGCTTGAGAAACTCTAAATTTTCGCAGTTCTGATGCTCGAAACGAATAACTAGAACGGCCAAGGGGAAAAGTACGCATACCGTTGTAATCGGGCGAGTTTCTACTTTCAGATGCAACAGAAATTTTGCGGATTGGTCAATCCGTTCGCGAGATATGGCAGTTTGGAAGTAAGAAACGCTTGAGAAACTCAAAATTTTCGCAGTTCTGATGCTTGAAACGAATAACTAGAACGGCCTAGGGGAAATGTACGCATACCGTTGTAATCGGGCGAGTTGCTTCTTTCAGATGCAACAGAAATTTTGCGGATTGGTCAATCCTTTCGCGAGATATGGCAGTTTGGAGGTTAGAAACGCTTGAGAAACTCAAAATTTTCGCAGTTCTGATGCTCGAAACGAATAACTAGAACGGCCTAGGAGAAAACTACGCATACCGTTGTAATCGGGCGAGTAGCTTCTTTCAGATGCAACAGAAATTTTGCGGATTGGTCAATCCTTTCGCGAGATATGGCAGTTTGAAGGTAAGAAACGCTTGAGAAACTCAAAAATTTCGCAGTTCTGATGCTCGAAACGAATAACTAGAACGGCCTAGGGGAAAAGTACGCATACCGTTGTAATCGGGCGAGTTTCTACTTTCAGATGCAACAGAAATTTTGCGGATTGGTCAATCCGTTCGCGAGATATGGCAGTTTGGAAGTAAGAAACGCTTGAGAAACTCAAAATTTTCGCAGTTCTGATGCTTGAAACGAATAACTAGAACGGCCTAACGGAAATGTACGCATACCGTTGTAATCGGGCGAGTAGCTTCTTTCAGATGCAACAGAAATTTTGCGGATTGGTCAATCCTTTCGCGAGATATGGCAGTTTGAAGGTAAGAAACGCTTGAGAAACTCAAAAATTTCGCAGTTCTGATGCTCGAAACGAATAACTAGAACGGCCTAGGGGAAAAGTACGCACACCGTTCTAATCGGGCGAGTTTCTACTTTCAGATGCAACAGATATTTTGCGGATTGGTCAATCCGTTCGCGAGATATGGCAGTTTGAACTTAAGGAACGCTTGAGAAACTCAAAAATTTCGCAGTTCTGATGCTCGAAACGAATTACTAGAACGGCCTAGGGGAAAAGTACGCATACCGTTGTAATCGGGCGAGTTTCTACTTTCAGATGCAACAGAAATTTTGCGGATTGGTCAATCCGTTCGCGAGATATGGCAGTTTGGAGGTAAGAAACACTTGAGAAACTCAAAATTTTCGCAGTTCTGATGCTTGAAACGAATAACTAGAACGGCCTAGGGGAAAAGTACGCACACCGTTGTAATCGGGCGAGTTGCTTCTTTCAGATGCAACAGAAATTTTGCGGATTGTTCAATCCTTTCCCGAGATATGGCAGTTTGGATGTAAGAAACGCTCGAGAAACTCAAAATTTTCGCAGTTCTGAAGCTCGAAACGAATAACTAGAACGGCCTAGGGGAAAAGTACGCATACCGTTGTAATCGGGCGAGTTGCTTCTTTCAGACGCAACAGAAATTTTGCGGATTGGTCAATCCGTTCGACAGATATGGCAGTTTGGAGGTAAGAAACGCTTGAGAAACTCAAAAATTTCGCAGTTCTGATGCTCGAAACGAATTACTAGAACGGCCTAGGGGAAAAGTACGCATACCGTTGTAATCGGGCGAGTTTCGACTTTCAGATGCAACAGAAATTTTGCGGATTGGTCAATCCGTTCGCGAGATATGGCAGTTTTAAGGTAAGAAACGCATGAGAAACTCAAAAATTTCGTAGTTCTGATGCTCGAAACGAATTACTAGAACGGCCTAGGGGAAAAGTACGCATACCGTTGTAATCGGGCGAGTTGCTTCTTTCAGATGCAACAGAAATTTTGCGGATTGGTCAATCCTTTCCCGAGATATGGCAGTTTGGAGGTAAGAAACGCTTGAGAAACTCAAAATATTCGCAGTTCTGATGCTCGAAACGAATAACTAGAACGGCCTAGGGGAAAAGTACGCATACCGTTGTAATCGGGCGAGCTGCTTCTTTCAGATGCAACAGAAATTTTGCGGATTGGTCAATCCGTTCGCGAGATATGGCAGTTTGGAGGTAAGAAACGCTTGAGAAACTCAAAATATTCGCAGTTCTGATGCTCGAAACGAATAACTAGAACGGCCTAGGGGAAAAGTACGCATACCGTTGTAATCGGGCGAGTTTCTACTTTCAGATGCAACAGAAATTTTGCGGATTGGTCAATCCGTTCGCGAGATATGGCTGTTTGGAGGTAAGAAACGCTTGAGAAACTCAAAAATTTCGCAGTTCTGATGCTCGAAACGAATAACTAGAACGGCCTAGGGGAAAAGTACGCATACCGTTGTAATCGGGCGAGTTTCGACTTTCAGATGCAACAGAAATTTTGCGGATTGTTCAATCCTTTCCCGAGATATGGCAGTTTGGAGGTAAGAAACGCTCGAGAAACTCAAAATTTTCGCAGTTCTGATGCTCGAAACGAATAACTGGAACGGCCTAGGGGAAAAGTACGCATACCGTTGTAATCGGGCGAGTTTCGACTTTCAGATGCAACAGAAATTTTGCGGATTGTTCAATCCTTTCCCGAGATATGGCAGTTTGGATGTAAGAAACGCTCGAGAAACTCAAAATTTTCGCAGTTCTGAAGCTCGAAACGAATAACTAGAACGGCCTAGGGGAAAAGTACGCATACCGTTGTAATCGGGCGAGTTGCTTCTTTCAGACGCAACAGAAATTTTGCGGATTGGTCAATCCGTTCGCGAGATATGGCAGTTTTAAGGTAAGAAACGCTTGAGAAACTCAAAAATTTCGTAGTTCTGATGCTCGAAACGAATTACTAGAACGGCCTAGGGGAAAAGTACGCATACCGTTGTAATCGGGCGAGTTGCTTCTTTCAGATGCAACAGAAATTTTGCGGATTGGTCAATCCTTTCACGAGATATGGCAGTTTGGAGGTAAGAAACGCTCAAGAAACTCAAAATTTTCGCAGTTATGATGCTCGAAACGAATAACTGGAACGGCCTAGGGGAAAAGTACGCATACCGTTGTAATCGGGCGAGTTTCTTCTTTCAGATGCAACAGAAATTTTGCGGATTGGTCAAATCGTTCGCGAGATATGGCAGTTTGGAGGTAAGAAACGCTTGAGAAACTCAAAATATTCGCAGTTCTGATGCTCGAAACGAATAACTAGAACGGCCTAGGGGAAAAGTACGCATACCGTTGTAATCGGGCGAGTTTCTACTTTCAGATGCAATACAAATTTTGCGGATTGGTCAATCCGTTCGCGAGATATGGCAGTTTGGAGGTAAGAAACGCTTGAGAAACTCAAAATTTTCGCAGTTCTGATGCTCGAAACGAATAACTAGAACGCCCTAGGGGAAAAGTACGCATACAGTTGTAATCGGGCGAGTAGCTTCTTTCAGATGCAACAGAAATTTTGCGGATTGGTCAATCCGTTCGCGAGATATGGCGGTTTGAAGGTAAGAAACGCTTGAGAAACTCAAAAATTTCGCAGTTCTGATGCTCGAAACGAATAACTAGAACGGCCTAGGGGAAAAGTACGCATACCGTTGTAATCGGGCGAGCTGCTTCTTTCAGATGCAACAGAAATTTTGCGGATTGGTCAATCCGTTCGCGAGATATGGCAGTTTGGAGGTAAGAAACGCTTGAGAAACTCAAAATATTCGCAGTTCTGATGCTCGAAACGAATAACTAGAACGGCCTAGGGGAAAAGTACGCATACCGTTGTAATCGGGCGAGTTTCTACTTTCAGATGCAACAGAAATTTTGCGGATTGGTCAATCCGTTCGCGAGATATGGCTGTTTGGAGGTAAGAAACGCTTGAGAAACTCAAAAATTTCGCAGTTCTGATGCTCGAAACGAATAACTAGAACGGCCTAGGGGAAAAGTACGCATACCGTTGTAATCGGGCGAGTTTCGACTTTCAGATGCAACAGAAATTTTGCGGATTGTTCAATCCTTTCCCGAGATATGGCAGTTTGGAGGTAAGAAACGCTCGAGAAACTCAAAATTTTCGCAGTTCTGATGCTCGAAACGAATAACTGGAACGGCCTAGGGGAAAAGTACGCATACCGTTGTAATCGGGCGAGTTTCTTCTTTCAGATGCAACAGAAATTTTGCGGATTGGTCAATCCGTTCGCGAGATGTGGCAGTTTGGAGGTAAGAAACGCTTGAGAAACTCAAAATTTTCGCAGTTCTGATGCTTGAAACGAATAACTAGAACGGCCTAGGGGAAAAGTACGCATACCGTTGTAATCGGGCGAGTTGCTTCTTTCAGATGCAACAGAAATTTTGCGGATTGGTCAATCCGTTCGCGAGATATGGCAGTTTGAAGGTAAGAAACGCTTGAGAAACTCAAAAATTTCGCAGTTCTGATGCTCGAAACGAATAACTAGAACGGCCTAGGGGAAAAGTACGCATACCGTTGTAATCGGGCGAGTTTCGACTTTCAGATGCAACAGAAATTTTGCGGATTGGTCAATCCGTTCGCGAGATATGGCAGTTTGGAGGTAAGAAACGCTTGAGAAACTCAAAATATTCGCAGTTCTGATGCTCGAAACGAATAACTAGAACGGCCTAGGGGAAAAGTACGCATACCGTTGTAATCGGGCGAGTTTCTACTTTCAGATGCAACAGAAATTTTGCGGACTGGTCAATCTGTTCGCGAGATATGGCTGTTTGGAGGTAAGAAACGCTTGAGAAACTCAAAAATTTCGCAGTTCTGATGCTCGAAACGAATAACTAGAACGGCCTAGGGGAAAAGTACGCATACCGTTGTAATCGGGCGAGTTTCGACTTTCAGATGCAACAGAAATTTTGCGGATTGTTCAATCCTTTCCCGAGATATGGCAGTTTGGAGGTAAGAAACGCTCGAGAAACTCAAAATTTTCGCAGTTCTGATGCTCGAAACGAATAACTGGAACGGCCTAGGGGAAAAATACGCATACCGTTGTAATCGGGCGAGTTTCTTCTTTCAGATGCAACAGAAATTTTGCGGATTGTTCAATCCTTTCCCGAGATATGGCAGTTTGGAGGTAAGAAATGCTTGAGAAACTCAAAATTTTCGCAGTTCTGATGCTCGAAACGAATAACTGGAACGGCCTAGGGGAAAAATACGCATACCGTTGTAATCGGGCGAGTTTCTTCTTTCAGATGCAACAGAAATTTTGCGGATTGGTCAATCCTTTCGCGAGATATGGCAGTTTGGAGGTAAGAAACGCTTGAGAAACTCAAAATTTTCGCAGTTCTGATGCTCGAAACGAATAACTAGAACGGCCTAGGGGAAAAGTACGCATACCGTTGTAATCGGGCGAGTTTCTACTTTCAGATGCAACAGAAATTTTGCGGATTGGTCAATCCGTTCGCGAGATATGGCAGTTTGGAGGTAAGAAACGCTTGAGAAACTCAAAGTTTTCGCAGTTCTGATGCTCTAAACGAATAACTAGAACGGCCTAGGGGAAAAGTACGCATACCGTTGTAATCGGGCGAGTTTCTACTTTCAGATGCAACAGAAATTTTGCGGATTGTTCAATCCTTTCCCGAGATATGGCAGTTTGGAGGTAAGAAACGCTTGAGAAACTCAAAATTTTCGCAGTTCTGATGCTCGAAACGAATAACTGGAACGGCCTAGGGGAAAAATACGCATACCGTTGTAATCGGGCGAGTTTCTTCTTTCAGATGCAACAGAAATTTTGCGGATTGGTCAATCCTTTCGCGAGATATGGCAGTTTGGAGGTAAGAAACGCTTGAGAAACTCAAAATTTTCGCAGTTCTGATGCTCGAAACGAATAACTAGAACGGCCTAGGGGAAAAGTACGCATACCGTTGTAATCGGGCGAGTTTCTACTTTCAGATGCAACAGAAATTTTGCGGATTGGTCAATCCGTTCGCGAGATATGGCAGTTTGGAGGTAAGAAACGCTTGAGAAACTCAAAGTTTTCGCAGTTCTGATGCTCTAAACGAATAACTAGAACGGCCTAGGGGAAAAGTACGCATACCGTTGTAATCGGGCGAGTTTCTACTTTCAGATGCAACAGAAATTTTGCGGATTGTTCAATCCTTTCCCGAGATATGGCAGTTTGGAGGTAAGAAACGCTTGAGAAACTCAAAATTTTCGCAGTTCTAATGCTCGAAACGAATAACTAGAACGGCCAAGGGGAAAAGTACGCATACCGTTGTAATCGGGCGAGTTTCTACTTTCAGATGCAACAGAAATTTTGCGGATTGGTCAATCCGTTCGCGAGATATGGCAGTTTGGAAGTAAGAAACGCTTGAGAAACTCAAAATTTTCGCAGTTCTGATGCTTGAAACGAATAACTAGAATGGCCTAGGGGAAATGTACGCATACCGTTGTAATCGGGCGAGTTGCTTCTTTCAGATGCAACAGAAATTTTGCGGATTGGTCAATCCTTTCGCGAGATATGGCAGTTTGGAGGTTAGAAACGCTTGAGAAACTCAAAATTTTCGCAGTTCTGATGCTCGAAACGAATAACTAGAACGGCCTAGGAGAAGACTACGCATACCGTTGTAATCGGGCGAGTAGCTTCTTTCAGATGCAACAGAAATTTTGCGGATTGGTCAATCCTTTCGCGAGATATGGCAGTTTGAAGGTAAGAAACGCTTGAGAAACTCAAAAATTTCGCAGTTCTGATGCTCGAAACGAATAACTAGAACGGCCTAGGGGAAAAGTACGCATACCGTTGTAATCGGGCGAGTTTCTACTTTCAGATGCAACAGAAATTTTGCGGATTGGTCAATCCGTTCGCGAGATATGGCAGTTTGGAAGTAAGAAACGCTTGAGAAACTCAAAATTTTCGCAGTTCTGATGCTTGAAACGAATAACTAGAACGGCCTAAGGGAAATGTACGCATACCGTTGTAATCGGGCGAGTTGCTTCTTTCAGATGCAACAGAAATTTTGCGGATTGGTCAATCCTTTCGCGAGATGTGGCAGTTTGGAGGTTAGAAACGCTTGAGAAACTCAAAATTTTCGCAGTTCTGATGCTTGAAACGAATAACTAGAACGGCCTAGGGGAAAAGTACGCACACCGTTGTAATCGGGCGAGTTGCTTCTTTCACATGCAACAGAAATTTTGCGGATTGTTCAATCCTTTCCCGAGATATGGCAGTTTGGATGTAAGAAACGCTCGAGAAACTCAAAATTTTCGCAGTTCTGAAGCTCGAAACGAATAACTAGAACGGCCTAGGGGAAAAGTACGCATACCGTTGTAATCGGGCGAGTTGCTTCTTTCAGACGCAACAGAAATTTTGCGGATTGGTCAATCCGTTCGACAGATATGGCAGTTTGGAGGTAAGAAACGCTTGAGAAACTCAAAAATTTCGCAGTTCTGATGCTCGAAACGAATTACTAGAACGGCCTAGGGGAAAAGTACGCATACCGTTGTAATCGGGCGAGTTTCGACTTTCAGATGCAACAGAAATTTTGCGGATTGGTCAATCCTTTCCCGAGATATGGCAGTTTGGAGGTAAGAAACGCTTGAGAAACTCAAAATATTCGCAGTTCTGATGCTCGAAACGAATAACTAGAACGGCCTAGGGGAAAAGTACGCATACCGTTGTAATCGGGCGAGTTTCTACTTTCAGATGCAATACAAATTTTGCGGATTGGTCAATCCGTTCGCGAGATATGGCAGTTTGGAGGTAAGAAACGCTTGAGAAACTCAAAATTTTCGCAGTTCTGATGCTCGAAACGAATAACTAGAACGCCCTAGGGGAAAAGTACGCATACAGTTGTAATCGGGCGAGTAGATTCTTTCAGATGCAACAGAAATTTTGCGGATTGGTCAATCCGTTCGCGAGATATGGCTGTTTGGAGGTAAGAAACGCTTGAGAAACTCAAAAATTTCGCAGTTCTGATGCTCGAAACGAATAACTAGAACGCCCTAGGGGAAAAGTACGCATACAGTTGTAATCGGGCGAGTAGCTTCTTTCAGATGCAACAGAAATTTTGCGGATTGGTCAATCCGTTCGCGAGATATGGCAGTTTGAAGGTAAGAAACGCTTGAGAAACTCAAAAATTTCGCAGTTCTGATGCTCGAAACGAATAACTAGAACGGCCTAGGGGAAAAGTACGCATACCGTTGTAATCGGTCGAGCTGCTTCTTTCAGATGCAACAGAAATTTTGCGGATTGGTCAATCCGTTCGCGAGATATGGCAGTTTGGAGGTAAGAAACGCTTGAGAAACTCAAAATATTCGCAGTTCTGATGCTCGAAACGAATAACTAGAACGGCCTAGGGGAAAAGTACGCATACCGTTGTAACCGGGCGAGTTTCGAATTTCAGATGCAACAGAAATTTTGCGGATTGTTCAATCCTTTCCCGAGATATGGCAGTTTGGAGGTAAGAAACGCTCGAGAAACTCAAAATTTTCACAGTTCTGATGCTCGAAACGAATAACTGGAACGGCCTAGGGGAAAAATACGCATACCGTTGTAATCGGGCGAGTTTCTTCTTTCAGATGCAACAGAAATTTTGCGGATTGTTCAATCCTTTCCCGAGATATGGCAGTTTGGAGGTAAGAAATGCTTGAGAAACTCAAAATTTTCGCAGTTCTGATGCTCGAAACGAATAACTGGAACGGCCTAGGGGAAAAATACGCATACCGTTGTAATCGGGCGAGTTTCTTCTTTCAGATGCAACAGAAATTTTGCGGATTGGTCAAACCTTTCGCGAGATATGGCAGTTTGGAGGTAAGAAACGCTTGAGAAACTCAAAATATTCGCAGTTCTGATCCTCGAAACGAATAACTAGAACGGCCTAGGGGAAAAGTACGCATACCGTTGTAATCGGGCGAGTTTCTACTTTCAGATGCAACAGAAATTTTGCGGATTGGTCAATCCGTTCGCGAGATATGGCAGTTTGGAGGTAAGAAACGCTTGAGAAACTCAAAGTTTTCGCAGTTCTGATGCTCGAAACGAATAACTAGAACGGCCTAGGGGAAAAGTACGCATACCGTTGTAATCGGGCGAGTTGCTTCTTTCAGACGCAACAGAAATTTTGCAGATTGGTCAATCCGTTCGCCAGATATGGCAGTTTGGAGGTAAGAAACGCTTGAGAAACTCAAAATATTCGCAGTTCTGATCCTCGAAACGAATAACTAGAACGGCCTAGGGGAAAAGTACGCATACCGTTGTAATCGGGCGAGTTTCTACTTTCAGATGCAACAGAAATTTTGCGGATTGTTCAATCCTTTCCCGAGATATGGCAGTTTGGAGGTAAGAAACGCTTGAGAAACTCAAAATTTTCGCAGTTCTAATGCTCGAAACGAATAACTAGAACGGCCAAGGGGAAAAGTACGCATACCGTTGTAATCGGGCGAGTTTCTACTTTCAGATGCAACAGAAATTTTGCGGATTGGTCAATCCGTTCGCGAGATATGGCAGTTTGGAGGTAAGAAACGCTTGAGAAACTCAAAATTTTCGCAGTTCTGATGCTCGAAACGAATAACTAGAACGGCCTAGGGGAAAAGTACGCATACCGTTGTAATCGGGCGAGTAGCTTCTTTCAGATGCAACAGAAATTTTGCGGATTGATCAATCCGTTCGCGAGATATGGCAGTTTGAAGGTAAGAAACGCTTGAGAAACTCAAAAATTTCGCAGTTCTGATGCTCGAAACGAATAACTAGAACGGCCTAGGGGAAAAGTACGCATACCGTTGTAATCGGGCGAGCTGCTTCTTTCAGATGCAACAGAAATTTTGCGGATTGTTCTATCCTTTCCCGAGATATGGCAGTTTGGAGGTAAGAAACGCTTGAGAAACTCAAAAATTTCGCAGTTCTGATGCTCGAAACGAATAACTAGAACGGCCTAGGGGAAAAGTACGCATACCGTTGTAATCGGGCGAGTTTCGACTTTCAGATGCAACAGAAATTTTGCGGATTGTTCAATCCTTTCCCGAGATATGGCAGTTTGGAGGTAAGAAACGCTTGAGAAACTCAAAATTTTCGCAGTTCTGATGCTCGAAACGAATAACTAGAACGGCCTAGGGGAATAGTACGCATACCGTTGTAATCGGGCGAGTAGCTTCTTTCAGATGCAACAGAAATTTTGCGGATTGGTCAATCCGTTCGCGAGATATGGCAGTTTGAAGGTAAGAAACGCTTGAGAAACTCAAAAATTTCGCAGTTCTGATGCTCGAAACGAATAACTAGAACGGCCTAGGGGAAAAGTACGCATACCGTTGTAATCGGGCGAGTTTCGACTTTCAGATGCAACAGAAATTTTGCGGATTGTTCAATCCTTTCCCGAGATATGGCAGTTTGGAGGTAAGAAACGCTCGAGAAACTCAAAATTTTCGCAGTTCTGATGCTCGAAACGAATAACTGGAACGGCCTAGGGGAAAAGTACGCATACCGTTGTAATCGGGCGAGTTTCTACTTTCAGATGCAACAGAAATTTTGCGGATTGGTAAATCCGTTCGCGAGATATGGCAGTTTGAAGGTAAGGAACGCTTGAGAAACTCAAAAATTTCGCAGTTCTGATGCTCGAAACGAATTACTAGAACGGCCTAGGGGAAAAGTACGCATACCGTTGTAATCGGGCGAGTTGCTTCTTTCAGATGCAACAGAAATTTTGCGGATTGGTCAATACGTTCGCGAGATATGGCAGTTTGGAGGTAAGAAACGCTTGAGAAACTCAAAAATTTCGCAGTTCTAATGCTCGAAACGAATAACTAGAACGGCCTAGGGGAAAAGTACGCATACCGTTGTAATCGGGCGAGTTTCGACTTTCAGATGCAACAGAAATTTTGCGGATTGTTCAATCCTTTCCCGAGATATGGCAGTTTGGAGGTAAGAAACGCTTGAGAAACTCAAAATTTTCGCAGTTCTAATGCTCGAAACTAATAACTAGAACGGCCAAGGGGAAAAGTACGCATACCGTTGTAATCGGGTGATTTTCTACTTTCAGATGCAACAGAAATTTTGCGGATTGGTCAATCCGTTCGCGAGATATGGCAGTTTGAAGGTAAGAAATGCTTGAGAAACTCAAAAATTTCGCAGTTCTGATGCTCGAAACGAATAACTAGAACGGCCTGGGGGAAAAGTACGCATAGCGTTGTAATCGGGCGAGGTGCTTCATTCAGATGCAACAGAAATTTTGCGGATTGGTCAATCCGTTCGCGAGATATGGCAGTTTGGAGGTAAGAAACGCTTGAGAAACTCAAAATATTCGCAGTTCTGATGCTCGAAACGAATAACTGGAACGGCCTAGGGGAAAAGTACGCATACCGTTGTAATCGGGCGAGTTTCTACTTTCAGATGCAACAGAAATTTTGCGGATTGGCCAATCCGTTCGCGAGATATGGCAGTTTGGAGGTAAGAAACGCTTGAGAAAGTCAAAATATTCGCAGTTCTGATGCTCGAAACGAATAACTAGAACGGCCTAGGCGAAAAGTACGCATACCGTTGTAATCGGGCGAGTTTCGACTTTCAGATGCAACAGAAATTTTGCGGATTGTTCAATCCTTTCCCGAGATATGGCAGTTTGGAGGTAAGAAACGCTTGAGAAACTCAAAATTTTCGCAGTTCTAATGCTCGAAACTAATAACTAGAACGGCCAAGGGGAAAAGTACGCATACCGTTGTAATCGGGCGAGTTGCTTCTTTCAGATGCAACAGAAATTTTGCGGATTGGTCAATCCTTTCCCGAGATATGGCAGTTTGGAGGTAAGAAACGCTTGAGAAACTCAAAATTTTCGCAGTTCTAATGCTCGAAACTAATAACTAGAACGGCCAAGGGGAAAAGTACGCATACCGTTGTAATCGGGCGATTTTCTACTTTCAGATGCAACAGAAATTTTGCGGATTGGTCAATCCGTTCGCGAGATATGGCAGTTTGAAGGTAAGAAATGCTTGAGAAACTCAAAAATTTCGCAGTTCTGATGCTCGAAACGAATAACTAGAACGGCCTGGGGGAAAAGTACGCATAGCGTTGTAATCGGGCGAGGTGCTTCATTCAGATGCAACAGAAATTTTGCGGATTGGTCAATCCGTTCGCGAGATATGGCAGTTTGGAGGTAAGAAACGCTTGAGAAACTCAAAATATTCGCAGTTCTGATGCTCGAAACGAATAACTAGAACGGCCTAGGCGAAAAGTACGCATACCGTTGTAATCGGGCGAGTTTCGACTTTCAGATGCAACAGAAATTTTGCGGATTGTTCAATCCTTTCCCGAGATATGGCAGTTTGGAGGTAAGAAACGCTTGAGAAACTCAAAATTTTCGCAGTTCTAATGCTCGAAACTAATAACTAGAACGGCCAAGGGGAAAAGTACGCATACCGTTGTAATCGGGCGAGTTTCTACTTTCAGATGCAACAGAAATTTTGCGGATTGGTCAATCCGTTCGCGAGATATGGCAGTTTGGAGGTAAGAAACGCTTGAGAAACTCAAAATTTTCGCAGTTCTGATGCTCGAAACGAATAACTGGAACGGCCTAGGGGAAAAGTACGCATACCGTTGTAATCGGGCGAGTTTCTTCTTTCAGATGCAACAGAAATTTTGCGGATTGGTCAATCCTTTCGCGAGATATGGCAGTTTGAAGGTAAGAAACGCTTGAGAAACTCAAAATATTCGCAGTTCTGATGCTCGAAACGAATAACTAGAACGGCCTAGGGGAAAAGTACGCATACCGTTGAAATCGGGCGAGTTTCGACTTTCAGATGCAACAGAAATTTTGCGGATTGTTCAATCCTTTCCCGAGATATGGCAGTTTGGAGGTAAGAAACGCTTGAGAAACTCAAAATTTTCGCAGTTCTAATGCTCGAAACTAATAACTAGAACGGCCAAGGGGAAAAGTACGCATACCGTTGTAATCGGGCGAGTTTCTACTTTCAGATGCAACAGAAATTTTGCGGATTGGTCAATCCGTTCGCGAGATATGGCAGTTTGGAGGTAAGAAACGCTTGAGAAACTCAAAATATTCGCAGTTCTGATGCTCGAAACGAATAACTAGAACGGCCTAGGGGAAAAGTACGCATACCGTTGTAATCGGGCGAGCTGCTTCTTTCAGATGCAACAGAAATTTTGCGGATTGGCCAATCCGTTCGCGAGATATGGCAGTTTGGAGGTAAGAAACGCTTGAGAAAGTCAAAATATTCGCAGTTCTGATGCTCGAAACGAATAACTAGAACGGCCTAGGCGAAAAGTACGCATACCGTTGTAATCGGGCGAGTTTCTACTTTCAGATGCAACAGAAATTTTGCGGATTGGTCAATCCGTTCGCGAGATATGACAGTTTGGACGTAAGAAACGCTTGAGAAACTCAAAATTTTCGCAGTTCTGATGCTCGAAACGAATAAATAGAACGGCCTAGGGGAAAAGTACACATACCGTTGTAATCGGGGCGAGTTTCTAGTTTCAGATGCAACAGAAATTTTGCGGATTAGTCAATCCGTTCGCGAGATATGGCAGTTTGGAGGTAAGAAACGCTTGAGAAACTCAAAATTTTCGCAGTTCTGATGCTCGAAACGAATAACTGGAACGGCCTAGGGGAAAAGTACGCATACCGTTGTAATCGGGCGAGTTTCTTCTTTCAGATGCAACAGAAATTTTGCGGATTGGTCAATCCGTTCGCGAGATATGGCAGTTTGGAGGTAAGAAACGCTTGAGAAACTCAAAATATTCGCAGTTCTGATGCTCGAAACGAATAACTGGAACGGCCTAGGGGAAAAGTACGCATACCGTTGTAATCGGGCGAGTTTCTACTTTCAGATGCAACAGAAATTTTGCGGATTGGTAAATCCGTTCGCGAGATATGGCAGTTTGAAGGTAAGGAACGCTTGAGAAACTCAAAAATTTCGCAGTTCTGATGCTCGAAACGAATTACTAGAACGGCCTAGGGGAAAAGTACGCATACCGTTGTAATCGGGCGAGTTGCTTCTTTCAGATGCAACAGAAATTTTGCGGATTGGTCAATACGTTCGCGAGATATGGCAGTTTGGAGGTAAGAAACGCTTGAGAAACTCAAAAATTTCGCAGTTCTGATGCTCGAAACGAATAACTAGAACGGCCTAGGGGAAAAGTACGCATACCGTTGTAATCGGGCGAGTTTCGACTTTCAGATGCAACAGAAATTTTGCGGATTGTTCAATCCTTTCCCGAGATATGGCAGTTTGGAGGTAAGAAACGCTTGAGAAACTCAAAATTTTCGCAGTTCTAATGCTCGAAACTAATAACTAGAACGGCCAAGGGGAAAAGTACGCATACCGTTGTAATCGGGCGAGTTTCTACTTTCAGATGCAACAGAAATTTTGCGGATTGGTCAATCCGTTCGCGAGATATGGCAGTTTGGAGGTAAGAAACGCTTGAGAAACTCAAAATTTTCGCAGTTCTGATGCTCGAAACGAATAACTGGAACGGCCTAGGGGAAAAGTACGCATACCGTTGTAATCGGGCGAGTTTCTTCTTTCAGATGCAACAGAAATTTTGCGGATTGGTCAATCCTTTCGCGAGATATGGCAGTTTGGAGGTAAGAAACGCTTGAGAAACTCAAAATATTCGCAGTTCTGATGCTCGAAACGAATAACTAGAACGGCCTAGGGGAAAAGTACGCATACCGTTGTAATCGGGCGAGTTTCGACTTTCAGATGCAACAGAAATTTTGCGGATTGTTCAATCCTTTCCCGAGATATGGCAGTTTGGAGGTAAGAAACGCTTGAGAAACTCAAAATTTTCGCAGTTCTAATGCTCGAAACTAATAACTAGAACGGCCAAGGGGAAAAGTACGCATACCGTTGTAATCGGGCGAGTTTCTACTTTCAGATGCAACAGAAATTTTGCGGATTGGTCAATCCGTTCGCGAGATATGGCAGTTTGGAGGTAAGAAACGCTTGAGAAACTCAAAATATTCGCAGTTCTGATGCTCGAAACGAATAACTAGAACGGCCTAGGGGAAAAGTACGCATACCGTTGTAATCGGGCGAGCTGCTTCTTTCAGATGCAACAGAAATTTTGCGGATTGGCCAATCCGTTCGCGAGATATGGCAGTTTGGAGGTAAGAAACGCTTGAGAAAGTCAAAATATGCGCAGTTCTGATGCTCGAAACGAATAACTAGAACGGCCTAGGCGAAAAGTACGCATACCGTTGTAATCGGGCGAGTTTCTACTTTCAGATGCAACAGAAATTTTGCGGATTGGTCAATCCGTTCGCGAGATATGACAGTTTGGAGGTAAGAAACGCTTGAGAAACTCAAAATTTTCGCAGTTCTGATGCTCGAAACGAATAAATAGAACGGCCTAGGGGAAAAGTACACATACCGTTGTAATCGGGGCGAGTTTCTAGTTTCAGATGCAACAGAAATTTTGCGGATTAGTCAATCCGTTCGCGAGATATGGCAGTTTGGAGGTAAGAAACGCTTGAGAAACTCAAAATTTTCGCAGTTCTGATGCTCGAAACGAATAACTGGAACGGCCTAGGGGAAAAGTACGCATATCGTTGTAATCGGGCGAGTTTCTTCTTTCAGATGCAACAGAAATTTTGCGGATTGGTCAATCCGTTCGCGAGATATGGCAGTTTGGAGGTAAGAAACGCTTGAGAAACTCAAAATTTTCGCAGTTCTGATGCTCGAAACGAATAACTAGAACGGCCTAGGGGAAAAGTACGCATACCGATCTAATCGGGCGAGTTTCTACTTTCAGATGCAACAGAAATTTTGCGGATTGGTCAATCCGTTCGCGAGATATGGCAGTTTGGTGGTAAGAAACGCTTGAGAAACTCAAAATTTTCGCAGTTCTGATGCTCGAAACGAATAACTAGAACGGCCTAGGGGAAAAGTACGCATACCGATCTAATCGGGCGAGTTTCTACTTTCAGATGCAACAGAAATTTTGCGGATTGGTCAATCCGTTCGCGAGATATGGCAGTTTGGAGGTAAGAAACGCTTGAGAAACTCAAAATTTTCGCAGTTCTGATGCTCGAAACGAATAACTAGGACGGCCTAGGAGAAAAATACGCATATCGTTTTAATCGGGCGAGTTTCGACTTTCAGATGCAACAGAAATTTTGCGGATTGGTCAATCCGTTCGCGAGATATGGCAGTTTGGAGGTAAGAAACGCTTGAGAAACTCAAAATTTTCGCAGTTCTGATGGTCGAAACGAATAACTAGAACGGCCTAGGGGAAATGTACGCATACCGTTGTAATCGGGCGAGTTTCTTCTTTCAGATGCAACAGAAATTTTGCGGATTGGTCAATCCGTTCGCGAGATATGGCAGTTTGGAGGTAAGAAACGCTTGAGAAACTCAAAATTTTCGCAGTTCTGATGCTCGAAACGAATAACTGGAACGGCCTAGGGGAAAAGTACGCATACCGTTGTAATCGGGCGAGTTTCTTCTTTCAGATGCAACAGAAATTTTGCGGATTGGTCAATCCGTTCGCGAGATATGGCAGTTTGGAGGTAAGAAACGCTTGAGAAACTAAAAATTTTCGCAGTTCTGATGCTCGAAACGAATAACTAGAACGGCCTAGGGGAAAAGTACGCATACCGATCTAATCGGGCGAGTTTCTACTTTCAGATGCAACAGAAATTTTGCGGATTGGTCAATCCGTTCGCGAGATATGGCAGTTTGGTGGTAAGAAACGCTTGAGAAGCTCAAAATTTTCGCAGTTCTGATGCTCGAAACGAATCACAAGAACGGCCTAGGGGAAAAGTACGCATACCGTTATAATCGGGCAAGTTTTTACTTTCACATGCAACAGAAATTTTGCGGATTGGTCAATCCGTTCGCGAGATATGGCAGTTTGGATGTAAGAAACGCTTGAGAAACTCAAAATTTTCGCAGTTCTGATGCTCGAAACGAATAACTAGGACGGCCTAGGAGAAAAATACGCATATCGTTTTAATCGGGCGAGTTTCGACTTTCAGATGCAACAGAAATTTTGCGGATTGGTCAATCCGTTCGCGAGATATGGCAGTTTGGAGGTAAGAAACGCTTGAGAAACTCAAAATTTTCGCAGTTCTGATGGTCGAAACGAATAACTAGAACGGCCTAGGGGAAATGTACGCATACCGTTGTAATCGGGCGAGTTGCTTCTTTCAGATGCAACAGAAATTTTGCGGATTGGTCAATCCGTTCGCGAGATATGGCTGTTTGAATGTAAGAAACGCTTGAGAAACTCAAAAATTTCGCAGTTCTGATGCTCGAAACGAATAACTAGAACGGCCTAGGGGAAAAGTACGCATACCGTTGTAATCGGGCGAGTTGCTTCTTTCAGATGCAACAGAAATTTTGCGGATTGGTCAATCCGTTCGCGAGATATGGCAGTTTGGAGGTAAGAAACGCTTGAGAAACTCAAAAATTTCGAAGTTCTGATGCTCGAAACGAATAACTAGAACGGCCTAGGGGAAAACTATCCACACCGTTGTAATCGGGCGAGTTTCGACTTTCAGATGCAACAGAAATTTTGCGGATTGTTCGATCCTTTCCCGAGATATGGCAGTTTGGAGGTAAGAAACGCTTGAGAAACTCAAAATTTTCGCAGTTCTGATACTCGAAACGAATAACTGGAACGGCCTAGGGGAAAAGTACGCATACCGTTGTAATCGGGCGAGTTTCTTCTTTCAGACGCAACAGAAATTTTGCGGATTGGTCAATCCGTTCGCGAGATATGGCAGTTTGGAGGTAAGAAACGCTTGAGAAACTCAAAATTATCGCAGTTCTGATGCTCGAAACGAATAACTAGGACGGTCTAGGAGAAAACTACGCATACCGTTGTAATCGGGCGAGTTTCGACTTTCAGATGCAACAGAAATTTTGCGAATTGTTCAATCCTTGCCCGAGATATGGCAGTTTGGAGGTAAGAAACGCTTGAGAAACTCAAAATTTTCGCAGTTCTGATGCTCGAAACGAATAACTGGAACGGCCTAGGGGAAAAGTATGAATACCGTTGTAATCGGACGAGTAGCTTCTTTCAGATGCAACAGAAATTTTGCGGATTGGTCAATCCGTTCGCGAGATATGGCAGTTTGAAGGTAAGAAACGCTTGAGAAACTCAAAAATTTCGCAGTTCTGATGCTCGAAACGAATAACTAGAACGGCCTAGGGGAAAAGTACGCATACCGTTGTAATCGGGCGAGCTGCTTCTTTCAGATGCAACAGAAATTTTGCGGATTGGTCAATCCGTTCGCGAGATATGGCAGTTTGGAGGTAAGAAACGCTTGAGAAACTCAAAAATTTCGCAGTTCTGATGATCGAAACGAATAACTAGAACGGCCTAGGGGAAAGGTACGCATACCGTTGTAATCGGGCGAGTATCGACTTTCAGATGCAACAGAAATTTTGCGGATTGTTCAATCCTTTCCCGAGATATGGCAGTTTGGAGGTAAGAAACGCTTGAGAAACTCAAAATTTTCGCAGTTCTGATGCTCGAAACGGATAACTGGAACGGCCTAGGGGAAAAGTACGCATATCGTTGTAATCGGGCGAGTTTCTTCTTTCAGATGCAACAGAAATTTTGCGGATTCTTCAATCCTTTCCCGAGATATGGCAGTTTGGAGGTAAGAAACGCTTGAGAAACTCAAAATTCTCGCAGTTCTGATGCTCGAAACGAATAACTAGAACGGCCTATGGAAAAAGTACGCATACCGTTGTAATCGGGCGAGTTGCTACTTTCAGATGCAACAGAAATTTTGCGGATTGGACAATCCGTTCGCGAGATATGGCAGTTTGGAGGTAAGAAACGCTTGAGAAACTCAAAATTTTCGCAGTTCTGATGCTCGAAACGAATAACTAGAACGGCCTAGGGGAAAAGTACGCATACCGATCTAATCGGGCGAGTTTCGACTTTCAGATGCAACAGAAATTTTGCGGATTCTTCAATCCTTTCCCGAGATATGGCAGTTTGGAGGTAAGAAACGCTTGAGAAACTCAAAATTTTCGCAGTTCTGATGCTCGAAACGGATAACTGGAACGGCCTAGGGGAAAAGTACGCATACCGTTGTAATCGGGCGAGTTTCTTCTTTCAGATGCAACAGAAATTTTGCGGATTGGTCAATCCGTTCGCGAGATATGGCAGTTTGGAGGTAAGAAACGCTTGAGAAACTCAAAATTTTCGCAGTTCTGATGCTCGAAACGAATAACTAGAACGGCCTAGGCGAAAAGTACGCATACCGTTGTAATCGGGCGAGTTTCTACTTTCAGATGCAACAGAAATTTTGCGGATTGGTCAATCCGTTCGCGAGATATGACAGCTTGGAGGTAAGAAACGCTTGAGAAACTCAAAATTTTCGCAGTTCTGATGCTCGAAACGAATAAATAGAACGGCCTAGGGGAAAAGTACACATACCGTTGTAATCGGGCGAGTTTCTAGTTTCAGATGCAACAGAAATTTTGCGGATTAGTCAATCCGTTCGCGAGATATGGCAGTTTGGAGGTAAGAAACGCTTGAGAAACTCAAAATTTTCGCATTTCTGAAGCTCGAAACGAATAACTGGAACGGCCTAGGGGAAAAGTACGCATACCGTTGTAATCGGGCGAGTTTCTTCTTTCAGATGCAACAGAAATTTTGTGGATTGGTCAATCCGTTCGCGAGATATGGCAGTTTGGAGGTAAGAAACGCTTGAGAAACTCAAAATTTTCGCAGTTCTGATGCTCGAAACGAATAACTAGAACGGCCTAGGCGAAAAGTACGCATACCGTTGTAATCGGGCGAGTTTCTACTTTCAGATGCAACAGAAATTTTGCGGATTGGTCAATCCGTTCGCGAGATATGGCAGTTTGGAGGTAAGAAACGCTTGAGAAACTCAAAATTTTCGCAGTTCTGATGCTCGAAACGAACAACTAGAACGGCCTAGGGGAAAAGTACGCATACCGTTGTAATCGGGCGAGTAGCTTCTTTCAGATGCAACAGAAATTTTGCGGATTGGTCAATCCGTTCGCGAGATATGGCAGTTTGGAGGTAAGAAACGCTTGAGAAACTCAAAATTTTCGCAGTTCTGATGCTCGAAACGAATAACTGGAACGGCCTAGGGGAAAAGTACGCATACCGATCTAATCGGGCGAGTTTCGACTTTCAGATGCAACAGAAATTTTGCGGATTGGTCAATCCGTTCGCGAGATATGGCAGTTTGGAGGTAAGAAACGCTTGAGAAACTCAAAATTTTCGCAGTTCTGATGCTCGAAACGAATAACTAGAACGGCCTAGGCGAAAAGTACGCCTACCGTTGTAATCGGGCGAGTTTCTACTTTCAGATGCAACAGAAATTTTGCGGATTAGTCAATCCGTTCGCGAGATATGGCAGTTTGGAGGTAAGAAACGCTTGAGAAACTCAAAATTTTCGCAGTTCTGATGCTCGAAACGAATAACTGGAACGGCCTAGGGGAAAAGTACGCATACCGTTGTAATCGGGCGAGTTTCTTCTTTCAGATGCAACAGAAATTTTGCGGATTGGTCAATCCGTTCGCGAGATATGGCAGTTTGGAGGTAAGAAACGCTTGAGAAACTCAAAATTTTCGCAGTTCTGATGCTCGAAACGAATAACTAGAACGGCCTAGGCGAAAAGTACGCATACCGTTGTAATCGGGCGAGTTTCTACTTTCAGATGCAACAGAAATTTTGCGGATTGGTCAATCCGTTCGCGAGATATGACAGTTTGGAGGTAAGAAACGCTTGAGAAACTCAAAATTTTCGCAGTTCTGATGCTCGAAACGAATAAATAGAACGGCCTAGGGGAAAAGTACGCATACCGTTGTAATCGGGCGAGTTTCTTCTTTCAGATGCAACAGAAATTTTGCGGATTGGTCAATCCGTTCGCGAGATATGGCAGTTTGGAGGTAAGAAACGCTTGAGAAACTCAAAATTTTCGCAGTTCTGATGCTCGAAACGAATAACTAGAACGGCCTAGGGGAAAAGTACGCATACCGTTGTAATCGGGCGAGTAGCTTCTTTCAGATGCAACAGAAATTTTGCGGATTGGTCAATCCGTTCGCGAGATATGGCAGTTTGGAGGTAAGAAACGCTTGAGAAACTCAAAATTTTCGCAGTTCTGATGCTCGAAACGGATAACTGGAACGGCCTAGGGGAAAAGTACGCATATCGTTGTAATCGGGCGAGTTTCTTCTTTCAGATGCAACAGAAATTTTGCGGATTGGTCAATCCGTTCGCGAGATATGGCAGTTTGGAGGTAAGAAACGCTTGAGAAACTCAAAATTTTCGCAGTTCTGATGCTCGAAACGAATAACTAGAACGGCCTAGGCGAAAAGTACGCATACCGTTGTAATCGGGCGAGTTTCTACTTTCAGATGCAACAGAAATTTTGCGGATTGGTCAATCGTTTCGCGAGATATGACAGTTTGGAGGTAAGAAACGCTTGAGAAACTCAAAATTTTCGCAGTTCTGATGCTCGAAACGAATAAATAGAACGGCCTAGGGGAAAAGTACACATACCGTTGTAATCGGGCGAGTTTCTAGTTTCAGATGCAACAGAAATTTTGCGGATTGGTCAATCCGTTCGCGAGATATGGCAGTTTGGAGGTAAGAAACGCTTGAGAAACTCAAAATTTTCGCAGTTCTGATGCTCGAAACGAGTAACTAGAACGGCCTAGGGGAAAAGTACACATACCGTTGTAATCGGGCGAGTTTCTACTTTCAGATGCAACAGAAATTTTGCGGATTGGTCAATCCGTTCGCGAGATATGACAGTTTGGAGGTAAGAAACGCTTGAGAAACTCAAAATTTTCGCAGTTCTGATGCTCGAAACGAATAACTGGAACGGCCTAGGGGAAAAGTACGCTTACCGTTGTAATCGGGCGAGTTTCTTCTTTCAGATGCAACAGAAATTTTGCGGATTGGTCAATCCGTTCGCGAGATATGGCAGTTTGGAGGTAAGAAACGCTTGAGAAACTCAAAATTTTCGCAGTTCTGATGCTCGAAACGAATAACTAGAACGGCCTAGGCGAAAAGTACGCATACCGTTGTAATCGGGCGAGTTTCGACTTTCAGATGCAACAGAAATTTTGCGGATTCTTCAATCCTTTCCCGAGATATGGCAGTTTGGAGGTAAGAAACGCTTGAGAAACTCAAAATTTTCGCAGTTCTGATGCTCGAAACGAATAACTGGAACGGCCTAGGGGAAAAGTACGCTTACCGTTGTAATCGGGCGAGTTTCTTCTTTCAGATGCAACAGAAATTTTGCGGATTGGTCAATCCGTTCGCGAGATATGGCAGTTTGGAGGTAAGAAACGCTTGAGAAACTCAAAATTTTCGCAGTTCTGATGCTCGAAACGAATAACTAGAACGGCCTAGGGGAAAAGTACACATACCGTTGTAATCGGGCGAGTTTCTAGTTTCAGATGCAACAGAAATTTTGCGGATTGGTCAATCCGTTCGCGAGATATGGCAGTTTGGAGGTAAGAAACGCTTGAGAAACTCAAAATTTTCGCAGTTCTGATGCTCGAAACGAGTAACTAGAACGGCCTAGGCGAAAAGTACGCATACCGTTGTAATCGGGCGAGTTTCTACTTTCAGATGCAACAGAAATTTTGCGGATTGGTCAATCCGTTCGCGAGATATGACAGTTTGGAGGTAAGAAACGCTTGAGAAACTCAAAATTTTCGCAGTTCTGATGCTCGAAACGAATAAATAGAACGGCCTAGGGGAAAAGTACACATACCGTTGTAATCGGGCGAGTTTCTAGTTTCAGATGCAACAGAAATTTTGCGGATTAGTCAATCCGTTCGCGAGATATGGCAGTTTGGAGGTAAGAAACGCTTGAGAAACTCAAAATTTTCGCAGTTCTGATGCTCGAAACGAATAACTGGAACGGCCTAGGGGAAAAGTACGCTTACCGTTGTAATCGGGCGAGTTTCTTCTTTCAGATGCAACAGAAATTTTGCGGATTGGTCAATCCGTTCGCGAGATATGGCAGTTTGGAGGTAAGAAACGCTTGAGAAACTCAAAATTTTCGCAGTTCTGATGCTCGAAACGAATAACTAGAACGGCCTAGGCGAAAAGTACGCATACCGTTGTAATCGGGCGAGTTTCGACTTTCAGATGCAACAGAAATTTTGCGGCTTGTTCAATCCTTTCCCGAGATATGGCAGTTTGGAGGTAAGAAACGCTTGAGAAACTCAAAATTTTCGCAGTTCTGATGCTCGAAACGAATAACTAGGACGGCCTAGGAGAAAACTACGCATATCGTTTTAATCGGGCGAGTTTCGACTTTCAGATGCAACAGAAATTTTGCGGATTGGTCAATCCGTTCGCGAGATATGGCAGTTTGGAGGTAAGAAACGCTTGAGAAACTCAAAATTTTCGCAGTTCTGATGGTCGAAACGAATAACTAGAACGGCCTAGGGGAAAAGTACGCATACCGTTGTAATCGGGCGAGTTGCTTCTTTCAGATGCAACAGAAATTTTGCGGATTGGTCAATCCGTTCGCGAGATATGGCAGTTTGAAGGTAAGAAACGCTTGAGAAACTCAAAAATTTCGCAGTTCTGATGCTCGAAACGAATAACTAGAACGGCCTAGGGGAAAAGTACGCATACCGTTGTAATCGGGCGAGTTTCGACTTTCAGATGCAACAGAAATTTTGCGGATTGTTCAATCCTTTCCCGAGATATGGCAGTTTGGAGGTAAGAAACGCTTGAGAAACTCAAAATTTTCGCAGTTCTGATGCTCGAAACGAATAACTGGAACGGCCTAGGGGAAAAGTACGCATACCGTTGTAATCGGGCGAGTTTCTTCTTTCAGATGCAATAGAAAATTTGAGGATTGGTCAATCCGTTCGCGAGATATGGCAGTTTGGAGTTAAGAAACGCTTGAGAAACTCATAATTTTCGCAGTTCTGATGCTCGAAACGAATAACTAGGACGGCCTAGGAGAAAACTACGCATACTGTTGTAATCGGGCGAGTTGCTTCTTTCAGACGCAACAGAAATTTTGCGGATTGTTCAATCCTTTCCCGAGATATGGCAGTTTGGAGGTAAGAAACGCTTGAGAAACTCAAAATTTTCGCAGTTCTGATGCTCGAAACGAATAAATGGAACGCCCTAGGGGAAAAGTACGCAGACCGTTGTAATCGGACGAGTTTCTTCTTTCAGATGCAACAGAAATTTTGCGGATTGGTCAATCCGTTCGCGAGATATGGCAGTTTGGAGGTAAGAAACGCTTGAGAAACTCAAAATTTTCGCAGTTCTGATGCTCGAAACGAATAACTGGAACGGCCTAGGGGAAAAGTACGCATACCGTTGTAATCGGGCGAGTTTCTTCTTTCAGATGCAACAGAAATTTTGCGGATTGGTCAATCCGTTCGCGAGATATGGCAGTTTGGAGGTAAGAAACGCTTGAGAAACTCAAAATTTTCGCAGTTCTGATGCTCGAAACGAACAACTAGAACGGCCTAGGGGAAAAGTACGCATACCGTTGTAATCGGGCGAGTTGCTTCTTTCAGACGCAACAGAAATTTTGCGGATTGGTCAATCCGTTCGCGAGATATGGCAGTTTGGAGGTAAGAAACGCTTGAGGAACTCAAAATTCTCGCAGTTCTGATGCTCGAAACGAATAACTAGAACGGCCTATGGGAAAAGTACGCATACCGTTGTAATCGGGCGAGCTGCTTCTTTCAGATGCAACAGAAATTTTGCGGAATGGTCAATCCGTTCGCCAGATATGGCAGTTTGGAGGTAAGAAACGCTTGAGAAACTCAAAAATTTCGCAATTCTGATGCTCGAAACGAATAACTAGAACGGCCTAGGGGAAAAGTACGCATACCGTTGTAATTGGGCGCGTTTCGACATTCAGATGCAACAGAAATTTTGCGGATTGTTCAATCCTTTCCCAAGATATGGCAGTTTGGAGGTAAGAAACGCTTGAGAAACTCAAAATTTTCGCAGTTCTGATGCTCGAAACGAATAAATGGAACGCCCTAGGGGAAAAGTACGCACACCGTTGTAATCGGACGAGTTTCTTCTTTCAGATGCAACAGAAATTTTGCGGATTGGTCAATCCGTTCGCCAGATATGGCAGTTTGGAGGTAAGAAACGCTTGAGAAACTCAAAATTTTCGCAGGTCTGATGCTCGAAACGAATAACTAGAACGGCCTAGGGGAAAAGTACGCATACCGTTGCAATTGGGCGCGTTTCGAATTTCAGATGCAACAGAAATTTTGCGGATTGTTCAATCCTTTCCCGAGATATGGCAGTTTGAAGGTAAGAAACGCTTGAGAAACTCAAAAATTTCGCAGTTCTGATGCTCGAAACGAGTAACTAGAACGGCCTAGGGGAAATGTACGCATACCGTTGTAATCGCGCGAGCTGCTTCTTTCAGATGCAACAGAAATTTTGCGGATTGTTCAATCCTTTCCCGAGATATGGCAGTTTGGAGGTAAGAAACGCTTGAGAAACTCAAAATTTTCGCAGTTCTGATGCTCGAAACGAATAAATGGAACGCCCTAGGGGAAAAGTACGCAGACCGTTGTAATCGGACGAGTTTCTTCTTTCAGATGCAACAGAAATTTTGCGGATTGGTCAATCCGTTCGCGAGATATGGCAGTTTGGAGGTAAGAAACGCTTGAGAAACTCAAAATTTTCGCAGTTCTGATGCTCGAAACGAATAACTGCAACGGCCTAGGGGAAAAGTACGCATACCGTTGTAATCGGGCGAGTTTCTTCTTTCAGATGCAACAGAAATTTTGCGGATTGGTCAATCCGTTCGCGAGATATGGCAGTTTGGAGGTAAGAAACGCTTGAGAAACTCAAAATTTTCGCAGTTCTGATGCTCGAAACGAATAACTAGAACGGCCTAGGGGAAAAGTACGCATACCGTTGAAATCGGGCGAGTTTCTACTTTCGGATGCAACAGAAATTTTGCGGATTGGTCAATCCGCTCGCGAGATATGGCAGTTTGGAGGTAAGAAACGCTTGAGAAACTCAAAATTTTCGCAGTTCTGATGCTCGAAACGAACAACTAGAACGGCCTAGGGGAAAAGTACGCATACCGTTGTAATCGGGCGAGTTGCTTCTTTCAGACGCAACAGAAATTTTGCGGATTGGTCAATCCGTTCGCGAGATATGGCAGTTTGGAGGTAAGAAACGCTTGAGGAACTCAAAATTCTCGCAGTTCTGATGCTCGAAACGAATAACTAGAACGGCCTATGGGAAAAGTACGCATACCGTTGTAATCGGGCGAGTTGCTACTTTCAGATGCAACAGAAATTTTGCGGATTGGTCAATCCGATCGCGAGATATGGCAGTTTGAAGGTAAGAAACGCTTGAGAAACTCAAAAATTTCGCAGTTCTGATGCTCGAAACGAATAACTAGAACGGCCTAGGGGAAAAGTACGCATACCGTTGTAATCGGGCGAGCTGCTTCTTTCAGATGCAACAGAAATTTTGCGGAATGGTCAATCCGTTCGCCAGATATGGCAGTTTGGAGGTAAGAAACGCTTGAGAAACTCAAAAATTTCGCAATTCTGATGCTCGAAACGAATAACTAGAACGGCCTAGGGGAAAAGTACGCATACCGTTGTAATCGGGCGCGTTTCGACTTTCAGATGCAACAGAAATTTTGCGGATTGTTCAATCCTTTCCCGAGATATGGCAGTTTGGAGGTAAGAAACGCTTGAGAAACTCAAAATTTTCGCAGTTCTGATGCTCGAAACGAATAAATGGAACGCCCTAGGGGAAAAGTACGCACACCGTTGTAATCGGACGAGTTTCTTCTTTCAGATGCAACGGAAATTTTGCGGATTGGTCAATTCGTTCGCCAGATATGGCAGTTTGGAGGTAAGAAACGCTTGAGAAACTCAAAATTTTCGCAGGTCTGATGCTCGAAACGAATAACTAGAACGGCCTAGGGGAAAAGTACGCATACCGTTGTAATTGGGCGCGTTTCGAATTTCAGATGCAACAGAAATTTTGCGGATTGTTCAATCCTTTCCCGAGATATGGCAGTTTGAAGGTAAGAAACGCTTGAGAAACTCAAAAATTTCGCAGTTCTGATGCTCGAAACGAGTAACTAGAACGGCCTAGGGGAAAAGTACGCATACCGTTGCAATCGCGCGAGCTGCTTCTTTCAGATGCAACAGAAATTTTGCGGATTGTTCAATCCTTTCCCGAGATATGGCAGTTTGGACGTAAGAAACGCTTGAGAAACTCAAAATTTTCGCAGTTCTGATGCTCGAAACGAATAACTGCAACGGCCTAGGGGAAAAGTACGCATACCGTTGTAATCGGGCGAGTTTCTTCTTTCAGATGCAACAGAAATTTTGCGGATTGGTCAATCCGTTCGCGAGATATGGCAGTTTGGAGGTAAGAAACGCTTGAGAAACTCAAAATTTTCGCAGTTCTGATGCTCGAAACGAATAACTAGAACGGCCTAGGGGAAAAGTACGCATACCGTTGAAATCGGGCGAGTTTCTACTTTCGGATGCAACAGAAATTTTGCGGATTGGTCAATCCGCTCGCGAGATATGGCAGTTTGGAGGTAAGAAACGCTTGAGAAACTCAAAATTTTCGCAGTTCTGATGCTCGAAACGAACAACTAGAACGGCCTAGGGGAAAAGTACGCATACCGTTGTAATCGGGCGAGTTGCTTCTTTCAGACGCAACAGAAATTTTGCGGATTGGTCAATCCGTTCGCGAGATATGGCAGTTTGGAGGTAAGAAACGCTTGAGGAACTCAAAATTCTCGCAGTTCTGATGCTCGAAACGAATAACTAGAACGGCCTATGGGAAAAGTACGCATACCGTTGTAATCGGGCGAGTTGCTACTTTCAGATGCAACAGAAATTTTGCGGATTGGTCAATCCGATCGCGAGATATGGCAGTTTGAAGGTAAGAAACGCTTGAGAAACTCAAAAATTTCGCAGTTCTGATGCTCGAAACGAATAACTAGAACGGCCTAGGGGAAAAGTACGCATACCGTTGTAATCGGGCGAGCTGCTTCTTTCAGATGCAACAGAAATTTTGCGGAATGGTCAATCCGTTCGCCAGATATGGCAGTTTGGAGGTAAGAAACGCTTGAGAAACTCAAAAATTTCGCAATTCTGATGCTCGAAACGAATAACTAGAACGACCTAGGGGAAAAGTACGCATACCGTTGTAATTGGGCGAGTTGCTACTTTCAGATGCAACAGAAATTTTGCGGATTGGTCAATCCGATCGCGAGATATGGCAGTTTGAAGGTAAGAAACGCTTGAGAAACTCAAAAATTTCGCAGTTCTGATGCTCGAAACGAATAACTAGAACGGCCTAGGGGAAAAGTACGCATACCGTTGTAATCGGGCGAGCTGCTTCTTTCAGATGCAACAGAAATTTTGCGGAATGGTCAATCCGTTCGCCAGATATGGCAGTTTGGAGGTAAGAAACGCTTGAGAAACTCAAAAATTTCGCAATTCTGATGCTCGAAACGAATAACTAGAACGACCTAGGGGAAAAGTACGCATACCGTTGTAATTGGGCGCGTTTCGACTTTCAGATGCAACAGAAATTTTGCGGATTGTTCAATCCTTTCCCGAGATATGGCAGTTTGGAGGTAAGAAACGCTTGAGAAACTCAAAATTTTCGCAGTTCTGATGCTCGAAACGAATAAATGGAACGCCCTAGGGGAAAAGTACGCACACCGTTGTAATCGGACGAGTTTCTTCTTTCAGATGCAACAGAAATTTTGCGGATTGGTCAATCCGTTCGCCAGATATGGCAGTTTGGAGGTAAGAAACGCTTGAGAAACTCAAAATTTTCGCAGGTCTGATGCTCGAAACGAATAACTAGAACGGCCTAGGGGAAAAGTACGCATACCGTTGTAATTGGGCGCGTTTCGAATTTCAGATGCAACAGAAATTTTGCGGATTGTTCAATCCTTTCCCGAGATATGGCAGTTTGAAGGTAAGAAACGCTTGAGAAACTCAAAAATTTCGCAGTTCTGATGCTCGAAACGAGTAACTAGAACGGCCTAGGGGAAAAGTACGCATACCGTTGTAATCGCGCGAGCTGCTTCTTTCAGATGCAACAGAAATTTTGCGGATTGTTCAATCCTTTCCCGAGATATGGCAGTTTGGAGGTAAGAAACGCTTGAGAAACTCAAAAATTTCGCAGTTCTGATGCTCGAAACGAATAACTAGAACGGCCTAGGGGAAAAGTACGCATACCCTTGTAATTGGGCGCGTTTCGAATTTCAGATGCAACAGAAATTTTGCGGATTGTTCAATCCTTTCCCGAGATATGGCAGTTTGGAGGTAAGAAACGCTTGAGAAACTAAAAATTTTCGCAGTTCTGATGCTCGAAACGAATAAATGGAACGCCCTAGGGGAAAAGTACGCAGACCGTTGTAATCGGACGAGTTTCTTCTTTCAGATGCAACAGAAATTTTGCGGATTGGTCAATCCGTTCGCGAGATATGGCAGTTTGGAGGTAAGAAACGCTTGAGAAACTCAAAATTTTCGCAGTTCTGATGCTCGAAACGAATAACTGGAACGGCCTAGGGGAAAAGTACGCATACCGTTGTAATCGGGCGAGCTGCTTCTTTCAGATGCAACAGAAATTTTGCGGATTGGTCAATCCGTTCGCCAGATATGGCAGTTTGGAGGTAAGAAGCGCTTGAGAAACTCAAAAATTTCGCAATTCTGATGCTCGAAACGAATAACTAGAACGGCCTAGGGGAAAAGTACGCATACCGTTGTAATTGGGCGCGTTTCGACCTTCAGATGCAACAGAAATTTTGCGGATTGGTCAATCCGTTCGCGAGATATGGCAGTTTGGATGTAAGAAACGCTTGAGAAACACAAAATTTTCGCAGTTCTGATGCTCGAAACGAATAACTGGAACGGCCTAGGGGAAAAGTACGCATACCGTTGTAATCGGGCGAGCTGCTTCTTTCAGATGCAACAGAAATTTTGCGGATTGGTCAATCCGTTCGCGAGATATGGCAGTTTGGAGGTAAGAAACGCTTGAGAAACTCAGAAATTTCGCAGTTCTGATGCTCGAAACGAATAACTAGAACGGCCTAGGGGTAAAGTACGCATACCGTTGTAATCGGGCGAGCTGCTTCTTTCAGATGCAACAGAAATTTTGCGGAATGGTCAATCCGTTCGCCAGGTATGGCAGTTTGGAGGTAAGAAACGCTTGAGAAACTCAAAAATTTCGCAGTTCTGATGCTCGAAACGAATAACTAGAACGGCCTAGGGGAAAAGTACGCATACCGTTGTAATCGGGCGAGCTGCTTCTTTCAGATGCAACAGAAATTTTGCGGATTTTTCAATCCTGTCCCGAGATATGGCAGTTTGGAGGTAAGAAACGCTTGAGAAACACAAAATTTTCGCAGTTCTGATGCTCGAAACGAATAACTAGAACGGCCTAGGGGAAAAGTACTCATACCGTTGTAATCGGGCGAGCTTCCACTTTCAGATGCAACAGAAATTTTGCGGATTGGTCAATCCGTTCGCGAGATATGGCAGTTTGGAGGAAAGAAACGCTTGAGAAACTCAAAATTTTCGCAGTTCTGATGCTCGAAACGAATAACTAGAACGGCCTAGGGGAAAACTACGCATACCGTTGTAATCGGGCGAGTTTCTACTTTCAGATGCAACAGAAATTTTGCGGATTGGTCAATCCGTTCGCGAGATATGGCAGTTTGGAAGTAAGAAACGCCTGAGAAACTCAAAATTTTCGCAGTTTTGATGCTCGAAACGAATAACTAGAACGGCCTAGGAGATAACTACGCATACCGTGGTAATCGGGCGTGTTTCTACTTTCAGATGCAACAGAAATATTGCGGATTGGTCAATCCGTTCGCGAGATATGGTAGTTTGGAGGAAAGAAACGCTTGAGAAACTCAAAATTTTCGCAGTTCTGATGCTCGAAAGAATAACTAGGACGGCCTAGCAGAAAACTACGCATACCGTTGTAATCGGGCGAGTTGCTTCTTTCAGACGCAACAGAAATTTTGCGGATTGGTCAATCCGTTCGCGAGATATGGCAGTTTGGAGGTAAGAAACGCTTGAGGAACTCAAAATTCTCGCAGTTCTGATGCTCGAAACGAATAACTAGAACGGCCTCGGGGAAAAGTACGCATACCGTTGTAATCGGGCGGGTTGCTTCTTTCAGATGCAACAGAAATTTTGCGGATTGGTCAATCCGTTCGCGAGATATGGCAGTTTGAAGGTAAGAAACGCTTGAGAAACTCAAAAATTTCGCAGTTCTGATGCTCGAAACGGATAACTAGAACGGCCTAGGGGAAAAGTACGCATACCGTTGAAATCGGGCGAGTTGCTTCTTTCAGATGCAACAGAAATTTTGCGGATTGGTCAATCCGTTCGCGAGATATGGCAGTTTGGAGGTAAGAAACGCTTGAGGAACTCAAAATTTTCGCAGTTCTGATGCTCGAAACGAATAACTAGAACGGCCTAGGGGAAAAGTACGCATACCGTTGAAATCGGGCGAGTTTCTACTTTCAGATGCAACAGAAATTTTGCGGATTGGTCAATCCGTTCGCGAGATATGGCAGTTTGGTGGTAAGAAACGCTTGAGAAGCTCAAAATTTTCGCAGTTCTGATGCTCGAAACGAATAACTAGGACGGCCTAGGAGAAAACTACGCATATCGTTTTAATCGGGCGAGTTTCGACTTTCAGATGCAACAGAAATTTTGCGGATTGGTCAATCCGTTCGCGAGATATGGCAGTTTGGAGGTAAGAAACGCTTGAGAAACTCAAAAATTTCGCAGTTCTGATGCTCGAAACGAATAACTAGAACGGCCTAGGGGAAAAGTACGCATACCGTTATAATCGGGCGAGTTTTTACTTTCACATGCAACAGAAATTTTGCGGATTGGTCAATCCGTTCGCGAGATATGGCAGTTTGGAGGTAAGAAACGCTTGAGAAACTCAAAATTTTCGCAGTTCTGATGCTCGAAACGAATAACTAGGACGGCCTAGGAGAAAACTACGCATATCGTTTTAATCGGGCGAGTTTCGACTTTCAGATGCAACAGAAATTTTGCGGATTGGTCAATCCGTTCGCGAGATATGGCAGTTTGGAGGTAAGAAACGCTTGAGAAACTCAAAATTTTCGCAGTTCTGATGGTCGAAACGAATAACTAGAACGGCCTAGGGGAAAAGTACGCATACCGTTGTAATCGGGCGAGTTGCTTCTTTCAGATGCAACAGAAATTTTGCGGATTGGTCAATCCGTTCGCGAGATATGGCAGTTTGAAGGTAAGAAACGCTTGAGAAACTCAAAAATTTCGCAGTTCTGATGCTCGAAACGAATAACTAGAACGGCCTAGGGGAAAAGTACGCATACCGTTGTAATCGGGCGAGTTTCGACTTTCAGATGCAACAGAAATTTTGCGGATTGTTCAATCCTTTCCCGAGATATGGCAGTTTGGAGGTAAGAAACGCTTGAGAAACTCAAAATTTTCGCAGTTCTGATGCTCGAAACGAATAACTGGAACGGCCTAGGGGAAAAGTACGCATACCGTTGTAATCGGGCGAGTTTCTTCTTTCAGATGCAATAGAAAATTTGAGGATTGGTCAATCCGTTCGCGAGATATGGCAGTTTGGAGGTAAGAAACGCTTGAGAAACTCATAATTTTCGCAGTTCTGATGCTCGAAACGAATAACTAGGACGGCCTACGAGAAAACTACGCATACTGTTGTAATCGGGCGAGTTGCTTCTTTCAGACGCAACAGAAATTTTGCGGATTGTTCAATCCTTTCCCGAGATATGGCAGTTTGGAGGTAAGAAACGCTTGAGAAACTCAAAATTTTCGCAGTTCTGATGCTCGAAACGAATAAATGGAACGCCCTAGGGGAAAAGTACGCAGACCGTTGTAATCGGACGAGTTTCTTCTTTCAGATGCAACAGAAATTTTGCGGATTGGTCAATCCGTTCGCGAGATATGGCAGTTTGGAGGTAAGAAACGCTTGAGAAACTCAAAATTTTCGCAGTTCTGATGCTCGAAACGAATAACTAGAACGGCCTAGGGGAAAACTACGCATACCGTTGTAATCGGGCGAGTTTCCACTTTCAGATACAACAGAAATTTTGCGGATTGGTCAATCCGTTCCCGAGATATGGCAGTTTGGAGGTAAGAAACGCTTGAGAAACTCAAAATTTTCGCAGTTCTGATGCTCGAAACGAATAACTGGAATGGCCTAGGGGAAAAGTACCCATACCGTTGTAATCGGGCGAGTTTCTTCTTTCAGATGCAACAGAAATTTTGCGGATTGGTCAATCCGTTCGCGAGATATGGCAGTTTGGAGGTAAGAAACGTTTGAGAAACTAAAAATTTTCGCAGTTCTGATGCTCGAAACGAATAACTAGGACGGACAAGGGGAAAAGTACGCATACCGTTGTAATCGGGCGTGTTTCTACTTTCAGATGCAACAGAAATATTGCGGATTGGTCAATCCGTTCGGGAGATATGGTAGTTTGGAGGAAAGAAACGCTTGAGAAACACAAAATTTTCGCAGTTCTGATGCTCGAAACGAATAACTAGAACGGCCTAGGGGAAAAGTACGCATACCGTTGTAATCGGGCGAGTTTCTACTTTCAGATGCAACAGAAATTTTGCGGATTGGTCAATCCGTTCGCGAGATATGGCAGTTTGCAGGTAAGAAAAGCTTGAGAAACTCAAAAATTTCGCAGTTCTGATGCTCGAAACGAATAACTAGAACGGCCTAGGGGAAAAGTACGCATACCGTTGTAATTGGGCGCGTTTCGACTTTCAGATGCAACAGAAATTTTGCGGATTGGTCAATCCGTTCGCGAGATATGGCAGTTTGGATGTAAGAAACGCTTGAGAAACACAAAATTTTCGCAGTTCTGATGCTCGAAACGAATAACTGGAACGGCCTAGGGGAAAAGTACGCATACCGTTGTAATCGGGCGAGCTGCTTCTTTCAGATGCAACAGAAATTTTGCGGATTGGTCAATCCGTTCGCGAGATATGGCAGTTTGGAGGTAAGAAACGCTTGAGAAACTCGAAAATTTCGCAGTTCTGATGCTCCAAACGAATAACTAGAACGGCCTAGGGGAAAAGTACGCATACCGTTGTAATCGGGCGAGCTGCTTCTTTCAGATGCAACAGAAATTTTGCGGAATGGTCAATCCGTTCGCCAGGTATGGCAGTTTGGAGGTAAGAAACGCTTGAGAAACTCAAAAATTTCGCAGTTCTGATGCTCGAAACGAATAACTAGAACGGCCTAGGGGAAAAGTACGCATACCGTTGTAATCGGGCGAGCTGCTTCTTTCAGATGCAACAGAAATTTTGCGGATTTTTCAATCCTGTCCCGAGATATGGCAGTTTGGAGGTAAGAAACGCTTGAGAAACACAAAATTTTCGCAGTTCTGATGCTCGAAACGAATAACTAGAACGGCCTAGGGGAAAAGAACTCATACCGTTGTAATCGGGCGAGCTTCCACTTTCAGATGCAACAGAAATTTTTCAGATTGGTCAATCCGTTCGCGAGATATGGCAGTTTGGAGGAAAGAAACGCTTGAGAAACTCAAAATTTTCGCAGTTCTGATGCTCGAAACAAATAACTAGAACGGCCTAGGGGAAAACTACGTATACCGTTGTAATCGGGCGAGTTTCTACTTTCAGATGCAACAGAAATTTTGCGGATTGGTCAATCCGTTCGCGAGATATGGCAGTTTGGAAGTAAGAAACGCCTGAGAAACTCAAAATTTTCGCAGTTTTGATGCTCGAAACGAATAACTAGAACGGCCTAGGAGATAACTACGCATACCGTTGTAATCGGGCGTGTTTCTACTTTCAGATGCAACAGAAATATTGCGGATTGGTCAATCCGTTCGCGAGATATGGTAGTTTGGAGGAAAGAAACGCTTGAGAAACTCAAAATTTTCGCAGTTCTGATGCTCGAAAGAATAACTAGGACGGCCTAGTGGAAAAGTACGCAAACCGTTGTAATCGGGCGTGTTTCTACTTTCAGATGCAACAGAAATTTTGCGGATTGGTCAATCCGTTCGCGAGATATGGCAGTTTGGAGGAAAGAAACGCTTGAGAAACTCAAAATTCTCGCAGTTCTGATGCTCGAAACGAATAACTAGAATGGCCTAGGGGAAATGTATGCATGCCCTTGTAATCGGGCGAGTTTCTACTTTCAGATGCAACAGAAATTTTGCGGATTGGTCAGTCGGTTCGCGAGATATGGCAGTTTGGATGTAAGAAACGCTTGAGAAACTCAAAATTTTCGCAGTTCTGATGCTCGAAACGAATAACTAGAACGGCCAAGGGGAAAAGTACGCATACCGCTGTAATCGGGCGTGTTTCTACTTTCAGATGCAACAGAAATTTTGCGGATTGGTCAATCCGTTCCCGAGATATGGCAGTTTGGAGGTAAGAAACGCTTGAGAAACTCAAAATTCTCGCAGTTCTGATGCTCGAAACGAATAACTAGAACGGCCTAGGGGAAAAGTACGCATACCGTTGTAATTGGGCGCGTTTCGACTTTCAGATGCAACAGAAATTTTGCGGATTGGTCAATCCGTTCGCGAGATATGGCAGTTTGGATGTAAGAAACGCTTGAGAAACACAAAATTTTCGCAGTTCTGATGCTCGAAACGAATAACTGGAACGGCCTAGGGGAAAAGTACGCATACCGTTGTAATCGGGCGAGCTGCTTCTTTCAGATGCAACAGAAATTTTGCGGATTGGTCAATCCGTTCGCGAGATATGGCAGTTTGGAGGTAAGAAACGCTTGAGAAACTCAAAAATTTCGCAGTTCTGATGCTCGAAACGAATAACTAGAACGGCCTAGGGGAAAAGTACGCATACCGTTGTAATCGGGCGAGCTGCTTCTTTCAGATGCAACAGAAATTTTGCGGAATGGTCAATCCGTTCGCCAGGTATGGCAGTTTGGAGGTAAGAAACGCTTGAGAAACTCAAAAATTTCGCAGTTCTGATGCTCGAAACGAATAACTAGAACGGCCTAGGGGAAAAGTACGCATACCGTTGTAATCGGGCGAGCTGCTTCTTTCAGATGCAACAGAAATTTTGCGGATTTTTCAATCCTGTCCCGAGATATGGCAGTTTGGAGGTAAGAAACGCTTGAGAAACACAAAATTTTCGCAGTTCTGATGCTCGAAACGAATAACTAGAACGGCCTAGGGGAAAAGAACTCATACCGTTGTAATCGGGCGAGCTTCCACTTTCAGATGCAACAGAAATTTTTCGGATTGGTCAATCCGTTCGCGAGATATGGCAGTTTGGAGGAAAGAAACGCTTGAGAAACTCAAAATTTTCGCAGTTCTGATGCTCGAAACAAATAACTAGAACGGCCTAGGGGAAAACTACGTATACCGTTGTAATCGGGCGAGTTTCTACTTTCAGATGCAACAGAAATTTTGCGGATTGGTCAATCCGTTCGCGAGATATGGCAGTTTGGAAGTAAGAAACGCCTGAGAAACTCAAAATTTTCGCAGTTTTGATGCTCGAAACGAATAACTAGAACGGCCTAGGAGATAACTACGCATACCGTTGTAATCGGGCGTGTTTCTACTTTCAGATGCAACAGAAATATTGCGGATTGGTCAATCCGTTCGCGAGATATGGTAGTTTGGAGGAAAGAAACGCTTGAGAAACTCAAAATTTTCGCAGTTCTGATGCTCGAAAGAATAACTAGGACGGCCTAGTGGAAAAGTACGCAAACCGTTGTAATCGGGCGTGTTTCTACTTTCAGATGCAACAGAAATTTTGCGGATTGGTCAATCCGTTCGCGAGATATGGCAGTTTGGAGGAAAGAAACGCTTGAGAAACTCAAAATTCTCGCAGTTCTGATGCTCGAAACGAATAACTAGAATGGCCTAGGGGAAATGTATGCATGCCCTTGTAATCGGGCGAGTTTCTACTTTCAGATGCAACAGAAATTTTGCGGATTGGTCAGTCGGTTCGCGAGATATGGCAGTTTGGATGTAAGAAACGCTTGAGAAACTCAAAATTTTCGCAGTTCTGATGCTCGAAACGAATAACTAGAACGGCCAAGGGGAAAAGTACGCATACCGCTGTAATCGGGCGTGTTTCTACTTTCAGATGCAACAGAAATTTTGCGGATTGGTCAATCCGTTCCCGAGATATGGCAGTTTGGAGGTAAGAAACGCTTGAGAAACTCAAAATTCTCGCAGTTCTGATGCTCGAAACGAATAACTAGAACGGCCTAGGGGAAAAGTACGCATACCGTTGTAATTGGGCGCGTTTCGACTTTCAGATGCAACAGAAATTTTGCGGATTGGTCAATCCGTTCGCGAGATATGGCAGTTTGGATGTAAGAAACGCTTGAGAAACACAAAATTTTCGCAGTTCTGATGCTCGAAACGAATAACTGGAACGGCCTAGGGGAAAAGTACGCATACCGTTGTAATCGGGCGAGCTGCTTCTTTCAGATGCAACAGAAATTTTGCGGATTGGTCAATCCGTTCGCGAGATATGGCAGTTTGGAGGTAAGAAACGCTTGAGAAACTCAAAAATTTCGCAGTTCTGATGCTCGAAACGAATAACTAGAACGGCCTAGGGGAAAAGTACGCATACCGTTGTAATCGGGCGAGCTGCTTCTTTCAGATGCAACAGAAATTTTGCGGAATGGTCAATCCGTTCGCCAGGTATGGCAGTTTGGAGGTAAGAAACGCTTGAGAAACTCAAAAATTTCGCAGTTCTGATGCTCGAAACGAATAACTAGAACGGCCTAGGGGAAAAGTACGCATACCGTTGTAATCGGGCGAGCTGCTTCTTTCAGATGCAACAGAAATTTTGCGGATTTTTCAATCCTGTCCCGAGATATGGCAGTTTGGAGGTAAGAAACGCTTGAGAAACACAAAATTTTCGCAGTTCTGATGCTCGAAACGAATAACTAGAACGGCCTAGGGGAAAAGTACTCATACCGTTGTAATCGGGCGAGCTTCCACTTTCAGATGCAACAGAAATTTTTCGGATTGGTCAATCCGTTCGCGAGATATGGCAGTTTGCAGGTAAGAAACGCTTGAGAAACTCAAAAATTTCGCAGTTCTGATGCTCGAAACGAATAACTAGAACGGCCTAGGGGAAAAGAACTCATACCGTTGTAATCGGGCGAGCTGCTTCTTTCAGATGCAACAGAAATTTTGCGGAATGGTCAATCCGTTCGCCAGGTATGGCAGTTTGGAGGTAAGAAACGCTTGAGAAACTCAAAAATTTCGCAGTTCTGATGCTCGAAACGAATAACTAGAACGGCCTAGGGGAAAAGTACGCATACCGTTGTAATCGGGCGAGCTGCTTCTTTCAGATGCAACAGAAATTTTGCGGATTTTTCAATCCTGTCCCGAGATATGGCAGTTTGGAGGTAAGAAACGCTTGAGAAACACAAAATTTTCGCAGTTCTGATGCTCGAAACGAATAACTAGAACGGCCTAGGGGAAAAGAACTCATACCGTTGTAATCGGGCGAGCTTCCACTTTCAGATGCAACAGAAATTTTTCGGATTGGTCAATCCGTTCGCGAGATATGGCAGTTTGGAGGAAAGAAACGCTTGAGAAACTCAAAATTTTCGCAGTTCTGATGCTCGAAACAAATAACTAGAACGGCCTAGGGGAAAACTACGTATACCGTTGTAATCGGGCGAGTTTCTACTTTCAGATGCAACAGAAATTTTGCGGATTGGTCAATCCGTTCGCGAGATATGGCAGTTTGGAAGTAAGAAACGCCTGAGAAACTCAAAATTTTCGCAGTTTTGATGCTCGAAACGAATAACTAGAACGGCCTAGGAGATAACTACGCATACCGTTGTAATCGGGCGTGTTTCTACTTTCAGATGCAACAGAAATATTGCGGATTGGTCAATCCGTTCGCGAGATATGGTAGTTTGGAGGAAAGAAACGCTTGAGAAACTCAAAATTTTCGCAGTTCTGATGCTCGAAAGAATAACTAGGACGGCCTAGTGGAAAAGTACGCAAACCGTTGTAATCGGGCGTGTTTCTACTTTCAGATGCAACAGAAATTTTGCGGATTGGTCAATCCGTTCGCGAGATATGGCAGTTTGGAGGAAAGAAACGCTTGAGAAACTCAAAATTCTCGCAGTTCTGATGCTCGAAACGAATAACTAGAATGGCCTAGGGGAAATGTATGCATGCCCTTGTAATCGGGCGAGTTTCTACTTTCAGATGCAACAGAAATTTTGCGGATTGGTCAGTCGGTTCGCGAGATATGGCAGTTTGGATGTAAGAAACGCTTGAGAAACTCAAAATTTTCGCAGTTCTGATGCTCGAAACGAATAACTAGAACGGCCAAGGGGAAAAGTACGCATACCGCTGTAATCGGGCGTGTTTCTACTTTCAGATGCAACAGAAATTTTGCGGATTGGTCAATCCGTTCCCGAGATATGGCAGTTTGGAGGTAAGAAACGCTTGAGAAACTCAAAATTCTCGCAGTTCTGATGCTCGAAACGAATAACTAGAACGGCCTAGGGGAAAAGTACGCATACCGTTGTAATTGGGCGCGTTTCGACTTTCAGATGCAACAGAAATTTTGCGGATTGGTCAATCCGTTCGCGAGATATGGCAGTTTGGATGTAAGAAACGCTTGAGAAACACAAAATTTTCGCAGTTCTGATGCTCGAAACGAATAACTGGAACGGCCTAGGGGAAAAGTACGCATACCGTTGTAATCGGGCGAGCTGCTTCTTTCAGATGCAACAGAAATTTTGCGGATTGGTCAATCCGTTCGCGAGATATGGCAGTTTGGAGGTAAGAAACGCTTGAGAAACTCAAAAATTTCGCAGTTCTGATGCTCGAAACGAATAACTAGAACGGCCTAGGGGAAAAGTACGCATACCGTTGTAATCGGGCGAGCTGCTTCTTTCAGATGCAACAGAAATTTTGCGGAATGGTCAATCCGTTCGCCAGGTATGGCAGTTTGGAGGTAAGAAACGCTTGAGAAACTCAAAAATTTCGCAGTTCTGATGCTCGAAACGAATAACTAGAACGGCCTAGGGGAAAAGTACGCATACCGTTGTAATCGGGCGAGCTGCTTCTTTCAGATGCAACAGAAATTTTGCGGATTTTTCAATCCTGTCCCGAGATATGGCAGTTTGGAGGTAAGAAACGCTTGAGAAACACAAAATTTTCGCAGTTCTGATGCTCGAAACGAATAACTAGAACGGCCTAGGGGAAAAGAACTCATACCGTTGTAATCGGGCGAGCTTCCACTTTCAGATGCAACAGAAATTTTTCGGATTGGTCAATCCGTTCGCGAGATATGGCAGTTTGGAGGAAAGAAACGCTTGAGAAACTCAAAATTTTCGCAGTTCTGATGCTCGAAACAAATAACTAGAACGGCCTAGGGGAAAACTACGTATACCGTTGTAATCGGGCGAGTTTCTACTTTCAGATGCAACAGAAATTTTGCGGATTGGTCAATCCGTTCGCGAGATATGGCAGTTTGGAAGTAAGAAACGCCTGAGAAACTCAAAATTTTCGCAGTTTTGATGCTCGAAACGAATAACTAGAACGGCCTAGGAGATAACTACGCATACCGTTGTAATCGGGCGTGTTTCTACTTTCAGATGCAACAGAAATATTGCGGATTGGTCAATCCGTTCGCGAGATATGGTAGTTTGGAGGAAAGAAACGCTTGAGAAACTCAAAATTTTCGCAGTTCTGATGCTCGAAAGAATAACTAGGACGGCCTAGTGGAAAAGTACGCAAACCGTTGTAATCGGGCGTGTTTCTACTTTCAGATGCAACAGAAATTTTGCGGATTGGTCAATCCGTTCGCGAGATATGGCAGTTTGGATGTAAGAAACGCTTGAGAAACTCAAAATTTTCGCAGTTCTGATGCTCGAAACGAATAACTAGAACGGCCAAGGGGAAAAGTACGCATACCGCTGTAATCGGGCGTGTTTCTACTTTCAGATGCAACAGAAATTTTGCGGATTGGTCAATCCGTTCCCGAGATATGGCAGTTTGGAGGTAAGAAACGCTTGAGAAACTCAAAATTCTCGCAGTTCTGATGCTCGAAACGAATAACTAGAACGGCCTAGGGGAAAAGTACGCATACCGTTGTAATTGGGCGCGTTTCGACTTTCAGATGCAACAGAAATTTTGCGGATTGGTCAATCCGTTCGCGAGATATGGCAGTTTGGATGTAAGAAACGCTTGAGAAACACAAAATTTTCGCAGTTCTGATGCTCGAAACGAATAACTGGAACGGCCTAGGGGAAAAGTACGCATACCGTTGTAATCGGGCGAGCTGCTTCTTTCAGATGCAACAGAAATTTTGCGGATTGGTCAATCCGTTCGCGAGATATGGCAGTTTGGAGGTAAGAAACGCTTGAGAAACTCAAAAATTTCGCAGTTCTGATGCTCGAAACGAATAACTAGAACGGCCTAGGGGAAAAGTACGCATACCGTTGTAATCGGGCGAGCTGCTTCTTTCAGATGCAACAGAAATTTTGCGGAATGGTCAATCCGTTCGCCAGGTATGGCAGTTTGGAGGTAAGAAACGCTTGAGAAACTCAAAAATTTCGCAGTTCTGATGCTCGAAACGAATAACTAGAACGGCCTAGGGGAAAAGTACGCATACCGTTGTAATCGGGCGAGCTGCTTCTTTCAGATGCAACAGAAATTTTGCGGATTTTTCAATCCTGTCCCGAGATATGGCAGTTTGGAGGTAAGAAACGCTTGAGAAACACAAAATTTTCGCAGTTCTGATGCTCGAAACGAATAACTAGAACGGCCTAGGGGAAAAGTACTCATACCGTTGTAATCGGGCGAGCTTCCACTTTCAGATGCAACAGAAATTTTTCGGATTGGTCAATCCGTTCGCGAGATATGGCAGTTTGGAGGAAAGAAACGCTTGAGAAACTCAAAATTTTCGCAGTTCTGATGCTCGAAACAAATAACTAGAACGGCCTAGGGGAAAACTACGCATACCGTTGTAATCGGGCGAGTTTCTACTTTCAGATGCAACAGAAATTTTGCGGATTGGTCAATCCGTTCGCGAGATATGGCAGTTTGGAAGTAAGAAACGCCTGAGAAACTCAAAATTTTCGCAGTTTTGATGCTCGAAACGAATAACTAGAACGGCCTAGGAGATAACTACGCATACCGTTGTAATCGGGCGTGTTTCTACTTTCAGATGCAACAGAAATATTGCGGATTGGTCAATCCGTTCGCGAGATATGGTAGTTTGGAGGAAAGAAACGCTTGAGAAACTCAAAATTTTCGCAGTTCTGATGCTCGAAAGAATAACTAGGACGGCCTAGTGGAAAAGTACGCAAACCGTTGTAATCGGGCGTGTTTCTACTTTCAGATGCAACAGAAATTTTGCGGATTGGTCAATCCGTTCGCGAGATATGGCAGTTTGGAGGAAAGAAACGCTTGAGAAACTCAAAATTCTCGCAGTTCTGATGCTCGAAACGAATAACTAGAACGGCCTAGGGGAAAAGTATGCATGCCCTTGTAATCGGGCGAGTTTCTACTTTCAGATGCAACAGAAATTTTGCGGATTGGTCAGTCGGTTCGCGAGATATGGCAGTTTGGAGGTAAGAAACGCTTGAGAAACTCAAAATTTTCGCAGTTCTGATGCTCGAAACGAATAACTAGAACGGCCAAGGGGAAAAGTACGCATACCGCTGTAATCGGGCGTGTTTCTACTTTCAGATGCAACAGAAATTTTGCGGATTGGTCAATCCGTTCCCGAGATATGGCAGTTTGGAGGTAAGAAACGCTTGAGAAACTCAAAATTCTCGCAGTTCTGATGCTCGAAACGAATAACTAGAACGGCCTAGGGGAAGAGTATGCATACCGTTGTAATCGGGCGAGTTTCCACTTTCAGATACAACAGAAATTTTGCGGATTGGTCAATCCGTTCCCGAGATATGGCAGTTTGGAGGTAAGAAACGCTTGAGAAACTCAAAATTTTCGCAGTTCTGATGCTCGAAACGAATAACTGGAACGGCCTAGGGGAAAAGTACGCATACCGTTGTAATCGGGCGAGTTTCTTCTTTCAGATGCAACAGAAATTTTGCGGATTGGTCCATCCGTTCGCGAGATATGGCAGTTTGGAGGTAAGAAACGTTTGAGAAACTAAAAATTTTCGCAGTTCTGATGCTCGAAACGAATAACTAGGACGGACAAGGGGAAAAGTACGCATACCGTTGTAATCGGGCGTGTTTCTACTTTCAGATGCAACAGAAATATTGCGGATTGGTCAATCCGTTCGGGAGATATGGTAGTTTGGAGGAAAGAAACGCTTGAGAAACACAAAATTTTCGCAGTTCTGATGCTCGAAACGAATAACTAGAACGGCCTAGGGGAAAAGTACGCATACCGTTGTAATCGGGCGAGTTTCTACTTTCAGATGCAACAGAAATTTTGCGGATTGGTCAATCCGTTCGCGAGATATGGCAGTTTGCAGGTAAGAAAAGCTTGAGAAACTCAAAAATTTCGCAGTTCTGATGCTCGAAACGAATAACTAGAACGGCCTAGGGGAAAAGTACGCATACCGTTGTAATCGGGCGCGTTTCGACTTTCAGATGCAACAGAAATTTTGCGGATTGTTCAATCCTTTCCCGAGATATGGCAGTTTGGAGGTAAGAAACGCTTGAGAAACTCAAAATTTTCGCAGTTCTGATGCTCGAAACGAATAAATGGAACGGCCTAGGGGAAAAGTACGCACACCGTTGTAATCGGACGAGTTTCTTCTTTCAGATGAAACAGAAATTTTGCGGATTGGTCAATCCGTTCGCGAGATATGGCAGTTTGGAGGAAAGAAACGCTTGAGAAACTCAAAATTTTCGCAGTTCTGATGCTCGAAACGAATAACTAGAACGGCCTAGGGGAAAAGTACGCATACCGTTGTAATCGGGCGAGTTTCTACCTTCAGATGCAACAGAAATTTTGCGGATTGGTCAATCCGTTCGCGAGATATGGCAGTTTGGAGGTAAGAAACGCTTGAGACACTCAAAATTTTCGCAGTTCTGATGGTCGAAACGAATAACTAGAACGGCCTAGTTGGAAAGTACGCAAACCGTTGTAATCGGGCGTGTTTCTACTTTCAGATGCAACAGAAATTTTGCAGATTGGTCAATCCGTTCGCGAGATATGGCAGTTTGGAGGAAAGAAACGCTTGAGGAACTCAAAATTTTCGCAGTTCTGATGCTCGAAAGAATAACTAGAACGGCCTAGGAGAAAACTACGCATACCGTTGTAATCGGGCGTGTTTCTACTTTCAGATGCAACAGAAATATTGCGGATTGGTCAATCCGTTCGCGAGATATGGTAGTTTGGAGGAAAGAAACGCTTGAGAAACTCAAAATTCTCGCAGTTCTGATGCTCGAAACGAATAACTAGAACGGCCTAGGGGAAAAGTATGCATGCCCTTGTAATCGGGCGAGTTTCTACTTTCAGATACAACAGAAATTTTGCGGATTGGTCAATCCGTTCCCGAGATATGGCAGTTTGGAGGTAAGAAACGCTTGAGAAACTCAAAATTTTCGCAGTTCTGATGCTCGAAACGAATAACTGGAACGGCCTAGGGGAAAAGTAAGCATACCGTTGTAATCGGGCGAGTTTCTTCTTTCAGATGCAACAGAAATTTTGCGGATTGGTCAATCCGTTCGCGAGATATGGCACTTTGGATGTAAGAAACGTTTGAGAAACTAAAAATTTTCGCAGTTCTGATGCTCGAAACGAATAACTAGGACGGACAAGGGGAAAAGTACGCATACCGTTGTAATCGGGCGAGTTTCTACTTTCAGATGCAACAGAAATTTTGCGGATTGGTCAATCCGTTCGCGAGATATGGCAGTTTGCAGGTAAGAAACGCTTGAGAAACTCAAAAATTTCGCAGTTCTGATGCTCGAAACGAATAACTAGAACGGCCTAGGGGAAAAGTACGCATACCGTTGTAATCGGGCGAGTTTCTACTTTCAGATGCAACAGAAATTTTGCGGATTGGTCAATCCGTTCGCGAGATATGGCAGTTTGCAGGTAAGAAACGCTTGAGAAACTCAAAAATTTCGCAGTTCTGATGCTCGAAACGAATAACTAGAACGGCCTAGGGGAAAAGTATGCATGCCCTTGTAATCGGGCGAGTTTCTACTTTCAGATGCAACAGAAATTTTGCGGATTGGTCAGTCGGTTCGCGAGATATGGCAGTTTGGAGGTAAGAAACGCTTGAGAAACTCAAAATTTTCGCAGTTCTGATGCTCGAAACGAATAACTAGAACGGCCAAGGGGAAAAGTACGCATACCGCTGTAATCGGGCGTGTTTCTACTTTCAGATGCAACAGAAATTTTGCGGATTGGTCAATCCGTTCCCGAGATATGGCAGTTTGGAGGTAAGAAACGCTTGAGAAACTCAAAATTCTCGCAGTTCTGATGCTCGAAACGAATAACTAGAACGGCCTAGGGGAAGAGTATGCATACCGTTGTAATCGGGCGAGTTTCCACTTTCAGATACAACAGAAATTTTGCGGATTGGTCAATCCGTTCCCGAGATATGGCAGTTTGGAGGTAAGAAACGCTTGAGAAACTCAAAATTTTCGCAGTTCTGATGCTCGAAACGAATAACTGGAACGGCCTAGGGGAAAAGTACGCATACCGTTGTAATCGGGCGAGTTTCTTCTTTCAGATGCAACAGAAATTTTGCGGATTGGTCAATCCGTTCGCGAGATATGGCACTTTGGATGTAAGAAACGTTTGAGAAACTAAAAATTTTCGCAGTTCTGATGCTCGAAACGAATAACTAGGACGGACAAGGGGAAAAGTACGCATACCGTTGTAATCGGGCGTGTTTCTACTTTCAGATGCAACAGAAATATTGCGGATTGGTCAATCCGTTCGGGAGATATGGTAGTTTGGAGGAAAGAAACGCTTGAGAAACACAAAATTTTCGCAGTTCTGATGCTCGAAACGAATAACTAGAACGGCCTAGGGGAAAAGTACGCATACCGTTGTAATCGGGCGAGTTTCTACTTTCAGATGCAACAGAAATTTTGCGGATTGGTCAATCCGTTCGCGAGATATGGTAGTTTGGAGGAAAGAAACGCTTGAGAAACTCAAAATTTTCGCAGTTCTGATGCTCGAAAGAATAACTAGAACGGCCTAGTGGAAAAGTACGCAAACCGTTGTAATCGGGCGTGTTTCTACTTTCAGATGCAACAGAAATTTTGCGGATTGGTCAATCCGTTCGCGAGATATGGCAGTTTGGAGGAAAGAAACGCTTGAGAAACTCAAAATTTTCGCAGTTCTGATGCTCGAAAGAATAACTAGAACGGCCTAGGAGAAAACTACGCATACCGTTGTAATCGGGCGTGTTTCTACTTTCAGATGCAACAGAAATACTGCGGATTGTTCAATCCGTTCGCGAGATATGGTAGTTTGGAGGAAAGAAACGCTTGAGAAACTCAAAATTCTCGCAGTTCTGATGCTCGAAACGAATAACTAGAACGGCCTAGGGGAAAAGTATGCATGCCCTTGTAATCGGGCGAGTTTCCACTTTCAGATACAACAGAAATTTTGCGGATTGGTCAATCCGTTCGCGAGATATAGCAGTTTGGAGGTAAGAAACGCTTCAGAAACTCAAAATTTTAGCAGTTCTGATGGTCGAAACGAATAACTAGAACGGCCTAGGAGAAAACTAGGCATACCGTTGTAATCGGGCGAGTTTCTACTTTCAGATGCAACAGAAATTTTGCGGATTGGTCAATCCGTTCCCGAGATATGGCAGTTTGGAGGTAAGATACGCTTGAGAAACTCAAAATTCTCGCAGTTCTGATGCTCGAAACGAATAACTAGAACGGCCTAGGGGAAAAGTATGCATACCGTTGTAATCGGGCGAGTTTCCACTTTCAGATACAACAGAAATTTTGCGGATTGGTCAATCCGTTCCCGAGATATGGCAGTTTGGAGGTAAGAAACGCTTGAGAAACTCAAAATTTTCGCAGTTCTGATGCTCGAAACGAATAACTGGAACGGCCTAGGGGAAAAGTACGCATACCGTTGTAATCGGGCGAGTTTCTTCTTTCAGATGCAACAGAAATTTTGCGGATTGGTCATTCCGTTCGCGAGATATGGCAGTTTGGAGGTAAGAAACGTTTGAGAAACTAAAAATTTTCGCAGTTCTGATGCTCGAAACGAATAACTAGGACGGCCTAGGGGAAAAGTACGCACACCGTTGTAATCGGACGAGTTTCTTCTTTCAGATGCAACAGAAATTTTGCGGATTGGTCAATCCGTTCGCGAGATATGGCAGTTTGGAGGTAAGAAACGCTTGAGAAACTCAAAATTTTCGCAGTTCTGGTGCTCGAAACGAATAACTAGAACGGCCTAGGGGAAAAGTACGCATACCGTTGTAATCGGGCGCGTTTCGACTTTCAGATGCAACAGAAATTTTGCGGATTGATCAATCCTTTCCCGAGATATGGCAGTTTGGAGGTAAGAAACGCTTGAGAAACTCAAAATTTTCGCAGTTCTGATGCTCGAAACGAATAAATGGAACGGCCTAGGGGAAAAGTACGCACACCGTTGTAATCGGACGAGTTTCTTCTTTCAGATGCAACAGAAATTTTGCGGATTGGTCAATCCGTTCGCGAGATATGGCAGTTTGGAGGTAAGAAACGCTTGAGAAACTCAAAATTTTCGCAGTTCTGATGCTCGAAACGAATAAATGGAACGGCCTAGGGGAAAAGTACGCATACCGTTGTAATCGGGCGAGTTTCTACCTTCAGATGCAACAGAAATTTTGCGGATTGGTCAATCCGTTCGCGAGATATGGCAGTTTGGAGGTAAGAAACGCTTGAGACACTCAAAATTTTCGCAGTTCTGATGGTCGAAACGAATAACTAGAACGGCCTAGTTGGAAAGTACGCAAACCGTTGTAATCGGGCGTGTTTCTACTTTCAGATGCAACAGAAATTTTGCAGATTGGTCAATCCGTTCGCGAGATATGGCAGTTTGGAGGAAAGAAACGCTTGAGGAACTCAAAATTTTCGCAGTTCTGATGCTCGAAAGAATAACTAGAACGGCCTAGGAGAAAACTACGCATACCGTTGTAATCGGGCGTGTTTCTACTTTCAGATGCAACAGAAATATTGCGGATTGGTCAATCCGTTCGCGAGATATGGTAGTTTGGAGGAAAGAAACGCTTGAGAAACTCAAAATTCTCGCAGTTCTGATGCTCGAAACGAATAACTAGAACGGCCTAGGGGAAAAGTATGCATGCCCTTGTAATCGGGCGAGTTTCTACTTTCAGATACAACAGAAATTTTGCGGATTGGTCAATCCGTTCCCGAGATATGGCAGTTTGGAGGTAAGAAACGCTTGAGAAACTCAAAATTTTCGCAGTTCTGATGCTCGAAACGAATAACTGGAACGGCCTAGGGGAAAAGTAAGCATACCGTTGTAATCGGGCGAGTTTCTTCTTTCAGATGCAACAGAAATTTTGCGGATTGGTCAATCCGTTCGCGAGATATGGCACTTTGGATGTAAGAAACGTTTGAGAAACTAAAAATTTTCGCAGTTCTGATGCTCGAAACGAATAACTAGGACGGACAAGGGGAAAAGTACGCATACCGTTGTAATCGGGCGAGTTTCTACTTTCAGATGCAACAGAAATTTTGCGGATTGGTCAATCCGTTCGCGAGATATGGCAGTTTGCAGGTAAGAAACGCTTGAGAAACTCAAAAATTTCGCAGTTCTGATGCTCGAAACGAATAACTAGAACGGCCTAGGGGAAAAGTACGCATACCGTTGTAATCGGGCGAGTTTCTACTTTCAGATGCAACAGAAATTTTGCGGATTGGTCAATCCGTTCGCGAGATATGGCAGTTTGCAGGTAAGAAACGCTTGAGAAACTCAAAAATTTCGCAGTTCTGATGCTCGAAACGAATAACTAGAACGGCCTAGGGGAAAAGTATGCATGCCCTTGTAATCGGGCGAGTTTCTACTTTCAGATGCAACAGAAATTTTGCGGATTGGTCAGTCGGTTCGCGAGATATGGCAGTTTGGAGGTAAGAAACGCTTGAGAAACTCAAAATTTTCGCAGTTCTGATGCTCGAAACGAATAACTAGAACGGCCAAGGGGAAAAGTACGCATACCGCTGTAATCGGGCGTGTTTCTACTTTCAGATGCAACAGAAATTTTGCGGATTGGTCAATCCGTTCCCGAGATATGGCAGTTTGGAGGTAAGAAACGCTTGAGAAACTCAAAATTCTCGCAGTTCTGATGCTCGAAACGAATAACTAGAACGGCCTAGGGGAAGAGTATGCATACCGTTGTAATCGGGCGAGTTTCCACTTTCAGATACAACAGAAATTTTGCGGATTGGTCAATCCGTTCCCGAGATATGGCAGTTTGGAGGTAAGAAACGCTTGAGAAACTCAAAATTTTCGCAGTTCTGATGCTCGAAACGAATAACTGGAACGGCCTAGGGGAAAAGTACGCATACCGTTGTAATCGGGCGAGTTTCTTCTTTCAGATGCAACAGAAATTTTGCGGATTGGTCAATCCGTTCGCGAGATATGGCACTTTGGATGTAAGAAACGTTTGAGAAACTAAAAATTTTCGCAGTTCTGATGCTCGAAACGAATAACTAGGACGGACAAGGGGAAAAGTACGCATACCGTTGTAATCGGGCGTGTTTCTACTTTCAGATGCAACAGAAATATTGCGGATTGGTCAATCCGTTCGGGAGATATGGTAGTTTGGAGGAAAGAAACGCTTGAGAAACACAAAATTTTCGCAGTTCTGATGCTCGAAACGAATAACTAGAACGGCCTAGGGGAAAAGTACGCATACCGTTGTAATCGGGCGAGTTTCTACTTTCAGATGCAACAGAAATTTTGCGGATTGGTCAATCCGTTCGCGAGATATGGTAGTTTGGAGGAAAGAAACGCTTGAGAAACTCAAAATTTTCGCAGTTCTGATGCTCGAAAGAATAACTAGAACGGCCTAGTGGAAAAGTACGCAAACCGTTGTAATCGGGCGTGTTTCTACTTTCAGATGCAACAGAAATTTTGCGGATTGGTCAATCCGTTCGCGAGATATGGCAGTTTGGAGGAAAGAAACGCTTGAGAAACTCAAAATTTTCGCAGTTCTGATGCTCGAAAGAATAACTAGAACGGCCTAGGAGAAAACTACGCATACCGTTGTAATCGGGCGTGTTTCTACTTTCAGATGCAACAGAAATACTGCGGATTGTTCAATCCGTTCGCGAGATATGGTAGTTTGGAGGAAAGAAACGCTTGAGAAACTCAAAATTCTCGCAGTTCTGATGCTCGAAACGAATAACTAGAACGGCCTAGGGGAAAAGTATGCATGCCCTTGTAATCGGGCGAGTTTCCACTTTCAGATACAACAGAAATTTTGCGGATTGGTCAATCCGTTCGCGAGATATAGCAGTTTGGAGGTAAGAAACGCTTCAGAAACTCAAAATTTTAGCAGTTCTGATGGTCGAAACGAATAACTAGAACGGCCTAGGAGAAAACTAGGCATACCGTTGTAATCGGGCGAGTTTCTACTTTCAGATGCAACAGAAATTTTGCGGATTGGTCAATCCGTTCCCGAGATATGGCAGTTTGGAGGTAAGATACGCTTGAGAAACTCAAAATTCTCGCAGTTCTGATGCTCGAAACGAATAACTAGAACGGCCTAGGGGAAAAGTATGCATACCGTTGTAATCGGGCGAGTTTCCACTTTCAGATACAACAGAAATTTTGCGGATTGGTCAATCCGTTCCCGAGATATGGCAGTTTGGAGGTAAGAAACGCTTGAGAAACTCAAAATTTTCGCAGTTCTGATGCTCGAAACGAATAACTGGAACGGCCTAGGGGAAAAGTACGCATACCGTTGTAATCGGGCGAGTTTCTTCTTTCAGATGCAACAGAAATTTTGCGGATTGGTCATTCCGTTCGCGAGATATGGCAGTTTGGAGGTAAGAAACGTTTGAGAAACTAAAAATTTTCGCAGTTCTGATGCTCGAAACGAATAACTAGGACGGCCTAGGGGAAAAGTACGCACACCGTTGTAATCGGACGAGTTTCTTCTTTCAGATGCAACAGAAATTTTGCGGATTGGTCAATCCGTTCGCGAGATATGGCAGTTTGGAGGTAAGAAACGCTTGAGAAACTCAAAATTTTCGCAGTTCTGATGCTCGAAACGAATAACTAGAACGGCCTAGGGGAAAAGTACGCATACCGTTGTAATCGGGCGCGTTTCGACTTTCAGATGCAACAGAAATTTTGCGGATTGATCAATCCTTTCCCGAGATATGGCAGTTTGGAGGTAAGAAACGCTTGAGAAACTCAAAATTTTCGCAGTTCTGATGCTCGAAACGAATAAATGGAACGGCCTAGGGGAAAAGTACGCACACCGTTGTAATCGGACGAGTTTCTTCTTTCAGATGCAACAGAAATTTTGCGGATTGGTCAATCCGTTCGCGAGATATGGCAGTTTGGAGGTAAGAAACGCTTGAGAAACTCAAAATTTTCGCAGTTCTGATGCTCGAAACGAATAAATGGAACGGCCTAGGGGAAAAGTACGCACACCGTTGTAATCGGACGAGTTTCTTCTTTCAGATGCAACAGAAATTTTGCGGATTGGTCAATCCGTTCGCGAGATATGGCAGTTTGGAGGTAAGAAACGCTTGAGAAACTCAAAATTTTCACAGGTCTGATGCTCGAAACGAATAACTAGAACGGCCTAGGGGAAGAGTACGCATACCGTTGTAATCGGGCGAGTTTCTACTTTCAGATGCAACAGAAATTTTGCGGATTGGTCAATCCGTTCGCGAGATATGGCAGTTTGGAAGTAAGAAACGCTTGAGAAACTCAAAATTTTCGCAGTTCTGATGCTCGAAACGAATAACTGGAACGGCCTAGGGGAAAAGTACGCATACCATTGTAATCGGGCGAGTTTCTACTTTCAGATGCAACAGAAATTTTGCGGATTGGTCAATCGGTTCGCGAGATATGGCAGTTTGGAGGTAAGAAACGCTTGAGAAACTCAAAATTTTCGCAGTTCTGATGCTCGAAACGAATAACTAGAACGGCCAAGGGGAAAAGTACGCATACCGCTGTAATCGGGCGTGTTTCTACTTTCAGATGCAACAGAAATTTTGCGGATTGGTCAATCCGTTCCCGAGATATGGCAGTTTGGAGGTAAGATACGCTTGAGAAACTCAAAATTCTCGCAGTTCTGATGCTCGAAACGAATAACTAGAACGGCCTAGGGGAAAGGTATGCATACCGTTGTAATCGGGCGAGTTTCCACTTTCAGATACAACAGAAATTTTGGGGATTGGTCAATCCGTTCCCGAGATATGGCAGTTTGGAGGTAAGAAACGTTTGAGAAACTCAAAATTTTCGCAGTTCTGATGCTCGAAACGAATAAATGGAACGGCCTAGGGGAAAAGTACGCACACCGTTGTAATCGGACGAGTTTCTTCTTTCAGATGCAACAGAAATTTTGCGGATTGGTCAATCCGTTCGCGAGATATGGCAGTTTGCAGGTAAGAAACGCTTGAGAAACTCAAAAATTTCGCAGTTCTGATGCTCGAAACGAATAACTAGAACGGCCTAGGGGAAAAGTACGCATACCGTTGTAATCGGGCGCGTTTCGACTTTCAGATGCAACAGAAATTTTGCGGATTGTTCAAACCTTTCCCGAGATATGGCAGTTTGGATGTAAGAAACGCTTGAGAAACTCAAAATTTTCGCAGTTCTGATGCTCGAAACGAATAAATGGAGCGGCCTAGGGGAAAAGTACGCACACCGTTGTAATCGGACGAGTTTCTTCTTTCAGATGAAACAGAAATTTTGCGGATTGGTCAATCCGTTCGCGAGATATGGCAGTTTGGAGGTAAGAAACACTTGAGAAACTCAAAATTCTCGCAGTTCTGATGCTCGAAACGAATAACTAGAACGGCCTAGGGGAAAAGTATGCATGCCCTTGTAATCGGGCGAGTTTCCACTTTCAGATACAACAGAAATTTTGCGGATTGGTCAATCCGTTCGCGAGATATAGCAGTTTGGAGGTAAGAAACGCTTCAGAAACTCAAAATTTTCGCAGTTCTGATGGTCGAAACGAATAACTAGAACGGCCTAGGAGAAAACTAGGCATACCGTTGTAATCGGGCGAGTTTCTACTTTCAGATGCAACAGAAATTTTGCGGATTGGTCAATCCGTTCCCGAGATATGGCAGTTTGGAGGTAAGATACGCTTGAGAAACTCAAAATTCTCGCAGTTCTGATGCTCGAAACGAATAACTAGAACGGCCTAGGGGAAAAGTATGCATACCGTTCTAATCGGGCGAGTTTCCACTTTCAGATACAACAGAAATTTTGCGGATTGGTCAATCCGATCCCGAGATATGGCAGTTTGGAGGTAAGAAACGCTTGAGAAACTCAAAAATTTCGCAGTTCTGATGCTCGAAACGAATAACTAGAACGGCCTAGGGGAAAAGTACGCATACCGTTGTAATCGGGCGCCTTTCGACTTTCAGATGCAACAGAAATTTTGCGGATTGTTCAATCCTTTCCCGAGATATGGCAGTTTGGAGGTAAGAAACGCTTGAGAAACTCAAAATTTTCGCAGTTCTGATGCTCGAAACGAATAAATGGAACGGCCTAGGGGAAAAGTACGCACACCGTTGTAATCGGACGAGTTTCTACTTTCAGATGCAACAGAAATTTTGCGGATTGGTCAATCCGTTCGCGAGATATGGCAGTTTGGAAGTAAGAAACGCTTGAGAAACTCAAAATTTTCGCAGTTCTGATGCTCGAAACGAATAACTGGAACGGCCTAGGGGAAAAGTACGCATACCGTTGTAATCGGGCGAGTTTCTACTTTCAGATGCAACAGAAATTTTGCGGATTGGTCAATCCGTTCGCGAGATATGGCAGTTTGGAGGTAAGAAACGCCTGAGAAACTCAAAGTTTTCGCAGTTTTGATGCTCGAAACGAATAACTAGAACGGCCTAGGAGAAAACTACGCATACCGTTGTAATCGGGCGTGTTTCTACTTTCAGATGCAACAGAAATATTGCGGATTGGTCAATCCGTTCGCGAGATATGGTAGTTTGGAGGAAAGAAACGCTTGAGAAACTCAAAATTTTCGCAGTTCTGATGCTCGAAAGAATAACTAGAACGGCCTAGTGGAAAAGTACGCAAACCGTTGTAATCGGGCGTGTTTCTACTTTCAGATGCAACAGAAATTTTGCGGATTGGTCAATCCGTTCGCGAGATATGGCAGTTTGGAGGAAAGAAACGCTTGAGAAACTCAAAATTTTCGCAGTTCTGATGCTCGAAAGAATAACTAGAACGGCCTAGGAGAAAACTACGCATACCGTTGTAATCGGGCGTGTTTCTACTTTCAGATGCAACAGAAATACTGCGGATTGTTCAATCCGTTCGCGAGATATGGTAGTTTGGAGGAAAGAAACGCTTGAGAAACTCAAAATTCTCGCAGTTCTGATGCTCGAAACGAATAACTAGAACGGCCTAGGGGAAAAGTATGCATGCCCTTGTAATCGGGCGAGTTTCCACTTTCAGATACAACAGAAATTTTGCGGATTGGTCAATCCGTTCGCGAGATATAGCAGTTTGGATGTAAGAAACGCTTCAGAAACTCAAAATTTTCGCAGTTCTGATGGTCGAAACGAATAACTAGAACGGCCTAGGAGAAAACTAGGCATACCGTTGTAATCGGGCGAGTTTCTACTTTCAGATGCAACAGAAATTTTGCGGATTGGTCAATCCGTTCCCGAGATATGGCAGTTTGGAGGTAAGATACGCTTGAGAAACTCAAAATTCTCGCAGTTCTGATGCTCGAAACGAATAACTAGAACGGCCTAGGGGAAAAGTATGCATACCGTTGTAATCGGGCGAGTTTCCACTTTCAGATACAACAGAAATTTTGCGGATTGGTCAATCCGTTCCCGAGATATGGCAGTTTGGAGGTAAGAAACGCTTGAGAAACTCAAAATTTTCGCAGTTCTGATGCTCGAAACGAATAACTGGAACGGCCTAGGGGAAAAGTACGCATACCGTTGTAATCGGGCGAGTTTCTTCTTTCAGATGCAACAGAAATTTTGCGGATTGGTCATTCCATTCGCGAGATATGGCAGTTTGGAGGTAAGAAACGTTTGAGAAACTAAAAATTTTCGCAGTTCTGATGCTCGAAACGAATAACTAGGACGGCCTAGGGGAAAAGTACGCACACCGTTGTAATCGGACGAGTTTCTTCTTTCAGATGCAACAGAAATTTTGCGGATTGGTCAATCCGTTCGCGAGATATGGCAGTTTGGAGGTAAGAAACGCTTGAGAAACTCAAAATTTTCGCAGTTCTGATGCTCCAAACGAATAACTAGAACGGCCTAGGGGAAAAGTACGCATACCGTTGTAATCGGGCGCGTTTCGACTTTCAGATGCAACAGAAATTTTGCGGATTGATCAATCCTTTCCCGAGATATGGCAGTTTGGAGGTAAGAAACGCTTGAGAAACTCAAAATTTTCGCAGTTCTGATGCTCGAAACGAATAAATGGAACGGCCTAGGGGAAAAGTACGCACACCGTTGTAATCGGACGAGTTTCTTCTTTCAGATGCAACAGAAATTTTGCGGATTGGTCAATCCGTTCGCGAGATATGGCAGTTTGGAGGTAAGAAACGCTTGAGAAACTCAAAATTTTCGCAGTTCTGATGCTCGAAACGAATAACTGGAACGGCCTAGGGGAAAAGTACGCATACCATTGTAATCGGGCGAGTTTCTACTTTCAGATGCAACAGAAATTTTGCGGATTGGTCAATCGGTTCGCGAGATATGGCAGTTTGGAGGTAAGAAACGCTTGAGAAACTCAAAATTTTCGCAGGTCTGATGCTCGAAACGAATAACTAGAACGGCCTAGGGGAAAAGTACGCATACCGTTGTAATCGGGCGAGTTTCTACTTTCAGATGCAACAGAAATTTTGCGGATTGGTCAATCCGTTCGCGAGATATGGCAGTTTGGAAGTAAGAAACGCTTGAGAAACTCAAAATTTTCGCAGTTCTGATGCTCGAAACGAATAACTGGAACGGCCTAGGGGAAAAGTACGCATACCATTGTAATCGGGCGAGTTTCTACTTTCAGATGCAACAGAAATTTTGCGGATTGGTCAATCGGTTCGCGAGATATGGCAGTTTGGAGGTAAGAAACGCTTGAGAAACTCAAAATTTTCGCAGTTCTGATGCTCGAAACGAATAACTAGAACGGCCAAGGGGAAAAGTACGCATACCGCTGTAATCGGGCGTGTTTCTACTTTCAGATGCAACAGAAATTTTGCGGATTGGTCAATCCGTTCCCGAGATATGGCAGTTTGGAGGTAAGATACGCTTGAGAAACTCAAAATTCTCGCAGTTCTGATGCTCGAAACGAATAACTAGAACGGCCTAGGGGAAAGGTATGCATACCGTTGTAATCGGGCGAGTTTCCACTTTCAGATACAACAGAAATTTTGGGGATTGGTCAATCCGTTCCCGAGATATGGCAGTTTGGAGGTAAGAAACGTTTGAGAAACTCAAAATTTTCGCAGTTCTGATGCTCGAAACGAATAAATGGAACGGCCTAGGGGAAAAGTACGCACACCGTTGTAATCGGACGAGTTTCTTCTTTCAGATGCAACAGAAATTTTGCGGATTGGTCAATCCGTTCGCGAGATATGGCAGTTTGCAGGTAAGAAACGCTTGAGAAACTCAAAAATTTCGCAGTTCTGATGCTCGAAACGAATAACTAGAACGGCCTAGGGGAAAAGTACGCATACCGTTGTAATCGGGCGCGTTTCGACTTTCAGATGCAACAGAAATTTTGCGGATTGTTCAAACCTTTCCCGAGATATGGCAGTTTGGATGTAAGAAACGCTTGAGAAACTCAAAATTTTCGCAGTTCTGATGCTCGAAACGAATAAATGGAACGGCCTAGGGGAAAAGTACGCACACCGTTGTAATCGGACGAGTTTCTTCTTTCAGATGAAACAGAAATTTTGCGGATTGGTCAATCCGTTCGCGAGATATGGCAGTTTGGAGGTAAGAAACGCTTGAGAAACTCAAAATTCTCGCAGTTCTGATGCTCGAAACGAATAACTAGAACGGCCTAGGGGAAAAGTATGCATGCCCTTGTAATCGGGCGAGTTTCCACTTTCAGATACAACAGAAATTTTGCGGATTGGTCAATCCGTTCGCGAGATATAGCAGTTTGGAGGTAAGAAACGCTTCAGAAACTCAAAATTTTCGCAGTTCTGATGGTCGAAACGAATAACTAGAACGGCCTAGGAGAAAACTAGGCATACCGTTGTAATCGGGCGAGTTTCTACTTTCAGATGCAACAGAAATTTTGCGGATTGGTCAATCCGTTCCCGAGATATGGCAGTTTGGAGGTAAGATACGCTTGAGAAACTCAAAATTCTCGCAGTTCTGATGCTCGAAACGAATAACTAGAACGGCCTAGGGGAAAAGTATGCATACCGTTCTAATCGGGCCAGTTTCCACTTTCAGATACAACAGAAATTTTGCGGATTGGTCAATCCGTTCCCGAGATATGGCAGTTTGGAGGTAAGAAACGCTTGAGAAACTCAAAATTTTCGCAGTTCTGATGCTCGAAACGAATAACTGGAACGGCCTAGGGGAAAAGTACGCATACCGTTGTAATCGGGCTAGTTTCTTCTTTCAGATGCAACAGAAATTTTGCGGATTGGTCATTCCGTTCGCGAGATATGGCAGTTTGGAGGTAAGAAACGTTTGAGAAACTAAAAATTTTCGCAGTTCTGATGCTCGAAACGAATAACTAGGACGGCCTAGGGGAAAAGTACGCACACCGTTGTAATCGGACGAGTTTCTTCTTTCAGATGCAACAGAAATTTTGCGGATTGGTCAATCCGTTCGCGAGATATGGCAGTTTGGAGGTAAGAAACGCTTGAGAAACTCAAAATTTTCGCAGTTCTGATGCTCGAAACGAATAACTAGAACGGCCTAGGGGAAAAGTACGCATACCGTTGTAATCGGGCGCGTTTCGACTTTCAGATGCAACAGAAATTTTGCGGATTGTTCAATCCTTTCCCGAGATATGGCAGTTTGGAGGTAAGAAACGCTTGAGAAACTCAAAATTTTCGCAGTTCTGATGCTCGAAACGAATAAATGGAACGGCCTAGGGGAAAAGTACGCACACCGTTGTAATCGGACGAGTTTCTTCTTTCAGATGCAACAGAAGTTTTGCGGATTGGTCAATCCGTTCGCGAGATATGGCAGTTTGGAGGTAAGAAACGCTTGAGAAACTCAAAATTTTCACAGGTCTGATGCTCGAAACGAATAACTAGAACGGCCTAGGGGAAAAGTACGCATACCGTTGTAATCGGGCGAGTTTCTACTTTCAGATGCAACAGAAATTTTGCGGATTGGTCAATCCGTTCGCGAGATATGGCAGTTTGGAAGTAAGAAACGCTTGAGAAACTCACAATTTTCGCAGTTCTGATGCTCGAAACGAATAACTGGAACGGCCTAGGGGAAAAGTACGCATACCATTGTAATCGGGCGAGTTTCTACTTTCAGATGCAACAGAAATTTTGCGGATTGGTCAATCGGTTCGCGAGATATGGCAGTTTGGAGGTAAGAAACGCTTGAGAAACTCAAAATTTTCGCAGTTCTGATGCTCGAAACGAATAACTAGAACGGCCAAGGGGAAAAGTACGCATACCGCTGTAATCGGGCGTGTTTCTACTTTCAGATGCAACAGAAATTTTGCGGATTGGTCAATCCGTTCCCGAGATATGGCAGTTTGGAGGTAAGATACGCTTGAGAAACTCAAAATTCTCGCAGTTCTGATGCTCGAAACGAATAACTAGAACGGCCTAGGGGAAAAGTATGCATACCGTTGTAATCGGGCGAGTTTCCACTTTCAGATACAACAGAAATTTTGGGGATTGGTCAATCCGTTCCCGAGATATGGCAGTTTGGAGGTAAGAAACGCTTGAGAAACTCAAAATTTTCGCAGTTCTGATGCTCGAAACGAATAAATGGAACGGCCTAGGGGAAAAGTACGCACACCGTTGTAATCGGACGAGTTTCTTCTTTCAGATGCAACAGAAATTTTGCGGATTGGTCAATCCGTTCGCGAGATATGGCAGTTTGGAGGTAAGAAACGCTTGAGAAACTCAAAATTTTCGCAGTTCTGATGCTCGAAACGAATAACTGGAACGGCCTAGGGGAAAAGTACGCATACCGTTGTAATCGGGCGAGCTGCTTCTTTCAGATGCAACAGAAATTTTGCGAATTGGTCAATCCGTTCGCGAGATATGGCAGTTTGCAGGTAAGAAACGCTTGAGAAACTCAAAAATTTCGCAGTTCTGATGCTCGAAACGAATAACTAGAACGGCCTAGGGGAAAAGTACGCATACCGTTGTAATGGGGCGAGTTTCTACTTTCAGATGCAACAGAAATTTTGCAGATTGGTCAATCCGTTCGCGAGATATGGCAGTTTGGAGGTAAGAAACGCTTGAGAAACTCAAAATTTTCGCAGTTCTGATGCTCGAAACGAATAAATGGAACGGCCTAGGGGAAAAGTACGCACACCGTTGTAATCGGACGAGTTTCTTCATTCAGATGCAACAGAAATTTTGCGGATTGGTCAATCCGTTCGCGAGATATGGCAGTTTGCAGGTAAGAAACGCTTGAGAAACTCAAAAATTTCGCAGTTCTGATGATCGAAACGAATAACTAGAACGGCCTAGGGGAAAAGTACGCATACCGTTGTAATCGGGCGCGTTTCGACTTTCAGATGCAACAGAAATTTTGCGGATTGTTCAATCCTTTCCCGAGATATGGCAGTTTGGAGGTAAGAAACGCTTGAGAAACTCAAAATTTTCGCAGTTCTGATGCTCGAAACGAATAAATGGAACGGCCTAGGGGAAAAGTACGCACACCGTTGTAATCGGACGAGTTTCTTCTTTCAGATGAAACAGAAATTTTGCGGATTGGTCCATCCGTTCGCGAGATATGGCAGTTTGGAGGTAAGAAACGCTTGAGAAACTCAAAATTTTCGCAGTTCTGATGCTCGAAACGAATAACTGGAACGGCCTAGGGGAAAAGTACGCACACCGTTGTAATCGGACGAGTTTCTTCTTTCAGATGCAACAGAAATTTTGCGGATTGGTCAATCCGTTCGCGAGATATGGCAGTTTGGAGGTAAGAAACGCTTGAGAAACTCAAAATTTTCGCAGTTCTGATGCTCGAAACGAATAACTGGAACGGCCTAGGGATAAAGTACGCATACCGTTGTAATCGGGCGAGCTGCTTCTTTCAGATGCAACAGAAATTTTGCGAATTGGTCAATCCGTTCGCGAGATATGGCAGTTTGCAGGTAAGAAACGCTTGAGAAACTCAAAAATTTCGCAGTTCTGATGCTCGAAACGAATAACTAGAACGGCCTAGGGGAAAAGTACGCATACCGTTGTAATGGGGCGAGTTTCTACTTTCAGATGCAACAGAAATTTTGCAGATTGGTCAATCCGTTCGCGAGATATGGCAGTTTGGAGGTAAGAAACGCTTGAGAAACTCAAAATTTTCGCAGTTCTGATGCTCGAAACGAATAAATGGAACGGCCTAGGGGAAAAGTACGCACACTGTTGTAATCGGACGAGTTTCTTCATTCAGATGCAACAGAAATTTTGCGGATTGGTCAATCCGTTCGCGAGATATGGCAGTTTGCAGGTAAGAAACGTTTGAGAAACTCAAAAATTTCGCAGTTCTGATGCTCGAAACGAATAACTAGAACGGCCTAGGGGAAAAGTACGCATACCGTTGTAATCGGGCGCGTTTCGACTTTCAGATGCAACAGAAATTTTGCGGATTGTTCAATCCTTTCCCGAGATATGGCAGTTTGGAGGTAAGAAACGCTTGAGAAACTCAAAATTTTCGCAGTTCTGATGCTCGAAACGAATAAATGGAACGGCCTAGGGGAAAAGTACGCACACCGTTGTAATCGGACGAGTTTCTTCTTTCAGATGAAACAGAAATTTTGCGGATTGGTCCATCCGTTCGCGAGATATGGCAGTTTGGAGGTAAGAAACGCTTGAGAAACTCAAAATTTTCGCAGTTCTGATGCTCGAAACGAATAACTGGAACGGCCTAGGGGAAAAGTACGCATACCGTTGTAATCGGGCGAGCTGCTTCTTTCAGATGCAACAGAAATTTTGCGAATTGGTCAATCCGTTCGCGAGATATGGCAGTTTGCAGGTAAGAAACGCTTGAGAAACTCAAAAATTTCGCAGTTCTGATGCTCGAAACGAATAACTAGAACGGCCTAGGGGAAAAGTACGCATACCGTTGTAATGGGGCGAGTTTCTACTTTCAGATGCAACAGAAATTTTGCAGATTGGTCAATCCGTTCGCGAGATATGGCAGTTTGGAGGTAAGAAACGCTTGAGAAACTCAAAATTTTCGCAGTTCTGATGCTCGAAACGAATAACTAGAACGGCCTAGGGGAAAAGTACGCACACCGTTGTAATCGGGCGAGTTGCTTCTTTCAGATGCAACAGAAATTTTGCGGATTGGTCAATCCGTTCGCGAGATATGGCAGTTTGGAGGTAAGAAACGCTTGAGAAACTCAAAATTTTCGCAGTTCTGATGCTCGAAACGAATAACTAGAACGGCCTAGGGGAAAAGTACGCACACCGTTGTAATCGGGCGAGTAGCTTCTTTCAGATGCAACAGAAATTTTGCGGATTGGTCAATCCTTTCGCGAGATATGGCAGTTTGAATGTAAGAAACGCTTGAGAAACTCAAAAATTTCGCAGTTCTGATGCTCGAAACGAATAACTAGAACGGCCTAGGGGAAAAGTACGCACACCGTTCTAATCGGGCGAGTTTCTACTTTCAGATGCAACAGAAATTTTGCGGATTGGTCAATCCGTTCGCGAGATATGGCAGTTTGAACTTAAGGAACGCTTGAGAAACTCAAAAATTTCGCAGTTCTGATGCTCGAAACGAATTACTAGAACGGCCTAGGGGAAAAGTACGCATACCGTTGTAATCGGGCGAGTTTCTACTTTCAGATGCAACAGAAATTTTGCGATTGGTCAATCCGTTCGCGAGATATGGCATTTTGGAGGTAAGAAACGCTTGAGAAACTCAAAATTTTCGCAGTTCTGATGCTTGAAACGAATAACTAGAACGGCCTAGGGGAAAAGTACGCACACCGTTGTAATCGGGCGAGTCGCTTCTTTCAGATGCAACAGAAATTTTGCGGATTGTTCAATCCTTTCCCGAGATATGGCAGTTTGGATGTAAGAAACGCTCGAGAAACTCAAAATTTTCGCAGTTCTGATGCTTGAAACGAATAACTAGAACGGCCTAGGGGAAATGTACGCATACCGTTGTAATCGGGCGAGTTGCTTCTTTCAGATGCAACAGAAATTTTGCGGATTGGTCAATCCTTTCGCGAGATATGGCAGTTTGGAGGTTAGAAACGCTTGAGAAACTCAAAATTTTCGCAGTTCTGATGCTCGAAACGAATAACTAGAACGGCCTAGGAGAAAACTACGCATACCGTTGTAATCGCGCGAGTAGCTTCTTTCAGATGCAACAGAAATTTTGCGGATTGGTCAATCCTTTCGCGAGATATGGCAGTTTGAATGTAAGAAACGCTTGAGAAACTCAAAAATTTCGCAGTTCTGATGCTCGAAACGAATAACTAGAACGGCCTAGGGGAAAAGTACGCACACCGTTCTAATCGGGCGAGTTGCTTCTTTCAGATGCAACAGAAATTTTGCGGATTGTTCAATCCTTTCCCGAGATATGGCAGTTTGGATGTAAGAAACGCTCGAGAAACTCAAAATTTTCGCAGTTCTGATGCTCGAAACGAATTACTAGAACGGCCTAGGGGAAAAGTACGCATACCGTTGTAATCGGGCGAGTAGCTTCTTTCAGATGCAACAGAAATTTGGCGGATTGGTCAATCCGTTCGCGAGATATGGCAGTTTGGAGGTAAGAAACGCTTGAGAAACTCAAAATTTTCGCAGTTCTGATGCTCGAAACGAATAACTGGAACGGCGTAGGGGAAAAGTACGTATACCGTTGTAATCGGGCAAGTTTCGACTTTCAGATGCAACAGAAATTTTGCGGATTGTTCAATCCTTTCCCGAGATACGGCAGTTTGGAGGTAAGAAACGCTTGAGAAACTCAAAATTTTCGCAGTTCTGATGCTCGAAACGAATAACTGGAACGGCCTAGGGGAAAAGTACGCATACCGTTGTAATCGGGCGAGCTGCTTCTTTCAGATGCAACAGAAATTTTGCGAATTGGTCAATCCGTTCGCGAGATATGGCAGTTTGCAGGTAAGAAACGCTTGAGAAACTCAAAAATTTCGCAGTTCTGATGCTCGAAACGAATAACTAGAACGTCCTAGGGGAAAAGTACGCATACCGTTGTAATGGGGCGAGTTTCTACTTTCAGATGCAACAGAAATTTTGCAGATTGGTCAATCCGTTCGCGAGATATGGCAGTTTGGAGGTAAGAAACGCTTGAGAAACTCAAAATTTTCGCAGTTCTGATGCTCGAAACGAATAAATGGAACGGCCTAGGGGAAAAGTACGCATACCGTTGTAATCGGGCGAGCTGCTTCTTTCAGATGCAACAGAAATTTTGCGAATTGGTCAATCCGTTCGCGAGATATGGCAGTTTGCAGGTAAGAAACGCTTGAGAAACTCAAAAATTTCGCAGTTCTGATGCTCGAAACGAATAACTAGAACGGCCTAGGGGAAAAGTACGCATACCGTTGTAATGGGGCGAGTTTCTACTTTCAGATGCAACAGAAATTTTGCAGATTGGTCAATCCGTTCGCGAGATATGGCAGTTTGGAGGTAAGAAACGCTTGAGAAACGCAAAATTTTCGCAGTTCTGATGCTCGAAACGAATAAATGGAACGGCCTAGGGGAAAAGTACGCACACCGTTGTAATCGGACGAGTAGCTTCTTTCAGATGCAACAGAAATTTTGCGGATTGGTCAATCCTTTCGCGAGATATGGCAGTTTGAATGTAAGAAACGCTTGAGAAACTCAAAAATTTCGCAGTTCTGATGCTCGAAACGAATAACTAGAACGGCCTAGGGGAAAAGTACGCACACCGTTCTAATCGGGCGAGTTTCTACTTTCAGATGCAACAGAAATTTTGCGGATTGGTCAATCCGTTCGCGAGATATGGCAGTTTGAACTTAAGGAACGCTTGAGAAACTCAAAAATTTCGCAGTTCTGATGCTCGAAACGAATTACTAGAACGGCCTAGGGGAAAAGTACGCATACCGTTGTAATCGGGCGAGTTTCTACTTTCAGATGCAACAGAAATTTTGCGGATTGGTCAATCCGTTCGCGAGATATGGCATTTTGGAGGTAAGAAACGCTTGAGAAACTCAAAATTTTCGCAGTTCTGATGCTTGAAACGAATAACTAGAACGGCCTAGGGGAAAAGTACGCACACCGTTGTAATCGGGCGAGTCGCTTCTTTCAGATGCAACAGAAATTTTGCGGATTGTTCAATCCTTTCCCGAGATATGGCAGTTTGGATGTAAGAAACGCTCGAGAAACTCAAAATTTTCGCAGTTCTGATGCTTGAAACGAATAACTAGAACGGCCTAGGGGAAATGTACGCATACCGTTGTAATCGGGCGAGTTGCTTCTTTCAGATGCAACAGAAATTTTGCGGATTGGTCAATCCTTTCGCGAGATATGGCAGTTTGGAGGTTAGAAACGCTTGAGAAACTCAAAATTTTCGCAGTTCTGATGCTCGAAACGAATAACTAGAACGGCCTAGGAGAAAACTACGCATACCGTTGTAATCGGGCGAGTAGCTTCTTTCAGATGCAACAGAAATTTTGCGGATTGGTCAATCCTTTCGCGAGATATGGCAGTTTGAATGTAAGAAACGCTTGAGAAACTCAAAAATTTCGCAGTTCTGATGCTCGAAACGAATAACTAGAACGGCCTAGGGGAAAAGTACGCACACCGTTCTAATCGGGCGAGTTGCTTCTTTCAGATGCAACAGAAATTTTGCGGATTGTTCAATCCTTTCCCGAGATATGGCAGTTTGGATGTAAGAAACGCTCGAGAAACTCAAAATTTTCGCAGTTCTGATGCTCGAAACGAATTACTAGAACGGCCTAGGGGAAAAGTACGCATACCGTTGTAATCGGGCGAGTAGCTTCTTTCAGATGCAACAGAAATTTTGCGGATTGGTCAATCCGTTCGCGAGATATGGCAGTTTGGAGGTAAGAAACGCTTGAGAAACTCAAAATTTTCGCAGTTCTGATGCTCGAAACGAATAACTGGAACGGCGTAGGGGAAAAGTACGTATACCGTTGTAATCGGGCAAGTTTCGACTTTCAGATGCAACAGAAATTTTGCGGATTGTTCAATCCTTTCCCGAGATATGGCAGTTTGGAGGTAAGAAACGCTTGAGAAACTCAAAATTTTCGCAGTTCTGATGCTCGAAACGAATAACTGGAACGGCCTAGGGGAAAAGTACGCATACCGTTGTAATCGGGCGAGCTGCTTCTTTCAGATGCAACAGAAATTTTGCGAATTGGTCAATCCGTTCGCGAGATATGGCAGTTTGCAGGTAAGAAACGCTTGAGAAACTCAAAAATTTCGCAGTTCTGATGCTCGAAACGAATAACTAGAACGGCCTAGGGGAAAAGTACGCATACCGTTGTAATGGGGCGAGTTTCTACTTTCAGATGCAACAGAAATTTTGCAGATTGGTCAATCCGTTCGCGAGATATGGCAGTTTGGAGGTAAGAAACGCTTGAGAAACTCAAAATTTTCGCAGTTCTGATGCTCGAAACGAATAAATGGAACGGCCTAGGGGAAAAGTACGCACACCGTTGTAATCGGACGAGCTTCTTCATTCAGATGCAACAGAAATTTTGCGGATTGGTCAATCCGTTCGCGAGATATGGCAGTTTGCAGGTAAGAAACGCTTGAGAAACTCAAAAATTTCGCAGTTCTGATGCTCGAAACGAATAACTAGAACGGCCTAGGCGAAAAGTACGCATACCGTTGTAATCGGGCGCGTTTCGACTTTCAGATGCAACAGAAATTTTGCGGATTGTTCAATCCTTTCCCGAGATATGGCAGTTTGGAGGTAAGAAACGCTTGAGAAACTCAAAATTTTCGCAGTTCTGATGCTCGAAACGAATAAATGGAACGGCCTAGGGGAAAAGTACGCACACCGTTGTAATCGGACGAGTTTCTTCTTTCAGATGAAACAGAAATTTTGCGGATTGGTCAATCCGTTCGCGAGATATGGCAGTTTGGAGGTAAGAAACGCTTGAGAAACTCAAAATTTTCGCAGTTCTGATGCTCGAAACGAATAACTGGAACGGCCTAGGGGAAAAGTACGCATACCGTTGTAATCGGGCGAGCTGCTTCTTTCAGATGCAACAGAAATTTTGCGAATTGGTCAATCCGTTCGCGAGATATGGCAGTTTGCAGGTAAGAAACGCTTGAGAAACTCAAAAATTTCGCAGTTCTGATGCTCGAAACGAATAACTAGAACGGCCTAGGGGAAAAGTACGCATACCGTTGTAATCGGGCGCGTTTCGACTTTCAGATGCAACAGAAATTTTGCGGATTGTTCAATCCTTTCCCGAGATATGGCAGTTTGGAGGTAAGAAACGCTTGAGAAACTCAAAATTTTCGCAGTTCTGATGCTCGAAACGAATAAATGGAACGGCCTAGGGGAAAAGTACGCACACCGTTGTAATCGGACGAGTTTCTTCTTTCAGATGAAACAGAAATTTTGCGGATTGGTCAATCCGTTCGCGAGATATGGCAGTTTGGAGGTAAGAAACGCTTGAGAAACTCAAAATTTTCGCAGTTCTGATGCTCGAAACGAATAACTGGAACGGCCTAGGGGAAAAGTACGCATACCGTTGTAATCGGGCGAGCTGCTTCTTTCAGATGCAACAGAAATTTTGCGAATTGGTCAATCCGTTCGCGAGATATGGCAGTTTGCAGGTAAGAAACGCTTGAGAAACTCAAAAATTTCGCAGTTCTGATGCTCGAAACGAATAACTAGAACGGCCTAGGGGAAAAGTACGCATACCGTTGTAATGGGGCGAGTTTCTACTTTCAGATGCAACAGAAATTTTGCAGATTGGTCAATCCGTTCGCGAGATATGGCAGTTTGGAGGTAAGAAACGCTTGAGAAACTCAAAATTTTCGCAGTTCTGATGCTCGAAACGAATAACTAGAACGGCCTAGGGGAAAAGTACGCACACCGTTGTAATCGGGCGAGTTGCTTCTTTCAGATGCAACAGAAATTTTGCGGATTGGTCAATCCGTTCGCGAGATATGGCAGTTTGGAGGTAAGAAACGCTTGAGAAACTCAAAATTTTCGCAGTTCTGATGCTCGAAACGAATAACTAGAACGGCCTAGGGGAAAAGTACGCACACCGTTGTAATCGGGCGAGTTGCTTCTTTCAGATGCAAGAGAAATTTTGCGGATTGGTCAATCCGTTCGCGAGATATGGCAGTTTGAAGGTAAGAAACGCTTGAGAAACTCAAAAATTTCGCAGTTCCGATGCTCGAAACGAATAACTAGAACGGCCTAGGGGAAAAGTACGCATACCGTTGTAATCGGGCGAGTTGCTTCTTTCAGATGCAACAGAAATTTTGCGGATTGGTCAATCCGTTCGCGAGATATGGCATTTTGGAGGTAAGAAACGCTTGAGAAACTCAAAATTTTCGCAGTTCTGATGCTTGAAACGAATAACTAGAACGGCCTAGGGGAAAAGTACGCACACCGTTGTAATCGGGCGAGTCGCTTCTTTCAGATGCAACAGAAATTTTGCGGATTGTTCAATCCTTTCCCGAGATATGGCAGTTTGGATGTAAGAAACGCTCGAGAAACTCAAAATTTTCGCAGTTCTGATGCTTGAAACGAATAACTAGAACGGCCTAGGGGAAATGTACGCATACCGTTGTAATCGGGCGAGTTGCTTCTTTCAGATGCAACAGAAATTTTGCGGATTGGTCAATCCTTTCGCGAGATATGGCAGTTTGGAGGTTAGAAACGCTTGAGAAACTCAAAATTTTCGCAGTTCTGATGCTCGAAACGAATAACTAGAACGGCCTAGGAGAAAACTACGCATACCGTTGTAATCGGGCGAGTAGCTTCTTTCAGATGCAACAGAAATTTTGCGGATTGGTCAATCCTTTCGCGAGATATGGCAGTTTGAATGTAAGAAACGCTTGAGAAACTCAAAAATTTCGCAGTTCTGATGCTCGAAACGAATAACTAGAACGGCCTAGGGGAAAAGTACGCACACCGTTCTAATCGGGCGAGTTGCTTCTTTCAGATGCAACAGAAATTTTGCGGATTGTTCAATCCTTTCCCGAGATATGGCAGTTTGGATGTAAGAAACGCTCGAGAAACTCAAAATTTTCGCAGTTCTGATGCTCGAAACGAATTACTAGAACGGCCTAGGGGAAAAGTACGCATACCGTTGTAATCGGGCGAGTAGCTTCTTTCAGATGCAACAGAAATTTTGCGGATTGGTCAATCCGTTCGCGAGATATGGCAGTTTGGAGGTAAGAAACGCTTGAGAAACTCAAAATTTTCGCAGTTCTGATGCTCGAAACGAATAACTGGAACGGCGTAGGGGAAAAGTACGTATACCGTTGTAATCGGGCAAGTTTCGACTTTCAGATGCAACAGAAATTTTGCGGATTGTTCAATCCTTTCCCGAGATATGGCAGTTTGGATGTAAGAAACGCTCGAGAAACTCAAAATTTTCGCAGTTCTGATGCTCGAAACGAATTACTAGAACGGCCTAGGGGAAAAGTACGCATACCGTTGTAATCGGGCGAGTAGCTTCTTTCAGATGCAACAGAAATTTTGCGGATTGGTCAATCCGTTCGCGAGATATGGCAGTTTGGAGGTAAGAAACGCTTGAGAAACTCAAAATTTTCGCAGTTCTGATGCTCGAAACGAATAACTGGAACGGCGTAGGGGAAAAGTACGTATACCGTTGTAATCGGGCAAGTTTCTACTTTCAGATGCAACAGAAATTTTGCAGATTGGTCAATCCGTTCGCGAGATATGGCAGTTTGGAGGTAAGAAACGCTTGAGAAACTCAAAATTTTCGCAGTTCTGATGCTCGAAACGAATAAATGGAACGGCCTAGGGGAAAAGTACGCATACCGTTGTAATCGGGCGAGCTGCTTCTTTCAGATGCAACAGAAATTTTGCGAATTGGTCAATCCGTTCGCGAGATATGGCAGTTTGCAGGTAAGAAACGCTTGAGAAACTCAAAAATTTCGCAGTTCTGATGCTCGAAACGAATAACTAGAACGGCCTAGGGGAAAAGTACGCATACCGTTGTAATTGGGCGAGTTTCTACTTTCAGATGCAACAGAAATTTTGCAGATTGGTCAATCCGTTCGCGAGATATGGCAGTTTGGAGGTAAGAAACGCTTGAGAAACTCAAAATTTTCGCAGTTCTGATGCTCGAAACGAATAAATGGAACGGCCTAGGGGAAAAGTACGCACACCGTTGTAATCGGACGAGTAGCTTCTTTCAGATGCAACAGAAATTTTGCGGATTGGTCAATCCTTTCGCGAGATATGGCAGTTTGAATGTAAGAAACGCTTGAGAAACTCAAAAATTTCGCAGTTCTGATGCTCGAAACGAATAACTAGAACGGCCTAGGGGAAAAGTACGCACACCGTTCTAATCGGGCGAGTTTCTACTTTCAGATGCAACAGAAATTTTGCGGATTGGTCAATCCGTTCGCGAGATATGGCAGTTTGAACTTAAGGAACGCTTGAGAAACTCAAAAATTTCGCAGTTCTGATGCTCGAAACGAATTACTAGAACGGCCTAGGGGAAAAGTACGCATACCGTTGTAATCGGGCGAGTTTCTACTTTCAGATGCAACAGAAATTTTGCGGATTGGTCAATCCGTTCGCGAGATATGGCATTTTGGAGGTAAGAAACGCTTGAGAAACTCAAAATTTTCGCAGTTCTGATGCTTGAAACGAATAACTAGAACGGCCTAGGGGAAAAGTACGCACACCGTTGTAATCGGGCGAGTCGCTTCTTTCAGATGCAACAGAAATTTTGCGGATTGTTCAATCCTTTCCCGAGATATGGCAGTTTGGATGTAAGAAACGCTCGAGAAACTCAAAATTTTCGCAGTTCTGATGCTTGAAACGAATAACTAGAACGGCCTAGGGGAAATGTACGCATACCGTTGTAATCGGGCGAGTTGCTTCTTTCAGATGCAACAGAAATTTTGCGGATTGGTCAATCCTTTCGCGAGATATGGCAGTTTGGAGGTTAGAAACGCTTGAGAAACTCAAAATTTTCGCAGTTCTGATGCTCGAAACGAATAACTAGAACGGCCTAGGAGAAAACTACGCATACCGTTGTAATCGGGCGAGTAGCTTCTTTCAGATGCAACAGAAATTTTGCGGATTGGTCAATCCTTTCGCGAGATATGGCAGTTTGAATGTAAGAAACGTTTGAGAAACTCAAAAATTTCGCAGTTCTGATGCTCGAAACGAATAACTAGAACGGCCTAGGGGAAAAGTACGCACACCGTTCTAATCGGGCGAGTTGCTTCTTTCAGATGCAACAGAAATTTTGCGGATTGTTCAATCCTTTCCCGAGATATGGCAGTTTGGATGTAAGAAACGCTCGAGAAACTCAAAATTTTCGCAGTTCTGATGCTCGAAACGAATTACTAGAACGGCCTAGGGGAAAAGTACGCATACCGTTGTAATCGGGCGAGTAGCTTCTTTCAGATGCAACAGAAATTTTGCGGATTGGTCAATCCGTTCGCGAGATATGGCAGTTTGGAGGTAAGAAACGCTTGAGAAACTCAAAATTTTCGCAGTTCTGATGCTCGAAACGAATAACTGGAACGGCGTAGGGGAAAAGTACGTATACCGTTGTAATCGGGCAAGTTTCGACTTTCAGATGCAACAGAAATTTTGCGGATTGTTCAATCCTTTCCCGAGATATGGCAGTTTGGAGGTAAGAAACGCTTGAGAAACTCAAAATTTTCGCAGTTCTGATGCTCGAAACGAATAACTGGAACGGCCTAGGGGAAAAGTACGCATACCGTTGTAATCGGGCGAGCTGCTTCTTTCAGATGCAACAGAAATTTTGCGAATTGGTCAATCCGTTCGCGAGATATGGCAGTTTGCAGGTAAGAAACGCTTGAGAAACTCAAAAATTTCGCAGTTCTGATGCTCGAAACGAATAACTAGAACGGCCTAGGGGAAAAGTACGCATACCGTTGTAATGGGGCGAGTTTCTACTTTCAGATGCAACAGAAATTTTGCAGATTGGTCAATCCGTTCGCGAGATATGGCAGTTTGGAGGTAAGAAACGCTTGAGAAACTCAAAATTTTCGCAGTTCTGATGCTCGAAACGAATAAATGGAACGGCCTAGGGGAAAAGTACGCACACCGTTGTAATCGGACGAGTTTCTTCATTCAGATGCAACAGAAATTTTGCGGATTGGTCAATCCGTTCGCGAGATATGGCAGTTTGCAGGTAAGAAACGCTTGAGAAACTCAAAAATTTCGCAGTTCTGATGCTCGAAACGAATAACTAGAACGGCCTAGGGGAAAAGTACGCATACCGTTGTAATCGGGCGCGTTTCGACTTTCAGATGCAACAGAAATTTTGCGGATTGTTCAATCCTTTCCCGAGATATGGCAGTTTGGAGGTAAGAAACGCTTGAGAAACTCAAAATTTTCGCAGTTCTGATGCTCGAAACGAATAAATGGAACGGCCTAGGGGAAAAGTACGCACACCGTTGTAATCGGACGAGTTTCTTCTTTCAGATGAAACAGAAATTTTGCGGATTGGTCAATCCGTTCGCGAGATATGGCAGTTTGGAGGTAAGAAACGCTTGAGAAACTCAAAATTTTCGCAGTTCTGATGCTCGAAACGAATAACTGGAACGGCCTAGGGGAAAAGTACGCATACCGTTGTAATCGGGCGAGCTGCTTCTTTCAGATGCAACAGAAATTTTGCGAATTGGTCAATCCGTTCGCGAGATATGGCAGTTTGCAGGTAAGAAACGCTTGAGAAACTCAAAAATTTCGCAGTTCTGATGCTCGAAACGAATAACTAGAACGGCCTAGGGGAAAAGTACGCATACCGTTGTAATGGGGCGAGTTTCTACTTTCAGATGCAACAGAAATTTTGCAGATTGGTCAATCCGTTCGCGAGATATGGCAGTTTGGAGGTAAGAAACGCTTGAGAAACTCAAAATTTTCGCAGTTCTGATGCTCGAAACGAATAACTAGAACGGCCTAGGGGAAAAGTACGCACACCGTTGTAATCGGGCGAGTTGCTTCTTTCAGATGCAACAGAAATTTTGCGGATTGGTCAATCCGTTCGCGAGATATGGCAGTTTGGAGGTAAGAAACGCTTGAGAAACTCAAAATTTTCGCAGTTCTGATGCTCGAAACGAATAACTAGAACGGCCTAGGGGAAAAGTACGCACACCGTTGTAATCGGGCGAGTTGCTTCTTTCAGATGCAAGAGAAATTTTGCGGATTGGTCAATCCGTTCGCGAGATATGGCAGTTTGAAGGTAAGAAACGCTTGAGAAACTCAAAAATTTCGCAGTTCCGATGCTCGAAACGAATAACTAGAACGGCCTAGGGGAAAAGTACGCATACCGTTGTAATCGGGCGAGTTGCTTCTTTCAGATGCAACAGAAATTTTGCGGATTGGTCAATCCGTTCGCGAGATATGGCATTTTGGAGGTAAGAAACGCTTGAGAAACTCAAAATTTTCGCAGTTCTGATGCTTGAAACGAATAACTAGAACGGCCTAGGGGAAAAGTACGCACACCGTTGTAATCGGGCGAGTCGCTTCTTTCAGATGCAACAGAAATTTTGCGGATTGTTCAATCCTTTCCCGAGATATGGCAGTTTGGATGTAAGAAACGCTCGAGAAACTCAAAATTTTCGCAGTTCTGATGCTTGAAACGAATAACTAGAACGGCCTAGGGGAAATGTACGCATACCGTTGTAATCGGGCGAGTTGCTTCTTTCAGATGCAACAGAAATTTTGCGGATTGGTCAATCCTTTCGCGAGATATGGCAGTTTGGAGGTTAGAAACGCTTGAGAAACTCAAAATTTTCGCAGTTCTGATGCTCGAAACGAATAACTAGAACGGCCTAGGAGAAAACTACGCATACCGTTGTAATCGGGCGAGTAGCTTCTTTCAGATGCAACAGAAATTTTGCGGATTGGTCAATCCTTTCGCGAGATATGGCAGTTTGAATGTAAGAAACGCTTGAGAAACTCAAAAATTTCGCAGTTCTGATGCTCGAAACGAATAACTAGAACGGCCTAGGGGAAAAGTACGCACACCGTTCTAATCGGGCGAGTTGCTTCTTTCAGATGCAACAGAAATTTTGCGGATTGTTCAATCCTTTCCCGAGATATGGCAGTTTGGATGTAAGAAACGCTCGAGAAACTCAAAATTTTCGCAGTTCTGATGCTCGAAACGAATTACTAGAACGGCCTAGGGGAAAAGTACGCATACCGTTGTAATCGGGCGAGTAGCTTCTTTCAGATGCAACAGAAATTTTGCGGATTGGTCAATCCGTTCGCGAGATATGGCAGTTTGGAGGTAAGAAACGCTTGAGAAACTCAAAATTTTCGCAGTTCTGATGCTCGAAACGAATAACTGGAACGGCGTAGGGGAAAAGTACGTATACCGTTGTAATCGGGCAAGTTTCGACTTTCAGATGCAACAGAAATTTTGCGGATTGTTCAATCCTTTCCCGAGATATGGCAGTTTGGAGGTAAGAAACGCTTGAGAAACTCAAAATTTTCGCAGTTCTGATGCTCGAAACGAATAACTGGAACGGCCTAGGGGAAAAGTACGCATACCGTTGTAATCGGGCGAGCTGCTTCTTTCAGATGCAACAGAAATTTTGCGAATTGGTCAATCCGTTCGCGAGATATGGCAGTTTGCAGGTAAGAAACGCTTGAGAAACTCAAAAATTTCGCAGTTCTGATGCTCGAAACGAATAACTAGAACGGCCTAGGGGAAAAGTACGCATACCGTTGTAATGGGGCGAGTTTCTACTTTCAGATGCAACAGAAATTTTGCAGATTGGTCAATCCGTTCGCGAGATATGGCAGTTTGGAGGTAAGAAACGCTTGAGAAACTCAAAATTTTCGCAGTTCTGATGCTCGAAACGAATAAATGGAACGGCCTAGGGGAAAAGTACGCACACCGTTGTAATCGGACGAGTTTCTTCATTCAGATGCAACAGAAATTTTGCGGATTGGTCAATCCGTTCGCGAGATATGGCAGTTTGCAGGTAAGAAACGCTTGAGAAACTCAAAAATTTCGCAGTTCTGATGCTCGAAACGAATAACTAGAACGGCCTAGGGGAAAAGTACGCATACCGTTGTAATCGGGCGCGTTTCGACTTTCAGATGCAACAGAAATTTTGCGGATTGTTCAATCCTTTCCCGAGATATGGCAGTTTGGAGGTAAGAAACGCTTGAGAAACTCAAAATTTTCGCAGTTCTGATGCTCGAAACGAATAAATGGAACGGCCTAGGGGAAAAGTACGCACACCGTTGTAATCGGACGAGTTTCTTCTTTCAGATGAAACAGAAATTTTGCGGATTGGTCAATCCGTTCGCGAGATATGGCAGTTTGGAGGTAAGAAACGCTTGAGAAACTCAAAATTTTCGCAGTTCTGATGCTCGAAACGAATAACTGGAACGGCCTAGGGGAAAAGTACGCATACCGTTGTAATCGGGCGAGCTGCTTCTTTCAGATGCAACAGAAATTTTGCGAATTGGTCAATCCGTTCGCGAGATATGGCAGTTTGCAGGTAAGAAACGCTTGAGAAACTCAAAAATTTCGCAGTTCTGATGCTCGAAACGAATAACTAGAACGGCCTAGGGGAAAAGTACGCACACCGTTCTAATCGGGCGAGTTTCTACTTTCAGATGCAACAGAAATTTTGCGGATTGGTCAATCCGTTCGCGAGATATGGCAGTTTGAACTTAAGGAACGCTTGAGAAACTCAAAAATTTCGCAGTTCTGATGCTCGAAACGAATTACTAGAACGGCCTAGGGGAAAAGTACGCATACCGTTGTAATCGGGCGAGTTTCTACTTTCAGATGCAACAGAAATTTTGCGGATTGGTCAATCCGTTCGCGAGATATGGCATTTTGGAGGTAAGAAACGCTTGAGAAACTCAAAATTTTCGCAGTTCTGATGCTTGAAACGAATAACTAGAACGGCCTAGGGGAAAAGTACGCACACCGTTGTAATCGGGCGAGTCGCTTCTTTCAGATGCAACAGAAATTTTGCGGATTGTTCAATCCTTTCCCGAGATATGGCAGTTTGGATGTAAGAAACGCTCGAGAAACTCAAAATTTTCGCAGTTCTGATGCTTGAAACGAATAACTAGAACGGCCTAGGGGAAAAGTACGCACACCGTTGTAATCGGGCGAGTTGCTTCTTTCAGATGCAACAGAAATTTTGCGGATTGTTCAATCCTTTCCCGAGATATGGCAGTTTGGATGTAAGAAACGCTCGAGAAACTCAAAATTTTCGCAGTTCTGATGCTCGAAACGAATTACTAGAACGGCCTAGGGGAAAAGTACGCATACCGTTGTAATCGGGCGAGTAGCTTCTTTCAGATGCAACAGAAATTTTGCGGATTGGTCAATCCGTTCGCGAGATATGGCAGTTTGGAGGTAAGAAACGCTTGAGAAACTCAAAATTTTCGCAGTTCTGATGCTCGAAACGAATAACTGGAACGGCGTAGGGGAAAAGTACGTATACCGTTGTAATCGGGCAAGTTTCGACTTTCAGATGCAACAGAAATTTTGCGGATTGTTCAATCCTTTCCCGAGATATGGCAGTTTGGAGGTAAGAAACGCTTGAGAAACTCAAAATTTTCGCAGTTCTGATGCTCGAAACGAATAACTGGAACGGCCTAGGGGAAAAGTACGCATACCGTTGTAATCGGGCGAGCTGCTTCTTTCAGATGCAACAGAAATTTTGCGAATTGGTCAATCCGTTCGCGAGATATGGCAGTTTGCAGGTAAGAAACGCTTGTGAAACTCAAAAATTTCGCAGTTCTGATGCTCGAAACGAATAACTAGAACGGCCTAGGGGAAAAGTACGCATACCGTTGTAATGGGGCGAGTTTCTACTTTCAGATGCAACAGAAATTTTGCAGATTGGTCAATCCGTTCGCGAGATATGGCAGTTTGGAGGTAAGAAACGCTTGAGAAACTCAAAATTTTCGCAGTTCTGATGCTCGAAACGAATAACTAGAACGGCCTAGGGGAAAAGTACGCATACCGTTGTAATCGGGCGAGTTTCTTCTTTCAGATGCAACAGAAATTTTGCGGATTGGTCAATCCGTTCGCGAGATATGGCAGTTTGGAGGTAAGAAACGCTTGAGAAACTCAAAAATTTCGCAGTTCTGATGCTCGAAACGAATAACTAGAACGGCCTAGGGGAAAAGTACGCATACCGTTGTAATCGGGCGAGTTTCTTCTTTCAATGCAACAGAAATTTTGCGGATTGGTCAATCCGTTCGCGAGATATGGCAGTTTGGAGGTAAGAAACGCTTGAGAAACTCAAAAATTTCGCAGTTCTGATGCTCGAAACGAATAACTGGAACGGCCTAGGGGAAAAGTACGCATACCGTTGAAATCGGGCGAGTTTCTACTTTCAGATGCAACAGAAATTTTGCAGATTGGTCAATCCGTTCGCGAGATATGGCAGTTTGGAGGTAGGAAACGCTTGAGAAACTCAAAATTTTCGCAGTTCTGATGCTCGAAACGAATAACTAGAACGGCCTAGGGGAAAAGTACGCACACCGTTGTAATCGGGCGAGTTTCTACTTTCAGACGCAAAAGAAATTTTGCGGACTGGTCAATCTGTTCGCGAGATATGGCAGTTTGGAGGTGAGAAACGCTTGAGGAACTCAAAATTCTCGCAGTTCTGATGCTCGAAACGAATAACTAGAACGGCCTAGGGGAAAAGTACGCATACCGTTGTAATCGGGCAAGTTTCGACTTTGAGATGCAACAGAAATTTTGCGGATTGTTCAATCCTTTCCCGAGATATGGCAGTTTGGAGGTAAGAAACGCTTGAGAAACTCAAAATTTTCGCAGTTCTGATGCTCGAAACGAATAACTAGAACGGCCTAGGGGAAAAGTACGCATACCGTTGTAATCGGGCGAGTTTCTTCTTTCAGATGCAACAGAAATTTTGCGGATTGGTCAATCCGTTCGCGAGATATGGCAGTTTGGAGGTAAGAAACGCTTGAGAAACTCAAAAATTTCGCAGTTCTGATGCTCGAAACGAATAACTAGAACGGCCTAGGGGAAAAGTACGCATACCGTTGTAATCGGGCGAGTTGCTTCTTTCAGATGCAACAGAAATTTTGCAGATTGGTCAATCCGTTCGCGAGATATGGCAGTTTGGAGGTAAGAAACGCTTGAGAAACTCAAAATTTTCGCAGTTCTGATGCTCGAAACGAATAACTGGAACGGCGTAGGGGAAAAGTACGTATACCGTTGTAATCGGGCAAGTTTCGACTTTCAGATGCAACAGAAATTTTGCGGATTGTTCAATCCTTTCCCGAGATATGGCAGTTTGGAGGTAAGAAACGCTTGAGAAACTCAAAATTTTCGCAGTTCTGATGCTCGAAACGAATAACTAGAAGGGCCTAGGGGAAAAGTACGCATACCGTTGTAATCGGGCGAGTTTCTTCTTTCAGATTCAATAGAAATTTTGCGGATTGGTCAATCCGTTCGCGAGATATGGCAGTTTGGAGGTAAGAAACGCTTGAGAAACTCAAAAATTTCGCAGTTCTGATGCTCGAAACGAATAACTAGAACGGCCTAGGGGAAAAGTACGCATACCGTTGTAATCGGGCGAGTTTCTTCTTTCAGATGCAACAGAAATTTTGCGGATTGGTCAATCCGTTCGCGAGATATGGCAGTTTGGAGGTAAGAAACGCTTGAGAAACTCAAAAATTTCGCAGTTCTGATGCTCGAAACGAATAACTGGAACGGCCTAGGGGAAAAGTACGCATACCGTTGAAATCGGGCGAGTTTCTACTTTCAGATGCAACAGAAATTTTGCAGATTGGTCAATCCGTTCGCGAGATATGGCAGTTTGGAGGTAAGAAACGTTTGAGAAACTCAAAATTTTCGCAGTTCTGATGCTCGAAACGAATAACTAGAACGGCCTAGGGGAAAAGTACGCACACCGTTGTAATCGGGCGAGTTTCTACTTTCAGACGCAACAGAAATTTTGCGGATTGGTCAATCTGTTCGCGAGATATGGCAGTTTGGAGGTGAGAAACGCTTGAGGAACTCAAAATTCTCGCAGTTCTGATGCTCGAAAAGAATAACTAGAACGGCCTAGGGGAAAAGTACGCATACCGTTGTAATCGGGCAAGTTTCGACTTTCAGATGCAACAGAAATTTTGCGGATTGGTCAATCCGTTCGCGAGATATGGCAGTTTGGAGGTAAGAAACGCTTGAGAAACTCAAAATTTTCGCAGTTCTGTTGCTCGAAACGAATAACTGGAACGGCGTAGGGGAAAAGTACCCATACCGTTGAAATCGGGCGAGTTTCTACTTTCAGATGCAACAGAAATTTTGCAGATTGGTCAATCCGTTCGCGAGATATGGCAGTTTGGAGGTAAGAAACGCTTGAGAAACTCAAAATTTTCGCAGTTCTGATGCTCGAAACGAATAACAAGAACGGCCTAGGGTAAAAGTACGAATACCGTTATATAGTAATCGGGCGAGTTTTTACTTTCACATGCAACAGAAATTTTGCGGATTGGTCAATCCGTTCGCGAGATATGGCAGTTTGCAGGTAAGAAACGCTTGAGAAACTCAAAATTTTCGCAGTTCTGATGCTCGAACGAATAACTAGGACGGCCTAGGAGAAAACTACGCATACCGTTGTAATCGGGCGAGTTTCTACTTTCAGATGCAACAGAAACTTTGCTGATTGGTCAATACGTTCGCGAGATATGGCAGTTTGGAGGTAAGAAACGCTTGAGAAACTCAAAATTTTCGCAGTTCTGATGCTCGAAACGAATAACTAGAACGGCCTAGGGGAAAAGTACGCATACCGTTGTAATCGGGCAAGTTTCGACTTTGAGATGCAACAGAAATTTTGCGGATTGTTCAATCCTTTCCCGAGATATGGCAGTTTGGAGGTAAGAAACGCTTGAGAAACTCAAAATTTTCGCAGTTCTGATGCTCGAAACGAATAACTAGAACGGCCTAGGGGAAAAGTACGCATACCGTTGTAATCGGGCGAGTTTCTTCTTTCAGATGCAACAGAAATTTTGCGGATTGGTCAATCCGTTCGCGAGATATGGCAGTTTGGAGGTAAGAAACGCTTGAGAAACTCAAAAATTTCGCAGTTCTGATGCTCGAAACGAATAACTAGAACGGCCTAGGGGAAAAGTACGCATACCGTTGTAATCGGGCGAGTTGCTTCTTTCAGATGCAACAGAAATTTTGCAGATTGGTCAATCCGTTCGCGAGATATGGCAGTTTGGAGGTAAGAAACGCTTGAGAAACTCAAAATTTTCGCAGTTCTGATGCTCGAAACGAATAACTGGAACGGCGTAGGGGAAAAGTACGTATACCGTTGTAATCGGGCAAGTTTCGACTTTCAGATGCAACAGAAATTTTGCGGATTGTTCAATCCTTTCCCGAGATATGGCAGTTTGGAGGTAAGAAACGCTTGAGAAACTCAAAATTTTCGCAGTTCTGATGCTCGAAACGAATAACTAGAAGGGCCTAGGGGAAAAGTACGCATACCGTTGTAATCGGGCGAGTTTCTTCTTTCAGATTCAATAGAAATTTTGCGGATTGGTCAATCCGTTCGCGAGATATGGCAGTTTGGAGGTAAGAAACGCTTGAGAAACTCAAAAATTTCGCAGTTCTGATGCTCGAAACGAATAACTAGAACGGCCTAGGGGAAAAGTACGCATACCGTTGTAATCGGGCGAGTTTCTTCTTTCAGATGCAACAGAAATTTTGCGGATTGGTCAATCCGTTCGCGAGATATGGCAGTTTGGAGGTAAGAAACGCTTGAGAAACTCAAAAATTTCGCAGTTCTGATGCTCGAAACGAATAACTGGAACGGCCTAGGGGAAAAGTACGCATACCGTTGAAATCGGGCGAGTTTCTACTTTCAGATGCAACAGAAATTTTGCAGATTGGTCAATCCGTTCGCGAGATATGGCAGTTTGGAGGTAAGAAACGTTTGAGAAACTCAAAATTTTCGCAGTTCTGATGCTCGAAACGAATAACTAGAACGGCCTAGGGGAAAAGTACGCACACCGTTGTAATCGGGCGAGTTTCTACTTTCAGACGCAACAGAAATTTTGCGGATTGGTCAATCTGTTCGCGAGATATGGCAGTTTGGAGGTGAGAAACGCTTGAGGAACTCAAAATTCTCGCAGTTCTGATGCTCGAAAAGAATAACTAGAACGGCCTAGGGGAAAAGTACGCATACCGTTGTAATCGGGCAAGTTTCGACTTTCAGATGCAACAGAAATTTTGCGGATTGGTCAATCCGTTCGCGAGATATGGCAGTTTGGAGGTAAGAAACGCTTGAGAAACTCAAAATTTTCGCAGTTCTGTTGCTCGAAACGAATAACTGGAACGGCGTAGGGGAAAAGTACCCATACCGTTGAAATCGGGCGAGTTTCTACTTTCAGATGCAACAGAAATTTTGCAGATTGGTCAATCCGTTCGCGAGATATGGCAGTTTGGAGGTAAGAAACGCTTGAGAAACTCAAAATTTTCGCAGTTCTGATGCTCGAAACGAATAACAAGAACGGCCTAGGGTAAAAGTACGAATACCGTTATATAGTAATCGGGCGAGTTTTTACTTTCACATGCAACAGAAATTTTGCGGATTGGTCAATCCGTTCGCGAGATATGGCAGTTTGCAGGTAAGAAACGCTTGAGAAACTCAAAATTTTCGCAGTTCTGATGCTCGAACGAATAACTAGGACGGCCTAGGAGAAAACTACGCATACCGTTGTAATCGGGCGAGTTTCTACTTTCAGATGCAACAGAAACTTTGCTGATTGGTCAATACGTTCGCGAGATATGGCAGTTTGGAGGTAAGAAACGCTTGAGAAACTCAAAATTTTCGCAGTTCTGATGCTCGAAACGAATAACTAGAACGGCCTAGGGGAAAAGTACGCATACCGTTGTAATCGGGCGAGTTTCTACCTTCAGATGCAACAGAAATTTTGCAGATTGGTCAATCCGTTCGCGAGATATGGCAGTTTGGAGGTAAGAAACGCTTGAGAAACTCAAAATTTTCGCAGTTCTGATGCTCGAAAGAATAACTAGAACGGCCTAGGGGAAAAGTACGCAAACCGTTGTAATCGGGCGAGTTTCTTCTTTCAGATGCAACAGAAATTTTGCGGATTGGTCAATCCGTTCGCGAGATATGGCAGTTTGGAGGTAAGAAACGCTTGAGGAACTCAAAATTCTCGCAGTTCTGATGCTCGAAACGAATAACTAGAACGGCCTATGGGAAAAGTACGCATACCGTTGTAATCGGGCGAGTTGCTACTTTCAGATGCAACAGAAATTTTGCGGATTGGTCAATCCGTTCGCGAGATATGGCAGTTTGGAGGTAAGAAACGTTTGAGAAACTCAAAATTTTCGCAGTTCTGATGCTCGAAACGAATAACTAGGACGGCCTAGGAGAAAACTACGCATACCGTTGTAATCGGGCGAGTTTCGACTTTCAGATGCAACAGAAATTTTGCGGATTGTTCAATCCTTTCCCGAGATATGGCAGTTTGGAGGTAAGAAACGCTTGAGAAACTCAAAATTTTCGCTGTTCTGATGCTCGAAACGAATAACTGGAACGGCCTAGGGGAAATGTACGCATACCGTTGTAATCGGGCGAGTAGCTTCTTTCAGATGCAACAGAAATTTTGCGGATTTGTCAATCCGTTCGCGAGATATGGCAGTTTGAAGGTAAGAAACGCTTGAGAAACTCAAAAATTTCGCAGTTCTGATACTCGAAACGAATAACTAGAACGGCCTAGGGGAAAAGTACGCACACCGTTGTAATCGGGCGAGTTTCTACTTTCAGACGCAAAAGAAATTTTGCGGATTGGTCAATCCGTTCGCGAGATATGGCAGTTTGGAGGTAAGAAACGCTTGAGGAACTCAAAATTCTCGCAGTTCTGATGCTCGAAACGAATAACTAGAACGGCCTAGGGGAAAAGTACGCATACCGTTGTAATCGGGCGAGTTTCTACTTTCAGATGCAACAAAAATTTTGCGGATTGGTCAATCCGTTCGCGAGATATGGCAGTTTGGAGGTAAGAAACGCTTGAGAAACTCAAAATTTTCACAGTTCTGATGCTCGAAACGAATAACTAGAACGTCCTAGGGGAAAAGTACGCATACCGTTGTAATCGGGCGAGTTGCTTCTTTCAGATGCAACAGAAATATTGCGGATTGGTGAATCCGTTCGCGAGATATGGCAGTTTGAAGGTAAGAAACGCTTGAGAAACTCAAAAATTTCGCAGTTCTGATGCTCGAAACGAATAACTAGAACGGCCTAGGGAAAAAGTACGCATACCGTTGTAATCGGGCGAGTTGCTTCTTTCAGATGCAACAGAAATTTTGCGGATTGGTCAATCCGTTCGCGAGATATGGCAGTTTGGAGGTGAGAAACGCTTGAGGAACTCAAAATTCTCGCAGTTCTGATGCTCGAAAAGAATAACTAGAACGGCCTAGGGGAAAAGTACGCATACCGTTGTAATCGGGCAAGTTTCGACTTTCAGATGCAACAGAAATTTTGCAGATTGGTCAATCCGTTCGCGAGATATGGCAGTTTGGAGGTAAGAAACGCTTGAGAAACTCAAAATTTTCGCAGTTCTGTTGCTCGAAACGAATAACTGGAACGGCGTAGGGGAAAAGTACGCATACCGTTGAAATCGGGCGAGTTTCTACTTTCAGATGCAACAGAAATTTTGCAGATTGGTCAATCCGTTCGCGAGATATGGCAGTTTGGAGGTAAGAAACGCTTGAGAAACTCAAAATTTTCGCAGTTCTGATGCTCGAAACGAATAACAAGAACGGCCTAGGGTAAAAGTACGAATACCGTTATATAGTAATCGGGCGAGTTTTTACTTTCACATGCAACAGAAATTTTGCGGATTGGTCAATCCGTTCGCGAGATATGGCAGTTTGCAGGTAAGAAACGCTTGAGAAACTCAAAATTTTCGCAGTTCTGATGCTCGAACGAATAACTAGGACGGCCTAGGAGAAAACTACGCATACCGTTGTAATCGGGCGAGTTTCTACTTTCAGATGCAACAGAAACTTTGCTGATTGGTCAATACGTTCGCGAGATATGGCAGTTTGGAGGTAAGAAACGCTTGAGAAACTCAAAATTTTCGCAGTTCTGATGCTCGAAACGAATAACTAGAACGGCCTAGGGGAAAAGTACGCATACCGTTGTAATCGGGCGAGTTTCTACCTTCAGATGCAACAGAAATTTTGCAGATTGGTCAATCCGTTCGCGAGATATGGCAGTTTGGAGGTAAGAAACGCTTGAGAAACTCAAAATTTTCGCAGTTCTGATGCTCGAAAGAATAACTAGAACGGCCTAGGGGAAAAGTACGCAAACCGTTGTAATCGGGCGAGTTTCTTCTTTCAGATGCAACAGAAATTTTGCGGATTGGTCAATCCGTTCGCGAGATATGGCAGTTTGGAGGTAAGAAACGCTTGAGGAACTCAAAATTCTCGCAGTTCTGATGCTCGAAACGAATAACTAGAACGGCCTATGGGAAAAGTACGCATACCGTTGTAATCGGGCGAGTTGCTACTTTCAGATGCAACAGAAATTTTGCGGATTGGTCAATCCGTTCGCGAGATATGGCAGTTTGGAGGTAAGAAACGTTTGAGAAACTCAAAATTTTCGCAGTTCTGATGCTCGAAACGAATAACTAGGACGGCCTAGGAGAAAACTACGCATACCGTTGTAATCGGGCGAGTTTCGACTTTCAGATGCAACAGAAATTTTGCGGATTGTTCAATCCTTTCCCGAGATATGGCAGTTTGGAGGTAAGAAACGCTTGAGAAACTCAAAATTTTCGCTGTTCTGATGCTCGAAACGAATAACTGGAACGGCCTAGGGGAAAAGTACGCATACCGTTGTAATCGGGCGAGTAGCTTCTTTCAGATGCAACAGAAATTTTGCGGATTTGTCAATCCGTTCGCGAGATATGGCAGTTTGAAGGTAAGAAACGCTTGAGAAACTCAAAAATTTCGCAGTTCTGATACTCGAAACGAATAACTAGAACGGCCTAGGGGAAAAGTACGCACACCGTTGTAATCGGGCGAGTTTCTACTTTCAGACGCAAAAGAAATTTTGCGGATTGGTCAATCCGTTCGCGAGATATGGCAGTTTGGAGGTAAGAAACGCTTGAGGAACTCAAAATTCTCGCAGTTCTGATGCTCGAAACGAATAACTAGAACGGCCTAGGGGAAAAGTACGCATACCGTTGTAATCGGGCGAGTTTCTACTTTCAGATGCAACAAAAATTTTGCGGATTGGTCAATCCGTTCGCGAGATATGGCAGTTTGGAGGTAAGAAACGCTTGAGAAACTCAAAATTTTCACAGTTCTGATGCTCGAAACGAATAACTAGAACGGCCTAGGGGAAAAGTACGCATACCGTTGTAATCGGGCGAGTTGCTTCTTTCAGATGCAACAGAAATATTGCGGATTGGTGAATCCGTTCGCGAGATATGGCAGTTTGAAGGTAAGAAACGCTTGAGAAACTCAAAAATTTCGCAGTTCTGATGCTCGAAACGAATAACTAGAACGGCCTAGGGAAAAAGTACGCATACCGTTGTAATCGGGCGAGTTGCTTCTTTCAGATGCAACAGAAATTTTGCGGATTGGTCAATCCGTTCGCGAGATATGGCAGTTTGGAGGTAAGAAACGCTTGAGAAACTCAAAATTTTCGCAGTTCTGATGCTCGAAACGAATAACTGGAACGGCGTAGGGGAAAAGTACGTATACCGTTGTAATCGGGCAAGTTTCGACTTTCAGATGCAACAGAAATTTTGCGGATTGTTCAATCCTTTCCCGAGATATGGCAGTTTGGAGGTAAGAAACGCTTGAGAAACTCAAAATTTTCGCAGTTCTGATGCTCGAAACGAATAACTAGAAGGGCCTAGGGGAAAAGTACGCATACCGTTGTAATCGGGCGAGTTTCTTCTTTCAGATTCAATAGAAATTTTGCGGATTGGTCAATCCGTTCGCGAGATATGGCAGTTTGGAGGTAAGAAACGCTTGAGAAACTCAAAAATTTCGCAGTTCTGATGCTCGAAACGAATAACTAGAACGGCCTAGGGGAAAAGTACGCATACCGTTGTAATCGGGCGAGTTTCTTCTTTCAGATGCAACAGAAATTTTGCGGATTGGTCAATCCGTTCGCGAGATATGGCAGTTTGGAGGTAAGAAACGCTTGAGAAACTCAAAAATTTCGCAGTTCTGATGCTCGAAACGAATAACTGGAACGGCCTAGGGGAAAAGTACGCATACCGTTGAAATCGGGCGAGTTTCTACTTTCAGATGCAACAGAAATTTTGCAGATTGGTCAATCCGTTCGCGAGATATGGCAGTTTGGAGGTAAGAAACGTTTGAGAAACTCAAAATTTTCGCAGTTCTGATGCTCGAAACGAATAACTAGAACGGCCTAGGGGAAAAGTACGCACACCGTTGTAATCGGGCGAGTTTCTACTTTCAGACGCAACAGAAATTTTGCGGATTGGTCAATCTGTTCGCGAGATATGGCAGTTTGGAGGTGAGAAACGCTTGAGGAACTCAAAATTCTCGCAGTTCTGATGCTCGAAAAGAATAACTAGAACGGCCTAGGGGAAAAGTACGCATACCGTTGTAATCGGGCAAGTTTCGACTTTCAGATGCAACAGAAATTTTGCAGATTGGTCAATCCGTTCGCGAGATATGGCAGTTTGGAGGTAAGAAACGCTTGAGAAACTCAAAATTTTCGCAGTTCTGTTGCTCGAAACGAATAACTGGAACGGCGTAGGGGAAAAGTACGCATACCGTTGAAATCGGGCGAGTTTCTACTTTCAGATGCAACAGAAATTTTGCAGATTGGTCAATCCGTTCGCGAGATATGGCAGTTTGGAGGTAAGAAACGCTTGAGAAACTCAAAATTTTCGCAGTTCTGATGCTCGAAACGAATAACAAGAACGGCCTAGGGTAAAAGTACGAATACCGTTATATAGTAATCGGGCGAGTTTTTACTTTCACATGCAACAGAAATTTTGCGGATTGGTCAATCCGTTCGCGAGATATGGCAGTTTGCAGGTAAGAAACGCTTGAGAAACTCAAAATTTTCGCAGTTCTGATGCTCGAACGAATAACTAGGACGGCCTAGGAGAAAACTACGCATACCGTTGTAATCGGGCGAGTTTCTACTTTCAGATGCAACAGAAACTTTGCTGATTGGTCAATACGTTCGCGAGATATGGCAGTTTGGAGGTAAGAAACGCTTGAGAAACTCAAAATTTTCGCAGTTCTGATGCTCGAAACGAATAACTAGAACGGCCTAGGGGAAAAGTACGCATACCGTTGTAATCGGGCGAGTTTCTACCTTCAGATGCAACAGAAATTTTGCAGATTGGTCAATCCGTTCGCGAGATATGGCAGTTTGGAGGTAAGAAACGCTTGAGAAACTCAAAATTTTCGCAGTTCTGATGCTCGAAAGAATAACTAGAACGGCCTAGGGGAAAAGTACGCAAACCGTTGTAATCGGGCGAGTTTCTTCTTTCAGATGCAACAGAAATTTTGCGGATTGGTCAATCCGTTCGCGAGATATGGCAGTTTGGAGGTAAGAAACGCTTGAGGAACTCAAAATTCTCGCAGTTCTGATGCTCGAAACGAATAACTAGAACGGCCTATGGGAAAAGTACGCATACCGTTGTAATCGGGCGAGTTGCTACTTTCAGATGCAACAGAAATTTTGCGGATTGGTCAATCCGTTCGCGAGATATGGCAGTTTGGAGGTAAGAAACGTTTGAGAAACTCAAAATTTTCGCAGTTCTGATGCTCGAAACGAATAACTAGGACGGCCTAGGAGAAAACTACGCATACCGTTGTAATCGGGCGAGTTTCGACTTTCAGATGCAACAGAAATTTTGCGGATTGTTCAATCCTTTCCCGAGATATGGCAGTTTGGAGGTAAGAAACGCTTGAGAAACTCAAAATTTTCGCTGTTCTGATGCTCGAAACGAATAACTGGAACGGCCTAGGGGAAAAGTACGCATACCGTTGTAATCGGGCGAGTAGCTTCTTTCAGATGCAACAGAAATTTTGCGGATTTGTCAATCCGTTCGCGAGATATGGCAGTTTGAAGGTAAGAAACGCTTGAGAAACTCAAAAATTTCGCAGTTCTGATACTCGAAACGAATAACTAGAACGGCCTAGGGGAAAAGTACGCACACCGTTGTAATCGGGCGAGTTTCTACTTTCAGACGCAAAAGAAATTTTGCGGATTGGTCAATCCGTTCGCGAGATATGGCAGTTTGGAGGTAAGAAACGCTTGAGGAACTCAAAATTCTCGCAGTTCTGATGCTCGAAACGAATAACTAGAACGGCCTAGGGGAAAAGTACGCATACCGTTGTAATCGGGCGAGTTTCTACTTTCAGATGCAACAAAAATTTTGCGGATTGGTCAATCCGTTCGCGAGATATGGCAGTTTGGAGGTAAGAAACGCTTGAGAAACTCAAAATTTTCACAGTTCTGATGCTCGAAACGAATAACTAGAACGGCCTAGGGGAAAAGTACGCATACCGTTGTAATCGGGCGAGTTGCTTCTTTCAGATGCAACAGAAATATTGCGGATTGGTGAATCCGTTCGCGAGATATGGCAGTTTGAAGGTAAGAAACGCTTGAGAAACTCAAAAATTTCGCAGTTCTGATGCTCGAAACGAATAACTAGAACGGCCTAGGGAAAAAGTACGCATACCGTTGTAATCCTGCGAGTTGCTTCTTTCAGATGCAACAGAAATTTTGCGGATTGGTCAATCCGTTCGCGAGATATGGCAGTTTGGAGGTAAGAAACGCTTGAGAAACTCAAAATTTTCGCAGTTCTGATGCTCGAAACGAATAACTGGAACGGCGTAGGGGAAAAGTACGTATACCGTTGTAATCGGGCAAGTTTCGACTTTCAGATGCAACAGAAATTTTGCGGATTGTTCAATCCTTTCCCGAGATATGGCAGTTTGGAGGTAAGAAACGCTTGAGAAACTCAAAATTTTCGCAGTTCTGATGCTCGAAACGAATAACTGGAACGGCCTAGGGGAAAAGTACGCATACCGTTGTAATCGGGCGAGCTGCTTCTTTCAGATGCAACAGAAATTTTGCGAATTGGTCAATCCGTTCGCGAGATATGGCAGTTTGCAGGTAAGAAACGCTTGAGAAACTCTAAAATTTCGCAGTTCTGATGCTCGAAACGAATAACTAGAACGGCCTAGGGGAAAAGTACGAATACCGTTATATAGTAATCGGGCGAGTTTTTACTTTCACATGCAACAGAAATTTTGCGGATTGGTCAATCCGTTCGCGAGATATGGAAGTTTGGAGGTAAGAAACGCTTGAGAAACTCAAAATTTTCGCAGTTCTGATGCTCGAACGAATAACTAGGACGGCCTAGGAGAAAACTACGCATACCGTTGTAATCGGGCGAGTTTCTACTTTCAGATGCAACAGAAACTTTGCTGATTGGTCAATACGTTCGCGAGATATGGCAGTTTGGAGGTAAGAAACGCTTGAGAAACTCAAAATTTTCGCAGTTCTGATGCTCGAAACGAATAACTAGAACGGCCTAGGGGATAAGTACGCATACCGTTGTAATCGGGCGAGTTTCTACCTTCAGATGCAACAGAAATTTTGCAGATTGGTCAATCCGTTCGCGAGATATGGCAGTTTGGAGGTAAGAAACGCTTGAGAAACTCAAAATTTTCGCAGTTCTGATGCTCGAAAGAATAACTAGAACGGCCTAGGGGAAAAGTACGCAAACCGTTGTAATCGGGCGTGTTTCTACTTTCAGATGCAACAGAAATTTTGCGGATTGGTCAATCCGTTCGCGAGATATGGCAGTTTGGAGGTAAGAAACGCTTGAGGAACTCAAAATTCTCGCAGTTCTGATGCTCGAAACGAATAACTAGAACGGCCTATGGGAAAAGTACGCACACCGTTGTAATCGGGCGAGTTGCTACTTTCAGATGCAACAGAAATTTTGCGGATTGGTCAATCCGTTCGCGAGATATGGCAGTTTGGAGGTAAGAAACGTTTGAGAAACTCAAAATTTTCGCAGTTCTGATGCTCGAAACGAATAACTAGAACGGCCTAGGGGAAAAGTACGCATACCGTTGTAATCGGGCGAGTAGCTTCTTTCAGATGCAACAGAAATTTTGCGGATTGGTCAATCCGTTCGCGAGATATGGCAGTTTGGAGGTAAGAAACGCTTGAGAAACTCAAAATTTTCGCAGTTCTGATGCTCGAAACGAATAACTGGAACGGCGTAGGGGAAAAGTACGTATACCGTTGTAATCGGGCAAGTTTCGACTTTCAGATGCAACAGAAATTTTGCGGATTGTTCAATCCTTTCCCGAGATATGGCAGTTTGGAGGTAAGAAACGCTTGAGAAACTCAAAATTTTCGCAGTTCTGATGCTCGAAACGAATAACTGGAACGGCCTATGGGAAAAGTACGCATACCGTTGTAATCGGGCGAGCTGCTTCTTTCAGATGCAACAGAAATTTTGCGAATTGGTCAATCCGTTCGCGAGATATGGCAGTTTGCAGGTAAGAAACGCTTGAGAAACTCAAAAATTTCGCAGTTCTGATGCTCGAAACGAATAACTAGAACGGCCTAGGGGAAAAGTACGCATACCGTTGTAATGGGGCGAGTTTCTACTTTCAGATGCAACAGAAATTTTGCAGATTGGTCAATCCGTTCGCGAGATATGGCAGTTTGGAGGTAAGAAACGCTTGAGAAACTCAAAATTTTCGCAGTTCTGATGCTCGAAACGAATAACTAGAACGGCCTAGGGGAAAAGTACGCATACCGTTGTAATCGGGCGAGTTTCTTCTTTCAGATGCAACAGAAATTTTGCGGATTGGTCAATCCGTTCGCGAGATATGGCAGTTTGGAGGTAAGAAACGCTTGAGAAACTCAAAAATTTCGCAGTTCTGATGCTCGAAACGAATAACTAGAACGGCCTAGGGGAAAAGTACGCATACCGTTGTAATCGGGCGAGTTTCTTCTTTCAATGCAACAGAAATTTTGCGGATTGGTCAATCCGTTCGCGAGATATGGCAGTTTGGAGGTGAGAAACGCTTGAGGAACTCAAAATTCTCGCAGTTCTGATGCTCGAAACGAATAACTAGAACGGCCTAGGGGAAAAGTACGCATACCGTTGTAATCGGGCAAGTTTCGACTTTGAGATGCAACAGAAATTTTGCGGATTGTTCAATCCTTTCCCGAGATATGGCAGTTTGGAGGTAAGAAACGCTTGAGAAACTCAAAATTTTCGCAGTTCTGATGCTCGAAACGAATAACTAGAACGGCCTAGGGGAAAAGTACGCATACCGTTGTAATCGGGCGAGTTTCTTCTTTCAGATGCAACAGAAATTTTGCGGATTGGTCAATCCGTTCGCGAGATATGGCAGTTTGGAGGTAAGAAACGCTTGAGAAACTCAAAAATTTCGCAGTTCTGATGCTCGAAACGAATAACTAGAACGGCCTAGGGGAAAAGTACGCATACCGTTGTAATCGGGCGAGTTGCTTCTTTCAGATGCAACAGAAATTTTGCAGATTGGTCAATCCGTTCGCGAGATATGGCAGTTTGGAGGTAAGAAACGCTTGAGAAACTCAAAATTTTCGCAGTTCTGATGCTCGAAACGAATAACTGGAACGGCGTAGGGGAAAAGTACGTATACCGTTGTAATCGGGCAAGTTTCGACTTTCAGATGCAACAGAAATTTTGCGGATTGTTCAATCCTTTCCCGAGATATGGCAGTTTGGAGGTAAGAAACGCTTGAGAAACTCAAAATTTTCGCAGTTCTGATGCTCGAAACGAATAACTAGAAGGGCCTAGGGGAAAAGTACGCATACCGTTGTAATCGGGCGAGTTTCTTCTTTCAGATTCAATAGAAATTTTGCGGATTGGTCAATCCGTTCGCGAGATATGGCAGTTTGGAGGTAAGAAACGCTTGAGAAACTCAAAAATTTCGCAGTTCTGATGCTCGAAACGAATAACTAGAACGGCCTAGGGGAAAAGTACGCATACCGTTGTAATCGGGCGAGTTTCTTCTTTCAGATGCAACAGAAATTTTGCGGATTGGTCAATCCGTTCGCGAGATATGGCAGTTTGGAGGTAAGAAACGCTTGAGAAACTCAAAAATTTCGCAGTTCTGATGCTCGAAACGAATAACTGGAACGGCCTAGGGGAAAAGTACGCATACCGTTGAAATCGGGCGAGTTTCTACTTTCAGATGCAACAGAAATTTTGCAGATTGGTCAATCCGTTCGCGAGATATGGCAGTTTGGAGGTAAGAAACGTTTGAGAAACTCAAAATTTTCGCAGTTCTGATGCTCGAAACGAATAACTAGAACGGCCTAGGGGAAAAGTACGCACACCGTTGTAATCGGGCGAGTTTCTACTTTCAGACGCAACAGAAATTTTGCGGATTGGTCAATCTGTTCGCGAGATATGGCAGTTTGGAGGTGAGAAACGCTTGAGGAACTCAAAATTCTCGCAGTTCTGATGCTCGAAAAGAATAACTAGAACGGCCTATGGGAAAAGTACGCATACCGTTGTAATCGGGCGAGTTACTACTTTCAGATGCAACAGAAATTTTGCGGATTGGTCAATCCGTTCGCGAGATATGGCAGTTTGGAGGTAAGAAACGTTTGAGAAACTCAAAATTTGCGCAGTTCTGATGCTCGAAACGAATAACTAGGACGGCCTAGGAGAAAACTACGCATACCGTTGTAATCGGGCGAGTTTCGACTTTCAGATGCAACAGAAATTTTGCGGATTGTTCAATCCTTTCCCGAGATATGGCAGTTTGGAGGTAAGAAACGCTTGAGAAACTCAAAATTTTCGCTGTTCTGATGCTCGAAACGAATAACTGGAACGGCCTAGGGGAAAAGTACGCATACCGTTGTAATCGGGCGAGTAGCTTCTTTCAGATGCAACAGAAATTTTGCGGATTTGTCAATCCGTTCGCGAGATATGGCAGTTTGAAGGTAAGAAACGCTTGAGAAACTCAAAAATTTCGCAGTTCTGATACTCGAAACGAATAACTAGAACGGCCTAGGGGAAAAGTACGCACACCGTTGTAATCGGGCGAGTTTCTACTTTCAGACGCAAAAGAAATTTTGCGGATTGGTCAATCCGTTCGCGAGATATGGCAGTTTGGAGGTAAGAAACGCTTGAGGAACTCAAAATTCTCGCAGTTCTGATGCTCGAAACGAATAACTAGAACGGCCTAGGGGAAAAGTACGCATACCGTTGTAATCGGGCGAGTTTCTACTTTCAGATGCAACAAAAATTTTGCGGATTGGTCAATCCGTTCGCGAGATATGGCAGTTTGGAGGTAAGAAACGCTTGAGAAACTCAAAATTTTCACAGTTCTGATGCTCGAAACGAATAACTAGAACGGCCTAGGGGAAAAGTACGCATACCGTTGTAATCGGGCGAGTTGCTTCTTTCAGATGCAACAGAAATATTGCGGATTGGTGAATCCGTTCGCGAGATATGGCAGTTTGAAGGTAAGAAACGCTTGAGAAACTCAAAAATTTCGCAGTTCTGATGCTCGAAACGAATAACTAGAACGGCCTAGGGAAAAAGTACGCATACCGTTGTAATCGGGCGAGTTGCTTCTTTCAGATGCAACAGAAATTTTGCGGATTGGTCAATCCGTTCGCGAGATATGGCAGTTTGGAGGTAAGAAACGCTTGAGAAACTCAAAATTTTCGCAGTTCTGATGCTCGAAACGAATAACTGGAACGGCGTAGGGGAAAAGTACGTATACCGTTGTAATCGGGCAAGTTTCGACTTTCAGATGCAACAGAAATTTTGCGGATTGTTCAATCCTTTCCCGAGATATGGCAGTTTGGAGGTAAGAAACGCTTGAGAAACTCAAAATTTTCGCAGTTCTGATGCTCGAAACGAATAACTAGAAGGGCCTAGGGGAAAAGTACGCATACCGTTGTAATCGGGCGAGTTTCTTCTTTCAGATTCAATAGAAATTTTGCGGATTGGTCAATCCGTTCGCGAGATATGGCAGTTTGGAGGTAAGAAACGCTTGAGAAACTCAAAAATTTCGCAGTTCTGATGCTCGAAACGAATAACTAGAACGGCCTAGGGGAAAAGTACGCATACCGTTGTAATCGGGCGAGTTTCTTCTTTCAGATGCAACAGAAATTTTGCGGATTGGTCAATCCGTTCGCGAGATATGGCAGTTTGGAGGTAAGAAACGCTTGAGAAACTCAAAAATTTCGCAGTTCTGATGCTCGAAACGAATAACTGGAACGGCCTAGGGGAAAAGTACGCATACCGTTGTAATCGGGCGAGTTTCTACTTTCAGATGCAACAAAAATTTTGCGGATTGGTCAATCCGTTCGCGAGATATGGCAGTTTGGAGGTAAGAAACGCTTGAGAAACTCAAAATTTTCACAGTTCTGATGCTCGAAACGAATAACTAGAACGGCCTAGGGGAAAAGTACGCATACCGTTGTAATCGGGCGAGTTGCTTCTTTCAGATGCAACAGAAATATTGCGGATTGGTGAATCCGTTCGCGAGATATGGCAGTTTGAAGGTAAGAAACGCTTGAGAAACTCAAAAATTTCGCAGTTCTGATGCTCGAAACGAATAACTAGAACGGCCTAGGGAAAAAGTACGCATACCGTTGTAATCGGGCGAGTTGCTTCTTTCAGATGCAACAGAAATTTTGCGGATTGGTCAATCCGTTCGCGAGATATGGCAGTTTGGAGGTAAGAAACGTTTGAGAAACTCAAAATTTTCGCAGTTCTGATGCTCGAAACGAATAACTAGGACGGCCTAGGAGAAAACTACGCATACCGTTGTAATCGGGCGAGTTTCGACTTTCAGATGCAACAGAAATTTTGCGGATTGTTCATTCCTTTCCCGAGATATGGCAGTTTGGAGGTAAGAAACGCTTGAGAAACTCAAAATTTTCGCTGTTCTGATGCTCGAAACGAATAACTGGAACGGCCTAGGGGAAAAGTACGCATACCGTTGTAATCGGGCGAGTAGCTTCTTTCAGATGCAACAGAAATTTTGCGGATTTGTCAATCCGTTCGCGAGATATGGCAGTTTGAAGGTAAGAAACGCTTGAGAAACTCAAAAATTTCGCAGTTCTGATACTCGAAACGAATAACTAGAACGGCCTAGGGGAAAAGTACGCACACCGTTGTAATCGGGCGAGTTTCTACTTTCAGACGCAAAAGAAATTTTGCGGATTGGTCAATCCGTTCGCGAGATATGGCAGTTTGGAGGTAAGAAACGCTTGAGGAACTCAAAATTCTCGCAGTTCTGATGCTCGAAACGAATAACTAGAACGGCCTAGGGGAAAAGTACGCATACCGTTGTAATCGGGCGAGTTTCTACTTTCAGATGCAACAAAAATTTTGCGGATTGGTCAATCCGTTCGCGAGATATGGCAGTTTGGAGGTAAGAAACGCTTGAGAAACTCAAAATTTTCACAGTTCTGATGCTCGAAACGAATAACTAGAACGGCCTAGGGGAAAAGTACGCATACCGTTGTAATCGGGCGAGTTGCTTCTTTCAGATGCAACAGAAATATTGCGGATTGGTGAATCCGTTCGCGAGATATGGCAGTTTGAAGGTAAGAAACGCTTGAGAAACTCAAAAATTTCGCAGTTCTGATGCTCGAAACGAATAACTAGAACGGCCTAGGGAAAAAGTACGCATACCGTTGTAATCGGGCGAGTTGCTTCTTTCAGATGCAACAGAAATTTTGCGGATTGGTCAATCCGTTCGCGAGATATGGCAGTTTGGAGGTAAGAAACGCTTGAGAAACTCAAAATTTTCGCAGTTCTGATGCTCGAAACGAATAACTGGAACGGCGTAGGGGAAAAGTACGTATACCGTTGTAATCGGGCAAGTTTCGACTTTCAGATGCAACAGAAATTTTGCGGATTGTTCAATCCTTTCCCGAGATATGGCAGTTTGGAGGTAAGAAACGCTTGAGAAACTCAAAATTTTCGCAGTTCTGATGCTCGAAACGAATAACTGGAACGGCCTAGGGGAAAAGTACGCATACCGTTGTAATCGGGCGAGCTGCTTCTTTCAGATGCAACAGAAATTTTGCGAATTGGTCAATCCGTTCGCGAGATATGGCAGTTTGCAGGTAAGAAACGCTTGAGAAACTCTAAAATTTCGCAGTTCTGATGCTCGAAACGAATAACTAGAACGGCCTAGGGGAAAAGTACGAATACCGTTATATAGTAATCGGGCGAGTTTTTACTTTCACATGCAACAGAAATTTTGCGGATTGGTCAATCCGTTCGCGAGATATGGAAGTTTGGAGGTAAGAAACGCTTGAGAAACTCAAAATTTTCGCAGTTCTGATGCTCGAACGAATAACTAGGACGGCCTAGGAGAAAACTACGCATACCGTTGTAATCGGGCGAGTTTCTACTTTCAGATGCAACAGAAACTTTGCTGATTGGTCAATACGTTCGCGAGATATGGCAGTTTGGAGGTAAGAAACGCTTGAGAAACTCAAAATTTTCGCAGTTCTGATGCTCGAAACGAATAACTAGAACGGCCTAGGGGAAAAGTACGCATACCGTTGTAATCGGGCGAGTTTCTACCTTCAGATGCAACAGAAATTTTGCAGATTGGTCAATCCGTTCGCGAGATATGGCAGTTTGGAGGTAAGAAACGCTTGAGAAACTCAAAATTTTCGCAGTTCTGATGCTCGAAAGAATAACTAGAACGGCCTAGGGGAAAAGTACGCAAACCGTTGTAATCGGGCGTGTTTCTACTTTCAGATGCAACAGAAATTTTGCGGATTGGTCAATCCGTTCGCGAGATATGGCAGTTTGGAGGTAAGAAACGCTTGAGGAACTCAAAATTCTCGCAGTTCTGATGCTCGAAACGAATAACTAGAACGGCCTATGGGAAAAGTACGCATACCGTTGTAATCGGGCGAGTTGCTACTTTCAGATGCAACAGAAATTTTGCGGATTGGTCAATCCGTTCGCGAGATATGGCAGTTTGGAGGTAAGAAACGTTTGAGAAACTCAAAATTTTCGCAGTTCTGATGCTCGAAACGAATAACTAGGACGGCCTAGGAGAAAACTACGCATACCGTTGTAATCGGGCGAGTTTCGACTTTCAGATGCAACAGAAATTTTGCGGATTGTTCAATCCTTTCCCGAGATATGGCAGTTTGGAGGTAAGAAACGCTTGAGAAACTCAAAATTTTCGCAGTTCTGATGCTCGAAACGAATAACTGGAACGGCCTAGGGGAAAAGTACGCATACCGTTGTAATCGGGCGAGTAGCTTCTTTCAGATGCAACAGAAATTTTGCGGATTTGTCAATCCGTTCGCGAGATATGGCAGTTTGAAGGTAAGAAACGCTTGAGAAACTCAAAAATTTCGCAGTTCTGATACTCGAAACGAATAACTAGAACGGCCTAGGGGAAAAGTACGCACACCGTTGTAATCGGGCGAGTTTCTACTTTCAGACGCAAAAGAAATTTTGCGGATTGGTCAATCCGTTCGCGAGATATGGCAGTTTGGAGGTAAGAAACGCTTGAGGAACTCAAAATTCTCGCGGTTCTGATGCTCGAAACGAATAACTAGAACGGCCTAGGGGAAAAGTACGCATACCGTTGTAATCGGGCGCGTTTCGACTTTCAGATGCAACAGAAATTTTGCGGGTTGTTCAATCCTTTCCCGAGATATGGCAGTTTGTAGGTAAGAAACGCTTGAGAAACTCAGAATTTTCGCAGTTCTGATGCTCGAAACGAATAAATGGGACGGCCTAGGGGAAAAGTACGCACACCGTTGTAATCGGACGAGTTTCTTCTTTCAGATGCAACAGAAATTTTGCGGACTGGTCAATCCGTTCGCGAGATATGGCAGTTTGGAGGTAAGAAACGCTTGAGAAACTCAAAATTTTCGCAGTTCTGATGCTCGAAACGAATAAATGGGACGGCCTAGGGGAAAAGTACGCATACCGTTGTAATCGGACGAGTTTCTTCTTTCAGATGCAACAGAAATTTTGCGGATTGGTCAATCCGTTCGCGAGATATGGCAGTTTGGAGGTAAGAAACGCTTGAGAAACTCAAAATTTTCGCAGGTCTGATGCTCGAAACGAATAACTAGAACGGCCTAGGGGAAAAGTACGCATACCGTTGTAATCGGGCGAGTTGCTTCTTTCAGATGCAACAGAAATATTGCGGATTGGTGAATCCGTTCGCGAGATATGGCAGTTTGCAGGTAAGAAACGCTTGAGAAACTCAAAAATTTCGCAGTTCTGATGCTCGAAACGAATAACTAGAACGGCCTAGGGTAAAAGTACGCATACCGTTGTAATGGGGCGAGTTTCTACTTTCAGATGCAACAGAAATTTTGCAGATTGGTCAATCCGTTCGCGAGATATGGCAGTTTGGAGGTAAGAAACGCTTGAGAAACTCAAAATTTTCGCAGTTCTGATGCTCGAAACGAATAACTAGAACGGCCTAGGGGAAAAGTACGCACACCGTTGTAATCGGGCGAGTTGCTTCTTTCAGATGCAACAGAAATTTTGCGGATTGGTCAATCCGTTCGCGAGATATGGCAGTTTGGATGTAAGAAACGCTTGAGAAACTCAAAATTTTCGCAGTTCTGATGCTCGAAACGAATAACTGGAACGGCCTAGGGGAAAAGTACGCATACCGTTGAAATCGGGCGAGTTTCTACTTTCGGATGCAACAGACATTTTGCAGATTGGTCAATCCGTTCGCGAGATATGGCAGTTTGGAGGTAAGAAACGCTTGAGAAACTCAAAATTTTCGCACTTCTGATGCTCGAAACGAATAACTAGAACGGCCTAGGGGAAAAGTACGCACACCGTTGTAATCGGGCGAGTTTCTACTTTCAGACGCAACAGAAATTTTGCGGATTGGTCAATCTGTTCGCGAGATATGGCAGTTTGGAGGTGAGAAACGCTTGAGGAACTCAAAATTCTCGCTGTTCTGATGCTCGAAACGAATAACTAGAACGGCCTAGGGGAAAAGTACGTATACCGTTGTAATCGGGCGAGTTTCTACTTTCAGACGCAACAGAAATTTTGCGGATTGGTCAATCTGTTCGCGAGATATGGCAGTTTGGAGGTGAGAAACGCTTGAGGAACTCAAAATTCTCGCAGTTCTGATGCTCGAAACGAATAACTAGAACGGCCTAGGGGAAAAGTACGCATACCGTTGTAATCGGGCAAGTTTCGACTTTCAGATGCAACAGAAATTTTGCGGATTGTTCAATCCTTTCCCGAGATATGGCAGTTTGGAGGTAAGAAACGCTTGAGAAACTCAAAATTTTCACAGTTCTGATGCTCGAAACGAATAACTAGAACGGCCTAGGGGAAAAGTACGCATACCGTTGTAATCGGGCGAGTTGCTTCTTTCAGATGCAACAGAAATATTGCGGATTGGTGAATCCGTTCGCGAGATATGGCAGTTTGAAGGTAAGAAACGCTTGAGAAACTCAAAAATTTCGCAGTTCTGATGCTCGAAACGAATAACTAGAACGGCCTAGGGAAAAAGTACGCATACCGTTGTAATCCTGCGAGTTGCTTCTTTCAGATGCAACAGAAATTTTGCGGATTGGTCAATCCGTTCGCGAGATATGGCAGTTTGGAGGTAAGAAACGCTTGAGAAACTCAAAATTTTCGCAGTTCTGATGCTCGAAACGAATAACTGGAACGGCGTAGGGGAAAAGTACGTATACCGTTGTAATCGGGCAAGTTTCGACTTTCAGATGCAACAGAAATTTTGCGGATTGTTCAATCCTTTCCCGAGATATGGCAGTTTGGAGGTAAGAAACGCTTGAGAAACTCAAAATTTTCGCAGTTCTGATGCTCGAAACGAATAACTGGAACGGCCTAGGGGAAAAGTACGCATACCGTTGTAATCGGGCGAGCTGCTTCTTTCAGATGCAACAGAAATTTTGCGAATTGGTCAATCCGTTCGCGAGATATGGCAGTTTGCAGGTAAGAAACGCTTGAGAAACTCTAAAATTTCGCAGTTCTGATGCTCGAAACGAATAACTAGAACGGCCTAGGGGAAAAGTACGTATACCGTTGTAATCGGGCGAGTTTCTACTTTCAGACGCAACAGAAATTTTGCGGATTGGTCAATCTGTTCGCGAGATATGGCAGTTTGGAGGTGAGAAACGCTTGAGGAACTCAAAATTCTCGCAGTTCTGATGCTCGAAACGAATAACTAGAACGGCCTAGGGGAAAAGTACGCATACCGTTGTAATCGGGCAAGTTTCGACTTTCAGATGCAACAGAAATTTTGCGGATTGTTCAATCCTTTCCCGAGATATGGCAGTTTGGAGGTAAGAAACGCTTGAGAAACTCAAAATTTTCACAGTTCTGATGCTCGAAACGAATAACTAGAACGGCCTAGGGGAAAAGTACGCATACCGTTGTAATCGGGCGAGTTGCTTCTTTCAGATGCAACAGAAATATTGCGGATTGGTGAATCCGTTCGCGAGATATGGCAGTTTGAAGGTAAGAAACGCTTGAGAAACTCAAAAATTTCGCAGTTCTGATGCTCGAAACGAATAACTAGAACGGCCTAGGGAAAAAGTACGCATACCGTTGTAATCCTGCGAGTTGCTTCTTTCAGATGCAACAGAAATTTTGCGGATTGGTCAATCCGTTCGCGAGATATGGCAGTTTGGAGGTAAGAAACGCTTGAGAAACTCAAAATTTTCGCAGTTCTGATGCTCGAAACGAATAACTGGAACGGCGTAGGGGAAAAGTACGTATACCGTTGTAATCGGGCAAGTTTCGACTTTCAGATGCAACAGAAATTTTGCGGATTGTTCAATCCTTTCCCGAGATATGGCAGTTTGGAGGTAAGAAACGCTTGAGAAACTCAAAATTTTCGCAGTTCTGATGCTCGAAACGAATAACTGGAACGGCCTAGGGGAAAAGTACGCATACCGTTGTAATCGGGCGAGCTGCTTCTTTCAGATGCAACAGAAATTTTGCGAATTGGTCAATCCGTTCGCGAGATATGGCAGTTTGCAGGTAAGAAACGCTTGAGAAACTCTAAAATTTCGCAGTTCTGATGCTCGAAACGAATAACTAGAACGGCCTAGGGGAAAAGTACGAATACCGTTATATAGTAATCGGGCGAGTTTTTACTTTCACATGCAACAGAAATTTTGCGGATTGGTCAATCCGTTCGCGAGATATGGAAGTTTGGAGGTAAGAAACGCTTGAGAAACTCAAAATTTTCGCAGTTCTGATGCTCGAACGAATAACTAGGACGGCCTAGGAGAAAACTACGCATACCGTTGTAATCGGGCGAGTTTCTACTTTCAGATGCAACAGAAACTTTGCTGATTGGTCAATACGTTCGCGAGATATGGCAGTTTGGAGGTAAGAAACGCTTGAGAAACTCAAAATTTTCGCAGTTCTGATGCTCGAAACGAATAACTGGAACGGCCTAGGGGAAAAGTACGCATACCGTTGAAATCGGGCGAGTTTCTACTTTCGGATGCAACAGAAATTTTGCAGATTGGTCAATCCGTTCGCGAGATATGGCAGTTTGGAGGTAAGAAACGCTTGAGAAACTCAAAATTTTCGCAGTTCTGATGCTCGAAACGAATAAATGGGACGGCCTAGGGGAAAAGTACGCATACCGTTGTAATCGGACGAGTTTCTTCTTTCAGATGCAACAGAAATTTTGCGGATTGGTCAATCCGTTCGCGAGATATGGCAGTTTGGAGGTAAGAAACGCTTGAGAAACTCAAAATTTTCGCAGGTCTGATGCTCGAAACGAATAACTAGAACGGCCTAGGGGAAAAGTACGCATACCGTTGTAATCGGGCGAGTTGCTTCTTTCAGATGCAACAGAAATATTGCGGATTGGTGAATCCGTTCGCGAGATATGGCAGTTTGCAGGTAAGAAACGCTTGAGAAACTCAAAAATTTCGCAGTTCTGATGCTCGAAACGAATAACTAGAACGGCCTAGGGTAAAAGTACGCATACCGTTGTAATGGGGCGAGTTTCTACTTTCAGATGCAACAGAAATTTTGCAGATTGGTCAATCCGTTCGCGAGATATGGCAGTTTGGAGGTAAGAAACGCTTGAGAAACTCAAAATTTTCGCAGTTCTGATGCTCGAAACGAATAACTAGAACGGCCTAGGGGAAAAGTACGCACACCGTTGTAATCGGGCGAGTTGCTTCTTTCAGATGCAACAGAAATTTTGCGGATTGGTCAATCCGTTCGCGAGATATGGCAGTTTGGATGTAAGAAACGCTTGAGAAACTCAAAATTTTCGCAGTTCTGATGCTCGAAACGAATAACTGGAACGGCCTAGGGGAAAAGTACGCATACCGTTGAAATCGGGCGAGTTTCTACTTTCGGATGCAACAGAAATTTTGCAGATTGGTCAATCCGTTCGCGAGATATGGCAGTTTGGAGGTAAGAAACGCTTGAGAAACTCAAAATTTTCGCACTTCTGATGCTCGAAACGAATAACTAGAACGGCCTAGGGGAAAAGTACGCACACCGTTGTAATCGGGCGAGTTTCTACTTTCAGACGCAACAGAAATTTTGCGGATTGGTCAATCTGTTCGCGAGATATGGCAGTTTGGAGGTGAGAAACGCTTGAGGAACTCAAAATTCTCGCTGTTCTGATGCTCGAAACGAATAACTAGAACGGCCTAGGGGAAAAGTACGTATACCGTTGTAATCGGGCGAGTTTCTACTTTCAGACGCAACAGAAATTTTGCGGATTGGTCAATCTGTTCGCGAGATATGGCAGTTTGGAGGTGAGAAACGCTTGAGGAACTCAAAATTCTCGCAGTTCTGATGCTCGAAACGAATAACTAGAACGGCCTAGGGGAAAAGTACGCATACCGTTGTAATCGGGCAAGTTTCGACTTTCAGATGCAACAGAAATTTTGCGGATTGTTCAATCCTTTCCCGAGATATGGCAGTTTGGAGGTAAGAAACGCTTGAGAAACTCAAAATTTTCACAGTTCTGATGCTCGAAACGAATAACTAGAACGGCCTAGGGGAAAAGTACGCATACCGTTGTAATCGGGCGAGTTGCTTCTTTCAGATGCAACAGAAATATTGCGGATTGGTGAATCCGTTCGCGAGATATGGCAGTTTGAAGGTAAGAAACGCTTGAGAAACTCAAAAATTTCGCAGTTCTGATGCTCGAAACGAATAACTAGAACGGCCTAGGGAAAAAGTACGCATACCGTTGTAATCCTGCGAGTTGCTTCTTTCAGATGCAACAGAAATTTTGCGGATTGGTCAATCCGTTCGCGAGATATGGCAGTTTGGAGGTAAGAAACGCTTGAGAAACTCAAAATTTTCGCAGTTCTGATGCTCGAAACGAATAACTGGAACGGCGTAGGGGAAAAGTACGTATACCGTTGTAATCGGGCAAGTTTCGACTTTCAGATGCAACAGAAATTTTGCGGATTGTTCAATCCTTTCCCGAGATATGGCAGTTTGGAGGTAAGAAACGCTTGAGAAACTCAAAATTTTCGCAGTTCTGATGCTCGAAACGAATAACTGGAACGGCCTAGGGGAAAAGTACGCATACCGTTGTAATCGGGCGAGCTGCTTCTTTCAGATGCAACAGAAATTTTGCGAATTGGTCAATCCGTTCGCGAGATATGGCAGTTTGCAGGTAAGAAACGCTTGAGAAACTCTAAAATTTCGCAGTTCTGATGCTCGAAACGAATAACTAGAACGGCCTAGGGGAAAAGTACGAATACCGTTATATAGTAATCGGGCGAGTTTTTACTTTCACATGCAACAGAAATTTTGCGGATTGGTCAATCCGTTCGCGAGATATGGAAGTTTGGAGGTAAGAAACGCTTGAGAAACTCAAAATTTTCGCAGTTCTGATGCTCGAACGAATAACTAGGACGGCCTAGGAGAAAACTACGCATACCGTTGTAATCGGGCGAGTTTCTACTTTCAGATGCAACAGAAACTTTGCTGATTGGTCAATACGTTCGCGAGATATGGCAGTTTGGAGGTAAGAAACGCTTGAGAAACTCAAAATTTTCGCAGTTCTGATGCTCGAAACGAATAACTAGAACGGCCTAGGGGATAAGTACGCATACCGTTGTAATCGGGCGAGTTTCTACCTTCAGATGCAACAGAAATTTTGCAGATTGGTCAATCCGTTCGCGAGATATGGCAGTTTGGAGGTAAGAAACGCTTGAGAAACTCAAAATTTTCGCAGTTCTGATGCTCGAAAGAATAACTAGAACGGCCTAGGGGAAAAGTACGCAAACCGTTGTAATCGGGCGTGTTTCTACTTTCAGATGCAACAGAAATTTTGCGGATTGGTCAATCCGTTCGCGAGATATGGCAGTTTGGAGGTAAGAAACGCTTGAGGAACTCAAAATTCTCGCAGTTCTGATGCTCGAAACGAATAACTAGAACGGCCTATGGGAAAAGTACGCATACCGTTGTAATCGGGCGAGTTGCTACTTTCAGATGCAACAGAAATTTTGCGGATTGGTCAATCCGTTCGCGAGATATGGCAGTTTGGAGGTAAGAAACGTTTGAGAAACTCAAAATTTTCGCAGTTCTGATGCTCGAAACGAATAACTAGAACGGCCTAGGGGAAAAGTACGCATACCGTTGTAATCGGGCGAGTAGCTTCTTTCAGATGCAACAGAAATTTTGCGGATTGGTCAATCCGTTCGCGAGATATGGCAGTTTGGAGGTAAGAAACGCTTGAGAAACTCAAAATTTTCGCAGTTCTGATGCTCGAAACGAATAACTGGAACGGCGTAGGGGAAAAGTACGTATACCGTTGTAATCGGGCAAGTTTCGACTTTCAGATGCAACAGAAATTTTGCGGATTGTTCAATCCTTTCCCGAGATATGGCAGTTTGGAGGTAAGAAACGCTTGAGAAACTCAAAATTTTCGCAGTTCTGATGCTCGAAACGAATAACTGGAACGGCCTATGGGAAAAGTACGCATACCGTTGTAATCGGGCGAGCTGCTTCTTTCAGATGCAACAGAAATTTTGCGAATTGGTCAATCCGTTCGCGAGATATGGCAGTTTGCAGGTAAGAAACGCTTGAGAAACTCAAAAATTTCGCAGTTCTGATGCTCGAAACGAATAACTAGAACGGCCTAGGGGAAAAGTACGCATACCGTTGTAATGGGGCGAGTTTCTACTTTCAGATGCAACAGAAATTTTGCAGATTGGTCAATCCGTTCGCGAGATATGGCAGTTTGGAGGTAAGAAACGCTTGAGAAACTCAAAATTTTCGCAGTTCTGATGCTCGAAACGAATAACTAGAACGGCCTAGGGGAAAAGTACGCATACCGTTGTAATCGGGCGAGTTTCTTCTTTCAGATGCAACAGAAATTTTGCGGATTGGTCAATCCGTTCGCGAGATATGGCAGTTTGGAGGTAAGAAACGCTTGAGAAACTCAAAAATTTCGCAGTTCTGATGCTCGAAACGAATAACTAGAACGGCCTAGGGGAAAAGTACGCATACCGTTGTAATCGGGCGAGTTTCTTCTTTCAATGCAACAGAAATTTTGCGGATTGGTCAATCCGTTCGCGAGATATGGCAGTTTGGAGGTGAGAAACGCTTGAGGAACTCAAAATTCTCGCAGTTCTGATGCTCGAAACGAATAACTAGAACGGCCTAGGGGAAAAGTACGCATACCGTTGTAATCGGGCAAGTTTCGACTTTGAGATGCAACAGAAATTTTGCGGATTGTTCAATCCTTTCCCGAGATATGGCAGTTTGGAGGTAAGAAACGCTTGAGAAACTCAAAATTTTCGCAGTTCTGATGCTCGAAACGAATAACTAGAACGGCCTAGGGGAAAAGTACGCATACCGTTGTAATCGGGCGAGTTTCTTCTTTCAGATGCAACAGAAATTTTGCGGATTGGTCAATCCGTTCGCGAGATATGGCAGTTTGGAGGTAAGAAACGCTTGAGAAACTCAAAAATTTCGCAGTTCTGATGCTCGAAACGAATAACTAGAACGGCCTAGGGGAAAAGTACGCATACCGTTGTAATGGGGCGAGTTTCTACTTTCAGATGCAACAGAAATTTTGCAGATTGGTCAATCCGTTCGCGAGATATGGCAGTTTGGAGGTAAGAAACGCTTGAGAAACTCAAAATTTTCGCAGTTCTGATGCTCGAAACGAATAACTAGAACGGCCTAGGGGAAAAGTACGCATACCGTTGTAATCGGGCGAGTTTCTTCTTTCAGATGCAACAGAAATTTTGCGGATTGGTCAATCCGTTCGCGAGATATGGCAGTTTGGAGGTAAGAAACGCTTGAGAAACTCAAAAATTTCGCAGTTCTGATGCTCGAAACGAATAACTAGAACGGCCTAGGGGAAAAGTACGCATACCGTTGTAATCGGGCGAGTTTCTTCTTTCAATGCAACAGAAATTTTGCGGATTGGTCAATCCGTTCGCGAGATATGGCAGTTTGGAGGTGAGAAACGCTTGAGGAACTCAAAATTCTCGCAGTTCTGATGCTCGAAACGAATAACTAGAACGGCCTAGGGGAAAAGTACGCATACCGTTGTAATCGGGCAAGTTTCGACTTTGAGATGCAACAGAAATTTTGCGGATTGTTCAATCCTTTCCCGAGATATGGCAGTTTGGAGGTAAGAAACGCTTGAGAAACTCAAAATTTTCGCAGTTCTGATGCTCGAAACGAATAACTAGAACGGCCTAGGGGAAAAGTACGCATACCGTTGTAATCGGGCGAGTTTCTTCTTTCAGATGCAACAGAAATTTTGCGGATTGGTCAATCCGTTCGCGAGATATGGCAGTTTGGAGGTAAGAAACGCTTGAGAAACTCAAAAATTTCGCAGTTCTGATGCTCGAAACGAATAACTAGAACGGCCTAGGGGAAAAGTACGCATACCGTTGTAATCGGGCGAGTTGCTTCTTTCAGATGCAACAGAAATTTTGCAGATTGGTCAATCCGTTCGCGAGATATGGCAGTTTGGAGGTAAGAAACGCTTGAGAAACTCAAAATTTTCGCAGTTCTGATGCTCGAAACGAATAACTGGAACGGCGTAGGGGAAAAGTACGTATACCGTTGTAATCGGGCAAGTTTCGACTTTCAGATGCAACAGAAATTTTGCGGATTGTTCAATCCTTTCCCGAGATATGGCAGTTTGGAGGTAAGAAACGCTTGAGAAACTCAAAATTTTCGCAGTTCTGATGCTCGAAACGAATAACTAGAAGGGCCTAGGGGAAAAGTACGCATACCGTTGTAATCGGGCGAGTTTCTTCTTTCAGATTCAATAGAAATTTTGCGGATTGGTCAATCCGTTCGCGAGATATGGCAGTTTGGAGGTAAGAAACGCTTGAGAAACTCAAAAATTTCGCAGTTCTGATGCTCGAAACGAATAACTAGAACGGCCTAGGGGAAAAGTACGCATACCGTTGTAATCGGGCGAGTTTCTTCTTTCAGATGCAACAGAAATTTTGCGGATTGGTCAATCCGTTCGCGAGATATGGCAGTTTGGAGGTAAGAAACGCTTGAGAAACTCAAAAATTTCGCAGTTCTGATGCTCGAAACGAATAACTGGAACGGCCTAGGGGAAAAGTACGCATACCGTTGAAATCGGGCGAGTTTCTACTTTCAGATGCAACAGAAATTTTGCAGATTGGTCAATCCGTTCGCGAGATATGGCAGTTTGGAGGTAAGAAACGTTTGAGAAACTCAAGATTTTCGCAGTTCTGATGCTCGAAACGAATAACTAGAACGGCCTAGGGGAAAAGTACGCACACCGTTGTAATCGGGCGAGTTTCTACTTTCAGACGCAACAGAAATTTTGCGGATTGGTCAATCTGTTCGCGAGATATGGCAGTTTGGAGGTGAGAAACGCTTGAGGAACTCAAAATTCTCGCAGTTCTGATGCTCGAAAAGAATAACTAGAACGGCCTATGGGAAAAGTACGCATACCGTTGTAATCGGGCGAGTTACTACTTTCAGATGCAACAGAAATTTTGCGGATTGGTCAATCCGTTCGCGAGATATGGCAGTTTGGAGGTAAGAAACGTTTGAGAAACTCAAAATTTGCGCAGTTCTGATGCTCGAAACGAATAACTAGGACGGCCTAGGAGAAAACTACGCATACCGTTGTAATCGGGCGAGTTTCGACTTTCAGATGCAACAGAAATTTTGCGGATTGTTCAATCCTTTCCCGAGATATGGCAGTTTGGAGGTAAGAAACGCTTGAGAAACTCAAAATTTTCGCTGTTCTGATGCTCGAAACGAATAACTGGAACGGCCTAGGGGAAAAGTACGCATACCGTTGTAATCGGGCGAGTAGCTTCTTTCAGATGCAACAGAAATTTTGCGGATTTGTCAATCCGTTCGCGAGATATGGCAGTTTGAAGGTAAGAAACGCTTGAGAAACTCAAAAATTTCGCAGTTCTGATACTCGAAACGAATAACTAGAACGGCCTAGGGGAAAAGTACGCACACCGTTGTAATCGGGCGAGTTTCTACTTTCAGACGCAAAAGAAATTTTGCGGATTGGTCAATCCGTTCGCGAGATATGGCAGTTTGGAGGTAAGAAACGCTTGAGGAACTCAAAATTCTCGCAGTTCTGATGCTCGAAACGAATAACTAGAACGGCCTAGGGGAAAAGTACGCATACCGTTGTAATCGGGCGAGTTTCTACTTTCAGATGCAACAAAAATTTTGCGGATTGGTCAATCCGTTCGCGAGATATGGCAGTTTGGAGGTAAGAAACGCTTGAGAAACTCAAAATTTTCACAGTTCTGATGCTCGAAACGAATAACTAGAACGGCCTAGGGGAAAAGTACGCATACCGTTGTAATCGGGCGAGTTGCTTCTTTCAGATGCAACAGAAATATTGCGGATTGGTGAATCCGTTCGCGAGATATGGCAGTTTGAAGGTAAGAAACGCTTGAGAAACTCAAAAATTTCGCAGTTCTGATGCTCGAAACGAATAACTAGAACGGCCTAGGGAAAAAGTACGCATACCGTTGTAATCGGGCGAGTTGCTTCTTTCAGATGCAACAGAAATTTTGCGGATTGGTCAATCCGTTCGCGAGATATGGCAGTTTGGAGGTAAGAAACGCTTGAGAAACTCAAAATTTTCGCAGTTCTGATGCTCGAAACGAATAACTGGAACGGCGTAGGGGAAAAGTACGTATACCGTTGTAATCGGGCAAGTTTCGACTTTCAGATGCAACAGAAATTTTGCGGATTGTTCAATCCTTTCCCGAGATATGGCAGTTTGGAGGTAAGAAACGCTTGAGAAACTCAAAATTTTCGCAGTTCTGATGCTCGAAACGAATAACTAGAAGGGCCTAGGGGAAAAGTACGCATACCGTTGTAATCGGGCGAGTTTCTTCTTTCAGATTCAATAGAAATTTTGCGGATTGGTCAATCCGTTCGCGAGATATGGCAGTTTGGAGGTAAGAAACGCTTGAGAAACTCAAAAATTTCGCAGTTCTGATGCTCGAAACGAATAACTAGAACGGCCTAGGGGAAAAGTACGCATACCGTTGTAATCGGGCGAGTTTCTTCTTTCAGATGCAACAGAAATTTTGCGGATTGGTCAATCCGTTCGCGAGATATGGCAGTTTGGAGGTAAGAAACGCTTGAGAAACTCAAAAATTTCGCAGTTCTGATGCTCGAAACGAATAACTGGAACGGCCTAGGGGAAAAGTACGCATACCGTTGAAATCGGGCGAGTTTCTACTTTCAGATGCAACAGAAATTTTGCAGATTGGTCAATCCGTTCGCGAGATATGGCAGTTTGGAGGTAAGAAACGTTTGAGAAACTCAAAATTTTCGCAGTTCTGATGCTCGAAACGAATAACTAGAACGGCCTAGGGGAAAAGTACGCACACCGTTGTAATCGGGCGAGTTTCTACTTTCAGACGCAACAGAAATTTTGCGGATTGGTCAATCTGTTCGCGAGATATGGCAGTTTGGAGGTGAGAAACGCTTGAGGAACTCAAAATTCTCGCAGTTCTGATGCTCGAAAAGAATAACTAGAACGGCCTAGGGGAAAAGTACGCATACCGTTGTAATCGGGCAAGTTTCGACTTTCAGATGCAACAGAAATTTTGCAGATTGGTCAATCCGTTCGCGAGATATGGCAGTTTGGAGGTAAGAAACGCTTGAGAAACTCAAAATTTTCGCAGTTCTGTTGCTCGAAACGAATAACTGGAACGGCGTAGGGGAAAAGTACGCATACCGTTGAAATCGGGCGAGTTTCTACTTTCAGATGCAACAGAAATTTTGCAGATTGGTCAATCCGTTCGCGAGATATGGCAGTTTGGAGGTAAGAAACGCTTGAGAAACTCAAAATTTTCGCAGTTCTGATGCTCGAAACGAATAACAAGAACGGCCTAGGGTAAAAGTACGAATACCGTTATATAGTAATCGGGCGAGTTTTTACTTTCACATGCAACAGAAATTTTGCGGATTGGTCAATCCGTTCGCGAGATATGGCAGTTTGCAGGTAAGAAACGCTTGAGAAACTCAAAATTTTCGCAGTTCTGATGCTCGAACGAATAACTAGGACGGCCTAGGAGAAAACTACGCATACCGTTGTAATCGGGCGAGTTTCTACTTTCAGATGCAACAGAAACTTTGCTGATTGGTCAATACGTTCGCGAGATATGGCAGTTTGGAGGTAAGAAACGCTTGAGAAACTCAAAATTTTCGCAGTTCTGATGCTCGAAACGAATAACTAGAACGGCCTAGGGGAAAAGTACGCATACCGTTGTAATCGGGCGAGTTTCTACCTTCAGATGCAACAGAAATTTTGCAGATTGGTCAATCCGTTCGCGAGATATCGCAGTTTGGAGGTAAGAAACGCTTGAGAAACTCAAAATTTTCGCAGTTCTGATGCTCGAAACGAATAACTAGAACGGCCTAGGGGAAAAGTACGCATACCGTTGTAATCGGGCGAGTTTCTACCTTCAGATGCAACAGAAATTTTGCAGATTGGTCAATCCGTTCGCGAGATATGGCAGTTTGGAGGTAAGAAACGCTTGAGAAACTCAAAATTTTCGCAGTTCTGATGCTCGAAAGAATAACTAGAACGGCCTAGGGGAAAAGTACGCAAACCGTTGTAATCGGGCGAGTTTCTTCTTTCAGATGCAACAGAAATTTTGCGGATTGGTCAATCCGTTCGCGAGATATGGCAGTTTGGAGGTAAGAAACGCTTGAGAAACTCAAAAATTTCGCAGTTCTGATGCTCGAAACGAATAACTGGAACGGCCTAGGGGAAAAGTACGCATACCGTTGTAATCGGGCGAGTTTCTACCTTCAGATGCAACAGAAATTTTGCAGATTGGTCAATCCGTTCGCGAGATATGGCAGTTTGGAGGTAAGAAACGCTTGAGAAACTCAAAATTTTCGCAGTTCTGATGCTCGAAAGAATAACTAGAACGGCCTAGGGGAAAAGTACGCAAACCGTTGTAATCGGGCGAGTTTCTTCTTTCAGATGCAACAGAAATTTTGCGGATTGGTCAATCCGTTCGCGAGATATGGCAGTTTGGAGGTAAGAAACGCTTGAGGAACTCAAAATTCTCGCAGTTCTGATGCTCGAAACGAATAACTAGAACGGCCTATGGGAAAAGTACGCATACCGTTGTAATCGGGCGAGTTGCTACTTTCAGATGCAACAGAAATTTTGCGGATTGGTCAATCCGTTCGCGAGATATGGCAGTTTGGAGGTAAGAAACGTTTGAGAAACTCAAAATTTTCGCAGTTCTGATGCTCGAAACGAATAACTAGGACGGCCTAGGAGAAAACTACGCATACCGTTGTAATCGGGCGAGTTTCGACTTTCAGATGCAACAGAAATTTTGCGGATTGTTCAATCCTTTCCCGAGATATGGCAGTTTGGAGGTAAGAAACGCTTGAGAAACTCAAAATTTTCGCTGTTCTGATGCTCGAAACGAATAACTGGAACGGCCTAGGGGAAAAGTACGCATACCGTTGTAATCGGGCGAGTAGCTTCTTTCAGATGCAACAGAAATTTTGCGGATTTGTCAATCCGTTCGCGAGATATGGCAGTTTGAAGGTAAGAAACGCTTGAGAAACTCAAAAATTTCGCAGTTCTGATACTCGAAACGAATAACTAGAACGGCCTAGGGGAAAAGTACGCACACCGTTGTAATCGGGCGAGTTTCTACTTTCAGACGCAAAAGAAATTTTGCGGATTGGTCAATCCGTTCGCGAGATATGGCAGTTTGGAGGTAAGAAACGCTTGAGGAACTCAAAATTCTCGCAGTTCTGATGCTCGAAACGAATAACTAGAACGGCCTAGGGGAAAAGTACGCATACCGTTGTAATCGGGCGAGTTTCTACTTTCAGATGCAACAAAAATTTTGCGGATTGGTCAATCCGTTCGCGAGATATGGCAGTTTGGAGGTAAGAAACGCTTGAGAAACTCAAAATTTTCACAGTTCTGATGCTCGAAACGAATAACTAGAACGGCCTAGGGGAAAAGTACGCATACCGTTGTAATCGGGCGAGTTGCTTCTTTCAGATGCAACAGAAATATTGCGGATTGGTGAATCCGTTCGCGAGATATGGCAGTTTGAAGGTAAGAAACGCTTGAGAAACTCAAAAATTTCGCAGTTCTGATGCTCGAAACGAATAACTAGAACGGCCTAGGGAAAAAGTACGCATACCGTTGTAATCGGGCGAGTTGCTTCTTTCAGATGCAACAGAAATTTTGCGGATTGGTCAATCCGTTCGCGAGATATGGCAGTTTGGAGGTAAGAAACGCTTGAGAAACTCAAAATTTTCGCAGTTCTGATGCTCGAAACGAATAACTGGAACGGCGTAGGGGAAAAGTACGTATACCGTTGTAATCGGGCAAGTTTCGACTTTCAGATGCAACAGAAATTTTGCGGATTGTTCAATCCTTTCCCGAGATATGGCAGTTTGGAGGTAAGAAACGCTTGAGAAACTCAAAATTTTCGCAGTTCTGATGCTCGAAACGAATAACTGGAACGGCCTAGGGGAAAAGTACGCATACCGTTGTAATCGGGCGAGCTGCTTCTTTCAGATGCAACAGAAATTTTGCGAATTGGTCAATCCGTTCGCGAGATATGGCAGTTTGCAGGTAAGAAACGCTTGAGAAACTCTAAAATTTCGCAGTTCTGATGCTCGAAACGAATAACTAGAACGGCCTAGGGGAAAAGTACGAATACCGTTATATAGTAATCGGGCGAGTTTTTACTTTCACATGCAACAGAAATTTTGCGGATTGGTCAATCCGTTCGCGAGATATGGAAGTTTGGAGGTAAGAAACGCTTGAGAAACTCAAAATTTTCGCAGTTCTGATGCTCGAACGAATAACTAGGACGGCCTAGGAGAAAACTACGCATACCGTTGTAATCGGGCGAGTTTCTACTTTCAGATGCAACAGAAACTTTGCTGATTGGTCAATACGTTCGCGAGATATGGCAGTTTGGAGGTAAGAAACGCTTGAGAAACTCAAAATTTTCGCAGTTCTGATGCTCGAAACGAATAACTAGAACGGCCTAGGGGAAAAGTACGCATACCGTTGTAATCGGGCGAGTTTCTACCTTCAGATGCAACAGAAATTTTGCAGATTGGTCAATCCGTTCGCGAGATATGGCAGTTTGGAGGTAAGAAACGCTTGAGAAACTCAAAATTTTCGCAGTTCTGATGCTCGAAAGAATAACTAGAACGGCCTAGGGGAAAAGTACGCAAACCGTTGTAATCGGGCGTGTTTCTACTTTCAGATGCAACAGAAATTTTGCGGATTGGTCAATCCGTTCGCGAGATATGGCAGTTTGGAGGTAAGAAACGCTTGAGGAACTCAAAATTCTCGCAGTTCTGATGCTCGAAACGAATAACTAGAACGGCCTATGGGAAAAGTACGCATACCGTTGTAATCGGGCGAGTTGCTACTTTCAGATGCAACAGAAATTTTGCGGATTGGTCAATCCGTTCGCGAGATATGGCAGTTTGGAGGTAAGAAACGTTTGAGAAACTCAAAATTTTCGCAGTTCTGATGCTCGAAACGAATAACTAGGACGGCCTAGGAGAAAACTACGCATACCGTTGTAATCGGGCGAGTTTCGACTTTCAGATGCAACAGAAATTTTGCGGATTGTTCAATCCTTTCCCGAGATATGGCAGTTTGGAGGTAAGAAACGCTTGAGAAACTCAAAATTTTCGCAGTTCTGATGCTCGAAACGAATAACTGGAACGGCCTAGGGGAAAAGTACGCATACCGTTGTAATCGGGCGAGTAGCTTCTTTCAGATGCAACAGAAATTTTGCGGATTTGTCAATCCGTTCGCGAGATATGGCAGTTTGAAGGTAAGAAACGCTTGAGAAACTCAAAAATTTCGCAGTTCTGATACTCGAAACGAATAACTAGAACGGCCTAGGGGAAAAGTACGCACACCGTTGTAAACGGGCGAGTTTCTACTTTCAGACGCAAAAGAAATTTTGCGGATTGGTCAATCCGTTCGCGAGATATGGCAGTTTGGAGGTAAGAAACGCTTGAGGAACTCAAAATTCTCGCGGTTCTGATGCTCGAAACGAATAACTAGAACGGCCTAGGGGAAAAGTACGCATACCGTTGTAATCGGGCGCGTTTCGACTTTCAGATGCAACAGAAATTTTGCGGGTTGTTCAATCCTTTCCCGAGATATGGCAGTTTGTAGGTAAGAAACGCTTGAGAAACTCAGAATTTTCGCAGTTCTGATGCTCGAAACGAATAAATGGGACGGCCTAGGGGAAAAGTACGCACACCGTTGTAATCGGACGAGTTTCTTCTTTCAGATGCAACAGAAATTTTGCGGACTGGTCAATCCGTTCGCGAGATATGGCAGTTTGGAGGTAAGAAACGCTTGAGAAACTCAAAATTTTCGCAGTTCTGATGCTCGAAACGAATAAATGGGACGGCCTAGGGGAAAAGTACGCATACCGTTGTAATCGGACGAGTTTCTTCTTTCAGATGCAACAGAAATTTTGCGGATTGGTCAATCCGTTCGCGAGATATGGCAGTTTGGAGGTAAGAAACGCTTGAGAAACTCAAAATTTTCGCAGGTCTGATGCTCGAAACGAATAACTAGAACGGCCTAGGGGAAAAGTACGCATACCGTTGTAATCGGGCGAGTTTCTACTTTCAGATGCAACAAAAATTTTGCGGATTGGTCAATCCGTTCGCGAGATATGGCAGTTTGGAGGTAAGAAACGCTTGAGAAACTCAAAATTTTCACGGTTCTGATGCTCGAAACGAATAACTAGAACGGCCTAGGGGAAAAGTACGCATACCGTTGTAATCGGGCGAGTTGCTTCTTTCAGATGCAACAGAAATATTGCGGATTGGTGAATCCGTTCGCGAGGTATGGCAGTTTGCAGGTAAGAAACGCTTGAGAAACTCAAAAATTTCGCAGTTCTGATGCTCGAAACGAATAACTAGAACGGCCTAGGGTAAAAGTACGCATACCGTTGTAATGGGGCGAGTTTCTACTTTCAGATGCAACAGAAATTTTGCAGATTGGTCAATCCGTTCGCGAGATATGGCAGTTTGGAGGTAAGAAACGCTTGAGAAACTCAAAATTTTCGCAGTTCTGATGCTCGAAACGAATAACTAGAACGGCCTAGGGGAAAAGTACGCACACCGTTGTAATCGGGCGAGTTGCTTCTTTCAGATGCAACAGAAATTTTGCGGATTGGTCAATCCGTTCGCGAGATATGGCAGTTTGGATGTAAGAAACGCTTGAGAAACTCAAAATTTTCGCAGTTCTGATGCTCGAAACGAATAACTGGAACGGCCTAGGGGAAAAGTACGCATACCGTTGAAATCGGGCGAGTTTCTACTTTCGGATGCAACAGAAATTTTGCAGATTGGTCAATCCGTTCGCGAGATATGGCAGTTTGGAGGTAAGAAACGCTTGAGAAACTCAAAATTTTCGCACTTCTGATGCTCGAAACGAATAACTAGAACGGCCTAGGGGAAAAGTACGCACACCGTTGTAATCGGGCGAGTTTCTACTTTCAGACGCAACAGAAATTTTGCGGATTGGTCAATCTGTTCGCGAGATATGGCAGTTTGGAGGTGAGAAACGCTTGAGGAACTCAAAATTCTCGCTGTTCTGATGCTCGAAACGAATAACTAGAACGGCCTAGGGGAAAAGTACGTATACCGTTGTAATCGGGCGAGTTTCTACTTTCAGACGCAACAGAAATTTTGCGGATTGGTCAATCTGTTCGCGAGATATGGCAGTTTGGAGGTGAGAAACGCTTGAGGAACTCAAAATTCTCGCAGTTCTGATGCTCGAAACGAATAACTAGAACGGCCTAGGGGAAAAGTACGCATACCGTTGTAATCGGGCAAGTTTCGACTTTCAGATGCAACAGAAATTTTGCGGATTGTTCAATCCTTTCCCGAGATATGGCAGTTTGGAGGTAAGAAACGCTTGAGAAACTCAAAATTTTCGCAGTTCTGATGCTCGAAACGAATAACTGGAACGGCGTAGGGGAAAAGTACGTATACCGTTGTAATCGGGCAAGTTTCGACTTTCAGATGCAACAGAAATTTTGCGGATTGTTCAATCCTTTCCCGAGATATGGCAGTTTGGAGGTAAGAAACGCTTGAGAAACTCAAAATTTTCGCAGTTCTGATGCTCGAAACGAATAACTAGAAGGGCCTAGGGGAAAAGTACGCATACCGTTGTAATCGGGCGAGTTTCTTCTTTCAGATTCAATAGAAATTTTGCGGATTGGTCAATCCGTTCGCGAGATATGGCAGTTTGGAGGTAAGAAACGCTTGAGAAACTCAAAAATTTCGCAGTTCTGATGCTCGAAACGAATAACTAGAACGGCCTAGGGGAAAAGTACGCATACCGTTGTAATCGGGCGAGTTTCTTCTTTCAGATGCAACAGAAATTTTGCGGATTGGTCAATCCGTTCGCGAGATATGGCAGTTTGGAGGTAAGAAACGCTTGAGAAACTCAAAAATTTCGCAGTTCTGATGCTCGAAACGAATAACTGGAACGGCCTAGGGGAAAAGTACGCATACCGTTGAAATCGGGCGAGTTTCTACTTTCAGATGCAACAGAAATTTTGCAGATTGGTCAATCCGTTCGCGAGATATGGCAGTTTGGAGGTAAGAAACGTTTGAGAAACTCAAAATTTTCGCAGTTCTGATGCTCGAAACGAATAACTAGAACGGCCTAGGGGAAAAGTACGCACACCGTTGTAATCGGGCGAGTTTCTACTTTCAGACGCAACAGAAATTTTGCGGATTGGTCAATCTGTTCGCGAGATATGGCAGTTTGGAGGTGAGAAACGCTTGAGGAACTCAAAATTCTCGCAGTTCTGATGCTCGAAAAGAATAACTAGAACGGCCTAGGGGAAAAGTACGCATACCGTTGTAATCGGGCAAGTTTCGACTTTCAGATGCAACAGAAATTTTGCAGATTGGTCAATCCGTTCGCGAGATATGGCAGTTTGGAGGTAAGAAACGCTTGAGAAACTCAAAATTTTCGCAGTTCTGTTGCTCGAAACGAATAACTGGAACGGCGTAGGGGAAAAGTACGCATACCGTTGAAATCGGGCGAGTTTCTACTTTCAGATGCAACAGAAATTTTGCAGATTGGTCAATCCGTTCGCGAGATATGGCAGTTTGGAGGTAAGAAACGCTTGAGAAACTCAAAATTTTCGCAGTTCTGATGCTCGAAACGAATAACAAGAACGGCCTAGGGTAAAAGTACGAATACCGTTATATAGTAATCGGGCGAGTTTTTACTTTCACATGCAACAGAAATTTTGCGGATTGGTCAATCCGTTCGCGAGATATGGCAGTTTGCAGGTAAGAAACGCTTGAGAAACTCAAAATTTTCGCAGTTCTGATGCTCGAACGAATAACTAGGACGGCCTAGGAGAAAACTACGCATACCGTTGTAATCGGGCGAGTTTCTACTTTCAGATGCAACAGAAACTTTGCTGATTGGTCAATACGTTCGCGAGATATGGCAGTTTGGAGGTAAGAAACGCTTGAGAAACTCAAAATTTTCGCAGTTCTGATGCTCGAAACGAATAACTAGAACGGCCTAGGGGAAAAGTACGCATACCGTTGTAATCGGGCGAGTTTCTACCTTCAGATGCAACAGAAATTTTGCAGATTGGTCAATCCGTTCGCGAGATATGGCAGTTTGGAGGTAAGAAACGCTTGAGAAACTCAAAATTTTCGCAGTTCTGATGCTCGAAAGAATAACTAGAACGGCCTAGGGGAAAAGTACGCAAACCGTTGTAATCGGGCGAGTTTCTTCTTTCAGATGCAACAGAAATTTTGCGGATTGGTCAATCCGTTCGCGAGATATGGCAGTTTGGAGGTAAGAAACGCTTGAGGAACTCAAAATTCTCGCAGTTCTGATGCTCGAAACGAATAACTAGAACGGCCTATGGGAAAAGTACGCATACCGTTGTAATCGGGCGAGTTGCTACTTTCAGATGCAACAGAAATTTTGCGGATTGGTCAATCCGTTCGCGAGATATGGCAGTTTGGAGGTAAGAAACGTTTGAGAAACTCAAAATTTTCGCAGTTCTGATGCTCGAAACGAATAACTAGGACGGCCTAGGAGAAAACTACGCATACCGTTGTAATCGGGCGAGTTTCGACTTTCAGATGCAACAGAAATTTTGCGGATTGTTCAATCCTTTCCCGAGATATGGCAGTTTGGAGGTAAGAAACGCTTGAGAAACTCAAAATTTTCGCTGTTCTGATGCTCGAAACGAATAACTGGAACGGCCTAGGGGAAAAGTACGCATACCGTTGTAATCGGGCGAGTAGCTTCTTTCAGATGCAACAGAAATTTTGCGGATTTGTCAATCCGTTCGCGAGATATGGCAGTTTGAAGGTAAGAAACGCTTGAGAAACTCAAAAATTTCGCAGTTCTGATACTCGAAACGAATAACTAGAACGGCCTAGGGGAAAAGTACGCACACCGTTGTAATCGGGCGAGTTTCTACTTTCAGACGCAAAAGAAATTTTGCGGATTGGTCAATCCGTTCGCGAGATATGGCAGTTTGGAGGTAAGAAACGCTTGAGGAACTCAAAATTCTCGCAGTTCTGATGCTCGAAACGAATAACTAGAACGGCCTAGGGGAAAAGTACGCATACCGTTGTAATCGGGCGAGTTTCTACTTTCAGATGCAACAAAAATTTTGCGGATTGGTCAATCCGTTCGCGAGATATGGCAGTTTGGAGGTAAGAAACGCTTGAGAAACTCAAAATTTTCACAGTTCTGATGCTCGAAACGAATAACTAGAACGGCCTAGGGGAAAAGTACGCATACCGTTGTAATCGGGCGAGTTGCTTCTTTCAGATGCAACAGAAATATTGCGGATTGGTGAATCCGTTCGCGAGATATGGCAGTTTGAAGGTAAGAAACGCTTGAGAAACTCAAAAATTTCGCAGTTCTGATGCTCGAAACGAATAACTAGAACGGCCTAGGGAAAAAGTACGCATACCGTTGTAATCGGGCGAGTTGCTTCTTTCAGATGCAACAGAAATTTTGCGGATTGGTCAATCCGTTCGCGAGATATGGCAGTTTGGAGGTAAGAAACGCTTGAGAAACTCAAAATTTTCGCAGTTCTGATGCTCGAAACGAATAACTGGAACGGCGTAGGGGAAAAGTACGTATACCGTTGTAATCGGGCAAGTTTCGACTTTCAGATGCAACAGAAATTTTGCGGATTGTTCAATCCTTTCCCGAGATATGGCAGTTTGGAGGTAAGAAACGCTTGAGAAACTCAAAATTTTCGCAGTTCTGATGCTCGAAACGAATAACTAGAAGGGCCTAGGGGAAAAGTACGCATACCGTTGTAATCGGGCGAGTTTCTTCTTTCAGATTCAATAGAAATTTTGCGGATTGGTCAATCCGTTCGCGAGATATGGCAGTTTGGAGGTAAGAAACGCTTGAGAAACTCAAAAATTTCGCAGTTCTGATGCTCGAAACGAATAACTAGAACGGCCTAGGGGAAAAGTACGCATACCGTTGTAATCGGGCGAGTTTCTTCTTTCAGATGCAACAGAAATTTTGCGGATTGGTCAATCCGTTCGCGAGATATGGCAGTTTGGAGGTAAGAAACGCTTGAGAAACTCAAAAATTTCGCAGTTCTGATGCTCGAAACGAATAACTGGAACGGCCTAGGGGAAAAGTACGCATACCGTTGAAATCGGGCGAGTTTCTACTTTCAGATGCAACAGAAATTTTGCAGATTGGTCAATCCGTTCGCGAGATATGGCAGTTTGGAGGTAAGAAACGTTTGAGAAACTCAAAATTTTCGCAGTTCTGATGCTCGAAACGAATAACTAGAACGGCCTAGGGGAAAAGTACGCACACCGTTGTAATCGGGCGAGTTTCTACTTTCAGACGCAACAGAAATTTTGCGGATTGGTCAATCTGTTCGCGAGATATGGCAGTTTGGAGGTGAGAAACGCTTGAGGAACTCAAAATTCTCGCAGTTCTGATGCTCGAAAAGAATAACTAGAACGGCCTAGGGGAAAAGTACGCATACCGTTGTAATCGGGCAAGTTTCGACTTTCAGATGCAACAGAAATTTTGCAGATTGGTCAATCCGTTCGCGAGATATGGCAGTTTGGAGGTAAGAAACGCTTGAGAAACTCAAAATTTTCGCAGTTCTGTTGCTCGAAACGAATAACTGGAACGGCGTAGGGGAAAAGTACGCATACCGTTGAAATCGGGCGAGTTTCTACTTTCAGATGCAACAGAAATTTTGCAGATTGGTCAATCCGTTCGCGAGATATGGCAGTTTGGAGGTAAGAAACGCTTGAGAAACTCAAAATTTTCGCAGTTCTGATGCTCGAAACGAATAACAAGAACGGCCTAGGGTAAAAGTACGAATACCGTTATATAGTAATCGGGCGAGTTTTTACTTTCACATGCAACAGAAATTTTGCGGATTGGTCAATCCGTTCGCGAGATATGGCAGTTTGCAGGTAAGAAACGCTTGAGAAACTCAAAATTTTCGCAGTTCTGATGCTCGAACGAATAACTAGGACGGCCTAGGAGAAAACTACGCATACCGTTGTAATCGGGCGAGTTTCTACTTTCAGATGCAACAGAAACTTTGCTGATTGGTCAATACGTTCGCGAGATATGGCAGTTTGGAGGTAAGAAACGCTTGAGAAACTCAAAATTTTCGCAGTTCTGATGCTCGAAACGAATAACTAGAACGGCCTAGGGGAAAAGTACGCATACCGTTGTAATCGGGCGAGTTTCTACCTTCAGATGCAACAGAAATTTTGCAGATTGGTCAATCCGTTCGCGAGATATGGCAGTTTGGAGGTAAGAAACGCTTGAGAAACTCAAAATTTTCGCAGTTCTGATGCTCGAAACGAATAACTAGAACGGCCTAGGGGAAAAGTACGCATACCGTTGAAATCGGGCGAGTTTCTACTTTCGGATGCAACAGAAATTTTGCAGATTGGTCAATCCGTTCGCGAGATATGGCAGTTTGGAGGTAAGAAACGCTTGAGAAACTCAAAATTTTCGCACTTCTGATGCTCGAAACGAATAACTAGAACGGCCTAGGGGAAAAGTACGCACACCGTTGTAATCGGGCGAGTTTCTACTTTCAGACGCAACAGAAATTTTGCGGATTGGTCAATCTGTTCGCGAGATATGGCAGTTTGGAGGTGAGAAACGCTTGAGGAACTCAAAATTCTCGCTGTTCTGATGCTCGAAACGAATAACTAGAACGGCCTAGGGGAAAAGTACGTATACCGTTGTAATCGGGCGAGTTTCTACTTTCAGACGCAACAGAAATTTTGCGGATTGGTCAATCTGTTCGCGAGATATGGCAGTTTGGAGGTGAGAAACGCTTGAGGAACTCAAAATTCTCGCAGTTCTGATGCTCGAAACGAATAACTAGAACGGCCTAGGGGAAAAGTACGCATACCGTTGTAATCGGGCAAGTTTCGACTTTCAGATGCAACAGAAATTTTGCGGATTGTTCAATCCTTTCCCGAGATATGGCAGTTTGGAGGTAAGAAACGCTTGAGAAACTCAAAATTTTCGCAGTTCTGATGCTCGAAACGAATAACTGGAACGGCGTAGGGGAAAAGTACGTATACCGTTGTAATCGGGCAAGTTTCGACTTTCAGATGCAACAGAAATTTTGCGGATTGTTCAATCCTTTCCCGAGATATGGCAGTTTGGAGGTAAGAAACGCTTGAGAAACTCAAAATTTTCGCAGTTCTGATGCTCGAAACGAATAACTAGAAGGGCCTAGGGGAAAAGTACGCATACCGTTGTAATCGGGCGAGTTTCTTCTTTCAGATTCAATAGAAATTTTGCGGATTGGTCAATCCGTTCGCGAGATATGGCAGTTTGGAGGTAAGAAACGCTTGAGAAACTCAAAAATTTCGCAGTTCTGATGCTCGAAACGAATAACTAGAACGGCCTAGGGGAAAAGTACGCATACCGTTGTAATCGGGCGAGTTTCTTCTTTCAGATGCAACAGAAATTTTGCGGATTGGTCAATCCGTTCGCGAGATATGGCAGTTTGGAGGTAAGAAACGCTTGAGAAACTCAAAAATTTCGCAGTTCTGATGCTCGAAACGAATAACTGGAACGGCCTAGGGGAAAAGTACGCATACCGTTGAAATCGGGCGAGTTTCTACTTTCAGATGCAACAGAAATTTTGCAGATTGGTCAATCCGTTCGCGAGATATGGCAGTTTGGAGGTAAGAAACGTTTGAGAAACTCAAAATTTTCGCAGTTCTGATGCTCGAAACGAATAACTAGAACGGCCTAGGGGAAAAGTACGCACACCGTTGTAATCGGGCGAGTTTCTACTTTCAGACGCAACAGAAATTTTGCGGATTGGTCAATCTGTTCGCGAGATATGGCAGTTTGGAGGTGAGAAACGCTTGAGGAACTCAAAATTCTCGCAGTTCTGATGCTCGAAAAGAATAACTAGAACGGCCTAGGGGAAAAGTACGCATACCGTTGTAATCGGGCAAGTTTCGACTTTCAGATGCAACAGAAATTTTGCAGATTGGTCAATCCGTTCGCGAGATATGGCAGTTTGGAGGTAAGAAACGCTTGAGAAACTCAAAATTTTCGCAGTTCTGTTGCTCGAAACGAATAACTGGAACGGCGTAGGGGAAAAGTACGCATACCGTTGAAATCGGGCGAGTTTCTACTTTCAGATGCAACAGAAATTTTGCAGATTGGTCAATCCGTTCGCGAGATATGGCAGTTTGGAGGTAAGAAACGCTTGAGAAACTCAAAATTTTCGCAGTTCTGATGCTCGAAACGAATAACAAGAACGGCCTAGGGTAAAAGTACGAATACCGTTATATAGTAATCGGGCGAGTTTTTACTTTCACATGCAACAGAAATTTTGCGGATTGGTCAATCCGTTCGCGAGATATGGCAGTTTGCAGGTAAGAAACGCTTGAGAAACTCAAAATTTTCGCAGTTCTGATGCTCGAACGAATAACTAGGACGGCCTAGGAGAAAACTACGCATACCGTTGTAATCGGGCGAGTTTCTACTTTCAGATGCAACAGAAACTTTGCTGATTGGTCAATACGTTCGCGAGATATGGCAGTTTGGAGGTAAGAAACGCTTGAGAAACTCAAAATTTTCGCAGTTCTGATGCTCGAAACGAATAACTAGAACGGCCTAGGGGAAAAGTACGCATACCGTTGTAATCGGGCGAGTTTCTACCTTCAGATGCAACAGAAATTTTGCAGATTGGTCAATCCGTTCGCGAGATATGGCAGTTTGGAGGTAAGAAACGCTTGAGAAACTCAAAATTTTCGCAGTTCTGATGCTCGAAAGAATAACTAGAACGGCCTAGGGGAAAAGTACGCAAACCGTTGTAATCGGGCGAGTTTCTTCTTTCAGATGCAACAGAAATTTTGCGGATTGGTCAATCCGTTCGCGAGATATGGCAGTTTGGAGGTAAGAAACGCTTGAGGAACTCAAAATTCTCGCAGTTCTGATGCTCGAAACGAATAACTAGAACGGCCTATGGGAAAAGTACGCATACCGTTGTAATCGGGCGAGTTGCTACTTTCAGATGCAACAGAAATTTTGCGGATTGGTCAATCCGTTCGCGAGATATGGCAGTTTGGAGGTAAGAAACGTTTGAGAAACTCAAAATTTTCGCAGTTCTGATGCTCGAAACGAATAACTAGGACGGCCTAGGAGAAAACTACGCATACCGTTGTAATCGGGCGAGTTTCGACTTTCAGATGCAACAGAAATTTTGCGGATTGTTCAATCCTTTCCCGAGATATGGCAGTTTGGAGGTAAGAAACGCTTGAGAAACTCAAAATTTTCGCTGTTCTGATGCTCGAAACGAATAACTGGAACGGCCTAGGGGAAAAGTACGCATACCGTTGTAATCGGGCGAGTAGCTTCTTTCAGATGCAACAGAAATTTTGCGGATTTGTCAATCCGTTCGCGAGATATGGCAGTTTGAAGGTAAGAAACGCTTGAGAAACTCAAAAATTTCGCAGTTCTGATACTCGAAACGAATAACTAGAACGGCCTAGGGGAAAAGTACGCACACCGTTGTAATCGGGCGAGTTTCTACTTTCAGACGCAAAAGAAATTTTGCGGATTGGTCAATCCGTTCGCGAGATATGGCAGTTTGGAGGTAAGAAACGCTTGAGGAACTCAAAATTCTCGCAGTTCTGATGCTCGAAACGAATAACTAGAACGGCCTAGGGGAAAAGTACGCATACCGTTGTAATCGGGCGAGTTTCTACTTTCAGATGCAACAAAAATTTTGCGGATTGGTCAATCCGTTCGCGAGATATGGCAGTTTGGAGGTAAGAAACGCTTGAGAAACTCAAAATTTTCACAGTTCTGATGCTCGAAACGAATAACTAGAACGGCCTAGGGGAAAAGTACGCATACCGTTGTAATCGGGCGAGTTGCTTCTTTCAGATGCAACAGAAATATTGCGGATTGGTGAATCCGTTCGCGAGATATGGCAGTTTGAAGGTAAGAAACGCTTGAGAAACTCAAAAATTTCGCAGTTCTGATGCTCGAAACGAATAACTAGAACGGCCTAGGGAAAAAGTACGCATACCGTTGTAATCGGGCGAGTTGCTTCTTTCAGATGCAACAGAAATTTTGCGGATTGGTCAATCCGTTCGCGAGATATGGCAGTTTGGAGGTAAGAAACGCTTGAGAAACTCAAAATTTTCGCAGTTCTGATGCTCGAAACGAATAACTGGAACGGCGTAGGGGAAAAGTACGTATACCGTTGTAATCGGGCAAGTTTCGACTTTCAGATGCAACAGAAATTTTGCGGATTGTTCAATCCTTTCCCGAGATATGGCAGTTTGGAGGTAAGAAACGCTTGAGAAACTCAAAATTTTCGCAGTTCTGATGCTCGAAACGAATAACTAGAAGGGCCTAGGGGAAAAGTACGCATACCGTTGTAATCGGGCGAGTTTCTTCTTTCAGATTCAATAGAAATTTTGCGGATTGGTCAATCCGTTCGCGAGATATGGCAGTTTGGAGGTAAGAAACGCTTGAGAAACTCAAAAATTTCGCAGTTCTGATGCTCGAAACGAATAACTAGAACGGCCTAGGGGAAAAGTACGCATACCGTTGTAATCGGGCGAGTTTCTTCTTTCAGATGCAACAGAAATTTTGCGGATTGGTCAATCCGTTCGCGAGATATGGCAGTTTGGAGGTAAGAAACGCTTGAGAAACTCAAAAATTTCGCAGTTCTGATGCTCGAAACGAATAACTGGAACGGCCTAGGGGAAAAGTACGCATACCGTTGAAATCGGGCGAGTTTCTACTTTCAGATGCAACAGAAATTTTGCAGATTGGTCAATCCGTTCGCGAGATATGGCAGTTTGGAGGTAAGAAACGTTTGAGAAACTCAAAATTTTCGCAGTTCTGATGCTCGAAACGAATAACTAGAACGGCCTAGGGGAAAAGTACGCACACCGTTGTAATCGGGCGAGTTTCTACTTTCAGACGCAACAGAAATTTTGCGGATTGGTCAATCTGTTCGCGAGATATGGCAGTTTGGAGGTGAGAAACGCTTGAGGAACTCAAAATTCTCGCAGTTCTGATGCTCGAAAAGAATAACTAGAACGGCCTAGGGGAAAAGTACGCATACCGTTGTAATCGGGCAAGTTTCGACTTTCAGATGCAACAGAAATTTTGCAGATTGGTCAATCCGTTCGCGAGATATGGCAGTTTGGAGGTAAGAAACGCTTGAGAAACTCAAAATTTTCGCAGTTCTGTTGCTCGAAACGAATAACTGGAACGGCGTAGGGGAAAAGTACGCATACCGTTGAAATCGGGCGAGTTTCTACTTTCAGATGCAACAGAAATTTTGCAGATTGGTCAATCCGTTCGCGAGATATGGCAGTTTGGAGGTAAGAAACGCTTGAGAAACTCAAAATTTTCGCAGTTCTGATGCTCGAAACGAATAACAAGAACGGCCTAGGGTAAAAGTACGAATACCGTTATATAGTAATCGGGCGAGTTTTTACTTTCACATGCAACAGAAATTTTGCGGATTGGTCAATCCGTTCGCGAGATATGGCAGTTTGCAGGTAAGAAACGCTTGAGAAACTCAAAATTTTCGCAGTTCTGATGCTCGAACGAATAACTAGGACGGCCTAGGAGAAAACTACGCATACCGTTGTAATCGGGCGAGTTTCTACTTTCAGATGCAACAGAAACTTTGCTGATTGGTCAATACGTTCGCGAGATATGGCAGTTTGGAGGTAAGAAACGCTTGAGAAACTCAAAATTTTCGCAGTTCTGATGCTCGAAACGAATAACTAGAACGGCCTAGGGGAAAAGTACGCATACCGTTGTAATCGGGCGAGTTTCTACCTTCAGATGCAACAGAAATTTTGCAGATTGGTCAATCCGTTCGCGAGATATGGCAGTTTGGAGGTAAGAAACGCTTGAGAAACTCAAAATTTTCGCAGTTCTGATGCTCGAAACGAATAACTAGAACGGCCTAGGGGAAAAGTACGCATACCGTTGTAATCGGGCGAGTTTCTACCTTCAGATGCAACAGAAATTTTGCAGATTGGTCAATCCGTTCGCGAGATATGGCAGTTTGGAGGTAAGAAACGCTTGAGAAACTCAAAATTTTCGCAGTTCTGATGCTCGAAAGAATAACTAGAACGGCCTAGGGGAAAAGTACGCAAACCGTTGTAATCGGGCGAGTTTCTTCTTTCAGATGCAACAGAAATTTTGCGGATTGGTCAATCCGTTCGCGAGATATGGCAGTTTGGAGGTAAGAAACGCTTGAGGAACTCAAAATTCTCGCAGTTCTGATGCTCGAAACGAATAACTAGAACGGCCTATGGGAAAAGTACGCATACCGTTGTAATCGGGCGAGTTGCTACTTTCAGATGCAACAGAAATTTTGCGGATTGGTCAATCCGTTCGCGAGATATGGCAGTTTGGAGGTAAGAAACGTTTGAGAAACTCAAAATTTTCGCAGTTCTGATGCTCGAAACGAATAACTAGGACGGCCTAGGAGAAAACTACGCATACCGTTGTAATCGGGCGAGTTTCGACTTTCAGATGCAACAGAAATTTTGCGGATTGTTCAATCCTTTCCCGAGATATGGCAGTTTGGAGGTAAGAAACGCTTGAGAAACTCAAAATTTTCGCTGTTCTGATGCTCGAAACGAATAACTGGAACGGCCTAGGGGAAAAGTACGCATACCGTTGTAATCGGGCGAGTAGCTTCTTTCAGATGCAACAGAAATTTTGCGGATTTGTCAATCCGTTCGCGAGATATGGCAGTTTGAAGGTAAGAAACGCTTGAGAAACTCAAAAATTTCGCAGTTCTGATACTCGAAACGAATAACTAGAACGGCCTAGGGGAAAAGTACGCACACCGTTGTAATCGGGCGAGTTTCTACTTTCAGACGCAAAAGAAATTTTGCGGATTGGTCAATCCGTTCGCGAGATATGGCAGTTTGGAGGTAAGAAACGCTTGAGGAACTCAAAATTCTCGCAGTTCTGATGCTCGAAACGAATAACTAGAACGGCCTAGGGGAAAAGTACGCATACCGTTGTAATCGGGCGAGTTTCTACTTTCAGATGCAACAAAAATTTTGCGGATTGGTCAATCCGTTCGCGAGATATGGCAGTTTGGAGGTAAGAAACGCTTGAGAAACTCAAAATTTTCACAGTTCTGATGCTCGAAACGAATAACTAGAACGGCCTAGGGGAAAAGTACGCATACCGTTGTAATCGGGCGAGTTGCTTCTTTCAGATGCAACAGAAATATTGCGGATTGGTGAATCCGTTCGCGAGATATGGCAGTTTGAAGGTAAGAAACGCTTGAGAAACTCAAAAATTTCGCAGTTCTGATGCTCGAAACGAATAACTAGAACGGCCTAGGGAAAAAGTACGCATACCGTTGTAATCGGGCGAGTTGCTTCTTTCAGATGCAACAGAAATTTTGCGGATTGGTCAATCCGTTCGCGAGATATGGCAGTTTGGAGGTAAGAAACGCTTGAGAAACTCAAAATTTTCGCAGTTCTGATGCTCGAAACGAATAACTGGAACGGCGTAGGGGAAAAGTACGTATACCGTTGTAATCGGGCAAGTTTCGACTTTCAGATGCAACAGAAATTTTGCGGATTGTTCAATCCTTTCCCGAGATATGGCAGTTTGGAGGTAAGAAACGCTTGAGAAACTCAAAATTTTCGCAGTTCTGATGCTCGAAACGAATAACTAGAAGGGCCTAGGGGAAAAGTACGCATACCGTTGTAATCGGGCGAGTTTCTTCTTTCAGATTCAATAGAAATTTTGCGGATTGGTCAATCCGTTCGCGAGATATGGCAGTTTGGAGGTAAGAAACGCTTGAGAAACTCAAAAATTTCGCAGTTCTGATGCTCGAAACGAATAACTAGAACGGCCTAGGGGAAAAGTACGCATACCGTTGTAATCGGGCGAGTTTCTTCTTTCAGATGCAACAGAAATTTTGCGGATTGGTCAATCCGTTCGCGAGATATGGCAGTTTGGAGGTAAGAAACGCTTGAGAAACTCAAAAATTTCGCAGTTCTGATGCTCGAAACGAATAACTGGAACGGCCTAGGGGAAAAGTACGCATACCGTTGAAATCGGGCGAGTTTCTACTTTCAGATGCAACAGAAATTTTGCAGATTGGTCAATCCGTTCGCGAGATATGGCAGTTTGGAGGTAAGAAACGTTTGAGAAACTCAAAATTTTCGCAGTTCTGATGCTCGAAACGAATAACTAGAACGGCCTAGGGGAAAAGTACGCACACCGTTGTAATCGGGCGAGTTTCTACTTTCAGACGCAACAGAAATTTTGCGGATTGGTCAATCTGTTCGCGAGATATGGCAGTTTGGAGGTGAGAAACGCTTGAGGAACTCAAAATTCTCGCAGTTCTGATGCTCGAAAAGAATAACTAGAACGGCCTAGGGGAAAAGTACGCATACCGTTGTAATCGGGCAAGTTTCGACTTTCAGATGCAACAGAAATTTTGCAGATTGGTCAATCCGTTCGCGAGATATGGCAGTTTGGAGGTAAGAAACGCTTGAGAAACTCAAAATTTTCGCAGTTCTGTTGCTCGAAACGAATAACTGGAACGGCGTAGGGGAAAAGTACGCATACCGTTGAAATCGGGCGAGTTTCTACTTTCAGATGCAACAGAAATTTTGCAGATTGGTCAATCCGTTCGCGAGATATGGCAGTTTGGAGGTAAGAAACGCTTGAGAAACTCAAAATTTTCGCAGTTCTGATGCTCGAAACGAATAACAAGAACGGCCTAGGGTAAAAGTACGAATACCGTTATATAGTAATCGGGCGAGTTTTTACTTTCACATGCAACAGAAATTTTGCGGATTGGTCAATCCGTTCGCGAGATATGGCAGTTTGCAGGTAAGAAACGCTTGAGAAACTCAAAATTTTCGCAGTTCTGATGCTCGAACGAATAACTAGGACGGCCTAGGAGAAAACTACGCATACCGTTGTAATCGGGCGAGTTTCTACTTTCAGATGCAACAGAAACTTTGCTGATTGGTCAATACGTTCGCGAGATATGGCAGTTTGGAGGTAAGAAACGCTTGAGAAACTCAAAATTTTCGCAGTTCTGATGCTCGAAACGAATAACTAGAACGGCCTAGGGGAAAAGTACGCATACCGTTGTAATCGGGCGAGTTTCTACCTTCAGATGCAACAGAAATTTTGCAGATTGGTCAATCCGTTCGCGAGATATGGCAGTTTGGAGGTAAGAAACGCTTGAGAAACTCAAAATTTTCGCAGTTCTGATGCTCGAAAGAATAACTAGAACGGCCTAGGGGAAAAGTACGCAAACCGTTGTAATCGGGCGAGTTTCTTCTTTCAGATGCAACAGAAATTTTGCGGATTGGTCAATCCGTTCGCGAGATATGGCAGTTTGGAGGTAAGAAACGCTTGAGGAACTCAAAATTCTCGCAGTTCTGATGCTCGAAACGAATAACTAGAACGGCCTATGGGAAAAGTACGCATACCGTTGTAATCGGGCGAGTTGCTACTTTCAGATGCAACAGAAATTTTGCGGATTGGTCAATCCGTTCGCGAGATATGGCAGTTTGGAGGTAAGAAACGTTTGAGAAACTCAAAATTTTCGCAGTTCTGATGCTCGAAACGAATAACTAGGACGGCCTAGGAGAAAACTACGCATACCGTTGTAATCGGGCGAGTTTCGACTTTCAGATGCAACAGAAATTTTGCGGATTGTTCAATCCTTTCCCGAGATATGGCAGTTTGGAGGTAAGAAACGCTTGAGAAACTCAAAATTTTCGCTGTTCTGATGCTCGAAACGAATAACTGGAACGGCCTAGGGGAAAAGTACGCATACCGTTGTAATCGGGCGAGTAGCTTCTTTCAGATGCAACAGAAATTTTGCGGATTTGTCAATCCGTTCGCGAGATATGGCAGTTTGAAGGTAAGAAACGCTTGAGAAACTCAAAAATTTCGCAGTTCTGATACTCGAAACGAATAACTAGAACGGCCTAGGGGAAAAGTACGCACACCGTTGTAATCGGGCGAGTTTCTACTTTCAGACGCAAAAGAAATTTTGCGGATTGGTCAATCCGTTCGCGAGATATGGCAGTTTGGAGGTAAGAAACGCTTGAGGAACTCAAAATTCTCGCAGTTCTGATGCTCGAAACGAATAACTAGAACGGCCTAGGGGAAAAGTACGCATACCGTTGTAATCGGGCGAGTTTCTACTTTCAGATGCAACAAAAATTTTGCGGATTTGTCAATCCGTTCGCGAGATATGGCAGTTTGGAGGTAAGAAACGCTTGAGAAACTCAAAATTTTCACAGTTCTGATGCTCGAAACGAATAACTAGAACGGCCTAGGGGAAAAGTACGCATACCGTTGTAATCGGGCGAGTTGCTTCTTTCAGATGCAACAGAAATATTGCGGATTGGTGAATCCGTTCGCGAGATATGGCAGTTTGAAGGTAAGAAACGCTTGAGAAACTCAAAAATTTCGCAGTTCTGATGCTCGAAACGAATAACTAGAACGGCCTAGGGAAAAAGTACGCATACCGTTGTAATCGGGCGAGTTGCTTCTTTCAGATGCAACAGAAATTTTGCGGATTGGTCAATCCGTTCGCGAGATATGGCAGTTTGGAGGTAAGAAACGCTTGAGAAACTCAAAATTTTCGCAGTTCTGATGCTCGAAACGAATAACTGGAACGGCGTAGGGGAAAAGTACGTATACCGTTGTAATCGGGCAAGTTTCGACTTTCAGATGCAACAGAAATTATGCGGATTGTTCAATCCTTTCCCGAGATATGGCAGTTTGGAGGTAAGAAACGCTTGAGAAACTCAAAATTTTCGCAGTTCTGATGCTCGAAACGAATAACTGGAACGGCCTAGGGGAAAAGTACGCATACCGTTGTAATCGGGCGAGCTGCTTCTTTCAGATGCAACAGAAATTTTGCGAATTGGTCAATCCGTTCGCGAGATATGGCAGTTTGCAGGTAAGAAACGCTTGAGAAACTCTAAAATTTCGCAGTTCTGATGCTCGAAACGAATAACTAGAACGGCCTAGGGGAAAAGTACGAATACCGTTATATAGTAATCGGGCGAGTTTTTACTTTCACATGCAACAGAAATTTTGCGGATTGGTCAATCCGTTCGCGAGATATGGAAGTTTGGAGGTAAGAAACGCTTGAGAAACTCAAAATTTTCGCAGTTCTGATGCTCGAACGAATAACTAGGACGGCCTAGGAGAAAACTACGCATACCGTTGTAATCGGGCGAGTTTCTACTTTCAGATGCAACAGAAACTTTGCTGATTGGTCAATACGTTCGCGAGATATGGCAGTTTGGAGGTAAGAAACGCTTGAGAAACTCAAAATTTTCGCAGTTCTGATGCTCGAAACGAATAACTAGAACGGCCTAGGGGAAAAGTACGCATACCGTTGTAATCGGGCGAGTTTCTACCTTCAGATGCAACAGAAATTTTGCAGATTGGTCAATCCGTTCGCGAGATATGGCAGTTTGGAGGTAAGAAACGCTTGAGAAACTCAAAATTTTCGCAGTTCTGATGCTCGAAAGAATAACTAGAACGGCCTAGGGGAAAAGTACGCAAACCGTTGTAATCGGGCGTGTTTCTACTTTCAGATGCAACAGAAATTTTGCGGATTGGTCAATCCGTTCGCGAGATATGGCAGTTTGGAGGTAAGAAACGCTTGAGGAACTCAAAATTCTCGCAGTTCTGATGCTCGAAACGAATAACTAGAACGGCCTATGGGAAAAGTACGCATACCGTTGTAATCGGGCGAGTTGCTACTTTCAGATGCAACAGAAATTTTGCGGATTGGTCAATCCGTTCGCGAGATATGGCAGTTTGGAGGTAAGAAACGTTTGAGAAACTCAAAATTTTCGCAGTTCTGATGCTCGAAACGAATAACTAGGACGGCCTAGGAGAAAACTACGCATACCGTTGTAATCGGGCGAGTTTCGACTTTCAGATGCAACAGAAATTTTGCGGATTGTTCAATCCTTTCCCGAGATATGGCAGTTTGGAGGTAAGAAACGCTTGAGAAACTCAAAATTTTCGCAGTTCTGATGCTCGAAACGAATAACTGGAACGGCCTAGGGGAAAAGTACGCATACCGTTGTAATCGGGCGAGTAGCTTCTTTCAGATGCAACAGAAATTTTGCGGATTTGTCAATCCGTTCGCGAGATATGGCAGTTTGAAGGTAAGAAACGCTTGAGAAACTCAAAAATTTCGCAGTTCTGATACTCGAAACGAATAACTAGAACGGCCTAGGGGAAAAGTACGCACACCGTTGTAATCGGGCGAGTTTCTACTTTCAGACGCAAAAGAAATTTTGCGGATTGGTCAATCCGTTCGCGAGATATGGCAGTTTGGAGGTAAGAAACGCTTGAGGAACTCAAAATTCTCGCGGTTCTGATGCTCGAAACGAATAACTAGAACGGCCTAGGGGAAAAGTACGCATACCGTTGTAATCGGGCGCGTTTCGACTTTCAGATGCAACAGAAATTTTGCGGGTTGTTCAATCCTTTCCCGAGATATGGCAGTTTGTAGGTAAGAAACGCTTGAGAAACTCAGAATTTTCGCAGTTCTGATGCTCGAAACGAATAAATGGGACGGCCTAGGGGAAAAGTACGCACACCGTTGTAATCGGACGAGTTTCTTCTTTCAGATGCAACAGAAATTTTGCGGACTGGTCAATCCGTTCGCGAGATATGGCAGTTTGGAGGTAAGAAACGCTTGAGAAACTCAAAATTTTCGCAGTTCTGATGCTCGAAACGAATAAATGGGACGGCCTAGGGGAAAAGTACGCATACCGTTGTAATCGGACGAGTTTCTTCTTTCAGATGCAACAGAAATTTTGCGGATTGGTCAATCCGTTCGCGAGATATGGCAGTTTGGAGGTAAGAAACGCTTGAGAAACTCAAAATTTTCGCAGGTCTGATGCTCGAAACGAATAACTAGAACGGCCTAGGGGAAAAGTACGCATACCGTTGTAATCGGGCGAGTTTCTACTTTCAGATGCAACAAAAATTTTGCGGATTGGTCAATCCGTTCGCGAGATATGGCAGTTTGGAGGTAAGAAACGCTTGAGAAACTCAAAATTTTCACGGTTCTGATGCTCGAAACGAATAACTAGAACGGCCTAGGGGAAAAGTACGCATACCGTTGTAATCGGGCGAGTTGCTTCTTTCAGATGCAACAGAAATATTGCGGATTGGTGAATCCGTTCGCGAGATATGGCAGTTTGCAGGTAAGAAACGCTTGAGAAACTCAAAAATTTCGCAGTTCTGATGCTCGAAACGAATAACTAGAACGGCCTAGGGTAAAAGTACGCATACCGTTGTAATGGGGCGAGTTTCTACTTTCAGATGCAACAGAAATTTTGCAGATTGGTCAATCCGTTCGCGAGATATGGCAGTTTGGAGGTAAGAAACGCTTGAGAAACTCAAAATTTTCGCAGTTCTGATGCTCGAAACGAATAACTAGAACGGCCTAGGGGAAAAGTACGCACACCGTTGTAATCGGGCGAGTTGCTTCTTTCAGATGCAACAGAAATTTTGCGGATTGGTCAATCCGTTCGCGAGATATGGCAGTTTGGATGTAAGAAACGCTTGAGAAACTCAAAATTTTCGCAGTTCTGATGCTCGAAACGAATAACTGGAACGGCCTAGGGGAAAAGTACGCATACCGTTGAAATCGGGCGAGTTTCTACTTTCGGATGCAACAGAAATTTTGCAGATTGGTCAATCCGTTCGCGAGATATGGCAGTTTGGAGGTAAGAAACGCTTGAGAAACTCAAAATTTTCGCACTTCTGATGCTCGAAACGAATAACTAGAACGGCCTAGGGGAAAAGTACGCACACCGTTGTAATCGGGCGAGTTTCTACTTTCAGACGCAACAGAAATTTTGCGGATTGGTCAATCTGTTCGCGAGATATGGCAGTTTGGAGGTGAGAAACGCTTGAGGAACTCAAAATTCTCGCTGTTCTGATGCTCGAAACGAATAACTAGAACGGCCTAGGGGAAAAGTACGTATACCGTTGTAATCGGGCGAGTTTCTACTTTCAGACGCAACAGAAATTTTGCGGATTGGTCAATCTGTTCGCGAGATATGGCAGTTTGGAGGTGAGAAACGCTTGAGGAACTCAAAATTCTCGCAGTTCTGATGCTCGAAACGAATAACTAGAACGGCCTAGGGGAAAAGTACGCATACCGTTGTAATCGGGCAAGTTTCGACTTTCAGATGCAACAGAAATTTTGCGGATTGTTCAATCCTTTCCCGAGATATGGCAGTTTGGAGGTAAGAAACGCTTGAGAAACTCAAAATTTTCGCAGTTCTGATGCTCGAAACGAATAACTAGAATGGCCTAGGGGAAAAGTACGCATACCGTTGTAATCGGGCGAGTTTCTTCTTTCAGATGCAACAGAAATTTTGCGGATTGGTCAATCCGTTCGCGAGATATGGCAGTTTGGAGGTAAGAAACGCTTGAGAAACACAAAAATTTCGCAGTTCTGATGCTCGAAACGAATAACTAGAACGGCCTAGGGGAAAAGTACGCATACCGTTGTAATCGGGCGAGTTGCTTCTTTCAGATGCAACAGAAATTTTGCGGATTGGTCAATCCGTTCGCGAGATATGGCAGTTTGGAGGTAAGAAACGCTTGAGAAACTCAAAATTTTCGCAGTTCTGATGCTCGAAACGAATAACTGGAACGGCGTAGGGGAAAAGTACGTATACCTTTGTAATCGGGCAAGTATCGACTTTCAGATGCAACAGAAATTTTGCGGATTGTTCAATCCTTTCCCGAGATATGGCAGTTTGGAGGTAAGAAACGCTTGAGAAACTCAAAATTTTCGCAGTTCTGATGCTAGAAACGAATAACTAGAACGGCCTAGGGGAAAAGTACGCATACCGTTGTAATCGGGCGAGTTTCTTCTTTCAGATTCAATAGAAATTTAGCGGATTGGTCAATCCGTTCGCGAGATATGGCAGTTTGGAGGTAAGAAACGCTTGAGAAACTCAAAAATTTCGCAGTTCTGATGCTCGAAACGAATAACTGGAACGGCCTAGGGGAAAAGTACGCATACCGTTGTAATCGGGCGAGTTTCTTCTTTCAGATGCAACAGAAATTTTGCGGATTGGTCAATCCGTTCGCGAGATATGGCAGTTTGGAGGTAAGAAACGCTTGAGAAACTCAAAAATTTCGCAGTTCTGATGCTCGAAACGAATAACTGGAACGGCCTAGGGGAAAAGTACGCATACCGTTGAAATCGGGCGAGTTTCTACTTTCAGATGCAACAGAAATTTTGCAGATTGGTCAATCCGTTCGCGAGATATGGCAGTTTGGAGGTAAGAAACGCTTGGGAAACTCAAAATTTTCGCAGTTCTGATGCTCGAAACGAATAACTAGAACGGCCTAGGGGAAAAGTATGCACACCGTTGTAATCGGGCGAGTTTCTACTTTCAGACGCAACAGAAATTTTGCGGATTGGTCAATCCGTTCGCGAGATATGGCAGTTTGGAGGTAAGAAACGCTTGAGAAACTCAAAATTTTCGCAGTTCTGATGCTCGAAACGAATAACTAGAACGGCCTAGGGGAAAAGTACGCATACCGTTGTAATCCGGCGAGTTTCTTCTTTCAGGTGCAACAGAAATTTTGCGGATTGGTCAATCCGTTCGCGAGATATGGCAGTTTGGAGGTAAGAAACGTTTGAGAAACTCAAAATTTTCGCAGTCCTGATGCTCGAAACGAATAACTAGGACGGCCTAGGAGAAAGCTACGCATACCGTTGTAATCGGGCGAGTTTCGACTTTCAGATGCAACAGAAATTTTGCGGATTGTTCAATCCTTTCCCGAGATATGGCAGTTTGGAGGTAAGAAACGCTTGAGAAACTCAAAATTTTCGCAGTTCTGATGCTCGAAACGAATAACTGGAACGGCCTAGGGGAAAAGTACGCATACCGTTGTAATCGGGCGAGTAGCTTCTTTCAGATGCAACAGAAATTTTGCGGATTGGCCAATCCGTTCGCGAGATATGGCAGTTTGGAGGTAAGAAACGTTTGAGAAACTCAAAATTTTCGCAGTTCTGATGCTCGAAACGAATAACCAGGACGGCCTAGGAGAAAGCTACGCATACCGTTGTAATCGGGCGAGTTTCGACTTTCAGATGCAACAGAAATTTTGCGGATTGTTCAATCCTTTCCCGAGATATGGCAGTTTGGAGGTAAGAAACGCTTGAGAAACTCAAAATTTTCGCAGTTCTAATGCTCGAAACGAATAACTAGAACGGCCTAGGGGAAAAGTACGCACACCGTTGTAATCGGGCGAGTTTCTACTTTCAGACGCAACAGAAATTTTGCGGATTGGTCAATCCGTTCGCGAGATATGGCAGTTTGGAGGTAAGAAACGCTTGAGAAACTCAAAATTTTCGCAGTTCTGTTGCTCGAAACGAATAACTGGAACGGCGTAGGGGAAAAGTACGCATACCGTTGAAATCGGGCGAGTTTCTACTTTCAGATGCAACAGAAATTTTGCAGATTGGTCAATCCGTTCGCGAGATATGGCAGTTTGGAGGTAAGAAACGCTTGAGAAACTCAAAATTTTCGCAGTTCTGATGCTCGAAACGAATAACTGGAACGGCCTAGGGGAAAAGTACGCATACCGTTGTAATCGGGCGAGTTTCTACTTTCAGATGCAACAAAAATTTTGCGGATTGGTCAATCCGTTCGCGAGATATGGCAGTTTGGAGGTAAGAAACGCTTGAGAAACTCAAAATTTTCGCAGTTCTGATGCTCGAAACGAATAACTAGAACGGCCTAGGGGAAAAGTACGCATACCGTTGTAATCCGGCGAGTTTCTTCTTTCAGGTGCAACAGAAATTTTGCGGATTGGTCAATCCGTTCGCGAGATATGGCAGTTTGGAGGTAAGAAACGTTTGAGAAACTCAAAATTTTCGCAGTTCTGATGCTCGAAACGAATAACTAGGACGGCCTAGGAGAAAGCTACGCATACCGTTGTAATCGGGCGAGTTTCGACTTTCAGATGCAACAGAAATTTTGCGGATTGTTCAATCCTTTCCCGAGATATGGCAGTTTGGAGGTAAGAAACGCTTGAGAAACTCAAAATTTTCGCAGTTCTGATGCTCGAAACGAATAACTGGAACGGCCTAGGGGAAAAGTACGCATACCGTTGTAATCGGGCGAGTAGCTTCTTTCAGATGCAACAGAAATTTTGCGGATTGGTCAATCCGTTCGCGAGATATGGCAGTTTGGAGGTAAGAAACGTTTGAGAAACTCAAAATTTTCGCAGTTCTGATGCTCGAAACGAATAACCAGGACGGCCTAGGAGAAAGCTACGCATACCGTTGTAATCGGGCGAGTTTCGACTTTCAGATGCAACAGAAATTTTGCGGATTGTTCAAACCTTTCCCGAGATATGGCAGTTTGGAGGTAAGAAACGCTTGAGAAACTCAAAATTTTCGCAGTTCTGATGCTCGAAACGAATAACTGGAACGGCCTAGGGGAAAAGTACGCATACCGTTGTAATCGGGCGAGTAGCTTCTTTCAGATGCAACAGAAATTTTGCGGATTGGTCAATCCGTTCGCGAGATATGGCAGTTTGAAGGTAAGAAACGCTTGAGAAACTCAAAAATTTCGCAGTTCTGATACTCGAAACGAATAACTAGAACGGCCTAGGGGAAAAGTACGCACACCGTTGTAATCGGGCGAGTTTCTACTTTCAGACGCAACAGAAATTTTGCGGATTGGTCAATCCGTTCGCGAGATATGGCCGTTTGGAGGTAAGAAATGCTTGAGAAACTCAAAATTTTCGCAGTTCTGATGCTCGAAACGAATAACTAGAACGGCCTAGGGGAAAAGTACGCATACCGTTGTAATCGGACGAGTTTCTTCTTTCAGATGCAGCAGAAATTTTACGGATTGGTCAATCCGTTCGCGAGATATGGCAGTTTGGAGGTAAGAAACGCTTGAGAAACTCAAAAATTTCGCAGTTCTGATGCTCGAAACGAATAACCAGAACGGCCTAGGGGAAAAGTACGCATACCGTTGTAATCGGGCGAGTTTCTACTTTCAGATGCAACAAAAATTTTGCGGATTGGTCAATCCGTTCGCGAGATATGGCAGTTTCGAGGTAAGAAACGCTTGAGAAACTCAAAATTTTCGCAGTTCTGATGCTCGAAACGAATAACTAGAACGGCCTAGGGGAAAAGTACACATACCGTTGTAATCGGGCGAGTTTCTTCTTTCAGGTGCAACAGAAATTTTGCGGATTGGTCAATCCGTTCGCGAGATATGGCAGTTTGGAGGTAAGAAACGTTTGAGAAACTCAAAATTTTCGCAGTTCTGATGCTCGAAACGAATAACTAGGACGGCCTAGGAGAAAGCTACGCATACCGTTGTAATCGGGCGAGTTTCGACTTTCAGATGCAACAGAAATTTTGCGGATTGTTCAATCCTTTCCCGAGATATGGCAGTTTGGAGGTAAGAAACGCTTGAGAAACTCAAAATTTTCGCAGTTCTGATGCTCGAAACGAATAACTGGAACGGCCTAGGGGAAAAGTACGCATACCGTTGTAATCGGGCGAGTAGCTTCTTTCAGATGCAACAGAAATTTTGCGGATTGGTCAATCCGTTCGCGAGATATGGCAGTTTGGAGGTAAGAAACGTTTGAGAAACTCAAAATTTTCACAGTTCTGATGCTCGAAACGAATAACCAGGACGGCCTAGGAGAAAGCTACGCATACCGTTGTAATCGGGCGAGTTTCGACTTTCAGATGCAACAGAAATTTTGCGGATTGTTCAAACCTTTCCCGAGATATGGCAGTTTGGAGGTAAGAAACGCTTGAGAAACTCAAAATTTTCGCAGTTCTGATGCTCGAAACGAATAACTGGAACGGCCTAGGGGAAAAGTACGCATACCGTTGTAATCGGGCGAGTAGCTTCTTTCAGATGCAACAGAAATTTTGCGGATTGGTCAATCCGTTCGCGAGATATGGCAGTTTGAAGGTAAGAAACGCTTGAGAAACTCAAAAATTTCGCAGTTCTGATACTCGAAACGAATAACTAGAACGGCCTAGGGGAAAAGTACGCACACCGTTGTAATCGGGCGAGTTTCTACTTTCAGACGCAACAGAAATTTTGCGGATTGGTCAATCCGTTCGCGAGATATGGCCGTTTGGAGGTAAGAAATGCTTGAGAAACTCAAAATTTTCGCAGTTCTGATGCTCGAAACGAATAACTAGAACGGCCTAGGGGAAAAGTACGCATACCGTTGTAATCGGACGAGTTTCTTCTTTCAGATGCAGCAGAAATTTTACGGATTGGTCAATCCGTTCGCGAGATATGGCAGTTTGGAGGTAAGAAACGCTTGAGAAACTCAAAAATTTCGCAGTTCTGATGCTCGAAACGAATAACCAGAACGGCCTAGGGGAAAAGTACGCATACCTTTGTAATCGGGCGAGTTTCTACTTTCAGATGCAACAAAAATTTTGCGGATTGGTCAATCCGTTCGCGAGATATGGCAGTTTCGAGGTAAGAAACGCTTGAGAAACTCAAAATTTTCGCAGTTCTGATGCTCGAAACGAATAACTAGAACGGCCTAGGGGAAAAGTACACATACCGTTGTAATCGGGCGAGTTTCTTCTTTCAGGTGCAACAGAAATTTTGCGGATTGGTCAATCCGTTCGCGAGATATGGCAGTTTGGAGGTAAGAAACGTTTGAGAAACTCAAAATTTTCGCAGTTCTGATGCTCGAAACGAATAACTAGGACGGCCTAGGAGAAAGCTACGCATACCGTTGTAATCGGGCGAGTTTCGACTTTCAGATGCAACAGAAATTTTGCGGATTGTTCAATCCTTTCCCGAGATATGGCAGTTTGGAGGTAAGAAACGCTTGAGAAACTCAAAATTTTCGCAGTTCTGATGCTCGAAACGAATAACTGGAACGGCCTAGGGGAAAAGTACGCATACCGTTGTAATCGGGCGAGTAGCTTCTTTCAGATGCAACAGAAATTTTGCGGATTGGTCAATCCGTTCGCGAGATATGGCAGTTTGGAGGTAAGAAACGTTTGAGAAACTCAAAATTTTCACAGTTCTGATGCTCGAAACGAATAACCAGGACGGCCTAGGAGAAAGCTACGCATACCGTTGTAATCGGGCGAGTTTCGACTTTCAGATGCAACAGAAATTTTGCGGATTGTTCAATCCTTTCCCGAGATATGGCAGTTTGGAGGTAAGAAACGCTTGAGAAACTCAAAATTTTCGCAGTTCTGATACTCGAAACGAATAACTAGAACGGCCTAGGGGAAAAGTACGCACACCGTTGTAATCGGGCGAGTTTCTACTTTCAGACGCAACAGAAATTTTGCGGATTGGTCAATCCGTTCGCGAGATATGGCCGTTTGGAGGTAAGAAATGCTTGAGAAACTCAAAATTTTCGCAGTTCTGATGCTCGAAACGAATAACTAGAACGGCCTAGGGGAAAAGTACGCATACCGTTGTAATCGGACGAGTTTCTTCTTTCAGATGCAGCAGAAATTTTACGGATTGGTCATTCCGTTCGCGAGATATGGCAGTTTGGAGGTAAGAAACGCTTGAGAAACTCAAAAATTTCGCAGTTCTGATGCTCGAAACGAATAACCAGAACGGCCTAGGGGAAAAGTACGCATACCGTTGTAATCGCGCGCGTTTCGACTTTCAGATGCAACAGAAATTTTGCGGATTGGTCAATCCGTTCGCGAGATATGGTAGTTTGGAGGTAAGAAACGCTTGAGGAACTCAAAATTCTCGCAGTTCTGATGCTCTAAACGAATAACTAGAACGGCCTTAGGGGAAAAGTACGCATACCGTTGTAATCGGGCGAGTTGCTTCTTTCAGACGCAACAGAAATTTTGCGGATTGGTCAATCCGTTCGCGAGATATGGCAGTTTGGAGGTAAGAAACGCTTGAGAAACTCAAAATATTCGCAGTTCTGATGCTCGAAACGAATAACTAGAACGGCCTTAGGGGAAAAGTACGCATACCGTTGTAATCGGGCGAGTTGCTTCTTTCAGACGCAACAGAAATTTTGCGGATTGGTCAATCCGTTCGCGAGATATGGCAGTTTGGAGGTAAGAAACGCTTGAGAAACTCAAAATATTCGCAGTTCTGATGCTCGAAACGAATAACCAGGACGGCCTAGGAGAAAGCTACGCATACCGTTGTAATCGGGCGAGTTTCGACTTTCAGATGCAACAGAAATATTGCGGATTGTTCAATCCTTTCCCGAGATATGGCAGTTTGGAGGTAAGAAACGCTTGAGAAACTCAAAATTTTCGCAGTTCTGATGCTCGAAACGAATAACTGGAACGGCCTAGGGGAAAAGTACGCATACCGTTGTAATCGGGCGAGTTGCTTCTTTCAGATGCAACAGAAATTTTGCGGATTGGTCAATCCGTTCGCGAGATATGGCAGTTTGGAGGTAAGAAACGCTTGAGAAACTCAAAAATTTCGCAGTTCTGATGCTCGAAACGAATAACCAGAACGGCCTAGGGGAAAAGTACGCATACCGTTGTAATCGCGCGCGTTTCGACTTTCAGATGCAACAGAAATTTTGCGGATTGGTCAATCCGTTCGCGAGATATGGTAGTTTGGAGGTAAGAAACGCTTGAGGAACTCAAAATTCTCGCAGTTCTGATGCTCTAAACGAATAACTAGAACGGCCTTAGGGGAAAAGTACGCATACCGTTGTAATCGGGCGAGTTGCTTCTTTCAGACGCAACAGAAATTTTGCGGATTGTTCAAACCTTTCCCGAGATATGGCAGTTTGGATGTAAGAAACGCTTGAGAAACTCAAAATTTTCGCAGTTCTGATGCTCGAAACGAATAAATGGAACGGCCTAGGGGAAAAGTACGCACACCGTTGTAATCGGACGAGTTTCTTCTTTCAGATGAAACAGAAATTTTGCGGATTGGTCAATCCGTTCGCGAGATATGGCAGTTTGGAGGTAAGAAACGCTTGAGAAACTCAAAATTCTCGCAGTTCTGATGCTCGAAACGAATAACTAGAACGGCCTAGGGGAAAAGTATGCATGCCCTTGTAATCGGGCGAGTTTCCACTTTCAGATACAACAGAAATTTTGCGGATTGGTCAATCCGTTCGCGAGATATAGCAGTTTGGAGGTAAGAAACGCTTCAGAAACTCAAAATTTTAGCAGTTCTGATGGTCGAAACGAATAACTAGAACGGCCTAGGAGAAAACTAGGCATACCGTTGTAATCGGGCGAGTTTCTACTTTCAGATGCAACAGAAATTTTGCGGATTGGTCAATCCGTTCCCGAGATATGGCAGTTTGGAGGTAAGATACGCTTGAGAAACTCAAAATTCTCGCAGGTCTGATGCTCGAAACGAATAACTAGAACGGCCTAGGGGAAAAGTACGCATACCGTTGTAATCGGGCGAGTTTCTACTTTCAGATGCAACAGAAATTTTGCGGATTGGTCAATCCGTTCGCGAGATATGGCAGTTTGGAAGTAAGAAACGCTTGAGAAACTCAAAATTTTCGCAGTTCTGATGCTCGAAACGAATAACTGGAACGGCCTAGGGGAAAAGTACGCATACCATTGTAATCGGGCGAGTTTCTACTTTCAGATGCAACAGAAATTTTGCGGATTGGTCAATCGGTTCGCGAGATATGGCAGTTTGGAGGTAAGAAACGCTTGAGAAACTCAAAATTTTCGCAGTTCTGATGCTCGAAACGAATAACTAGAACGGCCTAGGGGAAAAGTACACATACCGTTGTAATCGGGCGAGTTTCTTCTTTCAGGTGCAACAGAAATTTTGCGGATTGGTCAATCCGTTCGCGAGATATGGCAGTTTGGAGGTAAGAAACGTTTGAGAAACTCAAAATTTTCGCAGTTCTGATGCTCGAAACGAATAACTAGGACGGCCTAGGAGAAAGCTACGCATACCGTTGTAATCGGGCGAGTTTCGACTTTCAGATGCAACAGAAATTTTGCGGATTGTTCAATCCTTTCCCGAGATATGGCAGTTTGGAGGTAAGAAACGCTTGAGAAACTCAAAATTTTCGCAGTTCTGATGCTCGAAACGAATAACTGGAACGGCCTAGGGGAAAAGTACGCATACCGTTGTAATCGGGCGAGTAGCTTCTTTCAGATGCAACAGAAATTTTGCGGATTGGTCAATCCGTTCGCGAGATATGGCAGTTTGGAGGTAAGAAACGTTTGAGAAACTCAAAATTTTCACAGTTCTGATGCTCGAAACGAATAACCAGGACGGCCTAGGAGAAAGCTACGCATACCGTTGTAATCGGGCGAGTTTCGACTTTCAGATGCAACAGAAATTTTGCGGATTGTTCAAACCTTTCCCGAGATATGGCAGTTTGGAGGTAAGAAACGCTTGAGAAACTCAAAATTTTCGCAGTTCTGATGCTCGAAACGAATAACTGGAACGGCCTAGGGGAAAAGTACGCATACCGTTGTAATCGGGCGAGTAGCTTCTTTCAGATGCAACAGAAATTTTGCGGATTGGTCAATCCGTTCGCGAGATATGGCAGTTTGAAGGTAAGAAACGCTTGAGAAACTCAAAAATTTCGCAGTTCTGATACTCGAAACGAATAACTAGAACGGCCTAGGGGAAAAGTACGCACACCGTTGTAATCGGGCGAGTTTCTACTTTCAGACGCAACAGAAATTTTGCGGATTGGTCAATCCGTTCGCGAGATATGGCCGTTTGGAGGTAAGAAATGCTTGAGAAACTCAAAATTTTCGCAGTTCTGATGCTCGAAACGAATAACTAGAACGGCCTAGGGGAAAAGTACGCATACCGTTGTAATCGGACGAGTTTCTTCTTTCAGATGCAGCAGAAATTTTACGGATTGGTCAATCCGTTCGCGAGATATGGCAGTTTGGAGGTAAGAAACGCTTGAGAAACTCAAAAATTTCGCAGTTCTGATGCTCGAAACGAATAACCAGAACGGCCTAGGGGAAAAGTACGCATACCTTTGTAATCGGGCGAGTTTCTACTTTCAGATGCAACAAAAATTTTGCGGATTGGTCAATCCGTTCGCGAGATATGGCAGTTTCGAGGTAAGAAACGCTTGAGAAACTCAAAATTTTCGCAGTTCTGATGCTCGAAACGAATAACTAGAACGGCCTAGGGGAAAAGTACACATACCGTTGTAATCGGGCGAGTTTCTTCTTTCAGGTGCAACAGAAATTTTGCGGATTGGTCAATCCGTTCGCGAGATATGGCAGTTTGGAGGTAAGAAACGTTTGAGAAACTCAAAATTTTCGCAGTTCTGATGCTCGAAACGAATAACTAGGACGGCCTAGGAGAAAGCTACGCATACCGTTGTAATCGGGCGAGTTTCGACTTTCAGATGCAACAGAAATTTTGCGGATTGTTCAATCCTTTCCCGAGATATGGCAGTTTGGAGGTAAGAAACGCTTGAGAAACTCAAAATTTTCGCAGTTCTGATGCTCGAAACGAATAACTGGAACGGCCTAGGGGAAAAGTACGCATACCGTTGTAATCGGGCGAGTAGCTTCTTTCAGATGCAACAGAAATTTTGCGGATTGGTCAATCCGTTCGCGAGATATGGCAGTTTGGAGGTAAGAAACGTTTGAGAAACTCAAAATTTTCACAGTTCTGATGCTCGAAACGAATAACCAGGACGGCCTAGGAGAAAGCTACGCATACCGTTGTAATCGGGCGAGTTTCGACTTTCAGATGCAACAGAAATTTTGCGGATTGTTCAATCCTTTCCCGAGATATGGCAGTTTGGAGGTAAGAAACGCTTGAGAAACTCAAAATTTTCGCAGTTCTGATACTCGAAACGAATAACTAGAACGGCCTAGGGGAAAAGTACGCACACCGTTGTAATCGGGCGAGTTTCTACTTTCAGACGCAACAGAAATTTTGCGGATTGGTCAATCCGTTCGCGAGATATGGCCGTTTGGAGGTAAGAAATGCTTGAGAAACTCAAAATTTTCGCAGTTCTGATGCTCGAAACGAATAACTAGAACGGCCTAGGGGAAAAGTACGCATACCGTTGTAATCGGACGAGTTTCTTCTTTCAGATGCAGCAGAAATTTTACGGATTGGTCATTCCGTTCGCGAGATATGGCAGTTTGGAGGTAAGAAACGCTTGAGAAACTCAAAAATTTCGCAGTTCTGATGCTCGAAACGAATAACCAGAACGGCCTAGGGGAAAAGTACGCATACCGTTGTAATCGCGCGCGTTTCGACTTTCAGATGCAACAGAAATTTTGCGGATTGGTCAATCCGTTCGCGAGATATGGTAGTTTGGAGGTAAGAAACGCTTGAGGAACTCAAAATTCTCGCAGTTCTGATGCTCTAAACGAATAACTAGAACGGCCTTAGGGGAAAAGTACGCATACCGTTGTAATCGGGCGAGTTGCTTCTTTCAGACGCAACAGAAATTTTGCGGATTGGTCAATCCGTTCGCGAGATATGGCAGTTTGGAGGTAAGAAACGCTTGAGAAACTCAAAATATTCGCAGTTCTGATGCTCGAAACGAATAACTAGAACGGCCTTAGGGGAAAAGTACGCATACCGTTGTAATCGGGCGAGTTGCTTCTTTCAGACGCAACAGAAATTTTGCGGATTGGTCAATCCGTTCGCGAGATATGGCAGTTTGGAGGTAAGAAACGCTTGAGAAACTCAAAATATTCGCAGTTCTGATGCTCGAAACGAATAACCAGGACGGCCTAGGAGAAAGCTACGCATACCGTTGTAATCGGGCGAGTTTCGACTTTCAGATGCAACAGAAATATTGCGGATTGTTCAATCCTTTCCCGAGATATGGCAGTTTGGAGGTAAGAAACGCTTGAGAAACTCAAAATTTTCGCAGTTCTGATGCTCGAAACGAATAACTGGAACGGCCTAGGGGAAAAGTACGCATACCGTTGTAATCGGGCGAGTTGCTTCTTTCAGATGCAACAGAAATTTTGCGGATTGGTCAATCCGTTCGCGAGATATGGCAGTTTGGAGGTAAGAAACGCTTGAGAAACTCAAAAATTTCGCAGTTCTGATGCTCGAAACGAATAACCAGAACGGCCTAGGGGAAAAGTACGCATACCGTTGTAATCGCGCGCGTTTCGACTTTCAGATGCAACAGAAATTTTGCGGATTGGTCAATCCGTTCGCGAGATATGGTAGTTTGGAGGTAAGAAACGCTTGAGGAACTCAAAATTCTCGCAGTTCTGATGCTCTAAACGAATAACTAGAACGGCCTTAGGGGAAAAGTACGCATACCGTTGTAATCGGGCGAGTTGCTTCTTTCAGACGCAACAGAAATTTTGCGGATTGTTCAAACCTTTCCCGAGATATGGCAGTTTGGATGTAAGAAACGCTTGAGAAACTCAAAATTTTCGCAGTTCTGATGCTCGAAACGAATAAATGGAACGGCCTAGGGGAAAAGTACGCACACCGTTGTAATCGGACGAGTTTCTTCTTTCAGATGAAACAGAAATTTTGCGGATTGGTCAATCCGTTCGCGAGATATGGCAGTTTGGAGGTAAGAAACGCTTGAGAAACTCAAAATTCTCGCAGTTCTGATGCTCGAAACGAATAACTAGAACGGCCTAGGGGAAAAGTATGCATGCCCTTGTAATCGGGCGAGTTTCCACTTTCAGATACAACAGAAATTTTGCGGATTGGTCAATCCGTTCGCGAGATATAGCAGTTTGGAGGTAAGAAACGCTTCAGAAACTCAAAATTTTAGCAGTTCTGATGGTCGAAACGAATAACTAGAACGGCCTAGGAGAAAACTAGGCATACCGTTGTAATCGGGCGAGTTTCTACTTTCAGATGCAACAGAAATTTTGCGGATTGGTCAATCCGTTCCCGAGATATGGCAGTTTGGAGGTAAGATACGCTTGAGAAACTCAAAATTCTCGCAGGTCTGATGCTCGAAACGAATAACTAGAACGGCCTAGGGGAAAAGTACGCATACCGTTGTAATCGGGCGAGTTTCTACTTTCAGATGCAACAGAAATTTTGCGGATTGGTCAATCCGTTCGCGAGATATGGCAGTTTGGAAGTAAGAAACGCTTGAGAAACTCAAAATTTTCGCAGTTCTGATGCTCGAAACGAATAACTGGAACGGCCTAGGGGAAAAGTACGCATACCATTGTAATCGGGCGAGTTTCTACTTTCAGATGCAACAGAAATTTTGCGGATTGGTCAATCGGTTCGCGAGATATGGCAGTTTGGAGGTAAGAAACGCTTGAGAAACTCAAAATTTTCGCAGTTCTGATGCTCGAAACGAATAACTAGAACGGCCAAGGGGAAAAGTACGCATACCGCTGTAATCGGGCGTGTTTCTACTTTCAGATGCAACAGAAATTTTGCGGATTGGTCAATCCGTTCCCGAGATATGGCAGTTTGGAGGTAAGATACGCTTGAGAAACTCAAAATTCTCGCAGTTCTGATGCTCGAAACGAATAACTAGAACGGCCTAGGGGAAAAGTATGCATACCGTTGTAATCGGGCGAGTTTCCACTTTCAGATACAACAGAAATTTTGGGGATTGGTCAATCCGTTCCCGAGATATGGCAGTTTGGAGGTAAGAAACGCTTGAGAAACTCAAAATTTTCGCAGTTCTGATGCTCGAAACGAATAAATGGAACGGCCTAGGGGAAAAGTACGCACACCGTTGTAATCGGACGAGTTTCTTCTTTCAGATGCAACAGAAATTTTGCGGATTGGTCAATCCGTTCGCGAGATATGGCAGTTTGGAGGTAAGAAACGCTTGAGAAACTCAAAATTTTCGCAGTTCTGATGCTCGAAACGAATAACTGGAACGGCCTAGGGGAAAAGTACGCATACCGTTGTAATCGGGCGAGCTGCTTCTTTCAGATGCAACAGAAATTTTGCGAATTGGTCAATCCGTTCGCGAGATATGGCAGTTTGCAGGTAAGAAACGCTTGAGAAACTCAAAAATTTCGCAGTTCTGATGCTCGAAACGAATAACTAGAACGGCCTAGGGGAAAAGTACGCATACCGTTGTAATGGGGCGAGTTTCTACTTTCAGATGCAACAGAAATTTTGCAGATTGGTCAATCCGTTCGCGAGATATGGCAGTTTGGAGGTAAGAAACGCTTGAGAAACTCAAAATTTTCGCAGTTCTGATGCTCGAAACGAATAAATGGAACGGCCTAGGGGAAAAGTACGCACACCGTTGTAATCGGACGAGTTTCTTCATTCAGATGCAACAGAAATTTTGCGGATTGGTCAATCCGTTCGCGAGATATGGCAGTTTGCAGGTAAGAAACGCTTGAGAAACTCAAAAATTTCGCAGTTCTGATGCTCGAAACGAATAACTAGAACGGCCTAGGGGAAAAGTACGCATACCGTTGTAATCGGGCGCGTTTCGACTTTCAGATGCAACAGAAATTTTGCGGATTGTTCAATCCTTTCCCGAGATATGGCAGTTTGGAGGTAAGAAACGCTTGAGAAACTCAAAATTTTCGCAGTTCTGATGCTCGAAACGAATAAATGGAACGGCCTAGGGGAAAAGTACGCACACCGTTGTAATCGGACGAGTTTCTTTTTTCAGATGAAACAGAAATTTTGCGGATTGGTCAATCCGTTCGCGAGATATGGCAGTTTGGAGGTAAGAAACGCTTGAGAAACTCAAAATTTTCGCAGTTCTGATGCTCGAAACGAATAACTGGAACGGCCTAGGGGAAAAGTACGCATACCGTTGTAATCGGGCGAGCTGCTTCTTTCAGATGCAACAGAAATTTTGCGAATTGGTCAATCCGTTCGCGAGATATGGCAGTTTGCAGGTAAGAAACGCTTGAGAAACTCAAAAATTTCGCAGTTCTGATGCTCGAAACGAATAACTAGAACGGCCTAGGGGAAAAGTACGCATACCGTTGTAATGGGGCGAGTTTCTACTTTCAGATGCAACAGAAATTTTGCAGATTGGTCAATCCGTTCGCGAGATATGGCAGTTTGGAGGTAAGAAACGCTTGAGAAACTCAAAATTTTCGCAGTTCTGATGCTCGAAACGAATAACTAGAACGGCCTAGGGGAAAAGTACGCACACCGTTGTAATCGGGCGAGTTGCTTCTTTCAGATGCAACAGAAATTTTGCGGATTGGTCAATCCGTTCGCGAGATATGGCAGTTTGGAGGTAAGAAACGCTTGAGAAACTCAAAATTTTCGCAGTTCTGATGCTCGAAACGAATAACTAGAACGGCCTAGGGGAAAAGTACGCACACCGTTGTAATCGGGCGAGTTGCTTCTTTCAGATGCAAGAGAAATTTTGCGGATTGGTCAATCCGTTCGCGAGATATGGCAGTTTGAAGGTAAGAAACGCTTGAGAAACTCAAAAATTTCGCAGTTCCGATGCTCGAAACGAATAACTAGAACGGCCTAGGGGAAAAGTACGCATACCGTTGTAATCGGGCGAGTTGCTTCTTTCAGATGCAACAGAAATTTTGCGGATTGATCAATCCGTTCGCGAGATATGGCAGTTTGAAGGTAAGAAACGCTTGAGAAACTCAAAAATTTCGCAGTTCTGATGCTCGAAACGAATAACTAGAACGGCCTAGGAGAAAACTACGCACACCGTTGTAATCGGGCGAGTAGCTTCTTTCAGATGCAACAGAAATTTTGCGGATTGGTCAATCCTTTCGCGAGATATGGCAGTTTGAATGTAAGAAACGCTTGAGAAACTCAAAAATTTCGCAGTTCTGATGCTCGAAACGAATAACTAGAACGGCCTAGGGGAAAAGTACGCACACCGTTCTAATCGGGCGAGTTTCTACTTTCAGATGCAACAGAAATTTTGCGGATTGGTCAATCCGTTCGCGAGATATGGCAGTTTGAACTTAAGGAACGCTTGAGAAACTCAAAAATTTCGCAGTTCTGATGCTCGAAACGAATTACTAGAACGGCCTAGGGGAAAAGTACGCATACCGTTGTAATCGGGCGAGTTTCTACTTTCAGATGCAACAGAAATTTTGCGGATTGGTCAATCCGTTCGCGAGATATGGCATTTTGGAGGTAAGAAACGCTTGAGAAACTCAAAATTTTCGCAGTTCTGATGCTTGAAACGAATAACTAGAACGGCCTAGGGGAAAAGTACGCACACCGTTGTAATCGGGCGAGTCGCTTCTTTCAGATGCAACAGAAATTTTGCGGATTGTTCAATCCTTTCCCGAGATATGGCAGTTTGGATGTAAGAAACGCTCGAGAAACTCAAAATTTTCGCAGTTCTGATGCTTGAAACGAATAACTAGAACGGCCTAGGGGAAATGTACGCATACCGTTGTAATCGGGCGAGTTGCTTCTTTCAGATGCAACAGAAATTTTGCGGATTGGTCAATCCTTTCGCGAGATATGGCAGTTTGGAGGTTAGAAACGCTTGAGAAACTCAAAATTTTCGCAGTTCTGATGCTCGAAACGAATAACTAGAACGGCCTAGGAGAAAACTACGCATACCGTTGTAATCGGGCGAGTAGCTTCTTTCAGATGCAACAGAAATTTTGCGGATTGGTCAATCCTTTCGCGAGATATGGCAGTTTGAATGTAAGAAACGCTTGAGAAACTCAAAAATTTCGCAGTTCTGATGCTCGAAACGAATAACTAGAACGGCCTAGAGGAAAAGTACGCACACCGTTCTAATCGGGCGAGTTTCTACTTTCAGATGCAACAGAAATTTTGCGGATTGGTCAATCCGTTCGCGAGATATGGCAGTTTGGAGGTAAGAAACGCTTGAGAAACTCAAAATTTTCGCAGTTCTGATGCTTGAAACGAATAACTAGAACGGCCTAGGGGAAAAGTACGCACACCGTTGTAATCGGGCGAGTTGCTTCTTTCAGATGCAACAGAAATTTTGCGGATTGTTCAATCCTTTCCCGAGATATGGCAGTTTGGATGTAAGAAACGCTCGAGAAACTCAAAATTTTCGCAGTTCTGATGCTCGAAACGAATTACTAGAACGGCCTAGGGGAAAAGTACGCATACCGTTGTAATCGGGCGAGTAGCTTCTTTCAGATGCAACAGAAATTTTGCGGATTGGTCAATCCGTTCGCGAGATATGGCAGTTTGGAGGTAAGAAACGCTTGAGAAACTCAAAATTTTCGCAGTTCTGATGCTCGAAACGAATAACTGGAACGGCGTAGGGGAAAAGTACGTATACCGTTGTAATCGGGCAAGTTTCGACTTTCAGATGCAACAGAAATTTTGCGGATTGTTCAATCCTTTCCCGAGATATGGCAGTTTGGAGGTAAGAAACGCTTGAGAAACTCAAAATTTTCGCAGTTCTGATGCTCGAAACGAATAACTGGAACGGCCTAGGGGAAAAGTACGCATACCGTTGTAATCGGGCGAGCTGCTTCTTTCAGATGCAACAGAAATTTTGCGAATTGGTCAATCCGTTCGCGAGATATGGCAGTTTGCAGGTAAGAAACGCTTGAGAAACTCAAAAATTTCGCAGTTCTGATGCTCGAAACGAATAACTAGAACGGCCTAGGGGAAAAGTACGCATACCGTTGTAATGGGGCGAGTTTCTACTTTCAGATGCAACAGAAATTTTGCAGATTGGTCAATCCGTTCGCGAGATATGGCAGTTTGGAGGTAAGAAACGCTTGAGAAACTCAAAATTTTCGCAGTTCTGATGCTCGAAACGAATAAATGGAACGGCCTAGGGGAAAAGTACGCACACCGTTGTAATCGGACGAGTTTCTTCATTCAGATGCAACAGAAATTTTGCGGATTGGTCAATCCGTTCGCGAGATATGGCAGTTTGCAGGTAAGAAACGCTTGAGAAACTCAAAAATTTCGCAGTTCTGATGCTCGAAACGAATAACTAGAACGGCCTAGGGGAAAAGTACGCATACCGTTGTAATCGGGCGCGTTTCGACTTTCAGATGCAACAGAAATTTTGCGGATTGTTCAATCCTTTCCCGAGATATGGCAGTTTGGAGGTAAGAAACGCTTGAGAAACTCAAAATTTTCGCAGTTCTGATGCTCGAAACGAATAAATGGAACGGCCTAGGGGAAAAGTACGCACACCGTTGTAATCGGACGAGTTTCTTCTTTCAGATGAAACAGAAATTTTGCGGATTGGTCAATCCGTTCGCGAGATATGGCAGTTTGGAGGTAAGAAACGCTTGAGAAACTCAAAATTTTCGCAGTTCTGATGCTCGAAACGAATAACTGGAACGGCCTAGGGGAAAAGTACGCATACCGTTGTAATCGGGCGAGCTGCTTCTTTCAGATGCAACAGAAATTTTGCGAATTGGTCAATCCGTTCGCGAGATATGGCAGTTTGCAGGTAAGAAACGCTTGAGAAACTCAAAAATTTCGCAGTTCTGATGCTCGAAACGAATAACTAGAACGGCCTAGGGGAAAAGTACGCATACCGTTGTAATGGGGCGAGTTTCTACTTTCAGATGCAACAGAAATTTTGCAGATTGGTCAATCCGTTCGCGAGATATGGCAGTTTGGAGGTAAGAAACGCTTGAGAAACTCAAAATTTTCGCAGTTCTGATGCTCGAAACGAATAACTAGAACGGCCTAGGGGAAAAGTACGCACACCGTTGTAATCGGGCGAGTTGCTTCTTTCAGATGCAACAGAAATTTTGCGGATTGGTCAATCCGTTCGCGAGATATGGCAGTTTGGAGGTAAGAAACGCTTGAGAAACTCAAAATTTTCGCAGTTCTGATGCTCGAAACGAATAACTAGAACGGCCTAGGGGAAAAGTACGCACACCGTTGTAATCGGGCGAGTTGCTTCTTTCAGATGCAAGAGAAATTTTGCGGATTGGTCAATCCGTTCGCGAGATATGGCAGTTTGAAGGTAAGAAACGCTTGAGAAACTCAAAAATTTCGCAGTTCCGATGCTCGAAACGAATAACTAGAACGGCCTAGGGGAAAAGTACGCATACCGTTGTAATCGGGCGAGTTGCTTCTTTCAGATGCAACAGAAATTTTGCGGATTGATCAATCCGTTCGCGAGATATGGCAGTTTGAAGGTAAGAAACGCTTGAGAAACTCAAAAATTTCGCAGTTCTGATGCTCGAAACGAATAACTAGAACGGCCTAGGAGAAAACTACGCACACCGTTGTAATCGGGCGAGTAGCTTCTTTCAGATGCAACAGAAATTTTGCGGATTGGTCAATCCTTTCGCGAGATATGGCAGTTTGAATGTAAGAAACGCTTGAGAAACTCAAAAATTTCGCAGTTCTGATGCTCGAAACGAATAACTAGAACGGCCTAGGGGAAAAGTACGCACACCGTTCTAATCGGGCGAGTTTCTACTTTCAGATGCAACAGAAATTTTGCGGATTGGTCAATCCGTTCGCGAGATATGGCAGTTTGAACTTAAGGAACGCTTGAGAAACTCAAAAATTTCGCAGTTCTGATGCTCGAAACGAATTACTAGAACGGCCTAGGGGAAAAGTACGCATACCGTTGTAATCGGGCGAGTTTCTACTTTCAGATGCAACAGAAATTTTGCGGATTGGTCAATCCGTTCGCGAGATATGGCATTTTGGAGGTAAGAAACGCTTGAGAAACTCAAAATTTTCGCAGTTCTGATGCTTGAAACGAATAACTAGAACGGCCTAGGGGAAAAGTACGCACACCGTTGTAATCGGGCGAGTCGCTTCTTTCAGATGCAACAGAAATTTTGCGGATTGTTCAATCCTTTCCCGAGATATGGCAGTTTGGATGTAAGAAACGCTCGAGAAACTCAAAATTTTCGCAGTTCTGATGCTTGAAACGAATAACTAGAACGGCCTAGGGGAAATGTACGCATACCGTTGTAATCGGGCGAGTTGCTTCTTTCAGATGCAACAGAAATTTTGCGGATTGGTCAATCCTTTCGCGAGATATGGCAGTTTGGAGGTTAGAAACGCTTGAGAAACTCAAAATTTTCGCAGTTCTGATGCTCGAAACGAATAACTAGAACGGCCTAGGAGAAAACTACGCATACCGTTGTAATCGGGCGAGTAGCTTCTTTCAGATGCAACAGAAATTTTGCGGATTGGTCAATCCTTTCGCGAGATATGGCAGTTTGAATGTAAGAAACGCTTGAGAAACTCAAAAATTTCGCAGTTCTGATGCTCGAAACGAATAACTAGAACGGCCTAGGGGAAAAGTACGCACACCGTTCTAATCGGGCGAGTTTCTACTTTCAGATGCAACAGAAATTTTGCGGATTGGTCAATCCGTTCGCGAGATATGGCAGTTTGGAGGTAAGAAACGCTTGAGAAACTCAAAATTTTCGCAGTTCTGATGCTTGAAACGAATAACTAGAACGGCCTAGGGGAAAAGTACGCACACCGTTGTATTCGGGCGAGTTGCTTCTTTCAGATGCAACAGAAATTTTGCGGATTGTTCAATCCTTTCCCGAGATATGGCAGTTTGGATGTAAGAAACGCTCGAGAAACTCAAAATTTTCGCAGTTCTGATGCTCGAAACGAATTACTAGAACGGCCTAGGGGAAAAGTACGCATACCGTTGTAATCGGGCGAGTAGCTTCTTTCAGATGCAACAGAAATTTTGCGGATTGGTCAATCCGTTCGCGAGATATGGCAGTTTGGAGGTAAGAAACGCTTGAGAAACTCAAAATTTTCGCAGTTCTGATGCTCGAAACGAATAACTGGAACGGCGTAGGGGAAAAGTACGTATACCGTTGTAATCGGGCAAGTTTCGACTTTCAGATGCAACAGAAATTTTGCGGATTGTTCAATCCTTTCCCGAGATATGGCAGTTTGGAGGTAAGAAACGCTTGAGAAACTCAAAATTTTCGCAGTTCTGATGCTCGAAACGAATAACTGGAACGGCCTAGGGGAAAAGTACGCATACCGTTGTAATCGGGCGAGCTGCTTCTTTCAGATGCAACAGAAATTTTGCGAATTGGTCAATCCGTTCGCGAGATATGGCAGTTTGCAGGTAAGAAACGCTTGAGAAACTCAAAAATTTCGCAGTTCTGATGCTCGAAACGAATAACTAGAACGGCCTAGGGGAAAAGTACGCATACCGTTGTAATGGGGCGAGTTTCTACTTTCAGATGCAACAGAAATTTTGCAGATTGGTCAATCCGTTCGCGAGATATGGCAGTTTGGAGGTAAGAAACGCTTGAGAAACTCAAAATTTTCGCAGTTCTGATGCTCGAAACGAATAACTAGAACGGCCTAGGGGAAAAGTACGCATACCGTTGTAATCGGGCGAGTTTCTTCTTTCAGATGCAACAGAAATTTTGCGGATTGGTCAATCCGTTCGCGAGATATGGCAGTTTGGAGGTAAGAAACGCTTGAGAAACTCAAAAATTTCGCAGTTCTGATGCTCGAAACGAATAACTAGAACGGCCTAGGGGAAAAGTACGCATACCGTTGTAATCGGGCGAGTTTCTTCTTTCAATGCAACAGAAATTTTGCGGATTGGTCAATCCGTTCGCGAGATATGGCAGTTTGGAGGTAAGAAACGCTTGAGAAACTCAAAAATTTCGCAGTTCTGATGCTCGAAACGAATAACTGGAACGGCCTAGGGGAAAAGTACGCATACCGTTGAAATCGGGCGAGTTTCTACTTTCAGATGCAACAGAAATTTTGCAGATTGGTCAATCCGTTCGCGAGATATGGCAGTTTGGAGGTAGGAAACGCTTGAGAAACTCAAAATTTTCGCAGTTCTGATGCTCGAAACGAATAACTAGAACGGCCTAGGGGAAAAGTACGCACACCGTTGTAATCGGGCGAGTTTCTACTTTCAGACGCAAAAGAAATTTTGCGGATTGGTCAATCTGTTCGCGAGATATGGCAGTTTGGAGGTGAGAAACGCTTGAGGAACTCAAAATTCTCGCAGTTCTGATGCTCGAAACGAATAACTAGAACGGCCTAGGGGAAAAGTACGCATACCGTTGTAATCGGGCAAGTTTCGACTTTGAGATGCAACAGAAATTTTGCGGATTGTTCAATCCTTTCCCGAGATATGGCAGTTTGGAGGTAAGAAACGCTTGAGAAACTCAAAATTTTCGCAGTTCTGATGCTCGAAACGAATAACTAGAACGGCCTAGGGGAAAAGTACGCATACCGTTGTAATCGGGCGAGTTTCTTCTTTCAGATGCAACAGAAATTTTGCGGATTGGTCAATCCGTTCGCGAGATATGGCAGTTTGGAGGTAAGAAACGCTTGAGAAACTCAAAAATTTCGCAGTTCTGATGCTCGAAACGAATAACTAGAACGGCCTAGGGGAAAAGTACGCATACCGTTGTAATCGGGCGAGTTGCTTCTTTCAGATGCAACAGAAATTTTGCAGATTGGTCAATCCGTTCGCGAGGTATGGCAGTTTGGAGGTAAGAAACGCTTGAGAAACTCAAAATTTTCGCAGTTCTGATGCTCGAAACGAATAACTGGAACGGCGTAGGGGAAAAGTACGTATACCGTTGTAATCGGGCAAGTTTCGACTTTCAGATGCAACAGAAATTTTGCGGATTGTTCAATCCTTTCCCGAGATATGGCAGTTTGGAGGTAAGAAACGCTTGAGAAACTCAAAATTTTCGCAGTTCTGATGCTCGAAACGAATAACTAGAAGGGCCTAGGGGAAAAGTACGCATACCGTTGTAATCGGGCGAGTTTCTTCTTTCAGATTCAATAGAAATTTTGCGGATTGGTCAATCCGTTCGCGAGATATGGCAGTTTGGAGGTAAGAAACGCTTGAGAAACTCAAAAATTTCGCAGTTCTGATGCTCGAAACGAATAACTAGAACGGCCTAGGGGAAAAGTACCCATACCGTTGTAATCGGGCGAGTTTCTTCTTTCAGATGCAACAGAAATTTTGCGGATTGGTCAATCCGTTCGCGAGATATGGCAGTTTGGAGGTAAGAAACGCTTGAGAAACTCAAAAATTTCGCAGTTCTGATGCTCGAAACGAATAACTAGAACGGCCTAGGGGAAAAGTACGCACACCGTTCTAATCGGGCGAGTTTCTACTTTCAGATGCAACAGAAATTTTGCGGATTGGTCAATCCGTTCGCGAGATATGGCAGTTTGGAGGTAAGAAACGCTTGAGAAACTCAAAATTTTCGCAGTTCTGATGCTTGAAACGAATAACTAGAACGGCCTAGGGGAAAAGTACGCACACCGTTGTATTCGGGCGAGTTGCTTCTTTCAGATGCAACAGAAATTTTGCGGATTGTTCAATCCTTTCCCGAGATATGGCAGTTTGGATGTAAGAAACGCTCGAGAAACTCAAAATTTTCGCAGTTCTGATGCTCGAAACGAATTACTAGAACGGCCTAGGGGAAAAGTACGCATACCGTTGTAATCGGGCGAGTAGCTTCTTTCAGATGCAACAGAAATTTTGCGGATTGGTCAATCCGTTCGCGAGATATGGCAGTTTGGAGGTAAGAAACGCTTGAGAAACTCAAAATTTTCGCAGTTCTGATGCTCGAAACGAATAACTGGAACGGCGTAGGGGAAAAGTACGTATACCGTTGTAATCGGGCAAGTTTCGACTTTCAGATGCAACAGAAATTTTGCGGATTGTTCAATCCTTTCCCGAGATATGGCAGTTTGGAGGTAAGAAACGCTTGAGAAACTCAAAATTTTCGCAGTTCTGATGCTCGAAACGAATAACTGGAACGGCCTAGGGGAAAAGTACGCATACCGTTGTAATCGGGCGAGCTGCTTCTTTCAGATGCAACAGAAATTTTGCGAATTGGTCAATCCGTTCGCGAGATATGGCAGTTTGCAGGTAAGAAACGCTTGAGAAACTCAAAAATTTCGCAGTTCTGATGCTCGAAACGAATAACTAGAACGGCCTAGGGGAAAAGTACGCATACCGTTGTAATGGGGCGAGTTTCTACTTTCAGATGCAACAGAAATTTTGCAGATTGGTCAATCCGTTCGCGAGATATGGCAGTTTGGAGGTAAGAAACGCTTGAGAAACTCAAAATTTTCGCAGTTCTGATGCTCGAAACGAATAACTAGAACGGCCTAGGGGAAAAGTACGCATACCGTTGTAATCGGGCGAGTTTCTTCTTTCAGATGCAACAGAAATTTTGCGGATTGGTCAATCCGTTCGCGAGATATGGCAGTTTGGAGGTAAGAAACGCTTGAGAAACTCAAAAATTTCGCAGTTCTGATGCTCGAAACGAATAACTAGAACGGCCTAGGGGAAAAGTACGCATACCGTTGTAATCGGGCGAGTTTCTTCTTTCAATGCAACAGAAATTTTGCGGATTGGTCAATCCGTTCGCGAGATATGGCAGTTTGGAGGTAAGAAACGCTTGAGAAACTCAAAAATTTCGCAGTTCTGATGCTCGAAACGAATAACTGGAACGGCCTAGGGGAAAAGTACGCATACCGTTGAAATCGGGCGAGTTTCTACTTTCAGATGCAACAGAAATTTTGCAGATTGGTCAATCCGTTCGCGAGATATGGCAGTTTGGAGGTAGGAAACGCTTGAGAAACTCAAAATTTTCGCAGTTCTGATGCTCGAAACGAATAACTAGAACGGCCTAGGGGAAAAGTACGCACACCGTTGTAATCGGGCGAGTTTCTACTTTCAGACGCAAAAGAAATTTTGCGGATTGGTCAATCTGTTCGCGAGATATGGCAGTTTGGAGGTGAGAAACGCTTGAGGAACTCAAAATTCTCGCAGTTCTGATGCTCGAAACGAATAACTAGAACGGCCTAGGGGAAAAGTACGCATACCGTTGTAATCGGGCAAGTTTCGACTTTGAGATGCAACAGAAATTTTGCGGATTGTTCAATCCTTTCCCGAGATATGGCAGTTTGGAGGTAAGAAACGCTTGAGAAACTCAAAATTTTCGCAGTTCTGATGCTCGAAACGAATAACTAGAACGGCCTAGGGGAAAAGTACGCATACCGTTGTAATCGGGCGAGTTTCTTCTTTCAGATGCAACAGAAATTTTGCGGATTGGTCAATCCGTTCGCGAGATATGGCAGTTTGGAGGTAAGAAACGCTTGAGAAACTCAAAAATTTCGCAGTTCTGATGCTCGAAACGAATAACTAGAACGGCCTAGGGGAAAAGTACGCATACCGTTGTAATCGGGCGAGTTGCTTCTTTCAGATGCAACAGAAATTTTGCAGATTGGTCAATCCGTTCGCGAGGTATGGCAGTTTGGAGGTAAGAAACGCTTGAGAAACTCAAAATTTTCGCAGTTCTGATGCTCGAAACGAATAACTGGAACGGCGTAGGGGAAAAGTACGTATACCGTTGTAATCGGGCAAGTTTCGACTTTCAGATGCAACAGAAATTTTGCGGATTGTTCAATCCTTTCCCGAGATATGGCAGTTTGGAGGTAAGAAACGCTTGAGAAACTCAAAATTTTCGCAGTTCTGATGCTCGAAACGAATAACTAGAAGGGCCTAGGGGAAAAGTACGCATACCGTTGTAATCGGGCGAGTTTCTTCTTTCAGATTCAATAGAAATTTTGCGGATTGGTCAATCCGTTCGCGAGATATGGCAGTTTGGAGGTAAGAAACGCTTGAGAAACTCAAAAATTTCGCAGTTCTGATGCTCGAAACGAATAACTAGAACGGCCTAGGGGAAAAGTACCCATACCGTTGTAATCGGGCGAGTTTCTTCTTTCAGATGCAACAGAAATTTTGCGGATTGGTCAATCCGTTCGCGAGATATGGCAGTTTGGAGGTAAGAAACGCTTGAGAAACTCAAAAATTTCGCAGTTCTGATGCTCGAAACGAATAACTGGAACGGCCTAGGGGAAAAGTACGCATACCGTTGAAATCGGGCGAGTTTCTACTTTCAGATGCAACAGAAATTTTGCAGATTGGTCAATCCGTTCGCGAGATATGGCAGTTTGGAGGTAAGAAACGTTTGAGAAACTCAAAATTTTCGCAGTTCTGATGCTCGAAACGAATAACTAGAACGGCCTAGGGGAAAAGTACGCACACCGTTGTAATCGGGCGAGTTTCTACTTTCAGACGCAACAGAAATTTTGCGGATTGGTCAATCTGTTCGCGAGATATGGCAGTTTGGAGGTGAGAAACGCTTGAGGAACTCAAAATTCTCGCAGTTCTGATGCTCGAAAAGAATAACTAGAACGGCCTAGGGGAAAAGTACGCATACCGTTGTAATCGGGCAAGTTTCGACTTTCAGATGCAACAGAAATTTTGCGGATTGGTCAACCCGTTCGCGAGATATGGCAGTTTGGAGGTAAGAAACGCTTGAGAAACTCAAAATTTTCGCAGTTCTGTTGCTCGAAACGAATAACTGGAACGGCGTAGGGGAAAAGTACCCATACCGTTGAAATCGGGCGAGTTTCTACTTTCAGATGCAACAGAAATTTTGCAGATTGGTCAATCCGTTCGCGAGATATGGCAGTTTGGAGGTAAGAAACGCTTGAGAAACTCAAAATTTTCGCAGTTCTGATGCTCGAAAGAATAACTAGAACGGCCTAGGGGAAAAGTACGCAAACCGTTGTAATCGGGCGAGTTTCTTCTTTCAGATGCAACAGAAATTTTGCGGATTGGTCAATCCGTTCGCGAGATATGGCAGTTTGGAGGTAAGAAACGCTTGAGGAACTCAAAATTCTCGCAGTTCTGATGCTCGAAACGAATAACTAGAACGGCCTATGGGAAAAGTACGCATACCGTTGTAATCGGGCGAGTTGCTACTTTCAGATGCAACAGAAATTTTGCGGATTGGTCAATCCGTTCGCGAGATATGGCAGTTTGGAGGTAAGAAACGTTTGAGAAACTCAAAATTTTCGCAGTTCTGATGCTCGAAACGAATAACTAGGACGGCCTAGGAGAAAACTACGCATACCGTTGTAATCGGGCGAGTTTCGACTTTCAGATGCAACAGAAATTTTGCGGATTGTTCAATCCTTTCCCGAGATATGGCAGTTTGGAGGTAAGAAACGCTTGAGAAACTCAAAATTTTCGCTGTTCTGATGCTCGAAACGAATAACTGGAACGGCCTAGGGGAAAAGTACGCATACCGTTGTAATCGGGCGAGTAGCTTCTTTCAGATGCAACAGAAATTTTGCGGATTTGTCAATCCGTTCGCGAGATATGGCAGTTTGAAGGTAAGAAACGCTTGAGAAACTCAAAAATTTCGCAGTTCTGATACTCGAAACGAATAACTAGAACGGCCTAGGGGAAAAGTACGCACACCGTTGTAATCGGGCGAGTTTCTACTTTCAGACGCAAAAGAAATTTTGCGGATTGGTCAATCCGTTCGCGAGATATGGCAGTTTGGAGGTAAGAAACGCTTGAGGAACTCAAAATTCTCGCAGTTCTGATGCTCGAAACGAATAACTAGAACGGCCTAGGGGAAAAGTACGCATACCGTTGTAATCGGGCGAGTTTCTACTTTCAGATGCAACAAAAATTTTGCGGATTGGTCAATCCGTTCGCGAGATATGGCAGTTTGGAGGTAAGAAACGCTTGAGAAACTCAAAATTTTCACAGTTCTGATGCTCGAAACGAATAACTAGAACGGCCTAGGGGAAAAGTACGCATACCGTTGTAATCGGGCGAGTTGCTTCTTTCAGATGCAACAGAAATATTGCGGATTGGTGAATCCGTTCGCGAGATATGGCAGTTTGAAGGTAAGAAACGCTTGAGAAACTCAAAAATTTCGCAGTTCTGATGCTCGAAACGAATAACTAGAACGGCCTAGGGAAAAAGTACGCATACCGTTGTAATCGGGCGAGTTGCTTCTTTCAGATGCAACAGAAATTTTGCGGATTGGTCAATCCGTTCGCGAGATATGGCAGTTTGGAGGTAAGAAACGCTTGAGAAACTCAAAATTTTCGCAGTTCTGATGCTCGAAACGAATAACTAGAACGGCCTAGGGGAAAAGTACGCATACCGTTGTAATCGGGCGCGTTTCGACTTTCAGATGCAACAGAAATTTTGCGGGTTGTTCAATCCTTTCCCGAGATATGGCAGTTTGTAGGTAAGAAACGCTTGAGAAACTCAAAATTTTCGCAGTTCTGATGCTCGAAACGAATAAATGGGACGGCCTAGGGGAAAAGTACGCACACCGTTGTAATCGGACGAGTTTCTTCTTTCAGATGCAACAGAAATTTTGCGGACTGGTCAATCCGTTCGCGAGATATGGCAGTTTGGAGGTAAGAAACGCTTGAGAAACTCAAAATTTTCGCAGTTCTGATGCTCGAAACGAATAAATGGGACGGCCTAGGGGAAAAGTACGCATACCGTTGTAATCGGACGAGTTTCTTCTTTCAGATGCAACAGAAATTTTGCGGATTGGTCAATCCGTTCGCGAGATATGGCAGTTTGGAGGTAAGAAACGCTTGAGAAACTCAAAATTTTCGCAGGTCTGATGCTCGAAACGAATAACTAGAACGGCCTAGGGGAAAAGTACGCATACCGTTGTAATCGGGCGAGTTTCTACTTTCAGATGCAACAAAAATTTTGCGGATTGGTCAATCCGTTCGCGAGATATGGCAGTTTGGAGGTAAGAAACGCTTGAGAAACTCAAAATTTTCACAGTTCTGATGCTCGAAATGAATAACTAGAACGGCCTAGGGGAAAAGTACGCATACCGTTGTAATCGGGCGAGTTGCTTCTTTCAGATGCAACAGAAATATTGCGGATTGGTGAATCCGTTCGCGAGATATGGCAGTTTGGAGGTAAGAAACACTTGAGAAACTCAAAATTTTCGCAGTTCTGATGCTCGAAACGAATAACTAGAACGGCCTAGGGGAAAAGTACGCACACCGTTGTAATCGGGCGAGTTGCTTCTTTCAGATGCAACAGAAATTTTGCGGATTGGTCAATCCGTTCGCGAGATATGGCAGTTTGGATGTAAGAAACGCTTGAGAAACTCAAAATTTTCGCAGTTCTGATGCTCGAAACGAATAACTGGAACGGCCTAGGGGAAAAGTACGCATACCGTTGAAATCGGGCGAGTTTCTACTTTCGGATGCAACAGAAATTTTGCAGATTGGTCAATCCGTTCGCGAGATATGGCAGTTTGGAGGTAAGAAACGCTTGAGAAACTCAAAATTTTCGCACTTCTGATGCTCGAAACGAATAACTAGAACGGCCTAGGGGAAAAGTACGCACACCGTTGTAATCGGGCGAGTTTCTACTTTCAGACGCAACAGAAATTTTGCGGATTGGTCAATCTGTTCGCGAGATATGGCAGTTTGGAGGTGAGAAACGCTTGAGGAACTCAAAATTCTCGCTGTTCTGATGCTCGAAACGAATAACTAGAACGGCCTAGGGGAAAAGTACGTATACCGTTGTAATCGGGCGAGTTTCTACTTTCAGACGCAACAGAAATTTTGCGGATTGGTCAATCTGTTCGCGAGATATGGCAGTTTGGAGGTGAGAAACGCTTGAGGAACTCAAAATTCTCGCAGTTCTGATGCTCGAAACGAATAACTAGAACGGCCTAGGGGAAAAGTACGCATACCGTTGTAATCGGGCAAGTTTCGACTTTCAGATGCAACAGAAATTTTGCGGATTGTTCAATCCTTTCCCGAGATATGGCAGTTTGGAGGTAAGAAACGCTTGAGAAACTCAAAATTTTCGCAGTTCTGATGCTCGAAACGAATAACTAGAACGGCCTAGGGGAAAAGTACGCATACCGTTGTAATCGGGCGAGTTTCTTCTTTCAGATGCAACAGAAATTTTGCGGATTGGTCAATCCGTTCGCGAGATATGGCAGTTTGGAGGTAAGAAACGCTTGAGAAACTCAAAAATTTCGCAGTTCTGATGCTCGAAACGAATAACTAGAACGGCCTAGGGGAAAAGTACGCATACCGTTGTAATCGGGCGAGTTGCTTCTTTCAGATGCAACAGAAATTTTGCGGATTGGTCAATCCGTTCGCGAGATATGGCAGTTTGGAGGTAAGAAACGCTTGAGAAACTCAAAATTTTCGCAGTTCTGATGCTCGAAACGAATAACTGGAACGGCGTAGGGGAAAAGTACGTATACCTTTGTAATCGGGCAAGTATCGACTTTCAGATGCAACAGAAATTTTGCGGATTGTTCACTCCTTTCCCGAGATATGGCAGTTTGGAGGTAAGAAACGCTTGAGAAACTCAAAATTTTCGCAGTTCTGATGCTCGAAACGAATAACTGGAACGGCCTAGGGGAAAAGTACGCATACCGTTGAAATCGGGCGAGTTTCTACTTTCGGATGCAACAGAAATTTTGCAGATTGGTCAATCCGTTCGCGAGATATGGCAGTTTGGAGGTAAGAAACGCTTGAGAAACTCAAAATTTTCGCACTTCTGATGCTCGAAACGAATAACTAGAACGGCCTAGGGGAAAAGTACGCACACCGTTGTAATCGGGCGAGTTTCTACTTTCAGACGCAACAGAAATTTTGCGGATTGGTCAATCTGTTCGCGAGATATGGCAGTTTGGAGGTGAGAAACGCTTGAGGAACTCAAAATTCTCGCTGTTCTGATGCTCGAAACGAATAACTAGAACGGCCTAGGGGAAAAGTACGTATACCGTTGTAATCGGGCGAGTTTCTACTTTCAGACGCAACAGAAATTTTGCGGATTGGTCAATCTGTTCGCGAGATATGGCAGTTTGGAGGTGAGAAACGCTTGAGGAACTCAAAATTCTCGCAGTTCTGATGCTCGAAACGAATAACTAGAACGGCCTAGGGGAAAAGTACGCATACCGTTGTATTCGGGCAAGTTTCGACTTTCAGATGCAACAGAAATTTTGCGGATTGTTCAATCCTTTCCCGAGATATGGCAGTTTGGAGGTAAGAAACGCTTGAGAAACTCAAAATTTTCGCAGTTCTGATGCTCGAAACGAATAACTAGAACGGCCTAGGGGAAAAGTACGCATACCGTTGTAATCAGGCGAGTTTCTTCTTTCAGATGCAACAGAAATTTTGCGGATTGGTCAATCCGTTCGCGAGATATGGCAGTTTGGAGGTAAGAAACGCTTGAGAAACTCAAAAATTTCGCAGTTCTGATGCTCGAAACGAATAACTAGAACGGCCTAGGGGAAAAGTACGCATACCGTTGTAATCGGGCGAGTTGCTTCTTTCAGATGCAACAGAAATTTTGCGGATTGGTCAATCCGTTCGCGAGATATGGCAGTTTGGAGGTAAGAAACGCTTGAGAAACTCAAAATTTTCGCAGTTCTGATGCTCGAAACGAATAACTGGAACGGCGTAGGGGAAAAGTACGTATACCTTTGTAATCGGGCAAGTATCGACTTTCAGATGCAACAGAAATTTTGCGGATTGTTCAATCCTTTCCCGAGATATGGCAGTTTGGAGGTAAGAAACGCTTGAGAAACTCAAAATTTTCGCAGTTCTGATGCTAGAAACGAATAACTAGAACGGCCTAGGGGAAAAGTACGCATACCGTTGTAATCGGGCGAGTTTCTTCTTTCAGATTCAATAGAAATTTAGCGGATTGGTCAATCCGTTCGCGAGATATGGCAGTTTGGAGGTAAGAAACGCTTGAGAAACTCAAAATTTTCGCAGTTCTGATGCTCGAAACGAATAACTGGAACGGCGTAGGGGAAAAGTACGTATACCTTTGTAATCGGGCAAGTATCGACTTTCAGATGCAACAGAAATTTTGCGGATTGTTCACTCCTTTCCCGAGATATGGCAGTTTGGAGGTAAGAAACGCTTGAGAAACTCAAAATTTTCGCAGTTCTGATGCTCGAAACGAATAACTGGAACGGCCTAGGGGAAAAGTACGCATACCGTTGAAATCGGGCGAGTTTCTACTTTCGGATGCAACAGAAATTTTGCAGATTGGTCAATCCGTTCGCGAGATATGGCAGTTTGGAGGTAAGAAACGCTTGAGAAACTCAAAATTTTCGCACTTCTGATGCTCGAAACGAATAACTAGAACGGCCTAGGGGAAAAGTACGCACACCGTTGTAATCGGGCGAGTTTCTACTTTCAGACGCAACAGAAATTTTGCGGATTGGTCAATCTGTTCGCGAGATATGGCAGTTTGGAGGTGAGAAACGCTTGAGGAACTCAAAATTCTCGCTGTTCTGATGCTCGAAACGAATAACTAGAACGGCCTAGGGGAAAAGTACGTATACCGTTGTAATCGGGCGAGTTTCTACTTTCAGACGCAACAGAAATTTTGCGGATTGGTCAATCTGTTCGCGAGATATGGCAGTTTGGAGGTGAGAAACGCTTGAGGAACTCAAAATTCTCGCAGTTCTGATGCTCGAAACGAATAACTAGAACGGCCTAGGGGAAAAGTACGCATACCGTTGTATTCGGGCAAGTTTCGACTTTCAGATGCAACAGAAATTTTGCGGATTGTTCAATCCTTTCCCGAGATATGGCAGTTTGGAGGTAAGAAACGCTTGAGAAACTCAAAATTTTCGCAGTTCTGATGCTCGAAACGAATAACTAGAACGGCCTAGGGGAAAAGTACGCATACCGTTGTAATCGGGCGAGTTTCTTCTTTCAGATGCAACAGAAATTTTGCGGATTGGTCAATCCGTTCGCGAGATATGGCAGTTTGGAGGTAAGAAACGCTTGAGAAACTCAAAAATTTCGCAGTTCTGATGCTCGAAACGAATAACTAGAACGGCCTAGGGGAAAAGTACGCATACCGTTGTAATCGGGCGAGTTGCTTCTTTCAGATGCAACAGAAATTTTGCGGATTGGTCAATCCGTTCGCGAGATATGGCAGTTTGGAGGTAAGAAACGCTTGAGAAACTCAAAATTTTCGCAGTTCTGATGCTCGAAACGAATAACTGGAACGGCGTAGGGGAAAAGTACGTATACCTTTGTAATCGGGCAAGTATCGACTTTCAGATGCAACAGAAATTTTGCGGATTGTTCAATCCTTTCCCGAGATATGGCAGTTTGGAGGTAAGAAACGCTTGAGAAACTCAAAATTTTCGCAGTTCTGATGCTAGAAACGAATAACTAGAACGGCCTAGGGGAAAAGTACGCATACCGTTGTAATCGGGCGAGTTTCTTCTTTCAGATTCAATAGAAATTTAGCGGATTGGTCAATCCGTTCGCGAGATATGGCAGTTTGGAGGTAAGAAACGCTTGAGAAACTCAAAAATTTCGCAGTTCTGATGCTCGAAACGAATAACTAGACCGGCCTAGGGGAAAAGTACGCATACCGTTGTAATCGGGCGAGTTTCTTCTTTCAGATGCAACAGAAATTTTGCGGATTGGTCAATCCGTTCGCGAGATATGGCAGTTTGGAGGTAAGAAACGCTTGAGAAACTCAAAAATTTCGCAGTTCTGATGCTCGAAACGAATAACTGGAACGGCCTAGGGGAAAAGTACGCATACCGTTGAAATCGGGCGAGTTTCTACTTTCAGATGCAACAGAAATTTTGCAGATTGGTCAATCCGTTCGCGAGATATGGCAGTTTGGAGGTAAGAAACGCTTGAGAAACTCAAAATTTTCGCAGTTCTGATGCTCGAAACGAATAACTAGAACGGCCTAGGGGAAAAGTATGCACACCGTTGTAATCGGGCGAGTTTCGACTTTCAGATGCAACAGAAATTTTGCGGATTGGTCAATCCGTTCGCGAGATATGGCAGTTTGGAGGTAAGAAACGCTTGAGAAACTCAAAATTTTCGCAGTTCTGTTGCTCGAAACGAATAACTGGAACGGCCTAGGGGAAAAGTACGCATACCGTTGTAATCGGGCGAGTTTCTACTTTCAGATGCAACAGAAATTTTGCAGATTGGTCAATCCGTTCGCGAGATATGGCAGTTTGGAGGTAAGAAACGCTTGAGAAACTCAAAATTTTCGCAGTTCTGATGCTCGAAACGAATAACTGGAACGGCCTAGGGGAAAAGTACGCATACCGTTGTAATCGGGCGAGTTTCTACTTTCAGATGCAACAAAAATTTTGCGGATTGGTCAATCCGTTCGCGAGATATGGCAGTTTGGAGGTAAGAAACGCTTGAGAAACTCAAAATTTTCGCAGTTCTGATGCTCGAAACGAATAACTAGAACGGCCTAGGGGAAAAGTACGCATACCGTTGTAATCCGGCGAGTTTCTTCTTTCAGGTGCAACAGAAATTTTGCGGATTGGTCAATCCGTTCGCGAGATATGGCAGTTTGGAGGTAAGAAACGTTTGAGAAACTCAAAATTTTCGCAGTCCTGATGCTCGAAACGAATAACTAGGACGGCCTAGGAGAAAGCTACGCATACCGTTGTAATCGGGCGAGTTTCGACTTTCAGATGCAACAGAAATTTTGCGGATTGTTCAATCCTTTCCCGAGATATGGCAGTTTGGAGGTAAGAAACGCTTGAGAAACTCAAAATTTTCGCAGTTCTGATGCTCGAAACGAATAACTGGAACGGCCTAGGGGAAAAGTACGCATACCGTTGTAATCGGGCGAGTAGCTTCTTTCAGATGCATCAGAAATTTTGCGGATTGGCCAATCCGTTCGCGAGATATGGCAGTTTGGAGGTAAGAAACGTTTGAGAAACTCAAAATTTTCGCAGTTCTGATGCTCGAAACGAATAACCAGGACGGCCTAGGAGAAAGCTACGCATACCGTTGTAATCGGGCGAGTTTCGACTTTCAGATGCAACAGAAATTTTGCGGATTGTTCAATCCTTTCCCGAGATATGGCAGTTTGGAGGTAAGAAACGCTTGAGAAACTCAAAATTTTCGCAGTTCTGATGCTCGAAACGAATAACTAGAACGGCCTAGGGGAAAAGTACGCACACCGTTGTAATCGGGCGAGTTTCTACTTTCAGACGCAACAGAAATTTTGCGGATTGGTCAATCCGTTCGCGAGATATGGCAGTTTGGAGGTAAGAAACGCTTGAGAAACTCAAAATTTTCGCAGTTCTGTTGCTCGAAACGAATAACTGGAACGGCGTAGGGGAAAAGTACGCATACCGTTGAAATCGGGCGAGTTTCTACTTTCAGATGCAACAGAAATTTTGCAGATTGGTCAATCCGTTCGCGAGATATGGCAGTTTGGAGGTAAGAAACGCTTGAGAAACTCAAAATTTTCGCAGTTCTGATGCTCGAAACGAATAACTGGAACGGCCTAGGGGAAAAGTACGCATACCGTTGTAATCGGGCGAGTTTCTACTTTCAGATGCAACAAAAATTTTGCGGATTGGTCAATCCGTTCGCGAGATATGGCAGTTTGGAGGTAAGAAACGCTTGAGAAACTCAAAATTTTCGCAGTTCTGATGCTCGAAACGAATAACTAGAACGGCCTAGGGGAAAAGTACGCATACCGTTGTAATCCGGCGAGTTTCTTCTTTCAGGTGCAACAGAAATTTTGCGGATTGGTCAATCCGTTCGCGAGATATGGCAGTTTGGAGGTAAGAAACGTTTGAGAAACTCAAAATTTTCGCAGTTCTGATGCTCGAAACGAATAACTAGGACGGCCTAGGAGAAAGCTACGCATACCGTTGTAATCGGGCGAGTTTCGACTTTCAGATGCAACAGAAATTTTGCGGATTGTTCAATCCTTTCCCGAGATATGGCAGTTTGGAGGTAAGAAACGCTTGAGAAACTCAAAATTTTCGCAGTTCTGATGCTCGAAACGAATAACTGGAACGGCCTAGGGGAAAAGTACGCATACCGTTGTAATCGGGCGAGTAGCTTCTTTCAGATGCAACAGAAATTTTGCGGATTGGTCAATCCGTTCGCGAGATATGGCAGTTTGGAGGTAAGAAACGTTTGAGAAACTCAAAATTTTCGCAGTTCTGATGCTCGAAACGAATAACCAGGACGGCCTAGGAGAAAGCTACGCATACCGTTGTAATCGGGCGAGTTTCGACTTTCAGATGCAACAGAAATTTTGCGGATTGTTCAAACCTTTCCCGAGATATGGCAGTTTGGAGGTAAGAAACGCTTGAGAAACTCAAAATTTTCGCAGTTCTGATGCTCGAAACGAATAACTGGAACGGCCTAGGGGAAAAGTACGCATACCGTTGTAATCGGGCGAGTAGCTTCTTTCAGATGCAACAGAAATTTTGCGGATTGGTCAATCCGTTCGCGAGATATGGCAGTTTGAAGGTAAGAAACGCTTGAGAAACTCAAAAATTTCGCAGTTCTGATACTCGAAACGAATAACTAGAACGGCCTAGGGGAAAAGTACGCACACCGTTGTAATCGGGCGAGTTTCTACTTTCAGACGCAACAGAAATTTTGCGGATTGGTCAATCCGTTCGCGAGATATGGCCGTTTGGAGGTAAGAAATGCTTGAGAAACTCAAAATTTTCGCAGTTCTGATGCTCGAAACGAATAACTAGAACGGCCTAGGGGAAAAGTACGCATACCGTTGTAATCGGACGAGTTTCTTCTTTCAGATGCAGCAGAAATTTTACGGATTGGTCAATCCGTTCGCGAGATATGGCAGTTTGGAGGTAAGAAACGCTTGAGAAACTCAAAAATTTCGCAGTTCTGATGCTCGAAACGAATAACCAGAACGGCCTAGGGGAAAAGTACGCATACCGTTGTAATCGGGCGAGTTTCTACTTTCAGATGCAACAAAAATTTTGCGGATTGGTCAATCCGTTCGCGAGATATGGCAGTTTCGAGGTAAGAAACGCTTGAGAAACTCAAAATTTTCGCAGTTCTGATGCTCGAAACGAATAACTAGAACGGCCTAGGGGAAAAGTACGCATACCGTTGTAATCGGGCGAGTTTCTTCTTTCAGGTGCAACAGAAATTTTGCGGATTGGTCAATCCGTTCGCGAGATATGGCAGTTTGGAGGTAAGAAACGTTTGAGAAACTCAAAATTTTCGCAGTTCTGATGCTCGAAAGGAATAACTAGGACGGCCTAGGAGAAAGCTACGCATACCGTTGTAATCGGGCGAGTTTCGACTTTCAGATGCAACAGAAATTTTGCGGATTGTTCAATCCTTTCCCGAGATATGGCAGTTTGGAGGTAAGAAACGCTTGAGAAACTCAAAATTTTCGCAGTTCTGATGCTCGAAACGAATAACTGGAACGGCCTAGGGGAAAAGTACGCATACCGTTGTAATCGGGCGAGTAGCTTCTTTCAGATGCAACAGAAATTTTGCGGATTGGTCAATCCGTTCGCGAGATATGGCAGTTTGGAGGTAAGAAACGTTTGAGAAACTCAAAATTTTCACAGTTCTGATGCTCGAAACGAATAACCAGGACGGCCTAGGAGAAAGCTACGCATACCGTTGTAATCGGGCGAGTTTCGACTTTCAGATGCAACAGAAATTTTGCGGATTGTTCAATCCTTTCCCGAGATATGGCAGTTTGGAGGTAAGAAACGCTTGAGAAACTCAAAATTTTCGCAGTTCTGATACTCGAAACGAATAACTAGAACGGCCTAGGGGAAAAGTACGCACACCGTTGTAATCGGGCGAGTTTCTTCTTTCAGATGCAGCAGAAATTTTACGGATTGGTCATTCCGTTCGCGAGATATGGCAGTTTGGAGGTAAGAAACGCTTGAGAAACTCAAAAATTTCGCAGTTCTGATGCTCGAAACGAATAACCAGAACGGCCTAGGGGAAAAGTACGCATACCGTTGTAATCGCGCGCGTTTCGACTTTCAGATGCAACAGAAATTTTGCGGATTGGTCAATCCGTTCACGAGATATGGTAGTTTGGAGGTAAGAAACGCTTGAGGAACTCAAAATTCTCGCAGTTCTGATGCTCGAAACGAATAACTAGAACGGCCTTAGGGGAAAAGTACGCATACCGTTGTAATCGGGCGAGTTGCTTCTTTCAGACGCAACAGAAATTTTGCGGATTGGTCAATCCGTTCGCGAGATATGGCAGTTTGGAGGTAAGAAACGTTTGAGAAACTCAAAATTTTCGCAGTTCTGATGCTCGAAACGAATAACCAGGACGGCCTAGGAGAAAGCTACGCATACCGTTGTAATCGGGCGAGTTTCGACTTTCGGATGCAACAGAAATTTTGCGGATTGTTCAATCCTTTCCCGAGATATGGCAGTTTGGAGGTAAGAAACGCTTGAGAAACTCAAAATTTTCGCAGTTCTGATGCTCGAAACGAATAACTGGAACGGCCTAGGGGAAAAGTACGCATACCGTTGTAATCGCGCGCGTTTCGACTTTCAGATGCAACAGAAATTTTGCGGATTGGTCAATCCGTTCGCGAGATATAGCAGTTTGGAGGTAAGAAACGCTTGAGAAACTCAAAATTTTCGAAGTTCTGATGCTCGAAACGAATAACCAGAACGGCCTAGGGGAAAAGTACGCATACCGTTGTAATCGCGCGCGTTTCGACTTTCAGATGCAACAGAAATTTTGCGGATTGGTCAATCCGTTCGCGAGATATGGCAGTTTGGAGGTAAGAAACGCTTGAGAAACTCAAAATATTCGCAGTTCTGATGCTCGAAACGAATAACTAGAACGGCCTATGGGAAAAGTACGCATACCGTTGTAATCGGGCGAGTTTCTACTTTCAGATGCAACAGAAATTTTGCGGATTGGTCAATCCGTTCGCGAGATATAGCAGTTTGGAGGTAAGAAACGCTTGAGAAACTCAAAATTTTCGAAGTTCTGATGCTCGAAACGAATAACTAGAACGGCCTAGGAGAAAACTACGCATACCGTTGTAATCGGGCGAGTTTCTACTTTCAGATGCAACAGAAATTTTGCGAATTGGTCAATCCGTTCGCGAGATATGGCAGTTTGGGGGTAAGAAACGCTTGAGAAACTCAAAATATTCGCAGTTCTGATGCTCGAAACGAATAACTAGAACGGCCTATGGGAAAAGTACGCATACCGTTGTAATCGGGCGAGTAGCTTCTTTCAGATGCAACAGAAATTTTGCGGATTGGTCAATCCGTTCGCGAGATATGGCAGTTTGGAGGTAAGAAACGTTTGAGAAACTCAAAATTTTCGCAGTTCTGATGCTCGAAACGAATAACCAGGACGGCCTAGGAGAAAGCTACGCATACCGTTGTAATCGGGCGAGTTTCGACTTTCAGATGCAACAGAAATTTTGCGGATTGGTCAATCCGTTCGCGAGATATGGCAGTTTGGAGGTAAGAAACGTTTGAGAAACTCAAAATTTTCGCAGTTCTGATGCTTGAAACGAATAACCAGGACGGCCTAGGAGAAAGCTACGCATACCGTTGTAATCGGGCGAGTTTCGACTTTCAGATGCAACAGAAATTTTGCGGATTGTTCAATCCTTTCCCGAGATATGGCAGTTTGGAGGTAAGAAACGCTTGAGAAACTCAAAATTTTCGCAGTTCTGATGCTCGAAACGAATAACTGGAACGGCCTAGGGGAAAAGTACGCATACCGTTGTAATCGGGCGAGTAGCTTCTTTCAGATGCAACAGAAATTTTGCGGATTGGTCAATCCGTTCGCGAGATATGGCAGTTTGGAGGTAAGAAACGTTTGAGAAACTCAAAATTTTCGCAGTTCTGATGCTCGAAACGAATAACCAGGACGGCCTAGGAGAAAGCTACGCATACCGTTGTAATCGGGCGAGTTTCGACTTTCAGATGCAACAGAAATTTTGCGGATTGGTCAATCCGTTCGCGAGATATGGCAGTTTGGAGGTAAGAAACGTTTGAGAAACTCAAAATTTTCGCAGTTCTGATGCTTGAAACGAATAACCAGGACGGCCTAGGAGAAAGCTACGCATACCGTTGTAATCGGGCGAGTTTCGACTTTCAGATGCAACAGAAATTTTGCGGATTGTTCAATCCTTTCCCGAGATATGGCAGTTTGGAGGTAAGAAACGCTTGAGAAACTCAAAATTTTCGCAGTTCTGATGCTCGAAACGAATAACTGGAACGGCCTAGGGGAAAAGTACGCATACCGTTGTAATCGGGCGAGTAGCTTCTTTCAGATGCAACAGAAATTTTGCGGATTGGTCAATCCGTTCGCGAGATATGGCAGTTTGGAGGTAAGAAACGTTTGAGAAACTCAAAATTTTCGCAGTTCTGATGCTCGAAACAAATAACCAGGACGGCCTAGGAGAAAGCTACGCATACCGTTGTAATCGGGCGAGTTTCGACTTTCAGATGCAACAGAAATTTTGCGGATTGTTCAATCCTTTCCCGAGATATGGCAGTTTGGAGGTAAGAAACGCTTGAGAAACTCAAAATTTTCGCAGTTCTGATGCTCGAAACGACTAACTGGAACGGCCTAGGGGAAAAGTACGCATACCGTTGTAATCGGGCGAGTAGCTTCTTTCAGACGCAACAGAAATTTTGCGGATTGGTCAATCCGTTCGCGAGATATGGCCGTTTGGAGGTAAGAAATGCTTGAGAAACTCAAAATTTTCGCAGTTCTGATGCTCGAAACGAATAACTAGAACGGCCTAGGGGAAAAGTACGCATACCGTTGTAATCGGACGAGTTTCTTCTTTCAGATGCAGCAGAAATTTTACGGATTGGTCAATCCGTTCGCGAGATATGGCAGTTTGGAGGTAAGAAACGCTTGAGAAACTCAAAAATTTCGCAGTTCTGATGCTCGAAACGAATAACCAGAACTGCCTAGGGGAAAAGTACGCATACCGTTGTAATCGCGCGCGTTTCGACTTTCAGATGCAACAGAAATTTTGCGGATTGGTCAATCCGTTCGCGAGATATGGTAGTTTGGAGGTAAGAAACGCTTGAGGAACTCAAAATTCTCGCAGTTCTGATGCTCTAAACGAATAACTAGAACGGCCTTAGGGGAAAAGTACGCATACCGTTGTAACCGGGCGAGTTGCTTCTTTCAGACGCAACAGAAATTTTGCGGATTGGTCAATCCGTTCGCGAGATATGGCAGTTTGGAGGTAAGAAACGCTTGAGAAACTCAAAATATTCGCAGTTCTGATGCTCGAAACGAATAACTAGAACGGCCTATGGGAAAAGTACGCTTACCGTTGTAATCGGGCGAGTTTCTACTTTCAGATGCAACAGAAATTTTGCGGATTGGTCAATCCGTTCGCGAGATATAGCAGTTTGGAGGTAAGAAACGCTTGAGAAACTCAAAATTTTCGAAGTTCTGATGCTCGAAACGAATAACTAGAACGGCATAGGAGAAAACTACGCATACCGTTGTAATCGGGCGAGTTTCTACTTTCAGATGCAACAGAAATTTTGCGAATTGGTCAATCCGTTCGCGAGATATGGCAGTTTGGGGGTAAGAAACGCTTGAGAAACTCAAAATATTCGCAGTTCTGATGCTCTAAACGAATAACTAGAACGGCCTTAGGGGAAAAGTACGCATACCGTTGTAATCGGGCGAGTTGCTTCTTTCAGACGCAACAGAAATTTTGCGGATTGGTCAATCCGTTCGCGAGATATGGCAGTTTGGAGGTAAGAAACGCTTGAGAAACTCAAAATATTCGCAGTTCTGATGCTCGAAACGAATAACTAGAACGGCCTATGGGAAAAGTACGCATACCGTTGTAATCGGGCGAGTTTCGACTTTCACATGCAACAGAAATTTTGCGGATTGTTCAATCCTTTCCCGAGATATGGCAGTTTGGAGGTAAGAAACGCTTGAGAAACTCAAAATTTTCGCAGTTCTGATGCTCGAAACGAATAACTGGAACGGCCTAGGGGAAAAGTACGCATACCGTTGTAATCGGGCGAGTAGCTTCTTTCAGACGCAACAGAAATTTTGCGGATTGGTCAATCCGTTCGCGAGATATGGCCGTTTGGAGGTAAGAAATGCTTGAGAAACTCAAAATTTTCGCAGTTCTGATGCTCGAAACGAATAACTAGAACGGCCTAGGGGAAAAGTACGCATACCGTTGTAATCGGACGAGTTTCTTCTTTCAGATGCAGCAGAAATTTTACGGATTGGTCAATCCGTTCGCGAGATATGGCAGTTTGGAGGTAAGAAACGCTTGAGAAACTCAAAAATTTCGCAGTTCTGATGCTCGAAACGAATAACCAGAACGGCCTAGGGGAAAAGTACGCATACCGTTGTAATCGCGCGCGTTTCGACTTTCAGATGCAACAGAAATTTTGCGGATTGGTCAATCCGTTCGCGAGATATGGTAGTTTGGAGGTAAGAAACGCTTGAGGAACTCAAAATTCTCGCAGTTCTGATGCTCTAAACGAATAACTAGAACGGCCTTAGGGGAAAAGTACGCATACCGTTGTAATCGGGCGAGTTGCTTCTTTCAGACGCAACAGAAATTTTGCGGATTGGTCAATCCGTTCGCGAGATATGGCAGTTTGGAGGTAAGAAACGCTTGAGAAACTCAAAATATTCGCAGTTCTGATGCTCGAAACGAATAACTAGAACGGCCTATGGGAAAGGTACGCATACCGTTGTAATCGGGCGAGTTTCTACTTTCAGATGCAACAGAAATTTTGCGGATTGGTCAATCCGTTCGCGAGATATAGCAGTTTGGAGGTAAGAAACGCTTGAGAAACTCAAAATTTTCGAAGTTCTGATGCTCGAAACGAATAACCAGAACGGCCTAGGGGAAAAGTACGCATACCGTTGTAATCGCGCGCGTTTCGACTTTCAGATGCAACAGAAATTTTGCGGATTGGTCAATCCGTTCGCGAGATATGGTAGTTTGGAGGTAAGAAATGCTTGAGAAACTCAAAATTTTCGCAGTTCTGATGCTCGAAACGAATAACTAGAACGGCCTAGGGGAAAAGTACGCATACCGTTGTAATCGGACGAGTTTCTTCTTTCAGATGCAGCAGAAATTTTACGGATTGGTCAATCCGTTCGCGAGATATGGCAGTTTGGAGGTAAGAAACGCTTGAGAAACTCAAAAATTTCGCAGTTCTGATGCTCGAAACGAATAACCAGAACGGCCTAGGGGAAAAGTACGCATACCGTTGTAATCGTGCGCGTTTCGACTTTCAGATGCAACAGAAATTTTGCGGATTGGTCAATCCGTTCGCGAGATATGGTAGTTTGGAGGTAAGAAACGCTTGAGGAACTCAAAATTCTCGCAGTTCTGATGCTCTAAACGAATAACTAGAACGGCCTTAGGGGAAAAGTACGCATACCGTTGTAATCGGGCGAGTTGCTTCTTTCAGACGCAACAGAAATTTTGCGGATTGGTCAATCCGTTCGCGAGATATGGCAGTTTGGAGGTAAGAAACGCTTGAGAAACTCAAAATATTCGCAGTTCTGATGCTCGAAACGAATAACTAGAACGGCCTATGGGAAAAGTACGCATACCGTTGTAATCGGGCGAGTAGCTTCTTTCAGACGCAACAGAAATTTTGCGGATTGGTCAATCCGTTCGCGAGATATGGCCGTTTGGAGGTAAGAAATGCTTGAGAAACTCAAAATTTTCGCAGTTCTGATGCTCGAAACGAATAACTAGAACGGCCTAGGGGAAAAGTACGCATACCGTTGTAATCGGACGAGTTTCTTCTTTCAGATGCAGCAGAAATTTTACGGATTGGTCAATCCGTTCGCGAGATATGGCAGTTTGGAGGTAAGAAACGCTTGAGAAACTCAAAAATTTCGCAGTTCTGATGCTCGAAACGAATAACCAGAACGGCCTAGGGGAAAAGTACGCATACCGTTGTAATCGCGCGCGTTTCGACTTTCAGATGCAACAGAAATTTTGCGGATTGGTCAATCCGTTCGCGAGATATGGTAGTTTGGAGGTAAGAAACGCTTGAGGAACTCAAAATTCTCGCAGTTCTGATGCTCTAAACGAATAACTAGAACGGCCTTAGGGGAAAAGTACGCATACCGTTGTAATCGGGCGAGTTGCTTCTTTCAGACGCAACAGAAATTTTGCGGATTGGTCAATCCGTTCGCGAGATATGGCAGTTTGGAGGTAAGAAACGCTTGAGAAACTCAAAATATTCGCAGTTCTGATGCTCGAAACGAATAACTAGAACGGCCTATGGGAAAGGTACGCATACCGTTGTAATCGGGCGAGTTTCTACTTTCAGATGCAACAGAAATTTTGCGGATTGGTCAATCCGTTCGCGAGATATAGCAGTTTGGAGGTAAGAAACGCTTGAGAAACTCAAAATTTTCGAAGTTCTGATGCTCGAAACGAATAACCAGAACGGCCTAGGGGAAAAGTACGCATACCGTTGTAATCGCGCGCGTTTCGACTTTCAGATGCAACAGAAATTTTGCGGATTGGTCAATCCGTTCGCGAGATATGGTAGTTTGGAGGTAAGAAATGCTTGAGAAACTCAAAATTTTCGCAGTTCTGATGCTCGAAACGAATAACTAGAACGGCCTAGGGGAAAAGTACGCATACCGTTGTAATCGGACGAGTTTCTTCTTTCAGATGCAGCAGAAATTTTACGGATTGGTCAATCCGTTCGCGAGATATGGCAGTTTGGAGGTAAGAAACGCTTGAGAAACTCAAAAATTTCGCAGTTCTGATGCTCGAAACGAATAACCAGAACGGCCTAGGGGAAAAGTACGCATACCGTTGTAATCGTGCGCGTTTCGACTTTCAGATGCAACAGAAATTTTGCGGATTGGTCAATCCGTTCGCGAGATATGGTAGTTTGGAGGTAAGAAACGCTTGAGGAACTCAAAATTCTCGCAGTTCTGATGCTCTAAACGAATAACTAGAACGGCCTTAGGGGAAAAGTACGCATACCGTTGTAATCGGGCGAGTTGCTTCTTTCAGACGCAACAGAAATTTTGCGGATTGGTCAATCCGTTCGCGAGATATGGCAGTTTGGAGGTAAGAAACGCTTGAGAAACTCAAAATATTCGCAGTTCTGATGCTCGAAACGAATAACTAGAACGGCCTATGGGAAAAGTACGCATACCGTTGTAATCGGGCGAGTTTCTACTTTCAGATGCAACAGAAATTTTGCGGATTGGTCAATCCGTTCGCGAGATATAGCAGTTTGGAGGTAAGAAACGCTTGAGAAACTCAAAATTTTCGAAGTTCTGATGCTCGAAACGAATAACTAGAACGGCCTAGGAGAAAACTACGCATACCGTTGTAATCGGGCGAGTTTCTACTTTCAGATGCAACAGAAATTTTGCGAATTGGTCAATCCGTTCGCGAGATATGGCAGTTTGGGGGTAAGAAACGCTTGAGAAACTCAAAATATTCGCAGTTCTGATGCTCGAAACGAATAACTAGAACGGCCTATGGGAAAAGTACGCATACCGTTGTAATCGGGCGAGTAGCTTCTTTCAGATGCAACAGATATTTTGCGGATTGGTCAATCCGTTCGCGAGATATGGCAGTTTGGAGGTAAGAAACGTTTGAGAAACTCAAAATTTTCGCAGTTCTGATGCTCGAAACGAATAACCAGGACGGCCTAGGAGAAAGCTACGCATACCGTTGTAATCGGGCGAGTTTCGACTTTCAGATGCAACAGAAATTTTGCGGATTGTTCAATCCTTTCCCGAGATATGGCAGTTTGGAGGTAAGAAACGCTTGAGAAACTCAAAATTTTCGCAGTTCTGATGCTCGAAACGAATAACTGGAACGGCCTAGGGGAAAAGTACGCATACCGTTGTAATCGGGCGAGTAGCTTCTTTCAGATGCAACAGAAATTTTGCGGATTGGTCAATCCGTTCGCGAGATATGGCAGTTTGGAGGTAAGAAACGTTTGAGAAACTCAAAATTTTCGCAGTTCTGATGCTCGAAACGAATAACCAGGACGGCCTAGGAGAAAGCTACGCATACCGTTGTAATCGGGCGAGTTTCGACTTTCAGATGCAACAGAAATTTTGCGGATTGTTCAATTCTTTCCCGAGATATGGCAGTTTGGAGGTAAGAAACGCTTGAGAAACTCAAAATTTTCGCAGTTCTGATGCTCGAAACGAATAACTGGAACGGCCTAGGGGAAAAGTACGCATACCGTTGTAATCGGGCGAGTAGCTTCTTTCAGATGCAACAGAAATTTTGCGGATTGGTCAATCCTTTCGCGAGATATGGCAGTTTGAAGGTAAGAAACGCTTGAGAAACTCAAAAATTTCGCAGTTCTGATACTCGAAACGAATAACTAGAACGGCCTAGGGGAAAAGTACGCACACCGTTGTAATCGGGCGAGTTTCTACTTTCAGACGCAACAGAAATTTTGCGGATTGGTCAATCCGTTCGCGAGATATGGCCGTTTGGAGGTAAGAAATGCTTGAGAAACTCAAAATTTTCGCAGTTCTGATGCTCGAAACGAATAACTAGAACGGCCTAGGAGAAAGCTACGCATACCGTTGTAATCGGGCGAGTTTCGACTTTCAGATGCAATAGAAATTTTGCGGATTGTTCAATCCTTTCCCGAGATATGGCAGTTTGGAGGTAAGAAACGCTTGAGAAACTCAAAATTTTCGCAGTTCTGATGCTCGAAACGAATAACTGGAACGGCTTAGGGGAAAAGTACGCATACCGTTGTAATCGGGCGAGTAGCTTCTTTCAGATGCAACAGAAATTGTGCGGATTGGTCAATCCGTTCGCGAGATATGGGAGTTTGGAGGTAAGAAACGTTTGAGAAACTCAAAATTTTCGCAGTTCTGATGCTCGAAACGAATAACTAGAACGGCCTAGGAGAAAACTACGCATACCGTTGTAATCGGGCGAGTTTCTACTTTCAGATGCAACAGAAATTTTGCGAATTGGTCAATCCGTTCGCGAGATATGGCAGTTTGGGGGTAAGAAACGCTTGAGAAACTCAAAATATTCGCAGTTCTGATGCTCGAAACGAATAACTAGAACGGCCTATGGGAAAAGTACGCATACCGTTGTAATCGGGCGAGTAGCTTCTTTCAGATGCAACAGATATTTTGCGGATTGGTCAATCCGTTCGCGAGATATGGCAGTTTGGAGGTAAGAAACGTTTGAGAAACTCAAAATTTTCGCAGTTCTGATGCTCGAAACGAATAACCAGGACGGCCTAGGAGAAAGCTACGCATACCGTTGTAATCGGGCGAGTTTCGACTTTCAGATGCAACAGAAATTTTGCGGATTGTTCAATCCTTTCCCGAGATATGGCAGTTTGGAGGTAAGAAACGCTTGAGAAACTCAAAATTTTCGCAGTTCTGATGCTCGAAACGAATAACCAGAACGGCCTAGGGGAAAAGTACGCATACCGTTGTAATCGGGCGAGTTTCTACTTTCAGATGCAACAGAAATTTTGCGGATTGGTCAATCCGTTCGCGAGATATGGCAGTTTGAAGGTAAGAAACGCTTGAGAAACTCAAAAATTTCGCAGTTCTGATGCTCGAAACGAATAACCAGAACGGCCTAGGGGAAAAGTACGCATACCGTTGTAATCGCGCGCGTTTCGACTTTCAGATGCAACAGAAATTTTGCGGATTGGTCAATCCGTTCGCGAGATATGGTAGTTTGGAGGTAAGAAACGCTTGAGGAACTCAAAATTCTCGCAGTTCTGATGCTCTAAACGAATAACTAGAACGGCCTTAGGGGAAAAGTACGCATACCGTTGTAATCGGGCGAGTTGCTTCTTTCAGACGCAACAGAAATTTTGCGGATTGGTCAATCCGTTCGCGAGATATGGCAGTTTGGAGGTAAGAAACGCTTGAGAAACTCAAAATATTCGCAGTTCTGATGCTCGAAACGAATAACTAGAACGGCCTATGGGAAAAGTAGGCATACCGTTGTAATCGGGCGAGTTTCTACTTTCAGATGCAACAGAAATTTTGCGAATTGGTCAATCCGTTCGCGAGATATGGCAGTTTGGGGGTAAGAAACGCTTGAGAAACTCTAAATTTTCGCAGTTCTGATGCTCGAAACGAATAACTAGAACGGCCCAGGGGAAAAGTACGCATACCGTTGTAATCGGGCGAGTTTCTACTTTCAGATGCAACAGAAATTTTGCGGATTGGTCAATCCGTTCGCGAGATATGGCAGTTTGGAGGTAAGAAGCGCTTGCGAAACTAAAAATTTTCGCAGTTCTGATGCTCGAAACGAATAACTAGAACGGCCTAGGGGAAAAGTACGCATACCGTTGTAATCGGGCTAGTTTCGACTTTCAGATGCAACAGAAATTTTGCGGATTGTTCAATCCTTTCCCGAGATATGGCAGTTTGGAGGGAAGAAACGCTTGAGAAACTCAAAATTTTCGCAGTTCTGATGCTCGAAACGAATAACTGGAACGGCCTAGGAGAAAACTACGCATACCGTTGTAATCGGGCGAGTTTCTACTTTCAGATGCAACAGAAATTTTGCGGATTGGTCAATCCGTTCGCGAGATATGGCAGTTTGGAGGTAAGAAACGCTTGCGAAACGAGAAATTTTCGCAGTTCTGATGCTCGAAACGAATAACTAGAACGGCCTAGGGGAAAAGTACGCATACCGTTGTAATCGGGCGAGTTTCTAATTTCAGATGCAACAGAAATTTTGCGGATCGGTCAATCCGTTCGCGAGTTATGGCAGTTTGGAGGTAAGAAACGCTTGAGAAACTCAAAATTTTCGCAGTTCTGATGCTCGAAACGAATAACTGGAACGGCTTAGGGGAAAAGTACGCATACCGTTGTAATCGGGCGAGTAGCTTCTTTCAGATGCAACAGAAATTTTGCGGATTGGTCAATCCGTTCGCGAGATATGGGAGTTTGGAGGTAAGAAACGTTTGAGAAACTCAAAATTTTCGCAGTTCTGATGCTCGAAACGAATAACTAGAACGGCCTAGGAGAAAACTACGCATACCGTTGTAATCGGGCGAGTTTCTACTTTCAGATGCAACAGAAATTTTGCGAATTGGTCAATCCGTTCGCGAGATATGGCAGTTTGGGGGTAAGAAACGCTTGAGAAACTCAAAATATTCGCAGTTCTGATGCTCGAAACGAATAACTAGAACGGCCTATGGGAAAAGTACGCATACCGTTGTAATCGGGCGAGTAGCTTCTTTCAGATGCAACAGATATTTTGCGGATTGGTCAATCCGTTCGCGAGATATGGCAGTTTGGAGGTAAGAAACGTTTGAGAAACTCAAAATTTTCGCAGTTCTGATGCTCGAAACGAATAACCAGGACGGCCTAGGAGAAAGCTACGCATACCGTTGTAATCGGGCGAGTTTCGACTTTCAGATGCAACAGAAATTTTGCGGATTGTTCAATCCTTTCCCGAGATATGGCAGTTTGGAGGTAAGAAACGCTTGAGAAACTCAAAATTTTCGCAGTTCTGATGCTCGAAACGAATAACCAGAACGGCCTAGGGGAAAAGTACGCATACCGTTGTAATCGGGCGAGTTTCTACTTTCAGATGCAACAGAAATTTTGCGGATTGGTCAATCCGTTCGCGAGATATGGCAGTTTGAAGGTAAGAAACGCTTGAGAAACTCAAAAATTTCGCAGTTCTGATGCTCGAAACGAATAACCAGAACGGCCTAGGGGAAAAGTACGCATACCGTTGTAATCGCGCGCGTTTCGACTTTCAGATGCAACAGAAATTTTGCGGATTGGTCAATCCGTTCGCGAGATATGGTAGTTTGGAGGTAAGAAACGCTTGAGGAACTCAAAATTCTCGCAGTTCTGATGCTCTAAACGAATAACTAGAACGGCCTTAGGGGAAAAGTACGCATACCGTTGTAATCGGGCGAGTTGCTTCTTTCAGACGCAACAGAAATTTTGCGGATTGGTCAATCCGTTCGCGAGATATGGCAGTTTGGAGGTAAGAAACGCTTGAGAAACTCAAAATATTCGCAGTTCTGATGCTCGAAACGAATAACTAGAACGGCCTATGGGAAAAGTAGGCATACCGTTGTAATCGGGCGAGTTTCTACTTTCAGATGCAACAGAAATTTTGCGAATTGGTCAATCCGTTCGCGAGATATGGCAGTTTGGGGGTAAGAAACGCTTGAGAAACTCTAAATTTTCGCAGTTCTGATGCTCGAAACGAATAACTAGAACGGCCCAGGGGAATAGTACGCATACCGTTGTAATCGGGCGAGTTTCTACTTTCAGATGCAACAGAAATTTTGCGGATTGGTCAATCCGTTCGCGAGATATGGCAGTTTGGAGGTAAGAAGCGCTTGCGAAACTAAAAATTTTCGCAGTTCTGATGCTCGAAACGAATAACTAGAACGGCCTAGGGGAAAAGTACGCATACCGTTGTAATCGGGCTAGTTTCGACTTTCAGATGCAACAGAAATTTTGCGGATTGTTCAATCCTTTCCCGAGATATGGCAGTTTGGAGGGAAGAAACGCTTGAGAAACTCAAAATTTTCGCAGTTCTGATGCTCGAAACGAATAACTGGAACGGCCTAGGGGAAAAGTACGCATACCGTTGTAATCGGGCGAGTTTCTACTTTCAGATGCAACAGAAATTTTGCGGATTGGTCAATCCGTTCGCGAGATATGGCAGTTTGGAGGTAAGAAACGCTTGCGAAACGAGAAATTTTCGCAGTTCTGATGCTCGAAACGAATAACTAGAACGGCCTAGGGGAAAAGTACGCATACCGTTGTAATCGGGCGAGTTTCTAATTTCAGATGCAACAGAAATTTTGCGGATCGGTCAATCCGTTCGCGAGTTATGGCAGTTTGGAGGTAAGAAACGCTTGAGAAACTCAAAATATTCGCAGTTCTGATGCTCGAAACGAATAACTAGAACGGCCTAGGGGAAAAGTACGCATACCGTTGTAATCGGGCGAGTTTCAACTTTCAGATGCAACAGAAATTTTGCGGATTGGCCAATCCGTTCGTGAGATATGGCAGTTTGGATGTAAGAAACGCTTGAGAAACTCAAAATTTTCGCAGTTCTGATGCTCGAAACGAATAACTAGTACGGCCTAGGAGAAAACTACGCATACCGTTGTAATCGGGCGAGTTTCTACTTTCAGATGCAACAGAAATTTTGCGGATTGGTCAATCCGTTCGCGAGATATGGCAGTTTGGAGGTAAGAAACGCTTGAGAAACTCAAAATATTCGCAGTTCTGATGCTGGAAACGAATAACTAGAACGGCCTAGGGGAAAAGTACGCATACCGTTGTAATCGGGCGAGTTTCTAATTTCAGATGCAACAGAAATTTTGCGGATCGGTCAATCCGTTCGCGAGTTATGGCAGTTTGGAGGTAAGAAACGCTTGAGAAACTCAAAATTTTCGCAGTTCTGATGCTCGAAACGAATAACTGGAACGGCTTAGGGGAAAAGTACGCATACCGTTGTAATCGGGCGAGTAGCTTCTTTCAGATGCAACAGAAATTTTGCGGATTGGTCAATCCGTTCGCGAGATATGGGAGTTTGGAGGTAAGAAACGTTTGAGAAACTCAAAATTTTCGCAGTTCTGATGCTCGAAACGAATAACTAGAACGGCCTAGGAGAAAACTACGCATACCGTTGTAATCGGGCGAGTTTCTACTTTCAGATGCAACAGAAATTTTGCGAATTGGTCAATCCGTTCGCGAGATATGGCAGTTTGGGGGTAAGAAACGCTTGAGAAACTCAAAATATTCGCAGTTCTGATGCTCGAAACGAATAACTAGAACGGCCTATGGGAAAAGTACGCATACCGTTGTAATCGGGCGAGTAGCTTCTTTCAGATGCAACAGATATTTTGCGGATTGGTCAATCCGTTCGCGAGATATGGCAGTTTGGAGGTAAGAAACGTTTGAGAAACTCAAAATTTTCGCAGTTCTGATGCTCGAAACGAATAACCAGGACGGCCTAGGAGAAAGCTACGCATACCGTTGTAATCGGGCGAGTTTCGACTTTCAGATGCAACAGAAATTTTGCGGATTGTTCAATCCTTTCCCGAGATATGGCAGTTTGGAGGTAAGAAACGCTTGAGAAACTCAAAATTTTCGCAGTTCTGATGCTCGAAACGAATAACCAGAACGGCCTAGGGGAAAAGTACGCATACCGTTGTAATCGGGCGAGTTTCTACTTTCAGATGCAACAGAAATTTTGCGGATTGGTCAATCCGTTCGCGAGATATGGCAGTTTGAAGGTAAGAAACGCTTGAGAAACTCAAAAATTTCGCAGTTCTGATGCTCGAAACGAATAACCAGAACGGCCTAGGGGAAAAGTACGCATACCGTTGTAATCGCGCGCGTTTCGACTTTCAGATGCAACAGAAATTTTGCGGATTGGTCAATCCGTTCGCGAGATATGGTAGTTTGGAGGTAAGAAACGCTTGAGGAACTCAAAATTCTCGCAGTTCTGATGCTCTAAACGAATAACTAGAACGGCCTTAGGGGAAAAGTACGCATACCGTTGTAATCGGGCGAGTTGCTTCTTTCAGACGCAACAGAAATTTTGCGGATTGGTCAATCCGTTCGCGAGATATGGCAGTTTGGAGGTAAGAAACGCTTGAGAAACTCAAAATATTCGCAGTTCTGATGCTCGAAACGAATAACTAGAACGGCCTATGGGAAAAGTAGGCATACCGTTGTAATCGGGCGAGTTTCTACTTTCAGATGCAACAGAAATTTTGCGAATTGGTCAATCCGTTCGCGAGATATGGCAGTTTGGGGGTAAGAAACGCTTGAGAAACTCTAAATTTTCGCAGTTCTGATGCTCGAAACGAATAACTAGAACGGCCCAGGGGAAAAGTACGCATACCGTTGTAATCGGGCGAGTTTCTACTTTCAGATGCAACAGAAATTTTGCGGATTGGTCAATCCGTTCGCGAGATATGGCAGTTTGGAGGTAAGAAGCGCTTGCGAAACTAAAAATTTTCGCAGTTCTGATGCTCGAAACGAATAACTAGAACGGCCTAGGGGAAAAGTACGCATACCGTTGTAATCGGGCTAGTTTCGACTTTCAGATGCAACAGAAATTTTGCGGATTGTTCAATCCTTTCCCGAGATATGGCAGTTTGGAGGGAAGAAACGCTTGAGAAACTCAAAATTTTCGCAGTTCTGATGCTCGAAACGAATAACTGGAACGGCCTAGGGGAAAAGTACGCATACCGTTGTAATCGGGCGAGTTTCTACTTTCAGATGCAACAGAAATTTTGCGGATTGGTCAATCCGTTCGCGAGATATGGCAGTTTGGAGGTAAGAAACGCTTGCGAAACGAGAAATTTTCGCAGTTCTGATGCTCGAAACGAATAACTAGAACGGCCTAGGGGAAAAGTACGCATACCGTTGTAATCGGGCGAGTTTCTAATTTCAGATGCAACAGAAATTTTGCGGATCGGTCAATCCGTTCGCGAGTTATGGCAGTTTGGAGGTAAGAAACGCTTGAGAAACTCAAAATATTCGCAGTTCTGATGCTCGAAACGAATAACTAGAACGGCCTAGGGGAAAAGTACGCATACCGTTGTAATCGGGCGAGTTTCAACTTTCAGATGCAACAGAAATTTTGCGGATTGGCCAATCCGTTCGTGAGATATGGCAGTTTGGATGTAAGAAACGCTTGAGAAACTCAAAATTTTCGCAGTTCTGATGCTCGAAACGAATAACTAGTACGGCCTAGGAGAAAACTACGCATACCGTTGTAATCGGGCGAGTTTCTACTTTCAGATGCAACAGAAATTTTGCGGATTGGTCAATCCGTTCGCGAGATATGGCAGTTTGGAGGTAAGAAACGCTTGAGAAACTCAAAATATTCGCAGTTCTGATGCTGGAAACGAATAACTAGAACGGCCTAGGGGAAAAGTACGCATACCGTTGTAATCGGGCGAGTTTCTACTTTCAGATGCAACAGAAATTTTGCGGATTGGTCAATCCGTTCGCGAGACATGGCAGTTTGGAGGTAAGAAACGCTTGAGAAACTCAAAATTTTCGCAGTTCTGATGCTCGAAACGAATAACTAGAACGGCCTAGGGGAAAAGTACGCATACCGTTGTAATCGGGCTAGTTTCGACTTTCAGATGCAACAGAAATTTTGCGGATTGTTCAATGCTTTCCCGAGATATGGCAGTTTGGAGGTAAGAAACGCGTGAGAAACTCTAAATTTTCGCAGTTCTGATGCTCGAAACGAATAACTAGAACGGCCCAGGGGAAAAGTACGCATACCGTTGTAATCGGGCGAGTTTCTACTTTCAGATGCAACAGAAATTTTGCGGATTGGTCAATCCGTTCGCGAGATATGGCAGTTTGGAGGTAAGAAACGCTTGCGAAACTAAAAATTTTCGCAGTTCTGATGCTCGAAACGAATAACTAGAACGGCCTAGGGGAAAAGTACGCATACCGTTGTAATCGGGCTAGTTTCGACTTTCAGATGCAACAGAAATTTTGCGGATTGTTCAATCATTTCCCGAGATATGGCAGTTTGGAGGGAAGACACGCTTGAGAAACTCAAAATTTTCGCAGTTCTGATGCTCGAAACGAATAACTGGAACGGTCTAGGGGAAAAGTACGCATACCGTTGTAATCGGGCGAGTTTCTTCTTTCAGATGCAACAGAAATTTTGCGGATTGGTCAATCAGTTCGCGAGATATGGCAGTTTGGAGGTAAGAAACGCTTGAGAAACTCAAAATTTTCGCAGTTCTGATGCTCGAAACGAATAACTAGAACGGCCTAGGGGAAAAGTACGCATACCGTTGTAATCGGGCGAGTTTCTACTTTCAGATGCAACAGAAATTTTACGGATTGGTCAATCCGTTCGCGAGATATGGCAGTTTGGAGGTAAGAAACGCTTGAGAAACTCAAAAGTTTCGCAGTTCTGATGCTCGAAACGAATAATCAGAACGGCCTAGGGGAAAAGTACGCATACCGTTGTAATCGCGCGCGTTTCGACTTTCAGATGCAACAGAAATTTTGCGGATTGGTCAATCCGTTCGCGAGATATGGTAGTTTGGAGGTAAGAAACGCTTGAGGAACTCAAAATTCTCGCAGTTCTGATGCTCGAAACGAATAACTAGAACGGCCTATGGGAAAAGTACGCATACCGTTGTAATCGGGCGAGTTTCTACTTTCAGATGCAACAGAAATTTTGCGGATTGGTCAATCCGTTCGCGAGATATAGCAGTTTGGATGTAAGAAACGCTTGAGAAACTCAAAATTTTCGAAGTTCTGATGCTCGAAACGACTAACTAGAACGGCCTAGGAGAAAACTACGCATACCGTTGTAATCGGGCGAGTTTCTACTTTCAGATGCAACAGAAATTTTGCGAATTGGTCAATCCGTTCGCGAGATATGGCAGTTTGGGGGTAAGAAACGCTTGAGAAACTCTAAATTTTCGCAGTTCTGATGCTCGAAACGAATAACTAGAACGGCCCAGGGGAAAAGTACGCATACCGTTGTAATCGGGCGAGTTTCTACTTTCAGATGCAACAGAAATTTTGCGGATTGGTCAATCCGTTCGCGAGATATGGCAGTTTGGAGGTAAGAAGCGCTTGCGAAACTAAAAATTTTCGCAGTTCTGATGCTCGAAACGAATAACTAGAACGGCCTAGGGGAAAAGTACGCATACCGTTGTAATCGGGCTAGTTTCGACTTTCAGATGCAACAGAAATTTTGCGGATTGTTCAATCCTTTCCCGAGATATGGCAGTTTGGAGGGAAGAAACGCTTGAGAAACTCAAAATTTTCGCAGTTCTGATGCTCGAAACGAATAACTGGAACGGCCTAGGGGAAAAGTACGCATACCGTTGTAATCGGGCGAGTTTCTACTTTCAGATGCAACAGAAATTTTGCGGATTGGTCAATCCGTTCGCGAGATATGGCAGTTTGGAGGTAAGACACGCTTGCGAAACGAGAAATTTTCGCAGTTCTGATGCTCGAAACGAATAACTAGAACGGCCTAGGGGAAAAGTACGCATACCGTTGTAATCGGGCGAGTTTCTAATTTCAGATGCAACAGAAATTTTGCGGATCGGTCAATCCGTTCGCGAGATATGGCAGTTTGGAGGTAAGAAACGCTTGAGAAACTCAAAATATTCGCAGTTCTGATGCTCGAAACGAATAACTAGAACGGCCTAGGGGAAAAGTACGCATACCGTTGTAATCGGGCGAGTTTCAACTTTCAGATGCAACAGAAATTTTGCGGATTGGCCAATCCGTTCGTGAGATATGGCAGTTTGGATGTAAGAAACGCTTGAGAAACTCAAAATTTTCGCAGTTCTGATGCTCGAAACGAATAACTAGAACTACCTAGGAGAAAACTACGCATACCGTTGTAATCGGGCGAGTTTCTACTTTCAGATGCAACAGAAATTTTGCGGATTGGTCAATCCGTTCGCGAGACATGGCAGTTTGGAGGTAAGAAACGCTTGAGAAACTCAAAATTTTCGCAGTTCTGATGCTCGAAACGAATAACTAGAACGGCCTAGGGGAAAAGTACGCATACCGTTGTAATCGGGCTAGTTTCGACTTTCAGATGCAACAGAAATTTTGCGGATTGTTCAATGCTTTCCCGAGATATGGCAGTTTGGAGGTAAGAAACGCGTGAGAAACTCTAAATTTTCGCAGTTCTGATGCTCGAAACGAATAACTAGAACGGCCCAGGGGAAAAGTACGCATACCGTTGTAATCGGGCGAGTTTCTACTTTCAGATGCAACAGAAATTTTGCGGATTGGTCAATCCGTTCGCGAGATATGGCAGTTTGGAGGTAAGAAGCGCTTGCGAAACTAAAAATTTTCGCAGTTCTGATGCTCGAAACGAATAACTAGAACGGCCTAGGGGAAAAGTACGCATACCGTTGTAATCGGGCTAGTTTCGACTTTCAGATGCAACAGAAATTTTGCGGATTGTTCAATCCTTTCCCGAGATATGGCAGTTTGGAGGGAAGAAACGCTTGAGAAACTCAAAATTTTCGCAGTTCTGATGCTCGAAACGAATAACTGGAACGGCCTAGGGGAAAAGTACGCATACCGTTGTAATCGGGCGAGTTGCTTCTTTCAGACGCAACAGAAATTTTGCGGATTGGTCAATCCGTTCGCGAGATATGGCAGTTTGGAGGTAAGAAACGCTTGAGAAACTCAAAATATTCGCAGTTCTGATGCTCGAAACGAATAACTAGAACGGCCTATGGGAAAAGTAGGCATACCGTTGTAATCGGGCGAGTTTCTACTTTCAGATGCAACAGAAATTTTGCGGATTGGTCAATCCGTTCGCGAGATATGGCAGTTTGAAGGTAAGAAACGCTTGAGAAACTCAAAAATTTCGCAGTTCTGATGCTCGAAACGAATAACCAGAACGGCCTAGGGGAAAAGTACGCATACCGTTGTAATCGCGCGCGTTTCGACTTTCAGATGCAACAGAAATTTTGCGGATTGGTCAATCCGTTCGCGAGATATGGTAGTTTGGAGGTAAGAAACGCTTGAGGAACTCAAAATTCTCGCAGTTCTGATGCTCTAAACGAATAACTAGAACGGCCTTAGGGGAAAAGTACGCATACCGTTGTAATCGGGCGAGTTGCTTCTTTCAGACGCAACAGAAATTTTGCGGATTGGTCAATCCGTTCGCGAGATATGGCAGTTTGGAGGTAAGAAACGCTTGAGAAACTCAAAATATTCGCAGTTCTGATGCTCGAAACGAATAACTAGAACGGCCTATGGGAAAAGTAGGTATACCGTTGTAATCGGGCGAGTTTCTACTTTCAGATGCAACAGAAATTTTGCGAATTGGTCAATCCGTTCGCGAGATATGGCAGTTTGGGGGTAAGAAACGCTTGAGAAACTCTAAATTTTCGCAGTTCTGATGCTCGAAACGAATAACTAGAACGGCCCAGGGGAAAAGTACGCATACCGTTGTAATCGGGCGAGTTTCTACTTTCAGATGCAACAGAAATTTTGCGGATTGGTCAATCCGTTCGCGAGATATGGCAGTTTGGAGGTAAGAAGCGCTTGCGAAACTAAAAATTTTCGCAGTTCTGATGCTCGAAACGAATAACTAGAACGGCCTAGGGGAAAAGTACGCATACCGTTGTAATCGGGCTAGTTTCGACTTTCAGATGCAACAGAAATTTTGCGGATTGTTCAATCCTTTCCCGAGATATGGCAGTTTGGAGGGAAGAAACGCTTGAGAAACTCAAAATTTTCGCAGTTCTGATGCTCGAAACGAATAACTGGAACGGCCTAGGGGAAAAGTACGCATACCGTTGTAATCGGGCGAGTTTCTACTTTCAGATGCAACAGAAATTTTGCGGATTGGTCAATCCGTTCGCGAGATATGGCAGTTTGGAGGTAAGAAACGCTTGCGAAACGAGAAATTTTCGCAGTTCTGATGCTCGAAACGAATAACTAGAACGGCCTAGGGGAAAAGTACGCATACCGTTGTAATCGGGCGAGTTTCTAATTTCAGATGCAACAGAAATTTTGCGGATCGGTCAATCCGTTCGCGAGATATGGCAGTTTGGAGGTAAGAAACGCTTGAGAAACTCAAAATATTCGCAGTTCTGATGCTCGAAACGAATAACTAGAACGGCCTAGGGGAAAAGTACGCATACCGTTGTAATCGGGCGAGTTTCAACTTTCAGATGCAACAGAAATTTTGCGGATTGGCCAATCCGTTCGTGAGATATGGCAGTTTGGATGTAAGAAACGCTTGAGAAACTCAAAATTTTCGCAGTTCTGATGCTCGAAACGAATAACTAGTACGGCCTAGGAGAAAACTACGCATACCGTTGTAATCGGGCGAGTTTCTACTTTCAGATGCAACAGAAATTTTGCGGATTGGTCAATCCGTTCGCGAGATATGGCAGTTTGGAGGTAAGAAACGCTTGAGAAACTCAAAATATTCGCAGTTCTGATGCTGGAAACGAATAACTAGAACGGCCTAGGGGAAAAGTACGCATACCGTTGTAATCGGGCGAGTTTCTACTTTCAGATGCAACAGAAATTTTGCGGATTGGTCAATCCGTTCGCGAGACATGGCAGTTTGGAGGTAAGAAACGCTTGAGAAACTCAAAATTTTCGCAGTTCTGATGCTCGAAACGAATAACTAGAACGGCCTAGGGGAAAAGTACGCATACCGTTGTAATCGGGCTAGTTTCGACTTTCAGATGCAACAGAAATTTTGCGGATTGTTCAATGCTTTCCCGAGATATGGCAGTTTGGAGGTAAGAAACGCGTGAGAAACTCTAAATTTTCGCAGTTCTGATGCTCGAAACGAATAACTAGAACGGCCCAGGGGAAAAGTACGCATACCGTTGTAATCGGGCGAGTTTCTACTTTCAGATGCAACAGAAATTTTGCGGATTGGTCAATCCGTTCGCGAGATATGGCAGTTTGGAGGTAAGAAACGCTTGCGAAACTAAAAATTTTCGCAGTTCTGATGCTCGAAACGAATAACTAGAACGGCCTAGGGGAAAAGTACGCATACCGTTGTAATCGGGCTAGTTTCGACTTTCAGATGCAACAGAAATTTTGCGGATTGTTCAATCATTTCCCGAGATATGGCAGTTTGGAGGGAAGACACGCTTGAGAAACTCAAAATTTTCGCAGTTCTGATGCTCGAAACGAATAACTGGAACGGTCTAGGGGAAAAGTACGCATACCGTTGTAATCGGGCGAGTTTCTTCTTTCAGATGCAACAGAAATTTTGCGGATTGGTCAATCCGTTCGCGAGATATGGCAGTTTGGAGGTAAGAAACGCTTGAGAAACTCAAAAGTTTCGCAGTTCTGATGCTCGAAACGAATAATCAGAACGGCCTAGGGGAAAAGTACGCATACCGTTGTAATCGCGCGCGTTTCTACTTTCAGATGCAACAGAAATTTTGCGAATTGGTCAATCCGTTCGCGAGATATGGCAGTTTGGGGGTAAGAAACGCTTGAGAAACTCTAAATTTTCGCAGTTCTGATGCTCGAAACGAATAACTAGAACGGCCCAGGGGAAAAGTACGCATACCGTTGTAATCGGGCGAGTTTCTACTTTCAGATGCAACAGAAATTTTGCGGATTGGTCAATCCGTTCGCGAGATATGGCAGTTTGGAGGTAAGAAGCGCTTGCGAAACTAAAAATTTTCGCAGTTCTGATGCTCGAAACGAATAACTGGAACGGCCTAGGGGAAAAGTACGCATACCGTTGTAATCGGGCGAGTTTCTACTTTCAGATGCAACAGAAATTTTGCGGATTGGTCAATCCGTTCGCGAGATATGGCAGTTTGGAGGTAAGAAACGCTTGCGAAACGAGAAATTTTCGCAGTTCTGATGCTCGAAACGAATAACTAGAACGGCCTAGGGGAAAAGTACGCATACCGTTGTAATCGGGCGAGTTTCTAATTTCAGATGCAACAGAAATTTTGCGGATCGGTCAATCCGTTCGCGAGATATGGCAGTTTGGAGGTAAGAAACGCTTGAGAAACTCAAAATATTCGCAGTTCTGATGCTCGAAACGAATAACTAGAACGGCCTAGGGGAAAAGTACGCATACCGTTGTAATCGGGCGAGTTTCAACTTTCAGATGCAACAGAAATTTTGCGGATTGGCCAATCCGTTCGTGAGATATGGCAGTTTGGATGTAAGAAACGCTTGAGAAACTCAAAATTTTCGCAGTTCTGATGCTCGAAACGAATAACTAGAACTACCTAGGAGAAAACTACGCATACCGTTGTAATCGGGCGAGTTTCTACTTTCAGATGCAACAGAAATTTTGCGGATTGGTCAATCCGTTCGCGAGACATGGCAGTTTGGAGGTAAGAAACGCTTGAGAAACTCAAAATTTTCGCAGTTCTGATGCTCGAAACGAATAACTAGAACGGCCTAGGGGAAAAGTACGCATACCGTTGTAATCGGGCTAGTTTCGACTTTCAGATGCAACAGAAATTTTGCGGATTGTTCAATGCTTTCCCGAGATATGGCAGTTTGGAGGTAAGAAACGCGTGAGAAACTCTAAATTTTCGCAGTTCTGATGCTCGAAACGAATAACTAGAACGGCCCAGGGGAAAAGTACGCATACCGTTGTAATCGGGCGAGTTTCTACTTTCAGATGCAACAGAAATTTTGCGGATTGGTCAATCCGTTCGCGAGATATGGCAGTTTGGAGGTAAGAAGCGCTTGCGAAACTAAAAATTTTCGCAGTTCTGATGCTCGAAACGAATAACTAGAACGGCCTAGGGGAAAAGTACGCATACCGTTGTAATCGGGCTAGTTTCGACTTTCAGATGCAACAGAAATTTTGCGGATTGTTCAATCCTTTCCCGAGATATGGCAGTTTGGAGGGAAGAAACGCTTGAGAAACTCAAAATTTTCGCAGTTCTGATGCTCGAAACGAATAACTGGAACGGCCTAGGGGAAAAGTACGCATACCGTTGTAATCGGGCGAGTTTCTACTTTCAGATGCAACAGAAATTTTGCGGATTGGTCAATCCGTTCGCGAGATATGGCAGTTTGGAGGTAAGAAACGCTTGCGAAACGAGAAATTTTCGCAGTTCTGATGCTCGAAACGAATAACTAGAACGGCCTAGGGGTAAAGTACGCATACCGTTGTAATCGGACGAGTTTCTAATTTCAGATGCAACAGAAATTTTGCGGATCGGTCAATCCGTTCGCGAGATATGGCAGTTTGGAGGTAAGAAACGCTTGAGAAACTCAAAATATTCGCAGTTCTGATGCTCGAAACGAATAACTAGAACGGCCTAGGGGAAAAGTACGCATACCGTTGTAATCGGGCGAGTTTCAACTTTCAGATGCAACAGAAATTTTGCGGATTGGCCAATCCGTTCGTGAGATATGGCAGTTTGGATGTAAGAAACGCTTGAGAAACTCAAAATTTTCGAAGTTCTGATGCTCGAAACGACTAACTAGAACGGCCTAGGAGAAAACTACGCATACCGTTGTAATCGGGCGAGTTTCTACTTTCAGATGCAACAGAAATTTTGCGAATTGGTCAATCCGTTCGCGAGATATGGCAGTTTGGGGGTAAGAAACGCTTGAGAAACTCTAAATTTTCGCAGTTCTGATGCTCGAAACGAATAACTAGAACGGCCCAGGGGAAAAGTACGCATACCGTTGTAATCGGGCGAGTTTCTACTTTCAGATGCAACAGAAATTTTGCGGATTGGTCAATCCGTTCGCGAGATATGGCAGTTTGGAGGTAAGAAGCGCTTGCGAAACTAAAAATTTTCGCAGTTCTGATGCTCGAAACGAATAACTAGAACGGCCTAGGGGAAAAGTACGCATACCGTTGTAATCGGGCTAGTTTCGACTTTCAGATGCAACAGAAATTTTGCGGATTGTTCAATCCTTTCCCGAGATATGGCAGTTTGGAGGGAAGAAACGCTTGAGAAACTCAAAATTTTCGCAGTTCTGATGCTCGAAACGAATAACTGGAACGGCCTAGGGGAAAAGTGCGCATACCGTTGTAATCGGGCGAGTTTCTACTTTCAGATGCAACAGAAATTTTGCGGATTGGTCAATCCGTTCGCGAGATATGGCAGTTTGGAGGTAAGAAACGCTTGCGAAACGAGAAATTTTCGCAGTTCTGATGCTCGAAACGAATAACTAGAACGGCCTAGGGGAAAAGTACGCATACCGTTGTAATCGGGCGAGTTTCTAATTTCAGATGCAACAGAAATTTTGCGGATCGGTCAATCCGTTCGCGAGATATGGCAGTTTGGAGGTAAGAAACGCTTGAGAAACTCAAAATATTCGCAGTTCTGATGCTCGAAACGAATAACTAGAACGGCCTAGGGGAAAAGTACGCATACCGTTGTAATCGGGCGAGTTTCAACTTTCAGATGCAACAGAAATTTTGCGGATTGGCCAATCCGTTCGTGAGATATGGCAGTTTGGATGTAAGAAACGCTTGAGAAACTCAAAATTTTCGCAGTTCTGATGCTCGAAACGAATAACTAGAACGACCTAGGAGAAAACTACGCATACCGTTGCAATCGGGCGAGTTTCTACTTTCAGATGCAACAGAAATTTTGCGGATTGGTCAATCCGTTCGCGAGACATGGCAGTTTGGAGGTAAGAAACGCTTGAGAAACTCAAAATTTTCGCAGTTCTGATGCTCGAAACGAATAACTAGAACGGCCTAGGGGAAAAGTACGCATACCGTTGTAATCGGGCTAGTTTCGACTTTCAGATGCAACAGAAATTTTGCGGATTGTTCAATGCTTTCCCGAGATATGGCAGTTTGGAGGTAAGAAACGCGTGAGAAACTCTAAATTTTCGCAGTTCTGATGCTCGAAACGAATAACTAGAACGGCCCAGGGGAAAAGTACGCATACCGTTGTAATCGGGCGAGTTTCTACTTTCAGATGCAACAGAAATTTTGCGGATTGGTCAATCCGTTCGCGAGATATGGCAGTTTGGAGGTAAGAAGCGCTTGCGAAACTAAAAATTTTCGCAGTTCTGATGCTCGAAACGAATAACTAGAACGGCCTAGGGGAAAAGTACGCATACCGTTGTAATCGGGCTAGTTTCGACTTTCAGATGCAACAGAAATTTTGCGGATTGTTCAATCCTTTCCCGAGATATGGCAGTTTGGAGGGAAGAAACGCTTGAGAAACTCAAAATTTTCGCAGTTCTGATGCTCGAAACGAATAACTGGAACGGCCTAGGGGAAAAGTACGCATACCGTTGTAATCGGGCGAGTTGCTTCTTTCAGACGCAACAGAAATTTTGCGGATTGGTCAATCCGTTCGCGAGATATGGCAGTTTGGAGGTAAGAAACGCTTGAGAAACTCAAAATATTCGCAGTTCTGATGCTCGAAACGAATAACTAGAACGGCCTATGGGAAAAGTAGGCATACCGTTGTAATCGGGCGAGTTTCTACTTTCAGATGCAACAGAAATTTTGCGGATTGGTCAATCCGTTCGCGAGATATGGCAGTTTGAAGGTAAGAAACGCTTGAGAAACTCAAAAATTTCGCAGTTCTGATGCTCGAAACGAATAACCAGAACGGCCTAGGGGAAAAGTACGCATACCGTTGTAATCGCGCGCGTTTCGACTTTCAGATGCAACAGAAATTTTGCGGATTGGTCAATCCGTTCGCGAGATATGGTAGTTTGGAGGTAAGAAACGCTTGAGGAACTCAAAATTCTCGCAGTTCTGATGCTCTAAACGAATAACTAGAACGGCCTTAGGGGAAAAGTACGCATACCGTTGTAATCGGGCGAGTTGCTTCTTTCAGACGCAACAGAAATTTTGCGGATTGGTCAATCCGTTCGCGAGATATGGCAGTTTGGAGGTAAGAAACGCTTGAGAAACTCAAAATATTCGCAGTTCTGATGCTCGAAACGAATAACTAGAACGGCCTATGGGAAAAGTACGCATACCGTTGTAATCGGGCGAGTTTCTACTTTCAGATGCAACAGAAATTTTGCGGATTGGTCAATCCGTTCGCGAGATATGGCAGTTTGGAGGTAAGAAACGGTTGCGAAACGAGAAATTTTCGCAGTTCTGATGCTCGAAACGAATAACTAGAACGGCCTAGGGGAAAAGTACGCATACCGTTGTAATCGGGCGAGTTTCTAATTTCAGATGCAACAGAAATTTTGCGGATCGGTCAATCCGTTCGCGAGATATGGCAGTTTGGAGGTAAGAAACGCTTGAGAAACTCAAAATATTCGCAGTTCTGATGCTCGAAACGAATAACTAGAACGGCCTAGGGGAAAAGTACGCATACTGTTGCAATCGGGCGAGTTTCAACTTTCAGATGCAACAGAAATTTTGCGGATTGGCCAATCCGTTCGTGAGATATGGCAGTTTGGATGTAAGAAACGCTTGAGAAACTCAAAATTTTCGCAGTTCTGATGCTCGAAACGAATAACTAGTACGGCCTAGGAGAAAACTACGCATACCGTTGTAATCGGGCGAGTTTCTACTTTCAGATGCAACAGAAATTTTGCGGATTGGTCAATCCGTTCGCGAGATATGGCAGTTTGGAGGTAAGAAACGCTTGAGAAACTCAAAATATTCGCAGTTCTGATGCTGGAAACGAATAACTAGAACGGCCTAGGGGAAAAGTACGCATACCGTTGTAATCGGGCGAGTTTCTACTTTCAGATGCAACAGAAATTTTGCGGATTGGTCAATCCGTTCGCGAGACATGGCAGTTTGGAGGTAAGAAACGCTTGAGAAACTCAAAATTTTCGCAGTTCTGATGCTCGAAACGAATAACTAGAACGGCCTAGGGGAAAAGTACGCATACCGTTGTAATCGGGCTAGTTGCGACTTTCAGATGCAACAGAAATTTTGCGGATTGTTCAATGCTTTCCCGAGATATGGCAGTTTGGAGGTAAGAAACGCGTGAGAAACTCTAAATTTTCGCAGTTCTGATGCTCGAAACGAATAACTAGAACGGCCCAGGGGAAAAGTACGCATACCGTTGTAATCGGGCGAGTTTCTACTTTCAGATGCAACAGAAATTTTGCGGATTGGTCAATCCGTTCGCGAGATATGGCAGTTTGGAGGTAAGAAGCGCTTGCGAAACTAAAAATTTTCGCAGTTCTGATGCTCGAAACGAATAACTAGATCGGCCTAGGGGAAAAGTACGCATACCGTTGTAATCGGGCTAGTTTCGACTTTCAGATGCAACAGAAATTTTGCGGATTGTTCAATCCTTTCCCGAGATATGGCAGTTTGGAGGGAAGAAACGCTTGAGAAACTCAAAATTTTCGCAGTTCTGATGCTCGAAACGAATAACTGGAACGGCCTAGGGGAAAAGTGCGCATACCGTTGTAATCGGGCGAGTTTCTACTTTCAGATGCAACAGAAATTTTGCGGATTGGTCAATCCGTTCGCGAGATATGGCAGTTTGGAGGTAAGAAACGCTTGCGAAACGAGAAATTTTCGCAGTTCTGATGCTCGAAACGAATAACTAGAACGGCCTAGGGGAAAAGTACGCATACCGTTGTAATCGGGCGAGTTTCTAATTTCAGATGCAACAGAAATTTTGCGGATCGGTCAATCCGTTCGCGAGATATGGCAGTTTGGAGGTAAGAAACGCTTGAGAAACTCAAAATATTCGCAGTTCTGATGCTCGAAACGAATAACTAGAACGGCCTAGGGGAAAAGTACGCATACCGTTGTAATCGGGCGAGTTTCAACTTTCAGATGCAACAGAAATTTTGCGGATTGGCCAATCCGTTCGTGAGATATGGCAGTTTGGATGTAAGAAACGCTTGAGAAACTCAAAATTTTCGCAGTTCTGATGCTCGAAACGAATAACTAGAACGACCTAGGAGAAAACTACGCATACCGTTGCAATCGGGCGAGTTTCTACTTTCAGATGCAACAGAAATTTTGCGGATTGGTCAATCCGTTCGCGAGACATGGCAGTTTGGAGGTAAGAAACGCTTGAGAAACTCAAAATTTTCGCAGTTCTGATGCTCGAAACGAATAACTAGAACGGCCTAGGGGAAAAGTACGCATACAGTTGTAATCGGGCGAGTTTCAACTTTCAGATGCAACAGAAATTTTGCGGATTGGCCAATCCGTTCGTGAGATATGGCAGTTTGGATGTAAGAAACGCTTGAGAAACTCAAAATTTTCGCAGTTCTGATGCTCGAAACGAATAACTAGAACGACCTAGGAGAAAACTACGCATACCGTTGCAATCGGGCGAGTTTCTACTTTCAGATGCAACAGAAATTTTGCGGATTGGTCAATCCGTTCGCGAGACATGGCAGTTTGGAGGTAAGAAACGCTTGAGAAACTCAAAATTTTCGCAGTTCTGATGCTCGAAACGAATAACTAGAACGGCCTAGGGGAAAAGTACGCATACCGTTGTAATCGGGCTAGTTTCGACTTTCAGATGCAACAGAAATTTTGCGGATTGTTCAATGCTTTCCCGAGATATGGCAGTTTGGAGGTAAGAAACGCGTGAGAAACTCTAAATTTTCGCAGTTCTGATGCTCGAAACGAATAACTAGAACGGCCCAGGGGAAAAGTACGCATACCGTTGTAATCGGGCGAGTTTCTACTTTCAGATGCAACAGAAATTTTGCGGATTGGTCAATCCGTTCGCGAGATATGGCAGTTTGGAGGTAAGAAGCGCTTGCGAAACTAAAAATTTTCGCAGTTCTGATGCTCGAAACGAATAACTAGAACGGCCTAGGGGAAAAGTACGCATACCGTTGTAATCGGGCTAGTTTCGACTTTCAGATGCAACAGAAATTTTGCGGATTGTTCAATCCTTTCCCGAGATATGGCAGTTTGGAGGGAAGAAACGCTTGAGAAACTCAAAATTTTCGCAGTTCTGATGCTCGAAACGAATAACTGGAACGGCCTAGGGGAAAAGTACGCATACCGTTGTAATCGGGCGAGTTTCTACTTTCAGATGCAACAGAAATTTTGCGGATTGGTCAATCCGTTCGCGAGATATGGCAGTTTGGAGGTAAGAAACGCTTGCGAAACGAGAAATTTTCGCAGTTCTGATGCTCGAAACGAATAACTAGAACGGCCTAGGGGAAAAGTACGCATACCGTTGTAATCGGGCGAGTTTCTAATTTCAGACGCAACAGAAATTTTGCGGATCGGTCAATCCGTTCGCGAGATATGGCAGTTTGGAGGTAAGAAACGCTTGAGAAACTCAAAATATTCGCAGTTCTGATGCTCGAAACGAATAACTAGAACGGCCTAGGGGAAAAGTACGCATACCGTTGTAATCGGGCGAGTTTCAACTTTCAGATGCAACAGAAATTTTGCGGATTGGCCAATCCGTTCGTGAGATATGGCAGTTTGGATGTAAGAAACGCTTGAGAAACTCAAAATTTTCGCAGTTCTGATGCTCGAAACGAATAACTAGAACGGCCTAGGAGAAAACTACGCATACCGTTGTAATCGGGCGAGTTTCTACTTTCAGATGCAACAGAAATTTTGCGGATTGGTCAATCCGTTCGCGAGATATGGCAGTTTGGAGGTAAGAAACGCTTGAGAAACTCAAAATATTCGCAGTTCTGATGCTGGAAACGAATAACTAGAACGGCCTAGGGGAAAAGTACGCATACCGTTGTAATCGGGCGAGTTTCTACTTTCAGATGCAACAGAAATTTTGCGGATTGGTCAATCCGTTCGCGAGACATGGCAGTTTGGAGGTAAGAAACCCTTGAGAAACTCAAAATTTTCGCAGTTCTGATGCTCGAAACGAATAACTAGAACGGCCTAGGGGAAAAGTACGCATACCGTTGTAATCGGGCTAGTTTCGACTTTCAGATGCAACAGAAATTTTGCGGATTGTTCAATGCTTTCCCGAGATATGGCAGTTTGGAGGTAAGAAACGCGTGAGAAACTCTAAATTTTCGCAGTTCTGATGCTCGAAACGAATAACTAGAACGGCCCAGGGGAAAAGTACGCATACCGTTGTAATCGGGCGAGTTTCCACTTTCAGATGCAACAGAAATTTTGCGGATTGGTCAATCCGTTCGCGAGATATGGCAGTTTGGAGGTAAGAAACGCTTGCGAAACTAAAAATTTTCGCAGTTCTGATGCCCGAAACGAATAACTAGAACGGCCTAGGGGAAAAGTACGCATACCGTTGTAATCGGGCGAGTTTCTACTTTCAGATGCAACAGAAATTTTGCGGATTGGTCAATCCGTTCGTGAGATATGGCAGTTTGGAGGTAAGAAGCGCTTGCGAAACTAAAAATTTTCGCAGTTCTGATGCTCGAAACGAATAACTAGAACGGCCTAGGGGAAAAGTACGCATACCGTTGTAATCGGGCTAGTTTCGACTTTCAGATGCAACAGAAATTTTGCGGATTGTTCAATCCTTTCCCGAGATATGGCAGTTTGGAGGGAAGAAACGCTTGAGAAACTCAAAATTTTCGCAGTTCTGATGCTCGAAACGAATAACTGGAACGGCCTAGGGGAAAAGTACGCATACCGTTGTAATCGGGCGAGTTTCTACTTTCAGATGCAACTGAAATTTTGCGGATTGGTCAATCCGTTCGCGAGATATAGCAGTTTGGAGGTAAGAAACGCTTGCGAAACGAGAAATTTTCGCAGTTCTGATGCTCGAAACGAATAACTAGAACGGCCTAGGGGAAAAGTACGCATACCGTTGTAATCGGGCGAGTTTCTAATTTCAGATGCAACAGAAATTTTGCGGATCGGTCAATCCGTTCGCGAGATATGGCAGTTTGGAGGTAAGGAACGCTTGAGAAACTCAAAATTTTCGCAGTTCTGATGCTCGAAACGAATAACTAGAACGGCCTAGGGGAAAAGTACGCATACCGTTGTAATCGGGCTAGTTTCGACTTTCAGATGCAACAGAAATTTTGCGGATTGTTCAATGCTTTCCCGAGATATGGCAGTTTGGATGTAAGAAACGCGTGAGAAACTCTAAATTTTCGCAGTTCTGATGCTCGAAACGAATAACTAGAACGGCCCAGGGGAAAAGTACGCATACCGTTGTAATCGGGCGAGTTTCTACTTTCAGATGCAACAGAAATTTTGCGGATTGGTCAATCCGTTCGCGAGATATGGCAGTTTGGAGGTAAGAAGCGCTTGCGAAACTAAAAATTTTCGCAGTTCTGATGCTCGAAACGAATAACTAGAACGGCCTAGGGGAAAAGTACGCATACCGTTGTAATCGGGCTAGTTTCGACTTTCAGATGCAACAGAAATTTTGCGGATTGTTCAATCCTTTCCCGAGATATGGTAGTTTGGAGGGAAGAAACGCTTGAGAAACTCAAAATTTTCGCAGTTCTGATGCTCGAAACGAATAACTGGAACGGCCTAGGGGAAAAGTACGCATATCGTTGTAATCGGGCGAGTTTCTACTTTCAGATGCAACAGAAATTTTGCGGATTGGTCAATGCTTTCCCGAGATATGGCAGTTTGGATGTAAGAAACGCGTGAGAAACTCTAAATTTTCGCAGTTCTGATGCTCGAAACGAATAACTAGAACGGCCCAGGGGAAAAGCACGCATACCGTTGTAATCGGGCGAGTTTCTACTTTCAGATGCAACAGAAATTTTGCGGATTGGTCAATCCGTTCGCGAGATATGGCTGTTTGGAGGTAAGAAGCGCTTGCGAAACTAAAAATTTTCGCAGTTCTGATGCTCGAAACGAATAACTAGAACGGCCTAGGGGAAAAGTACGCATACCGTTGTAATCGGGCTAGTTTCGACTTTCAGATGCAACAGAAATTTTGCGGATTGTTCAATCCTTTCCCGAGATATGGCAGTTTGGATGGAAGAAACGCTTGAGAAACTCTAAATTTTCGCAGTTCTGATGCTCGAAACGAATAACTAGAACGGCCTAGGGGAAAAGTACGCATACCGTTGTAATCGGGCGAGTTTCAACTTTCAGATGCAACAGAAATTTTGCGGATTGGCCAATCCGTTCGTGAGATATGGCAGTTTGGATGTAAGAAACGCTTGAGAAACTCAAAATTTTCGCAGTTCTGATGCTCGAAACGAATAACTAGAACGACTTAGGAGAAAACTACGCATACCGTTGTAATCGGGCGAGTTTCTACTTTCAGATGCAACAGAAATTTTGCGGATTGGTCAATGCTTTCCCGAGATATGGCAGTTTGGAGGTAAGAAACGCGTGAGAAACTCTAAATTTTCGCAGTTCTGATGCTCGAAACGAATAACTAGAACGGCCCAGGGGAAAAGTACGCATACCGTTGTAATCGGGCGAGTTTCTACTTTCAGATGCAACAGAAATTTTGCGGATTGGTCAATCCGTTCGCGAGATATGGCTGTTTGGAGGTAAGAAGCGCTTGCGAAACTAAAAATTTTCGCAGTTCTGATGCTCGAAACGAATAACTAGAACGGCCTAGGGGAAAAGTACGCATACCGTTGTAATCGGGCTAGTTTCGACTTTCAGATGCAACAGAAATTTTGCGGATTGTTCAATCCTTTCCCGAGATATGGCAGTTTGGAGGGAAGAAACGCTTGAGAAACTCAAAATTTTCGCAGTTCTGATGCTCGAAACGAATAACTGGAACGGCCTAGGGGAAAAGTACGCATACCGTTGTAATCGGGCGAGTTTCTACTTTCAGATGCAACAGAAATTTTGCGGATTGGTCAATCCGTTCGCGAGATATGGCAGTTTGGAGGTAAGAAACGCTTGCGAAACGAGAAATTTTCGCAGTTCTGATGCTCGAAACGAATAACTAGAACGGCCTAGGGGAAAAGTACGCATACCGTTGTAATCGGGCGAGTTTTTAATTTCAGATGCAACAGAAATTTTGCGGATCGGTCAATCCGTTCGCGAGATATGGCAGTTTGGAGGTAAGAAACGCTTGAGAAACTCAAAATATTCGCAGTTCTGATGCTCGAAACGAATAACTAGAACGGCCTAGGGGAAAAGTACGCATACCGTTGTAATCGGGCGAGTTTCAACTTTCAGATGCAACAGAAATTTTGCGGATTGGCCAATCCGTTCGTGAGATATGGCAGTTTGGATGTAAGAAACGCTTGAGAAACTCAAAATTTTCGCAGTTCTGATGCTCGAAACGAATAACTAGAACGACTTAGGAGAAAACTACGCATACCGTTGTAATCGGGCTAGTTTCGACTTTCAGATGCAACAGAAATTTTGCGGATTGTTCAATCCTTTCCCGAGATATGGTAGTTTGGAGGGAAGAAACGCTTGAGAAACTCAAAATTTTCGCAGTTCTGATGCTCGAAACGAATAACTGGAACGGCCTAGGGGAAAAGTACGCATATCGTTGTAATCGGGCGAGTTTCTACTTTCAGATGCAACAGAAATTTTGCGGATTGGTCAATCCGTTCGCGAGATATGGCAGTTTGGAGGTAAGAAACGCTTGAGAAACTCAAAATATTCGCAGTTCTGATGCTGGAAACGAATAACTAGAACGGCCTAGGGGAAAAGTACGCATACCGTTGTAATCGGGCGAGTTTCTACTTTCAGATGCAACAGAAATTTTGCGGATTGGTCAATCCGTTCGCGAGACATGGCAGTTTGGAGGTAAGAAACGCTTGAGAAACTCAAAACTTTCGCAGTTCTGATGCTCGAAACGAATAACTAGAACGGCCTAGGGGAAAAGTACGCATACCGTTGTAATCGGGCTAGTTTCGACTTTCAGATGCAACAGAAATTTTGCGGATTGTTCAATGCTTTCCCGAGATATGGCAGTTTGGAGGTAAGAAACGCGTGAGAAACTCTAAATTTTCGCAGTTCTGATGCTCGAAACGAATAACTAGAACGGCCCAGGGGAAAAGTACGCATACCGTTGTAATCGGGCGAGTTTCGACTTTCAGATGCAACAGAAATTTTGCGGATTGGTCAATCCGTTCGCGAGATATGGCTGTTTGGAGGTAAGAAGCGCTTGCGAAACTAAAAATTTTCGCAGTTCTGATGCTCGAAACGAATAACTAGAACGGCCTAGGGGAAAAGTACGCATACCGTTGTAATCGGGCTAGTTTCGACTTTCAGATGCAACAGAAATTTTGCGGATTGTTCAATCCTTTCCCGAGATATGGCAGTTTGGAGGGAAGAAACGCTTGAGAAACTCAAAATTTTCGCAGTTCTGATGCTCGAAACGAATAACTGGAACGGCCTAGGGGAAAAGTACGCATACCGTTGTAATCGGGCGAGTTTCTACTTTCAGATGCAACAGAAATTTTGCGGATTGGTCAATCCGTTCGCGAGATATGGCAGTTTGGAGGTAAGAAACGCTTGCGAAACGAGAAATTTTCGCAGTTCTGATGCTCGAAACGAATAACTAGAACGGCCTAGGGGAAAAGTACGCATACCGTTGTAATCGGGCGAGTTTCTAATTTCAGATGCAACAGAAATTTTGCGGATCGGTCAATCCGTTCGCGAGATATGGCAGTTTGGAGGTAAGAAACGCTTGAGAAACTCAAAATATTCGCAGTTCTGATGCTCGAAACGAATAACTAGAACGGCCTAGGGGAAAAGTACGCATACCGTTGTAATCGGGCGAGTTTCAACTTTCAGATGCAACAGAAATTTTGCGGATTGGCCAATCCGTTCGTGAGATATGGCAGTTTGGATGTAAGAAACGCTTGAGAAACTCAAAATTTTCGCAGTTCTGATGCTCGAAACGAATAACTAGAACGGCCTAGGAGAAAACTACGCATACCGTTGTAATCGGGCGAGTTTCTACTTTCAGATGCAACAGAAATTTTGCGGATTGGTCAATCCGTTCGCGAGATATGGCAGTTTGGAGGTAAGAAACGCTTGAGAAACTCAAAATATTCGCAGTTCTGATGCTGGAGACGAATAACTAGAACGGCCTAGGGGAAAAGTACGCATACCGTTGTAATCGGGCGAGTTTCTACTTTCAGATGCAACAGAAATTTTGCGGATTGGTCAATCCGTTCGCGAGATATGGCAGTTTGGAGGTAAGAAACGCTTGCGAAACTAAAAATTTTCGCAGTTCTGATGCCCGAAACGAATAACTAGAACGGCCTAGGGGAAAAGTACGCATACCGTTGTAATCGGGCGAGTTTCTTCTTTCAGATGCAACAGAAATTTTGCGGATTGGTCAATCAGTTCGCGAGATATGGCAGTTTGGAGGTAAGAAACGCTTGAGAAACTCAAAATTTTCGCAGTTCTGATGCTCGAAACGAATAACTAGAACGGCCTAGGGGAAAAGTACGCATACCGTTGTAATCGGGCGAGTTTCTACTTTCAGATGCAACAGAAATTTTACGGATTGGTCAATCCGTTCGCGAGATATGGCAGTTTGGATGTAAGAAACGCTTGAGAAACTCAAAAATTTCGCAGTTCTGATGCTCGAAACGAATAACCAGAACGGCCTAGGGGAAAAGTACGCATACCGTTGTAATCGCGCGCGTTTCGACTTTCAGATGCAACAGAAATTATGCGGATTGGTCAATCCGTTCGCGAGATATAGTAGTTTGGAGGTAAGAAACGCTTGAGGAACTCAAAATTCTCGCAGTTCTGATGCTCTAAACGAATAACTAGAACGGCCTATGGGAAAAGTACGCATACCGTTGTAATCGGGCGAGTTTCTACTTTCAGATGCAACAGAAATTTTGCGGATTGGTCAATCCGTTCGTGAAATATGGCAGTTTGGAGGTAAGAAGCGCTTGCGAAACTAAAAATTTTCGCAGTTCTGATGCTCGAAACGAATAACTAGAACGGCCTAGGGGAAAAGTACGCATACCGTTGTAATCGGGCTAGTTTCGACTTTCAGATGCAACAGAAATTTTGCGGATTGTTCAATCCTTTCCCGAGATATGGCAGTTTGGAGGGAAGAAACGCTTGAGAAACTCAAAATTTTCGCAGTTCTGATGCTCGAAACGAATAACTGGAACGGCCTAGGGGAAAAGTACGCATACCGTTGTAATCGGGCGAGTTTCTACTTTCAGATGCAACAGAAATTTTGCGGATTGGTCAATCCGTTCGCGAGATATGGCAGTTTGGAGGTAAGAAACGCTTGCGAAACGAGAAATTTTCGCAGTTCTGATGCTCGAAACGAATAACTAGAACGGCCTAGGGGAAAAGTACGCATACCGTTGTAATCGGGCGAGTTTCTAATTTCAGATGCAACAGAAATTTTGCGGATCGGTCAATCCGTTCGCGAGATATGGCAGTTTGGAGGTAAGGAACGCTTGAGAAACTCAAAATATTCGCAGTTCTGATGCTCGAAACGAATAACTAGAACGGCCTAGGGGAAAAGTACGCATACCGTTGTAATCGGGCGAGTTTCAACTTTCAGATGCAACAGAAATTTTGCGGATTGGCCAATCCGTTCGTGAGATATGGCAGTTTGGATGTAAGAAACGCTTGAGAAACTCAAAATTTTCGCAGTTCTGATGCTCGAAACGAATAACTAGAACGACTTAGGAGAAAACTACGCATACCGTTGTAATCGGGCGAGTTTCTACTTTCAGATGCAACAGAAATTTTGCGGATTGGTCAATCCGTTCGCGAGATATGGCAGTTTGGAGGTAAGAAACGCTTGAGAAACTCAAAATATTCGCAGTTCTGATGCTGGAAACGAATAACTAGAACGGCCTAGGGGAAAAGTACGCATACCGTTGTAATCGGGCGAGTTTCTACTTTCAGATGCAACAGAAATTTTGCGGATTGGTCAATCCGTTCGCGAGACATGGCAGTTTGGAGGTAAGAAACGCTTGAGAAACTCAAAATTTTCGCAGTTCTGATGCTCGAAACGAATAACTAGAACGGCCTAGGGGAAAAGTACGCATACCGTTGTAATCGGGCTAGTTTCGACTTTCAGATGCAACAGAAATTTTGCGGATTGTTCAATGCTTTCCCGAGATATGGCAGTTTGGAGGTAAGAAACGCGTGAGAAACTCTAAATTTTCGCAGTTCTGATGCTCGAAACGAATAACTAGAACGGCCCAGGGGAAAAGTACGCATACCGTTGTAATCGGGCGAGTTTCCACTTTCAGATGCAACAGAAATTTTGCGGATTGGTCAATCCGTTCGCGAGATATGGCAGTTTGGATGTAAGAAACGCTTGCGAAACTAAAAATTTTCGCAGTTCTGATGCCCGAAACGAATAACTAGAACGGCCTAGGGGAAAAGTACGCATACCGTTGTAATCGGGCTAGTTTCCACTTTCAGATGCAACAGAAATTTTGCGGATTGTTCAATGCTTTCCCGAGATATGGCAGTTTGGAGGTAAGAAACGCGTGAGAAACTCTAAATTTTCGCAGTTCTGATGCTCGAAACGAATAACTAGAACGGCCCAGGGGAAAAGTACGCATACCGTTGTAATCGGGCGAGTTTCTACTTTCAGATGCAACAGAAATTTTGCGGATTGGTCAATCCGTTCGCGAGATATGGCAGTTTGGATGTAAGAAACGCTTGCGAAACTAAAAATTTTCGCAGTTCTGATGCGCGAAACGAATAACTAGAACGGCCTAGGGGAAAAGTACGCATACCGTTGTAATCGGGCTAGTTTCGACTTTCAGATGCAACAGAAATTTTGCGGATTGTTCAATCATTTCCCGAGATATGGCAGTTTGGAGGGAAGAAACGCTTGAGAAACTCAAAATTTTCGCAGTTCTGATGCTCGAAACGAATAACTGGAACGGCCTAGGGGAAAAGTACGCATACCGTTGTAATCGGGCGAGTTTCTTCTTTCAGATGCAACAGAAATTTTGCGGATTGGTCAATCCGTTCGCGAGATATGGCAGTTTGGAGGTAAGAAACGCTTGAGAAACTCAAAAATTTCGCAGTTCTGATGCTCGAAACGAATAACCAGAACGGCCTAGGGGAAAAGTACGCATACCGTTGTAATCGCGCGCGTTTCGACTTTCAGATGCAACAGAAATTTTGCGGATTGGTCAATCCGTTCGCGAGATATGGTAGTTTGGAGGTAAGAAACGCTTGAGGAACTCAAAATTCTCGCAGTTCTGATGCTCTAAACGAATAACTAGAACGGCCTATGGGAAAAGTACGCATACCGTTGTAATCGGGCGAGTTTCTACTTTCAGATGCAACAGAAATTTTGCGGATTGGTCAATCCGTTCGCGAGATATAGCAGTTTGGATGTAAGAAACGCTTGAGAAACTCAAAATTTTCGAAGTTCTGATGCTCGACACGAATAACTAGAACGGCCTAGGAGAAAACTACGCATACCGTTGTAATCGGACGAGTTTCTACTTTCAGATGCAACAGAAATTTTGCGAATTGGTCAATCCGTTCGCGAGATATGGCAGTTTGGGGGTAAGAAACGCTTGAGAAACTCTAAATTTTCGCAGTTCTGATGCTCGAAACGAATAACTAGAACGGCCCAGGGGAAAAGTACGCATACCGTTGTAATCGGGCGAGTTTCTACTTTCAGATGCAACAGAAATTTTGCGGATTGGTCAATCCGTTCGCGAGATATGGCAATTTGGAGGTAAGAAGCGCTTGCGAAACTAAAAATTTTCGCAGTTCTGATGCTCGAAACGAATAACTAGAACGGCCTAGGGGAAAAGTACGCATACCGTTGTAATCGGGCTAGTTTCGACTTTCAGATGCAACAGAAATTTTGCGGATTGTTCAATCCGTTCGCGAGATATGGCAGTTTGGAGGTAAGAAACGCTTGCGAAACGAGAAATTTTCGCAGTTCTGATGCTCGAAACGAATAACTAGAACGGCCTAGGGGAAAAGTACGCATACCGTTATAATCGGGCGAGTTTCTAATTTCAGATGCAACAGAAATTTTGCGGATCGGTCAATCCGTTCGCGAGATATGGCAGTTTGGAGGTAAGAAACGCTTGAGAAACTCAAAATATTCGCAGTTCTGATGCTCGAAACGAATAACTAGAACGGCCTAGGGGAAAAGTACGCATACCGTTGTAATCGGGCGAGTTTCAACTTTCAGATGCAACAGAAATTTTGCGGATTGGCCAATCCGTTCGTGAGATATGGCAGTTTGGATGTAAGAAACGCTTGAGAAACTCAAAATTTTCGCAGTTCTGATGCTCGAAACGAATAACTAGAACGACCTAGGAGAAAACTACGCATACCGTTGTAATCGGGCGAGTTTCTACTTTCAGATGCAACAGAAATTTTGCGGATTGGTCAATCCGTTCGCGAGATATGGCAGTTTGGAGGTAAGAAACGCTTGAGAAACTCAAAATATTCGCAGTTCTGATGCTGGAAACGAATAACTAGAACGGCCTAGGGGAAAAGTACGCATACCGTTGTAATCGGGCGAGTTTCTACTTTCAGATGCAACAGAAATTTTGCGGATTGGTCAATCCGTTCGCGAGACATGGCAGTTTGGAGGTAAGAAACGCTTGAGAAACTCAAAATTTTCGCAGTTCTGATGCTCGAAACGAATAACTAGAACGGCCTAGGGGAAAAGTACGCATACCGTTGTAATCGGGCTAGTTTCCACTTTCAGATGCAACAGAAATTTTGCGGATTGTTCAATGCTTTCCCGAGATATGGCAGTTTGGAGGTAAGAAACGCGTGAGAAACTCTAAATTTTCGCAGTTCTGATGCTCGAAACGAATAACTAGAACGGCCCAGGGGAAAAGTACGCATACCGTTGTAATCGGGCGAGTTTCTACTTTCAGATGCAACAGAAATTTTGCGGATTGGTCAATCCGTTCGCGAGATATGGCAGTTTGGAGGTAAGAAACGCTTGCGAAACTAAAAATTTTCGCAGTTCTGATGCTCGAAACGAATAACTAGAACGGCCTAGGGGAAAAGTACGCATACCGTTGTAATCGGGCTAGTTTCGACTTTCAGATGCAACAGAAATTTTGCGGATTGTTCAATCATTTCCCGAGATATGGCAGTTTGGAGGGAAGAAACGCTTGAGAAACTCAAAATTTTCGCAGTTCTGATGCTCGAAACGAATAACTGGAACGGCCTAGGGGAAAAGTACGCATACCGTTGTAATCGGGCGAGTTTCTTCTTTCAGATGCAACAGAAATTTTGCGGATTGGTCAATCCGTTCGCGAGATATGGCAGTTTGGAGGTAAGAAACGCTTGAGAAACTCAAAAATTTCGCAGTTCTGATGCTCGAAACGAATAACCAGAACGGCCTAGGGGAAAAGTACGCATACCGTTGTAATCGCGCGCGTTTCGACTTTCAGATGCAACAGAAATTTTGCGGATTGGTCAATCCGTTCGCGAGATATGGTAGTTTGGAGGTAAGAAACGCTTGAGGAACTCAAAATTCTCGCAGTTCTGATGCTCTAAACGAATAACTAGAACGGCCTATGGGAAAAGTACGCATACCGTTGTAATCGGACGAGTTTCTACTTTCAGATGCAACAGAAATTTTGCGAATTGGTCAATCCGTTCGCGAGATATGGCAGTTTGGGGGTAAGAAACGCTTGAGAAACTCTAAATTTTCGCAGTTCTGATGCTCGAAACGAATAACTAGAACGGCCCAGGGGAAAAGTACGCATACCGTTGTAATCGGGCGAGTTTCTACTTTCAGATGCAACAGAAATTTTGCGGATTGGTCAATCCGTTCGCGAGATATGGCAATTTGGAGGTAAGAAGCGCTTGCGAAACTAAAAATTTTCGCAGTTCTGATGCTCGAAACGAATAACTAGAACGGCCTAGGGGAAAAGTACGCATACCGTTGTAATCGGGCTAGTTTCGACTTTCAGATGCAACAGAAATTTTGCGGATTGTTCAATCCTTTCCCGAGATATGGCAGTTTGGAGGGAAGAAACGCTTGAGAAACTCAAAATTTTCGCAGTTCTGATGCTCGAAACGAATAACTGGAACGGCCTAGGGGAAAAGTACGCATACCGTTGTAATCGGGCGAGTTTCTACTTTCAGATGCAACAGAAATTTTGCGGATTGGTCAATCCGTTCGCGAGATATGGCAGTTTGGAGGTAAGAAACGCTTGCGAAACGAGAAATTTTCGCAGTTCTGATGCTCGAAACGAATAACTAGAACGGCCTAGGGGAAAAGTACGCATACCGTTATAATCGGGCGAGTTTCTAATTTCAGATGCAACAGAAATTTTGCGGATCGGTCAATCCGTTCGCGAGATATGGCAGTTTGGAGGTAAGAAACGCTTGAGAAACTCAAAATATTCGCAGTTCTGATGCTCGAAACGAATAACTAGAACGGCCTAGGGGAAAAGTACGCATACCGTTGTAATCGGGCGAGTTTCAACTTTCAGATGCAACAGAAATTTTGCGGATTGGCCAATCCGTTCGTGAGATATGGCAGTTTGGATGTAAGAAACGCTTGAGAAACTCAAAATTTTCGCAGTTCTGATGCTCGAAACGAATAACTAGAACGACCTAGGAGAAAACTACGCATACCGTTGTAATCGGGCGAGTTTCTACTTTCAGATGCAACAGAAATTTTGCGGATTGGTCAATCCGTTCGCGAGATATGGCAGTTTGGAGGTAAGAAACGCTTGAGAAACTCAAAATATTCGCAGTTCTGATGCTGGAAACGAATAACTAGAACGGCCTAGGGGAAAAGTACGCATACCGTTGTAATCGGGCGAGTTTCTACTTTCAGATGCAACAGAAATTTTGCGGATTGGTCAATCCGTTCGCGAGACATGGCAGTTTGGAGGTAAGAAACGCTTGAGAAACTCAAAATTTTCGCAGTTCTGATGCTCGAAACGAATAACTAGAACGGCCTAGGGGAAAAGTACGCATACCGTTGTAATCGGGCTAGTTTCGACTTTCAGATGCAACAGAAATTTTGCGGATTGTTCAATGCTTTCCCGAGATATGGCAGTTTGGAGGTAAGAAACGCGTGAGAAACTCTAAATTTTCGCAGTTCTGATGCTCGAAACGAATAACTAGAACGACCCAGGGGAAAAGTACGCATACCGTTGTAATCGGGCGAGTTTCTACTTTCAGATGCAACAGAAATTTTGCGGATTGGTCAATCCGTTCGCGAGATATGGCAGTTTGGAGGTAAGAAGCGCTTGCGAAACTAAAAATTTTCGCAGTTCTGATGCTCGAAACGAATAACTAGAACGGCCTAGGGGAAAAGTACGCATACCGTTGTAATCGGGCGAGTTTCTACTTTCAGATGCAACAGAAATTTTGCGGATTGGTCAATCCGTTCGCGAGATATGGCAGTTTGGAGGTAAGAAGCGCTTGCGAAACTAAAAATTTTCGCAGTTCTGATGCTCGAAACGAATAAATAGAACGGCCTAGGGGAAAAGTACGCATACCGTTGTAATCGGGCTAGTTTCGACTTTCAGATGCAACAGAAATTTTGCGGATTGTTCAATCCTTTCCCGAGATATGGTAGTTTGGAGGGAAGAAACGCTTGAGAAACTCAAAATTTTCGCAGTTCTGATGCTCGAAACGAATAACTGGAACGGCCTAGGGGAAAAGTACGCATATCGTTGTAATCGGGCGAGTTTCTACTTTCAGATGCAACAGAAATTTTGCGGATTGGTCAATCCGTTCGCGAGATATGGCAGTTTGGAGGTAAGAAACGCTTGCGAAACGAGAAATTTTCGCAGTTCTGATGCTCGAAACGAATAACTAGAACGGCCTAGGGGAAAAGTACGCATACCGTTGTAATCGGGCGAGTTTCTAATTTCAGATGCAACAGAAATTTTGCGGATCGGTCAATCCGTTCGCGAGATATGGCAGTTTGGAGGTAAGAAACGCTTGAGAAACTCAAAATATTCGCAGTTCTGATGCTGGAAACGAATAACTAGAACGGCCTAGGGGAAAAGTACGCATACCGTTGTAATCGGGCGAGTTTCTACTTTCAGATGCAACAGAAATTTTGCGGATTGGTCAATCCGTTCGCGAGACATGGCAGTTTGGAGGTAAGAAACGCTTGAGAAACTCAAAATTTTCGCAGTTCTGATGCTCGAAACGAATAACTAGAACGGCCTAGGGGAAAAGTACGCATACCGTTGTAATCGGGCTAGTTTCCACTTTCAGATGCAACAGAAATTTTGCGGATTGTTCAATGCTTTCCCGAGATATGGCAGTTTGGAGGTAAGAAACGCGTGAGAAACTCTAAATTTTCGCAGTTCTGATGCTCGAAACGAATAACTAGAACGGCCCAGGGGAAAAGTACGCATACCGTTGTAATCGGGCGAGTTTCTACTTTCAGATGCAACAGAAATTTTGCGGATTGGTCAATCCGTTCGCGAGATATGGCAGTTTGGATGTAAGAAACGCTTGCGAAACTAAAAATTTTCGCAGTTCTGATGCTCGAAACGAATAACTAGAACGGCCTAGGGGAAAAGTACGCATACCGTTGTAATCGGGCTAGTTTCGACTTTCAGATGCAACAGAAATTTTGCGGATTGTTCAATCATTTCCCGAGATATGGCAGTTTGGAGGGAAGAAACGCTTGAGAAACTCAAAATTTTCGCAGTTCTGATGCTCGAAACGAATAACTGGAACGGCCTAGGGGAAAAGTACGCATACCGTTGTAATCGGGCGAGTTTCTTCTTTCAGATGCAACAGAAATTTTGCGGATTGGTCAATCCGTTCGCGAGATATGGCAGTTTGGAGGTAAGAAACGCTTGAGAAACTCAAAAATTTCGCAGTTCTGATGCTCGAAACGAATAACCAGAACGGCCTAGGGGAAAAGTACGCATACCGTTGTAATCGCGCGCGTTTCGACTTTCAGATGCAACAGAAATTTTGCGGATTGGTCAATCCGTTCGCGAGATATGGTAGTTTGGAGGTAAGAAACGCTTGAGGAACTCAAAATTCTCGCAGTTCTGATGCTCTAAACGAATAACTAGAACGGCCTATGGGAAAAGTACGCATACCGTTGTAATCGGGCGAGTTTCTACTTTCAGATGCAACAGAAATTTTGCGGATTGGTCAATCCGTTCGCGAGATATAGCAGTTTGGATGTAAGAAACGCTTGAGAAACTCAAAATTTTCGAAGTTCTGATGCTCGAAACGAATAACTAGAACGGCCTAGGAGAAAACTACGCATACCGTTGTAATCGGACGAGTTTCTACTTTCAGATGCAACAGAAATTTTGCGAATTGGTCAATCCGTTCGCGAGATATGGCAGTTTGGGGGTAAGAAACGCTTGAGAAACTCTAAATTTTCGCAGTTCTGATGCTCGAAACGAATAACTAGAACGGCCCAGGGGAAAAGTACGCATACCGTTGTAATCGGGCGAGTTTCTACTTTCAGATGCAACAGAAATTTTGCGGATTGGTCAATCCGTTCGCGAGATATGGCAATTTGGAGGTAAGAAGCGCTTGCGAAACTAAAAATTTTCGCAGTTCTGATGCTCGAAACGAATAACTAGAACGGCCTAGGGGAAAAGTACGCATACCGTTGTAATCGGAATAGTTTCGACTTTCAGATGCAACAGAAATTTTGCGGATTGTTCAATCCGTTCGCGAGATATGGCAGTTTGGAGGTAAGAAACGCTTGCGAAACGAGAAATTTTCGCAGTTCTGATGCTCGAAACGAATAACTAGAACGGCCTAGGGGAAAAGTACGCATACCGTTATAATCGGGCGAGTTTCTAATTTCAGATGCAACAGAAATTTTGCGGATCGGTCAATCCGTTCGCGAGATATGGCAGTTTGGAGGTAAGAAACGCTTGAGAAACTCAAAATATTCGCAGTTCTGATGCTCGAAACGAATAACTAGAACGGCCTAGGGGAAAAGTACGCATACCGTTGTAATCGGGCGAGTTTCAACTTTCAGATGCAACAGAAATTTTGCGGATTGGCCAATCCGTTCGTGAGATATGGCAGTTTGGATGTAAGAAACGCTTGAGAAACTCAAAATTTTCGCAGTTCTGATGCTCGAAACGAATAACTAGAACGACCTAGGAGAAAACTACGCATACCGTTGTAATCGGGCGAGTTTCTACTTTCAGATGCAACAGAAATTTTGCGGATTGGTCAATCCGTTCGCGAGATATGGCAGTTTGGAGGTAAGAAACGCTTGAGAAACTCAAAATATTCGCAGTTCTGATGCTGGAAACGAATAACTAGAACGGCCTAGGGGAAAAGTACGCATACCGTTGTAATCGGGCGAGTTTCTACTTTCAGATGCAACAGAAATTTTGCGGATTGGTCAATCCGTTCGCGAGACATGGCAGTTTGGAGGTAAGAAACGCTTGAGAAACTCAAAATTTTCGCAGTTCTGATGCTCGAAACGAATAACTAGAACGGCCTAGGGGAAAAGTACGCATACCGTTGTAATCGGGCTAGTTTCCACTTTCAGATGCAACAGAAATTTTGCGGATTGTTCAATGCTTTCCCGAGATATGGCAGTTTGGAGGTAAGAAACGCGTGAGAAACTCTAAATTTTCGCAGTTCTGATGCTCGAAACGAATAACTAGAACGGCCCAGGGGAAAAGTACGCATACCGTTGTAATCGGGCGAGTTTCTACTTTCAGATGCAACAGAAATTTTGCGGATTGGTCAATCCGTTCGCGAGATATGGCAGTTTGGAGGTAAGAAACGCTTGCGAAACTAAAAATTTTCGCAGTTCTGATGCTCGAAACGAATAACTAGAACGGCCTAGGGGAAAAGTACGCATACCGTTGTAATCGGGCTAGTTTCGACTTTCAGATGCAACAGAAATTTTGCGGATTGTTCAATCATTTCCCGAGATATGGCAGTTTGGAGGGAAGAAACGCTTGAGAAACTCAAAATTTTCGCAGTTCTGATGCTCGAAACGAATAACTGGAACGGCCTAGGGGAAAAGTACGCATACCGTTGTAATCGGGCGAGTTTCTTCTTTCAGATGCAACAGAAATTTTGCGGATTGGTCAATCCGTTCGCGAGATATGGCAGTTTGGAGGTAAGAAACGCTTGAGAAACTCAAAAATTTCGCAGTTCTGATGCTCGAAACGAATAACCAGAACGGCCTAGGGGAAAAGTACGCATACCGTTGTAATCGCGCGCGTTTCGACTTTCAGATGCAACAGAAATTTTGCGGATTGGTCAATCCGTTCGCGAGATATGGTAGTTTGGAGGTAAGAAACGCTTGAGGAACTCAAAATTCTCGCAGTTCTGATGCTCTAAACGAATAACTAGAACGGCCTATGGGAAAAGTACGCATACCGTTGTAATCGGACGAGTTTCTACTTTCAGATGCAACAGAAATTTTGCGAATTGGTCAATCCGTTCGCGAGATATGGCAGTTTGGGGGTAAGAAACGCTTGAGAAACTCTAAATTTTCGCAGTTCTGATGCTCGAAACGAATAACTAGAACGGCCCAGGGGAAAAGTACGCATACCGTTGTAATCGGGCGAGTTTCTACTTTCAGATGCAACAGAAATTTTGCGGATTGGTCAATCCGTTCGCGAGATATGGCAATTTGGAGGTAAGAAGCGCTTGCGAAACTAAAAATTTTCGCAGTTCTGATGCTCGAAACGAATAACTAGAACGGCCTAGGGGAAAAGTACGCATACCGTTGTAATCGGGCTAGTTTCGACTTTCAGATGCAACAGAAATTTTGCGGATTGTTCAATCCTTTCCCGAGATATGGCAGTTTGGAGGGAAGAAACGCTTGAGAAACTCAAAATTTTCGCAGTTCTGATGCTCGAAACGAATAACTGGAACGGCCTAGGGGAAAAGTACGCATACCGTTGTAATCGGGCGAGTTTCTACTTTCAGATGCAACAGAAATTTTGCGGATTGGTCAATCCGTTCGCGAGATATGGCAGTTTGGAGGTAAGAAACGCTTGCGAAACGAGAAATTTTCGCAGTTCTGATGCTCGAAACGAATAACTAGAACGGCCTAGGGGAAAAGTACGCATACCGTTATAATCGGGCGAGTTTCTAATTTCAGATGCAACAGAAATTTTGCGGATCGGTCAATCCGTTCGCGAGATATGGCAGTTTGGAGGTAAGAAACGCTTGAGAAACTCAAAATATTCGCAGTTCTGATGCTCGAAACGAATAACTAGAACGGCCTAGGGGAAAAGTACGCATACCGTTGTAATCGGGCGAGTTTCAACTTTCAGATGCAACAGAAATTTTGCGGATTGGCCAATCCGTTCGTGAGATATGGCAGTTTGGATGTAAGAAACGCTTGAGAAACTCAAAATTTTCGCAGTTCTGATGCTCGAAACGAATAACTAGAACGACCTAGGAGAAAACTACGCATACCGTTGTAATCGGGCGAGTTTCTACTTTCAGATGCAACAGAAATTTTGCGGATTGGTCAATCCGTTCGCGAGATATGGCAGTTTGGAGGTAAGAAACGCTTGAGAAACTCAAAATATTCGCAGTTCTGATGCTGGAAACGAATAACTAGAACGGCCTAGGGGAAAAGTACGCATACCGTTGTAATCGGGCGAGTTTCTACTTTCAGATGCAACAGAAATTTTGCGGATTGGTCAATCCGTTCGCGAGACATGGCAGTTTGGAGGTAAGAAACGCTTGAGAAACTCAAAATTTTCGCAGTTCTGATGCTCGAAACGAATAACTAGAACGGCCTAGGGGAAAAGTACGCATACCGTTGTAATCGGGCTAGTTTCGACTTTCAGATGCAACAGAAATTTTGCGGATTGTTCAATGCTTTCCCGAGATATGGCAGTTTGGAGGTAAGAAACGCGTGAGAAACTCTAAATTTTCGCAGTTCTGATGCTCGAAACGAATAACTAGAACGGCCCAGGGGAAAAGTACGCATACCGTTGTAATCGGGCGAGTTTCTACTTTCAGATGCAACAGAAATTTTGCGGATTGGTCAATCCGTTCGCGAGATATGGCAGTTTGGAGGTAAGAAACGCTTGCGAAACCAAAAATTTTCGCAGTTCTGATGCTCGAAACGAATAACTAGAACGGCCTAGGGGAAAAGTACGCATACCGTTGTAATCGGGCTAGTTTCGACTTTCAGATGCAACAGAAATTTTGCGGATTGTTCAATGATTTCCCGAGATATGGCAGTTTGGAGGGAAGAAACGCTTGAGAAACTCAAAATTTTCGCAGTTCTGATGCTCGAAACGAATAACTGGAACGGCCTAGGGGAAAAGTACGCATACCGTTGTAATCGGGCGAGTTTCGACTTTCAGATGCAACAGAAATTTTGCGGATTGTTCAATGCTTTCCCGAGATATGGCAGTTTGGAGGTAAGAAACGCGTGAGAAACTCAAAATTTTCGCAGTTCTGATGCTCGAAACGAATAACTAGAACGGCCTAGGGGAAAAGTACGCATACCGTTGTAATCGGGCTAGTTTCTACTTTCAGATGCAACAGAAATTTTGCGGATTGGTCAATCCGTTCGCGAGATATGGCAGTTTGGAGGTAAGAAACGCTTGAGAAACTCAAAATATTCGCAGTTCTGATGCTGGAAACGAATAACTAGAACGGCCTAGGGGAAAAGTACGCATACCGTTGTAATCGGGCGAGTTTCTACTTTCAGATGCAACAGAAATTTTGCGGATTGGTCAATCCGTTCGCGAGACATGGCAGTTTGGAGGTAAGAAACGCTTGAGAAACTCAAAATTTTCGCAGTTCTGATGCTCGAAACGAATAACTAGAACGGCCTAGGGGAAAAGTACGCATACCGTTGTAATCGGGCTAGTTTCGACTTTCAGATGCAACAGAAATTTTGCGGATTGTTCAATGCTTTCCCGAGATATGGCAGTTTGGAGGTAAGAAACGCGTGAGAAACTCTAAATTTTCGCAGTTCTGATGCTCGAAACGAATAACTAGAACGGCCCAGGGGAAAAGTACGCATACCGTTGTAATCGGGCGAGTTTCTACTTTCAGATGCAACAGAAATTTTGCGGATTGGTCAATCCGTTCGCGAGATATGGCAGTTTGGAGGTAAGAAACGCTTGCGAAACCAAAAATTTTCGCAGTTCTGATGCTCGAAACGAATAACTAGAACGGCCTAGGGGAAAAGTACGCATACCGTTGTAATCGGGCTAGTTTCGACTTTCAGATGCAACAGAAATTTTGCGGATTGTTCAATGATTTCCCGAGATATGGCAGTTTGGAGGGAAGAAACGCTTGAGAAACTCAAAATTTTCGCAGTTCTGATGCTCGAAACGAATAACTGGAACGGCCTAGGGGAAAAGTACGCATACCGTTGTAATCGGGCGAGTTTCTTCTTTCAGATGCAACAGAAATTTTGCGGATTGGTCAATCAGTTCGCGAGATATGGCAGTTTGGAGGTAAGAAACGCTTGAGAAACTCAAAATTTTCGCAGTTCTGATGCTCGAAACGAATAACTAGAACGGCCTAGGGGAAAAGTACGCATACCGTTGTAATCGGGCGAGTTTCTACTTTCAGATGCAACAGAAATTTTGCGGATTGGTCAATCCGTTCGCGAGATATGGCAGTTTGGATGTAAGAAAAGATTGAGAAACTCAAAATTTTCGCAGTTCTGATGCTCGAAACGAATAACTAAAACGGCCTAGGGGAAAAGTACGCATACCGTTGTAATCGGGCGAGTTGCTTCTTTCAGACGCAACAGAAATTTTGGGGATTGGTCAATCCGTTCGCGAGATATGGCAGTTTGGAGGTAAGAAACGCTTGAAAACTCAAAATTTTCGCAGTTCCGATGCTCCAAACGAATAACTAGAACGGCCTAGGGGAAAAGTACTCATACCGTTGTAATCGGGCGAGTTTCCACTTTCAGATGCAACAGAAATTTTGCGGATTGGTCAATCCGTCCGCGAGATATGGCAGTTTGGAGGTAAGAAACGCTTGAAAACTCAAAATTTTCGCAGTTCCGATGCTCGAAACGAATAACTAGAACGGCCTAGGGGAAAAGTACTCATACCGTTGTAATCGGGCGAGTTTCCACTTTCAGATGCAACAGAAATTTTGCGGATTGGTCAAATCGTTCGCGAGATATGGCAGTTTGGAGGTAAGAAACGCTTGAGAAACTCAAAATTTTCGCAGTTCTGATGCTCTAAACGAATAACAAGAACGGCCTAGGGGAAAAGTACGCACACCGTTGTAATCGGGCGAGTTTCTACTTTCAGATGCAACACAAATTTTGCGGATTGTTCAATCATTTCCCGAGATATGGCAGTTTGGAGGGAAGAAACGCTTGAGAAACTCAAAATTTTCGCAGTTCTGATGCTCGAAACGAATAACTGGAACGGCCTAGGGGAAAAGTACGCATACCGTTGTAATCGGGCGAGTTTCTTCTTTCAGATGCAACAGAAATTTTGCGGATTGGTCAATCAGTTCGCGAGATATGGCAGTTTGGAGGTAAGAAACGCTTGAGAAACTCAAAATTTTCGCAGTTCTGATGCTCGAAACGAATAACTAGAACGGCCTAGGGGAAAAGTACGCATACCGTTGTAATCGGGCGAGTTTCTACTTTCAGATGCAACAGAAATTTTACGGATTGGTCAATCCGTTCGCGAGATATGGCAGTTTGGAGGTAAGAAACGCTTGAGAAACTCAAAAATTTCGCAGTTCTGATGCTCGAAACGAATAACCAGAACGGCCTAGGGGAAAAGTACGCATACCGTTGTAATCGCGCGCGTTTCGACTTTCAGATGCAACAGAAATTTTGCGGATTGGTCAATCCGTTCGCGAGATATGGTAGTTTGGAGGTAAGAAACGCTTGAGGAACTCAAAATTCTCGCAGTTCTGATGCTCTAAACGAATAACTAGAACGGCCTATGGGAAAAGTACGCATACCGTTGTAATCGGGCGAGTTTCTACTTTCAGATGCAACAGAAATTTTGCGGATTGGTCAATCCGTTCGCGAGATATGGCAATTTGGAGGTAAGAAGCGCTTGCGAAACTAAAAATTTTCGCAGTTCTGATGCTCGAAACGAATAACTAGAACGGCCTAGGGGAAAAGTACGCATACCGTTGTAATCGGGCTAGTTTCGACTTTCAGATGCAACAGAAATTTTGCGGATTGTTCAATCCTTTCCCGAGATATGGCAGTTTGGAGGGAAGAAACGCTTGAGAAACTCAAAATTTTCGCAGTTCTGATGCTCGAAACGAATAACTGGAACGGCCTAGGGGAAAAGTACGCATACCGTTGTAATCGGGCGAGTTTCTACTTTCAGATGCAACAGAAATTTTGCGGATTGGTCAATCCGTTCGCGAGATATGGCAGTTTGGAGGTAAGAAACGCTTGCGAAACGAGAAATTTTCGCAGTTCTGATGCTCGAAACGAATAACTAGAACGGCCTAGGGGAAAAGTACGCATACCGTTATAATCGGGCGAGTTTCTAATTTCAGATGCAACAGAAATTTTGCGGATCGGTCAATCCGTTCGCGAGATATGGCAGTTTGGAGGTAAGAAACGCTTGAGAAACTCAAAATATTCGCAGTTCTGATGCTCGAAACGAATAACTAGAACGGCCTAGGGGAAAAGTACGCATACCGTTGTAATCGGGCGAGTTTCAACTTTCAGATGCAACAGAAATTTTGCGGATTGGCCAATCCGTTCGTGAGATATGGCAGTTTGGATGTAAGAAACGCTTGAGAAACTCAAAATTTTCGCAGTTCTGATGCTCGAAACGAATAACTAGAACGACCTAGGAGAAAACTACGCATACCGTTGTAATCGGGCGAGTTTCTACTTTCAGATGCAACACAAATTTTGCGGATTGGTCAATCCGTTCGCGAGATATGGCAGTTTGGAGGTAAGAAACGCTTGAGAAACTCAAAATATTCGCAGTTCTGATGCTGGAAACGAATAACTAGAACGGCCTAGGGGAAAAGTACGCATACCGTTGTAATCGGGCGAGTTTCTACTTTCAGATGCAACAGAAATTTTGCGGATTGGTCAATCCGTTCGCGAAACATGGCAGTTTGGAGGTAAGAAACGCTTGAGAAACTCAAAATTTTCGCAGTTCTGATGCTCGAAACGAATAACTAGAACGGCCTAGGGGAAAAGTACGCATACCGTTGTAATCGGGCTAGTTTCGACTTTCAGATGCAACAGAAATTTTGCGGATTGTTCAATGCTTTCCCGAGATATGGCAGTTTGGAGGTAAGAAACGCGTGAGAAACTCTAAATTTTCGCAGTTCTGATGCTCGAAACGAATAACTAGAACGGCCCAGGGGAAAAGTACGCATACCGTTGTAATCGGGCGAGTTTCTACTTTCAGATGCAACAGAAATTTTGCGGATTGGTCAATCCGTTCGCGAGATATGGCAGTTTGGAGGTAAGAAACGCTTGCGAAACTAAAAATTTTCGCAGTTCTGATGCTCGAAACGAATAACTAGAACGGCCTAGGGGAAAAGTACGCATACCGTTGTAATCGGGCTAGTTTCGACTTTCAGATGCAACAGAAATTTTGCGGATTGTTCAATCATTTCCCGAGATATGGCAGTTTGGAGGGAAGAAACGCTTGAGAAACTCAAAATTTTCGCAGTTCTGATGCTCGAAACGAATAACTGGAACGGCCTAGGGGAAAAGTACGCATACCGTTGTAATCGGGCGAGTAGCTTCTTCCAGATGCAACAGAAATTTTGCGGATTGGTCAATCCGTTCGCGAGATATGGCAGTTTGAAGGTAAGAAACGCTTGAGAAACTCAAAAATTTCGCAGTTCTGATGCTCGAAACGAATAACTAGAATGGCCTAGGGGAAAAGTACGCATACCGTTGTAATCGGGCGAGCTGCTTCTTTCAGATGCAACAGAAATTTTGCGGATTGGTCAATCCGTTCGCGAGATATGGCAGTTTGGAGGTAAGAAACGCTCGAGAAACTCAAAATATTCGCAGTTCTGATGCTCGAAACGAATAACTAGAACGGCCTATGGGAAAAGTACGCATACCGTTGTAATCGGGCGAGTTTCTACTTTCAGATGCAACAGAAATTTTGCCGATTGGTCAATCCGTTCGCGAGATATGGCAGTTTGAGGTAAGAAACGCTTGAGAAACTCAAAAATTTCGCAGTTCTGATGCTCGAAACGAATAACTAGAACGGCCTAGGGGAAAAGTACGCATACCGTTGTAATCGGGCGAGTTTCGACTTTCAGGTGCAACAGAAATTTTGCGGATTGTTCAATCCTTTCCCGAGATATGGCAGTTTGGAGGTAAGAAACGCTCGAGAAACTCAAAATTTTCGCAGTTCTGATGCTCGAAACGCATTACTAGAACGGCCTAGGGGAAAAGTACGCATACCGTTGTAATCGGGCGAGTTGCTTCTTTCAGATGCAACAGAAATTTTGCGGATTGGTCAATACGTTCGCGAGATATGGCAGTTTGGAGGTAAGAAACGCTTGAGAAACTCAAAAATTTCGCAGTTCTGATGCTCGAAACGAATAACTAGAACGGCCTATGGAAAAAGTACGCATACCGTTGTAATCGGGCGAGTTTCGACTTTCAGATGCAACAGAAATTTTGCGGATTGTTCAATCCTTTCCCGAGATATGGCAGTTTGGAGGTAAGAAACGCTTGAGAAACTCAAAATTTTCGCAGTTCTGATGCTCGAAACGAATAACTGGAACGGCCTAGGGGAAAAGTACGCATACCGTTGTAATCGGGCGAGTTTCTTCTTTCAGATGCAACAGAAATTTTGCGGATTGGTCAATCCGTTCGCGAGATGTGGCAGTTTGGAGGTAAGAAACGCTTGAGAAACTCAAAATTTTCGCAGTTCTGATGCTCGAAACGAATAACTTGAACGGCCTAGCGGAAAAGTACGCATACCGTTGTAATCGGGCGAGTTTCTACTTTCCGAGGCAACAGAAATTTTGCGGATTGGTCAATCCGTTCGCGAGATATGGCAGTTTGGAGGTAAGAAACGCTTGAGAAACTCAAAGTTTTCGCAGTTCTGATGCTCGAAACGAATAACTAGAACGGCCTAGGGGAAAAGTACGCATACCGTTGTAATCGGGCGAGTAGCTTCTTTCAGATGCAACAGAAATTTTGCGGATTGGTCAATCCGTTCGCGAGATATGGCAGCTTGAAGGTAAGAAACGCTTGAGAAACTCAAAAATTTCGCAGTTCTGATGCTCCAAACGAATAACTAGAACGGCCTAGGGGAAAAGTACTCATACCGTTGTAATCGGGCGAGTTTCCACTTTCAGATGCAACAGAAATTTTGCGGATTGGTCAATCCGTTCGCGAGATATGGCAGTTTGGAGGTAAGAAACGCTTGAGAAACTCAAAATTTTCGCAGTTCTGATGTTCGAAACGAATAACTAGAACGGCCTAGGGGAAAAGTACGCATACCGTTGTATTCGGGCTAGTTTCGACTTTCAGATGCAACAGAAATTTTGCGGATTGTTCAATCCTTTCCCGAGATATGGCAGTTTGGAGGGAAGAAACGCTTGAGAAACTCAAAATTTTCGCAGATCTGATGCTCGAAACGAATAACTAAAACGGCCTAGGGGAAAAGTACGCATACCGTTGTAATCGGGCGAGTTGCTTCTTTCAGACGCAACAGAAATTTTGCGGATTGGTCAATCCGTTCGCGAGATATGGCAGTTTGGAGGTAAGAAACGCTTGAAAACTCAAAATTTTCGCAGTTCCGATGCTCGAAACGAATAACTAGAACGGCCTAGGGGAAAATTACTCATACCGTTGTAATCGGGCGAGTTTCCACTTTCAGATGCAACAGAAATTTTGCGGATTGGTCAAATCGTTCGCGAGATATGGCAGTTTGGAGGTAAGAAACGCTTGAGAAACTCAAAATTTTCGCAGTTCTGATGCTCGAAACGAATAACAAGAACGGCCTAGGGGAAAAGTACGCATACCGTTGTAATCGGGCGAGTTTCTACTTTCAGATGCAACAGAAATTTTGCTGATTGGTCAATCCGTTCGCGAGATATGGCAGTTTGGAGGTAAGAAACGCTTGCGAAACTGAAAATTTTCGCAGTTCTGATGCTCGAAACGAATAACTAGAACGGCCTAGGGGAAAAGTACGCATACCGTTGTAATCGGGCTAGTTTCGACTTTCAGATGCAACAGAAATTTTGCGGATTGTTCAATCCTTTCCCGAGATATGGCAGTTTGGAGGGAAGAAATGCTTGAGAAACTCAAAATTTTCGCAGTTCTGATGCTCGAAACGAACAACTGGAACGGCCTAGGGGAAAAGTACGCATACCGTTGTAATCGGGCGAGTAGCTTCTTTCAGATGCAACAGAAATTTTGCGGATTGGTCAATCCGTTCGCGAGATATGGCAGCTTGAAGGTAAGAAACGCTTGAGAAACTCAAAAATTTCGCAGTTCTGATGCTCGAAACGAATAACTAGAACGGCCTAGGGGAAAAGTACTCATACCTTTGTAATCGGGCGAGTTTCCACTTTCAGATGCAACAGAAATTTTGCGGATTGGTCAATCCGTTCGCGAGATATGGCAGTTTGGAGGTAAGAAACGCTTGAGAAACTCAAAATTTTCGCAGTTCTGATGTTCGAAACGAATAACTAGAACGGCCTAGGGGAAAAGTACGCATACCGTTGTAATCGGGCTAGTTTCGACTTTCAGATGCAACAGAAATTTTGCGGATTGTTCAATCCTTTCCCGAGATATGGCAGTTTGGAGGGAAGAAACGCTTGAGAAACTCAAAATTTTCGCAGTTCTGATGCTCGAAACGAATAACTAAAACGGCCTAGGGGAAAAGTACGCATACCGTTGTAATCGGGCGAGTTGCTTCTTTCAGACGCAACAGAAATTTTGCGGATTGGTCAATCCGTTCGCGAGATATGGCAGTTTGGAGGTAAGAAACGCTTGAAAACTCAAAATTTTCGCAGTTCCGATGCTCGAAACGAATAACTAGAACGGCCTAGGGGAAAATTACTCATACCGTTGCAATCGGGCGAGTTTCCACTTTCAGATGCAACAGAAATTTTGCGGATTGGTCAAATCGTTCGCGAGATATGGCAGTTTGGAGGTAAGAAACGCTTGAGAAACTCAAAATTTTCGCAGTTCTGATGCTCGAAACGAATAACAAGAACGGCCTAGGGGAAAAGTACGCATACCGTTGTAATCGGGCGAGTTTCTACTTTCAGATGCAACAGAAATTTTGCTGATTGGTCAATCCGTTCGCGAGATATGGCAGTTTGGAGGTAAGAAACGCTTGAGAAACTCTAAATTTTCGCAGTTCTGATGCTCGAAACGAATAACTAGAACGGCCCAGGGGAAAAGTACGCATACCGTTGTAATCGGGCGAGTTTCTACTTTCAGATGCAACAGAAATTTTGCGGATTGGTCAATCCGTTCGCGAGATATGGCAGTTTGGAGGTAAGAAACGCTTGCGAAACTGAAAATTTTCGCAGTTCTGATGCTCGAAACGAATAACTAGAACGGCCTAGGGGAAAAGTACGCATACCGTTGTAATCGGGCTAGTTTCGACTTTCAGATGCAACAGAAATTTTGCGGATTGTTCAATCCTTTCCCGAGATATGGCAGTTTGGAGGGAAGAAACGCTTGAGAAACTCAAAATTTTCGCAGTTCTGATGCTCGAAACGAACAACTGGAACGGCCTAGGGGAAAAGTACGCATACCGTTGTAATCGGGCGAGTTTCTTCTTTCAGATGCAACAGAAATTTTGCGGATTGGTCAATCAGTTCGCGAGATATGGCAGTTTGGAGGTAAGTAACGCTTGAGAAACTCAAAGTTTTCGCAGTTCTGATGCTCGAAACGAATAACTAGAACGGCCTAGGGGAAAAGTACGCATACCGTTGTAATCGGGCGAGTTTCTACTTTCAGATGCAATAGAAATTTTGCGGATTGGTCAATCCGTTCGCGAGATATGGCAGTTTGGAGGTAAGAAACGCTTGAGAAACTCAAAATTTTCGCAGTTCTGATGCTCGAAACGAATAACTAAAACGGCCTAGGGGAAAAGTACGCATACCGTTGTAATCGGGCGAGTTGCTTCTTTCAGACGCAACAGAAATTTTGCGGATTGGACAATCCGTCCGCGAGATATGGCAGTTTGGAGGTAAGAAACGCTTGAAAACTCAAAATTTTCGCAGTTCCGATGCTCGAAACGAATAACTAGAACGGCCTAGGGGAAAAGTACTCATACCGTTGTAATCGGGCGAGTTTCCACTTTCAGATGCAACAGAAATTTTGCGGATTGGTCAAATCGTTCGCGAGATATGGCAGTTTGGAGGTAAGAAACGCTTGAGAAACTCAAAATTTTCGCAGTTCTGATGCTCGAAACGAATAACAAGAACGGCCTAGGGGAAAAGTACGCACACCGTTGTAATCGGGCGAGTTTCTACTTTGAGATGCAACAGAAATTTTGCGGATTGGTCAATCCGTTCGCGAGATATGGCAGTTTGGAGGTAAGAAACGCTTGAGAAATTCAAAATTTTCGCAGTTCTGATGGTCGAAACGAATAACTAGAACGGCCTAGGAGAGAACTACGCATACCGCTGTAATCGGGCGAGTTTCTACTTTCAGATGAAACAGAAATTTTGCGGATTGGTCGATCCGTTCGCGAGATATGGCAGTTTGGAGGTAAGAAACGCTTGAGAAACTCTAAATTTTCGCAGTTCTGATGCTCGAAACGAATAACTAGAACGGCCTAGGGGAAAAGTATGCATACCGTTGTAATCGGGCGTGTTTCTACTTTCAGATGCAACAGAAATTTTGCGGATTGGTCAATCCGTTCGCGAGATATGGCAGTTTGGAGGTATGAAACGCTTGAGAAACTCAAAATTTTCGCAGTTCTGATGCTCGAAACGAATAACTAGAACGGCCTAGGGGAAAAGTACGCATACCGTTGTAATCGGGCGAGTTTCTTCTTTCAGATGCAACAGAAATTTTCGGGATTGGTCAAACCGTTCGCGATATACTACCTTGATCAAAAAGTTTTAGGACTTTATTCATAAAATCAAAAATACAAATTTATTCGTCCAAATCGATATGGTCCCCTTCAAAGTAGTCCCCATTGACTGCAATGCACTTGCGCCAGCGCTTGATCCAATCCTCGAAACACCGCTGGTACTCAATTTTCGGTATGTCCATCAGAGCCGTCTTCGATTTTGTCATGACCTCCTCTCGGGTACTGTAACGCGTTCCGCGAAGCGGTTTTTTAATTCGGTTGAACAGAAAAAAGTCGCAGGGAGCCAGATCTGGTGAATTTGAAGGCTGCTGGATAGTGTTCGTGTTGTTTTTCGTCAAAAACTCGCGGATAAGGATCGCATTGTGCGCCGGTGCGTTATCGTGGTGCAAAATCCACGAGTTGTTTGCCCACAAATCTGGCCTTTTTTGACGAATTCACTAGCCAAAACGTCTTGAACGGATCCATAAACAATGTTCAAGTCCTCTGCCAGCTCTCTGATGGTCAATTTGCGGTTTTCGGACAACATTTCTTGAATTTTATCGATGTTTTCATCGGTTTTCGACGTTGTCGGCCTGCCACTGCGTTTGTCATCCTCGACCGACTCACGACCACTTCTGAAGCGTTCGTGCCATCGAAAAACATTTGATCTCGAAACAGTATCGTTGCCGAAACACTTCTCCAACATATCCAAGGTCTGCGGACCGTTAAATCCGTTTTTTACACAAAATTTAATGCAAACTCGTTGATGCTCAAATGATGCCATTTTCAAAATCGAAGACACGAACAAAGGAGATGTGCTCAGTACAACGTAACTTTTACAAATATCAAGCTATGATGCTGAAATTGGAAGGAAGTGTTAATGACAGATATGGTAACCTAACAAAAAAAAAAAGAAACAATCGGGTGATTGACAGCGACACACGGGGGACAGTCCTAGAACTTTTTGATCAAGGCTGTTATGGCAGTTTGCTAGTATGGCAGTTTGGAGGTAAGAAACGCTTGAGAAACTCAAAATATTCGCAGTTCTGATCCTCGAAACGAATAACTAGAACGGCCTAGGGGAAAAGTACGCATACCGTTGTAATCGGGCGAGTTTCTACTTTCAGATGCAACAGAAATTTTGCGGATTGTTCAATCCTTTCCCGAGATATGGCAGTTTGGAGGTAAGAAACGCTTGAGAAACTAAAAATTTTCGCAGTTCTAATGCTCGAAACGAATAACTAGAAAGGCCAAGGGGAAAAGTACGCATACCGTTGTAATCGGGCGAGTTTCTACTTTCAGATGCAACAGAAATTTTGCGGATTGGTCAATCCGTTCGCGAGATATGGCAGTTTGGAGGTAAGAAACGCTTGAGAAACTCAAAATTTTCGCAGTTCTGATGCTCGAAAGGAATAACTGGAACGGCCTAGGGGAAAAGTACGCATACCGTTGTAATCGGGCGAGTTTCTTCTTTCAGATGCAACAGAAATTTTGCGGAATGGTCAATCCGTTCGCGAGATGTGGCAGTTTGGAGGTAAGAAACGCTTGAGAAACTCAAAATTTTCGCAATTCTGATGCTCGAAACGAATAACTGGAACGGCCTAGGGGAAAAGTACGCATACCGTTGTAGTCGGGCGAGTTTCTACTTTCCGGTGCAACAGAAATTTTGCGGATTGGTCCATCCTTTCCCGAGATATGGCAGTTTGGAGGTAAGAAACGCTTGAGAAACTCAAAATTTTCGCAGTTCTAATGCTCGAAACGAATAACTAGAAAGGCCAAGGGGAAAAGTACGCATACCGTTGTAATCGGGCGAGTTTCTACTTTCAGATGCAACAGAAATTTTGCGGATTGGTCAATCCGTTCGCGAGATATGGCAGTTTGGAGGTAAGAAACGCTTGAGAAACTCAAAATTTTCGCAGTTCTGATGCTTGAAACGAATAACTAGAACGGCCTAGGGGAAAAGTACGCATACCGTTGTAATCGGGCGAGTTGCTTCTTTCAGATGCAACAGAAATTTTGCGGATTGTTCAAACCTTTCCCGAGATATGGCAGCTTGGAGGTAAGAAACGCTCGAGAAACTCAAAATTTTCGCAGTTCTGATGCTCGAAACGAATAACTGGAACGGCCTAGGGGAAAAGTACGCATACCTTTGTAATCGGGCGAGTTTCTTCTTTCAGATGCAACAGAAATTTTGCGGATTGGTCAATCCGTTCGCGAGATGTGGCAGTTTGGAGGTAAGAAACGCTTGAGAAACTCAAAATTTTCGCAGTTCTGATGCTCGAAACGAATAACTGGAACGGCCTAGGGGAAAAGTACGCATACCGTTGTAGTCGGGCGAGTTTCTACTTTCCGGTGCAACAGAAATTTTGCGGATTGGTCAATCCGTTCGCGGGATATGGCAGTTTGGAGGTAAGAAACGCTTGAGAAACTCAAAATTTTCGCAGTTCTGATGCTCCAAACGAATTATTAGAACGGCCTATGGGAAAAGTACGCATACCGTTGTAATCGGGCGAGTAGCTTCTTCCAGATGCAACAGAAATTTTGCGGATTGGTCAATCCGTTCGCGAGATATGGCAGTTTGAAGGTAAGAAACGCTTGAGAAACTCAAAAATTTCGCAGTTCTGATGCTCGAAACGAATAACTAGAATGGCCTAGGGGAAAAGTACGCATACCGTTGTAATCGGGCGAGCTGCTTCTTTCAGATGCAACAGAAATTTTGCGGATTGGTCAATCCGTTCGCGAGATATGGCAGTTTGGAGGTAAGAAACGCTCGAGAAACTCAAAATATTCGCAGTTCTGATGCTCGAAACGAATAACTAGAACGGCCTATGGGAAAAGTACGCATACCGTTGTAATCGGGCGAGTTTCTACTTTCAGATGCAACAGAAATTTTGCCGATTGGTCAATCCGTTCGCGAGATATGGCAGTTTGAGGTAAGAAACGCTTGAGAAACTCAAAAATTTCGCAGTTCTGATGCTCGAAACGAATAACTAGAACGGCCTATGGAAAAAGTACGCATACCGTTGTAATCGGGCGAGTTTCGACTTTCAGATGCAACAGAAATTTTGCGGATAGTTCAATCCTTTCCCGAGATATGGCAGTTTGGAGGGAAGAAACGCTTGAGAAACTCAAAATTTTCGCAGTTCTGATGCTCGAAACGAACAACTGGAACGGCCTAGGGGAAAAGTACGCATACCGTTGTAATCGGGCGAGTTTCTTCTTTCAGATGCAACAGAAATTTTGCGGATTGGTCAATCCGTTCGCGAGATGTGGCAGTTTGGAGGTAAGAAACGCTTGAGAAACTCAAAATTTTCGCAGTTCTGATGCTCGAAACGAATAACTGGAACGGCCTAGGGGAAAAGTACGCATACCTTTGTAATCGGGCGAGTTTCTACTTTCCGATGCAACAGAAATTTTGCGGATTGGTCAATCCGTTCGCGAGATATGGCAGTTTGGAGGTAAGAAACGCTTGAGAAACTCAAAGTTTTCGCAGTTCTGATGCTCGAAACGAATAACTAGAACGGCCTAGGGGAAAAGTACGCATACCGTTGTAATCGGGCGAGTAGCTTCTTTCAGATGCAACAGAAATTTTGCGGATTGGTCAATCCGTTCGCGAGATATGGCAGCTTGAAGGTAAGAAACGCTTGAGAAACTCAAAAATTTCGCAGTTCTGATGCTCGAAACGAATAACTAGAACGGCCTAGGGGAAAAGTACTCATACCGTTGTAATCGGGCGAGTTTCCACTTTCAGATGCAACAGAAATTTTGCGGATTGGTCAATCCGTTCGCGAGATATGGCAGTTTGGAGGTAAGAAACGCTTGAGAAACTCAAAATTTTCGCAGTTCTGATGTTCGAAACGAATAACTAGAACGGCCTAGGGGAAAAGTACGCATACCGTTGTATTCGGGCTAGTTTCGACTTTCAGATGCAACAGAAATTTTGCGGATTGTTCAATCGTTTCCCGAGATATGGCAGTTTGGAGGGAAGAAACGCTTGAGAAACTCAAAATTTTCGCAGTTCTGATGCTCGAAACGAATAACAAAAACGGCCTAGGGGAAAAGTACGCATACCGTTGTAATCGGGCGAGTTGCTTCTTTCAGACGCAACAGAAATTTTGCGGATTGGTCAATCCGTTCGCGAGATATGGCAGTTTGGAGGTAAGAAACGCTTGAAAACTCAAAATTTTCGCAGTTCCGATGCTCGAAACGAATAACTAGAACTGCCTAGGGGAAAAGTACGCATACCGTTGTAATCGGGCGAGTTTCTACTTTCAGATGCAACAGAAATTTTGCGGATTGGTCAATCCGTTCGCGAGATATGGCAGTTTGGAGGTAAGAAACGCTTGAGAAACTCAAAATTTTCGCAGTTCTGATGCTTGAAACGAATAACTAGAACGGCCTAGGGGAAAAGTACGCATACCGTTGTAATCGGGCGAGTTGCTTCTTTCAGATGCAACAGAAATTTTGCGGATTGTTCAAACCTTTCCCGAGATATGGCAGCTTGGAGGTAAGAAACGCTCGAGAAACTCAAAATTTTCGCAGTTCTGATGCTCGAAACGAATAACTGGAACGGCCTAGGGGAAAAGTACGCATACCTTTGTAATCGGGCGAGTTTCTTCTTTCAGATGCAACAGAAATTTTGCGGATTGGTCAATCCGTTCGCGAGATGTGGCAGTTTGGAGGTAAGAAACGCTTGAGAAACTCAAAATTTTCGCAGTTCTGATGCTCGAAACGAATAACTGGAACGGCCTAGGGGAAAAGTACGCATACCGTTGTAGTCGGGCGAGTTTCTACTTTCCGGTGCAACAGAAATTTTGCGGATTGGTCAATCCGTTCGCGGGATATGGCAGTTTGGAGGTAAGAAACGCTTGAGAAACTCAAAATTTTCGCAGTTCTGATGCTCCAAACGAATTATTAGAACGGCCTATGGGAAAAGTACGCATACCGTTGTAATCGGGCGAGTAGCTTCTTCCAGATGCAACAGAAATTTTGCGGATTGGTCAATCCGTTCGCGAGATATGGCAGTTTGAAGGTAAGAAACGCTTGAGAAACTCAAAAATTTCGCAGTTCTGATGCTCGAAACGAATAACTAGAATGGCCTAGGGGAAAAGTACGCATACCGTTGTAATCGGGCGAGCTGCTTCTTTCAGATGCAACAGAAATTTTGCGGATTGGTCAATCCGTTCGCGAGATATGGCAGTTTGGAGGTAAGAAACGCTCGAGAAACTCAAAATATTCGCAGTTCTGATGCTCGAAACGAATAACTAGAACGGCCTATGGGAAAAGTACGCATACCGTTGTAATCGGGCGAGTTTCTACTTTCAGATGCAACAGAAATTTTGCCGATTGGTCAATCCGTTCGCGAGATATGGCAGTTTGAGGTAAGAAACGCTTGAGAAACTCAAAAATTTCGCAGTTCTGATGCTCGAAACGAATAACTAGAACGGCCTATGGAAAAAGTACGCATACCGTTGTAATCGGGCGAGTTTCGACTTTCAGATGCAACAGAAATTTTGCGGATTGTTCAATCCTTTCCCGAGATATGGCAGTTTGGAGGGAAGAAACGCTTGAGAAACTCAAAATTTTCGCAGTTCTGATGCTCGAAACGAACAACTGGAACGGCCTAGGGGAAAAGTACGCATACCGTTGTAATCGGGCGAGTTTCTTCTTTCAGATGCAACAGAAATTTTGCGGATTGGTCAATCCGTTCGCGAGATGTGGCAGTTTGGAGGTAAGAAACGCTTGAGAAACTCAAAATTTTCGCAGTTCTGATGCTCGAAACGAATAACTGGAACGGCCTAGGGGAAAAGTACGCATACCGTTGTAATCGGGCGAGTTTCTACTTTCCGATGCAACAGAAATTTTGCGGATTGGTCAATCCGTTCGCGAGATATGGCAGTTTGGAGGTAAGAAACGCTTGAGAAACTCAAAGTTTTCGCAGTTCTGATGCTCGAAACGAATAACTAGAACGGCCTAGGGGAAAAGTACGCATACCGTTGTAATCGGGCGAGTAGCTTCTTTCAGATGCAACAGAAATTTTGCGGATTGGTCAATCCGTTCGCGAGATATGGCAGCTTGAAGGTAAGAAACGCTTGAGAAACTCAAAAATTTCGCAGTTCTGATGCTCGAAACGAATAACTAGAACGGCCTAGGGGAAAAGTACTCATACCGTTGTAATCGGGCGAGTTTCCACTTTCAGATGCAACAGAAATTTTGCGGATTGGTCAATCCGTTCGCGAGATATGGCAGTTTGGAGGTAAGAAACGCTTGAGAAACTCAAAATTTTCGCAGTTCTGATGTTCGAAACGAATAACTAGAACGGCCTAGGGGAAAAGTACGCATACCGTTGTATTCGGGCTAGTTTCGACTTTCAGATGCAACAGAAATTTTGCGGATTGTTCAATCCTTTCCCGAGATATGACAGTTTGGAGGGAAGAAACGCTTGAGAAACTCAAAATTTTCGCAGTTCTGATGCTCGAAACGAATAACTAAAACGGCCTAGGGGAAAAGTACGCATACCGTTGTAATCGGGCGAGTTGCTTCTTTCAGACGCAACAGAAATTTTGCGGATTGGTCAATCCGTTCGCGAGATATGGCAGTTTGGAGGTAAGAAACGCTTGAAAACTCAAAATTTTCGCAGTTCCGATGCTCGAAACGAATAACTAGAACTGCCTAGGGGAAAATTACTCATACCGTTGTAATCGGGCGAGTTTCCACTTTCAGATGCAACAGAAATTTTGCGGATTGGTCAAATCGTTCGCGAGATATGGCAGTTTGGAGGTAAGAAACGCTTGAGAAACTCAAAATTTTCGCAGTTCTGATGCTCGAAACGAATAACAAGAACGGCCTAGGGGAAAAGTACGCATACCGTTGTAATCGGGCGAGTTTCTACTTTCAGATGCAACAGAAATTTTGCTGATTGGTCAATCCGTTCGCGAGATATGGCAGTTTGGAGGTAAGAAACGCTTGCGAAACTGAAAATTTTCGCAGTTCTGATGCTCGAAACGAATAACTAGAACGGCCTAGGGGAAAAGTACGCATACCGTTGTAATCGGGCTAGTTTCGACTTTCAGATGCAACAGAAATTTTGCGGATTGTTCAATCCTTTCCCGAGATATGGCAGTTTGGAGGGAAGAAACGCTTGAGAAACTCAAAATTTTCGCAGTTCTGATGCTCGAAACGAACAACTGGAACGGCCTAGGGGAAAAGTACGCATACCGTTGTAATCGGGCGAGTAGCTTCTTTCAGATGCAACAGAAATTTTGCGGATTGGTCAATCCGTTCGCGAGATATGGCAGTTTGGAGGTAAGAAACGCTTGAAAACTCAAAATTTTCGCAGTTCCGATGCTCGAAACGAATAACTAGAACTGCCTAGGGGAAAATTACTCATACCGTTGTAATCGGGCGAGTTTCCACTTTCAGATGCAACAGAAATTTTGCGGATTGGTCAAATCGTTCGCGAGATATGGCAGTTTGGAGGTAAGAAACGCTTGAGAAACTCAAAATTTTCGCAGTTCTGATGCTCGAAACGAATAACAAGAACGGCCTAGGGGAAAAGTACGCATACCGTTGTAATCGGGCGAGTTTCTACTTTCAGATGCAACAGAAATTTTGCTGATTGGTCAATCCGTTCGCGAGATATGGCAGTTTGGAGGTAAGAAACGCTTGCGAAACTGAAAATTTTCGCAGTTCTGATGCTCGAAACGAATAACTAGAACGGCCTAGGGGAAAAGTACGCATACCGTTGTAATCGGGCTAGTTTCGACTTTCAGATGCAACAGAAATTTTGCGGATTGTTCAATCCTTTCCCGAGATATGGCAGTTTGGAGGGAAGAAACGCTTGAGAAACTCAAAATTTTCGCAGTTCTGATGCTCGAAACGAACAACTGGAACGGCCTAGGGGAAAAGTACGCATACCGTTGTAATCGGGCGAGTAGCTTCTTTCAGATGCAACAGAAATTTTGCGGATTGGTCAATCCGTTCGCGAGATATGGCAGCTTGAAGGTAAGAAACGCTTGAGAAACTCAAAAATTTCGCAGTTCTGATGCTCGAAACAAATAACTAGAACGGCCTAGGGGAAAAGTACTCATACCGTTGTAGTCGGGCGAGTTTCCACTTTCAGATGCAACAGAAATTTTGCGGATTGGTCAATCCGTTCGCGAGATATGGCAGTTTGGAGGTAAGAAACGCTTGAGAAACTCAAAATTTTCGCAGTTCTGATGTTCGAAACGAATAACTAGAACGGCCTAGGGGAAAAGTACGCATATCGTTGTAATCGGGCTAGTTTCGACTTTCAGATGCAACAGAAATTTTGCGGATTGTTCAATCCTTTCCCGAGATATGGCAGTTTGGAGGGAAGAAACGCTTGAAAACTCAAAATTTTCGCAGTTCCGATGCTCGAAACGAATAACTAGAACGGCCTAGGGGAAAATTACTCATACCGTTGTAATCGGGCGAGTTTCCACTTTCAGATGCAACAGAAATTTTGCGGATTGGTCAAATCGTTCGCGAGATATGGCAGTTTGGAGGTAAGAAACGCTTGAGAAACTCAAAATTTTCGCAGTTCTGATGCTCGAAACGAATAACAAGAACGGCCTAGGGGAAAAGTACGCATACCGTTGTAATCGGGCGAGTTTCTACTTTCAGATGCAACAGAAATTTTGCTGATTGGTCAATCCGTTCGCGAGATATGGCAGTTTGGATGTAAGAAACGCTTGAGAAACTCAAAATTTTCGCAGTTCTGATGCTCGAAACGAATAACAAGAACGGCCTAGTGGAAAAGTACGCACACCGTTGTAATCGGGCGAGTTTCTACTTTGAGATGCAACAGAAATTTTGCGGATTGGTCAATCCGTTCGCGAGATATGGCAGTTTGGAGGTAAGAAACGCTTGAGAAATTCAAAATTTTCGCAGTTCTGATGGTCGAAACGAATAACTAGAACGGCCTAGGAGAGAACTACGCATACCGCTGTAATCGGGCGAGTTTCTACTTTCAGATGAAACAGAAATTTTGCGGATTGGTCGATCCGTTCGCGAGATATGGCAGTTTGGAGGTAAGAAACGCTTGAGTAACTCTAAATTTTCGCAGTTCTGATGCTCGAAACGAATAACTAGAACGGCCTAGGAGAAAACTACGCATACCGTTGTAATCGGGCGATTTTCTACATTCAGGTGCAACAGAAATGTTGTGGATTGGTCAATCCGTTCGCGAGATATGGCAGTTTGGAGGTAAGAAACGCTTGAGAAACTCAAAATTTTCGCAGTTCTGATGCTCGAAACGAATAACTAGAACGGCCTAGGGGAAAAGTATGCATACCGTTGTAATCGGGCGAGTTTCTACTTTCAGATGCAACAGAAATTTTGCGGATTGGTCAATCCGTTCGCGAGATATGGCAGTTTGGAGGTATGAAACGCTTGAGAAACTCAAAATTTTCGCAGTTCTGATGCTCGAAACGAATAACTAGAACGGCCTAGGGGAAAAGTACGCATACCGTTGTAATCGGGCGAGTTTCTTCTTTCAGATGCAACAGAAATTTTCGGGATTGGTCAAACCGTTCGCGATATACTACCTTGATCAAAAAGTTTTAGGACTTTATTCATAAAATCAAAAATACAAATTTATTCGTCCAAATCGATATGGTCCCCTTCAAAGTAGTCCCCATTGACTGCAATGCACTTGCGCCAGCGCTTGATCCAATCCTCGAAACACCGCTGGTACTCAATTTTCGGTATGTCCATCAGAGCCGTCTTCGATTTTGTCATGACCTCCTCTCGGGTACTGTAACGCGTTCCGCGAAGCGGTTTTTTAATTCGGTTGAACAGAAAAAAGTCGCAGGGAGCCAGATCTGGTGAATTTGAAGGCTGCTGGATAGTGTTCGTGTTGTTTTTCGTCAAAAACTCGCGGATAAGGATCGCATTGTGCGCCGGTGCGTTATCGTGGTGCAAAATCCACGAGTTGTTTGCCCACAAATCTGGCCTTTTTTGACGAATTCACTAGCCAAAACGTCTTGAACGGATCCATAAACAATGTTCAAGTCCTCTGCCAGCTCTCTGATGGTCAATTTGCGGTTTTCGGACAACATTTCTTGAATTTTATCGATGTTTTCATTGGTTTTCGACGTTGTCGGCCTGCCACTGCGTTTGTCATCCTGGACCGACTCACGACCACTTCTGAAGCGTTCGTGCCATCGAAAAACATTTGATCTCGAAACAGTATCGTTGCCGAAACACTTCTCCAACATATCCAAGGTCTGCGGACCGTTAAATCCGTTTTTTACACAAAATTTAATGCAAACTCGTTGATGCTCAAATGATGCCATTTTCAAAATCGAAGACACGAACAAAGGAGATGTGCTCAGTACAACGTAACTTTTACAAATATCAAGCTATGATGCTGAAATTGGAAGGAAGTGTTAATGACAGATATGGTAACCTAACAAAAAAAAAAAAGAAACAATCGGGTGATTGACAGCGACACACGGGGGACAGTCCTAGAACTTTTTGATCAAGGCTGTTATGGCAGTTTGCTAGTATGGCAGTTTGGAGGTAAGAAACGCTTGAGAAACTCAAAATATTCGCAGTTCTGATCCTCGAAACGAATAACTAGAACGGCCTAGGGGAAAAGTACGCATACCGTTGTAATCGGGCGAGTTTCTACTTTCAGATGCAACAGCAATTTTGCGGATTGTTCAATCCTTTCCCGAGATATGGCAGTTTGGAGGTAAGAAACGCTTGAGAAACTCAAAATTTTCGCAGTTCTAATGCTCGAAACGAATAACTAGAAAGGCCAAAGGGAAAAGTACGCATACCGTTGTAATCGGGCGAGTTTCTACTTTCAGATGCAACAGAAATTTTGCGGATTGGTCAATCCGTTCGCGAGATATGGCAGTTTGGAGGTAAGAAACGCTTGAGAAACTCAAAATTTTCGCAGTTCTGATGCTCGAAAGGAATAACTGGAACGGCCTAGGGGAAAAGTACGCATACCGTTGTAATCGGGCGAGTTTCTTCTTTCAGATGCAACAGAAATTTTGCGGAATGGTCAATCCGTTCGCGAGATGTGGCAGTTTGGAGGTAAGAAACGCTTGAGAAACTCAAAATTTTCGCAATTCTGATGCTCGAAACGAATAACTGGAACGGCCTAGGGGAAAAGTACGCATACCGTTGTAGTCGGGCGAGTTTCTACTTTCCGGTGCAACAGAAATTTTGCGGATTGGTCCATCCTTTCCCGAGATATGGCAGTTTGGAGGTAAGAAACGCTTGAGAAACTCAAAATTTTCGCAGTTCTAATGCTCGAAACGAATAACTAGAAAGGCCAAGGGGAAAAGTACGCATACCGTTGTAATCGGGCGAGTTTCTACTTTCAGATGCAACAGAAATTTTGCGGATTGGTCAATCCGTTCGCGAGATATGGCAGTTTGGAGGTAAGAAACGCTTGAGAAACTCAAAATTTTCGCAGTTCTGATGCTCGAAACGAATAACTAGAACGGCCTATGGAAAAAGTACGCATACCGTTGTAATCGGGCGAGTTTCGACTTTCAGATGCAACAGAAATTTTGCGGATTGTTCAATCCTTTCCCGAGATATGGCAGTTTGGAGGTAAGAAACGCTTGAGAAACTCAAAATTTTCGCAGTTCTGATGCTCGAAACGAATAACTGGAACGGCCTAGGGGAAAAGTACGCATACCGTTGTAATCGGGCGAGTTTCTTCTTTCAGATGCAACAGAAATTTTGCGGATTGGTCAATCCGTTCGCGAGATGTGGCAGTTTGGAGGTAAGAAACGCTTGAGAAACTCAAAATTTTCGCAGTTCTGATGCTCGAAACGAATAACTGGAACGGCCTAGGGGAAAAGTACGCATACCGTTGTAATCGGGCGAGTTTCTACTTTCCGATGCAACAGAAATTTTGCGGATTGGTCAATCCGTTCGCGAGATATGGCAGTTTGGAGGTAAGAAACGCTTGAGAAACTCAAAGTTTTCGCAGTTCTGATGCTCGAAACGAATAACTAGAACGGCCTAGGGGAAAAGTACGCATACCGTTGTAATCGGGCGAGTAGCTTCTTTCAGATGCAACAGAAATTTTGCGGATTGGTCAATCCGTTCGCGAGATATGGCAGCTTGAAGGTAAGAAACGCTTGAGAAACTCAAAAATTTCGCAGTTCTGATGCTCGAAACGAATAACTAGAACGGCCAAGGGGAAAAGTACGCATACCGTTGTAATCGGGCGAGTTTCTACTTTCAGATGCAACAGAAATTTTGCGGATTGGTCAATCCGTTCGCGAGATATGGCAGTTTGGAGGTAAGAAACGCTTGAGAAACTCAAAATTTTCGCAGTTCTGATGCTCGAAAGGAATAACTGGAACGGCCTAGGGGAAAAGTACGCATACCGTTGTAATCGGGCGAGTTTCTTCTTTCAGATGCAACAGAAATTTTGCGGAATGGTCAATCCGTTCGCGAGATGTGGCAGTTTGGAGGTAAGAAACGCTTGAGAAACTCAAAATTTTCGCAATTCTGATGCTCGAAACGAATAACTGGAACGGCCTAGGGGAAAAGTACGCATACCGTTGTAGTCGGGCGAGTTTCTACTTTCCGGTGCAACAGAAATTTTGCGGATTGGTCCATCCTTTCCCGAGATATGGCAGTTTGGAGGTAAGAAACGCTTGAGAAACTCAAAATTTTCGCAGTTCTAATGCTCGAAACGAATAACTAGAAAGGCCAAGGGGAAAAGTACGCATACCGTTGTAATCGGGCGAGTTTCTACTTTCAGATGCAACAGAAATTTTGCGGATTGGTCAATCCGTTCGCGAGATATGGCAGTTTGGAGGTAAGAAACGCTTGAGAAACTCAAAATTTTCGCAGTTCTGATGCTCGAAACGAATAACTAGAACGGCCTATGGAAAAAGTACGCATACCGTTGTAATCGGGCGAGTTTCGACTTTCAGATGCAACAGAAATTTTGCGGATTGTTCAATCCTTTCCCGAGATATGGCAGTTTGGAGGTAAGAAACGCTTGAGAAACTCAAAATTTTCGCAGTTCTGATGCTCGAAACGAATAACTGGAACGGCCTAGGGGAAAAGTACGCATACCGTTGTAATCGGGCGAGTTTCTTCTTTCAGATGCAACAGAAATTTTGCGGATTGGTCAATCCGTTCGCGAGATGTGGCAGTTTGGAGGTAAGAAACGCTTGAGAAACTCAAAATTTTCGCAGTTCTGATGCTCGAAACGAATAACTGGAACGGCCTAGGGGAAAAGTACGCATACCGTTGTAATCGGGCGAGTTTCTACTTTCCGATGCAACAGAAATTTTGCGGATTGGTCAATCCGTTCGCGAGATATGGCAGTTTGGAGGTAAGAAACGCTTGAGAAACTCAAAGTTTTCGCAGTTCTGATGCTCGAAACGAATAACTAGAACGGCCTAGGGGAAAAGTACGCATACCGTTGTAATCGGGCGAGTAGCTTCTTTCAGATGCAACAGAAATTTTGCGGATTGGTCAATCCGTTCGCGAGATATGGCAGCTTGAAGGTAAGAAACGCTTGAGAAACTCAAAAATTTCGCAGTTCTGATGCTCGAAACGAATAACTAGAACGGCCTAGGGGAAAAGTACTCATACCGTTGTAATCGGGCGAGTTTCCACTTTCAGATGCAACAGAAATTTTGCGGATTGGTCAATCCGTTCGCGAGATATGGCAGTTTGGAGGTAAGAAACGCTTGAGAAACTCAAAATTTTCGCAGTTCTGATGTTCGAAACGAATAACTAGAACGGCCTAGGGGAAAAGTACGCATACCGTTGTATTCGGGCTAGTTTCGACTTTCAGATGCAACAGAAATTTTGCGGATTGTTCAATCCTTTCCCGAGATATGGCAGTTTGGAGGGAAGAAACGCTTGAGAAACTCAAAATTTTCGCAGTTCTGATGCTCGAAACGAATAACTAAAACGGCCTAGGGGAAAAGTACGCATACCGTTGTAATCGGGCGAGTTGCTTCTTTCAGACGCAACAGAAATTTTGCGGATTGGTCAATCCGTTCGCGAGATATGGCAGTTTGGAGGTAAGAAACGCTTGAAAACTCAAAATTTTCGCAGTTCCGATGCTCGAAACGAATAACTAGAACTGCCTAGGGGAAAATTACTCATACGGTTGTAATCGGGCGAGTTTCCACTTTCAGATGCAACAGAAATTTTGCGGATTGGTCAAATCGTTCGCGAGATATGGCAGTTTGGAGGTAAGAAACGCTTGAGAAACTCAAAATTTTCGCAGTTCTGATGCTCGAAACGAATAACAAGAACGGCCTAGGGGAAAAGTACGCATACCGTTGTAATCGGGCGAGTTTCTACTTTCAGATGCAACAGAAATTTTGCTGATTGGTCAATCCGTTCGCGAGATATGGCAGTTTGGAGGTAAGAAACGCTTGCGAAACTGAAAATTTTCGCAGTTCTGATGCTCGAAACGAATAACTAGAACGGCCTAGGGGAAAAGTACGCATACCGTTGTAATCGGGCTAGTTTCGACTTTCAGATGCAACAGAAATTTTGCGGATTGTTCAATCCTTTCCCGAGATATGGCAGTTTGGAGGGAAGAAACGCTTGAGAAACTCAAAATTTTCGCAGTTCTGATGCTCGAAACGAACAACTGGAACGGCCTAGGGGAAAAGTACGCATACCGTTGTAATCGGGCGAGTAGCTTCTTTCAGATGCAACAGAAATTTTGCGGATTGGTCAATCCGTTCGCGAGATATGGCAGCTTGAAGGTAAGAAACGCTTGAGAAACTCAAAAATTTCGCAGTTCTGATGCTCGAAACGAATAACTAGAACGGCCTAGGGGAAAAGTACTCATACCGTTGTAATCGGGCTAGTTTCGACTTTCAGATGCAACAGAAATTTTGCGGATTGTTCAATCCTTTCCCGAGATATGGCAGTTTGGAGGGAAGAAACGCTTGAGAAACTCAAAATTTTCGCAGTTCTGATGCTCGAAACGAATAACTAAAACGGCCTAGGGGAAAAGTACGCATACCGTTGTAATCGGGCGAGTTGCTTCTTTCAGACGCAACAGAAATTTTGCGGATTGGTCAATCCGTTCGCGAGATATGGCAGTTTGGAGGTAAGAAACGCTTGAAAACTCAAAATTTTCGCAGTTCCGATGCTCGAAACGAATAACTAGAACGGCCTAGGGGAAAATTACTCATACCGTTGTAATCGGGCGAGTTTCCACTTTCAGATGCAACAGAAATTTTGCGGATTGGTCAAATCGTTCGCGAGATATGGCAGTTTGGAGGTAAGAAACGCTTGAGAAACTCAAAATTTTCGCAGTTCTGATGCTCGAAACGAATAACAAGAACGGCCTAGGGGAAAAGTACGCATACCGTTGTAATCGGGCGAGTTTCTACTTTCAGATGCAACAGAAATTTTGCTGATTGGTCAATCCGTTCGCGAGATATGGCAGTTTGGATGTAAGAAACGCTTGAGAAACTCAAAATTTTCGCAGTTCTGATGCTCGAAACGAATAACAAGAACGGCCTAGGGGAAAAGTACGCACACCGTTGTAATCGGGCGAGTTTCTACTTTGAGATGCAACAGAAATTTTGCGGATTGGTCAATCCGTTCGCGAGATATGGCAGTTTGGAGGTAAGAAACGCTTGAGAAATTCAAAATTTTCGCAGTTCTGATGGTCGAAACGAATAACTAGAACGGCCTAGGAGAGAACTACGCATACCGCTGTAATCGGGCGAGTTTCTACTTTCAGATGAAACAGAAATTTTGCGGATTGGTCGATCCGTTCGCGAGATATGGCAGTTTGGAGGTAAGAAACGCTTGAGTAACTCTAAATTTTCGCAGTTCTGATGCTCGAAACGAATAACTAGAACGGCCTAGGAGAAAACTACGCATACCGTTGTAATCGGGCGATTTTCTACATTCAGGTGCAACAGAAATGTTGTGGATTGGTCAATCCGTTCGCGAGATATGGCAGTTTGGAGGTAAGAAACGCTTGAGAAACTCAAAATTTTCGCAGTTCTGATGCTCGAAACGAATAACTAGAACGGCCTAGGGGAAAAGTATGCATACCGTTGTAATCGGGCGAGTTTCTACTTTCAGATGCAACAGAAATTTTGCGGATTGGTCAATCCGTTCGCGAGATATGGCAGTTTGGAGGTATGAAACGCTTGAGAAACTCAAAATTTTCGCAGTTCTGATGCTCGAAACGAATAACTAGAACGGCCTAGGGGAAAAGTACGCATACCGTTGTAATCGGGCGAGTTTCTTCTTTCAGATGCAACAGAAATTTTCGGGATTGGTCAAACCGTTCGCGATATACTACCTTGATCAAAAAGTTTTAGGACTTTATTCATAAAATCAAAAATACAAATTTATTCGTCCAAATCGATATGGTCCCCTTCAAAGTAGTCCCCATTGACTGCAATGCACTTGCGCCAGCGCTTGATCCAATCCTCGAAACACCGCTGGTACTCAATTTTCGGTATGTCCATCAGAGCCGTCTTCGATTTTGTCATGACCTCCTCTCGGGTACTGTAACGCGTTCCGCGAAGCGGTTTTTTAATTCGGTTGAACAGAAAAAAGTCGCAGGGAGCCAGATCTGGTGAATTTGAAGGCTGCTGGATAGTGTTCGTGTTGTTTTTCGTCAAAAACTCGCGGATAAGGATCGCATTGTGCGCCGGTGCGTTATCGTGGTGCAAAATCCACGAGTTGTTTGCCCACAAATCTGGCCTTTTTTGACGAATTCACTAGCCAAAACGTCTTGAACGGATCCATAAACAATGTTCAAGTCCTCTGCCAGCTCTCTGATGGTCAATTTGCGGTTTTCGGACAACATTTCTTGAATTTTATCGATGTTTTCATTGGTTTTCGACGTTGTCGGCCTGCCACTGCGTTTGTCATCCTCGACCGACTCACGACCACTTCTGAAGCGTTCGTGCCATCGAAAAACATTTGATCTCGAAACAGTATCGTTGCCGAAACACTTCTCCAGCATATCCAAGGTCTGCGGACCGTTAAATCCGTTTTTTACACAAAATTTAATGCAAACTCGTTGATGCTCAAATGATGCCATTTTCAAAATCGAAGACACGAACAAAGGAGATGTGCTCAGTACAACGTAACTTTTACAAATATCAAGCTATGATGCTGAAATTGGAAGGAAGTGTTAATGACAGATATGGTAACCTAACAAAAAAAAAAAAGAAACAATCGGGTGATTGACAGCGACACACGGGGGACAGTCCTAGAACTTTTTGATCAAGGCTGTTATGGCAGTTTGCTAGTATGGCAGTTTGGAGGTAAGAAACGCTTGAGAAACTCAAAATATTCGCAGTTCTGATCCTCGAAACGAATAACTAGAACGGCCTAGGGGAAAAGTACGCATACCGTTGTAATCGGGCGAGTTTCTACTTTCAGATGCAACAGAAATTTTGCGGATTGTTCAATCCTTTCCCGAGATATGGCAGTTTGGAGGTAAGAAACGCTTGAGAAACTCAAAATTTTCGCAGTTCTAATGCTCGCAACGAATAACTAGAAAGGCCAAGGGGAAAAGTACGCATACCGTTGTAATCGGGCGAGTTTCTACTTTCAGATGCAACAGAAATTTTGCGGATTGGTCAATCCGTTCGCGAGATATGGCAGTTTGGAGGTAAGAAACGCTTGAGAAACTCAAAATTTTCGCAGTTCTGATGCTCGAAAGGAATAACTGGAACGGCCTAGGGGAAAAGTACGCATACCGTTGTAATCGGGCGAGTTTCTTCTTTCAGATGCAACAGAAATTTTGCGGAATGGTCAATCCGTTCGCGAGATGTGGCAGTTTGGAGGTAAGAAACGCTTGAGAAACTCAAAATTTTCGCAATTCTGATGCTCGAAACGAATAACTGGAACGGCCTAGGGGAAAAGTACGCATACCGTTGTAGTCGGGCGAGTTTCTACTTTCCGGTGCAACAGAAATTTTGCGGATTGGTCCATCCTTTCCCGAGATATGGCAGTTTGGAGGTAAGAAACGCTTGAGAAACTCAAAATTTTCGCAGTTCTAATGCTCGAAACGAATAACTAGAAAGGCCAAGAGGAAAAGTACGCATACCGTTGTAATCGGGCGAGTTTCTACTTTCAGATGCAACAGAAATTTTGCGGATTGGTCAATCCGTTCGCGAGATATGGCAGTTTGGAGGTAAGAAACGCTTGAGAAACTCAAAATTTTCGCAGTTCTGATGCTTGAAACGAATAACTAGAACGGCCTAGGGGAAAAGTACGCATACCGTTGTAATCGGGCGAGTTGCTTCTTTCAGATGCAACAGAAATTTTGCGGATTGTTCAAACCTTTCCCGAGATATGGCAGTTTGGAGGGAAGAAACGCTTGAGAAACTCAAAATTTTCGCAGTTCTGATGCTCGAAACGAACAACTGGAACGGCCTAGGGGAAAAGTACGCATACCGTTGTAATCGGGCGAGTAGCTTCTTTCAGATGCAACAGAAATTTTCGGGATTGGTCAAACCGTTCGCGATATACTACCTTGATCAAAAAGTTTTAGGACTTTATTCATAAAATCAAAAATACAAATTTATTCGTCCAAATCGATATGGTCCCCTTCAAAGTAGTCCCCATTGACTGCAATGCACTTGCGCCAGCGCTTGATCCAATCCTCGAAACACCGCTGGTACTCAATTTTCGGTATGTCCATCAGAGCCGTCTTCGATTTTGTCATGACCTCCTCTCGGGTACTGTAACGCGTTCCGCGAAGCGGTTTTTTAATTCGGTTGAACAGAAAAAAGTCGCAGGGAGCCAGATCTGGTGAATTTGAAGGCTGCTGGATAGTGTTCGTGTTGTTTTTCGTCAAAAACTCGCGGATAAGGATCGCATTGTGCGCCGGTGCGTTATCGTGGTGCAAAATCCACGAGTTGTTTGCCCACAAATCTGGCCTTTTTTGACGAATTCACTAGCCAAAACGTCTTGAACGGATCCATAAACAATGTTCAAGTCCTCTGCCAGCTCTCTGATGGTCAATTTGCGGTTTTCGGACAACATTTCTTGAATTTTATCGATGTTTTCATTGGTTTTCGACGTTGTCGGCCTGCCACTGCGTTTGTCATCCTCGACCGACTCACGACCACTTCTGAAGCGTTCGTGCCATCGAAAAACATTTGATCTCGAAACAGTATCGTTGCCGAAACACTTCTCCAGCATATCCAAGGTCTGCGGACCGTTAAATCCGTTTTTTACACAAAATTTAATGCAAACTCGTTGATGCTCAAATGATGCCATTTTCAAAATCGAAGACACGAACAAAGGAGATGTGCTCAGTACAACGTAACTTTTACAAATATCAAGCTATGATGCTGAAATTGGAAGGAAGTGTTAATGACAGATATGGTAACCTAACAAAAAAAAAAAAGAAACAATCGGGTGATTGACAGCGACACACGGGGGACAGTCCTAGAACTTTTTGATCAAGGCTGTTATGGCAGTTTGCTAGTATGGCAGTTTGGAGGTAAGAAACGCTTGAGAAACTCAAAATATTCGCAGTTCTGATCCTCGAAACGAATAACTAGAACGGCCTAGGGGAAAAGTACGCATACCGTTGTAATCGGGCGAGTTTCTACTTTCAGATGCAACAGAAATTTTGCGGATTGTTCAATCCTTTCCCGAGATATGGCAGTTTGGAGGTAAGAAACGCTTGAGAAACTCAAAATTTTCGCAGTTCTAATGCTCGCAACGAATAACTAGAAAGGCCAAGGGGAAAAGTACGCATACCGTTGTAATCGGGCGAGTTTCTACTTTCAGATGCAACAGAAATTTTGCGGATTGGTCAATCCGTTCGCGAGATATGGCAGTTTGGAGGTAAGAAACGCTTGAGAAACTCAAAATTTTCGCAGTTCTGATGCTCGAAAGGAATAACTGGAACGGCCTAGGGGAAAAGTACGCATACCGTTGTAATCGGGCGAGTTTCTTCTTTCAGATGCAACAGAAATTTTGCGGAATGGTCAATCCGTTCGCGAGATGTGGCAGTTTGGAGGTAAGAAACGCTTGAGAAACTCAAAATTTTCGCAATTCTGATGCTCGAAACGAATAACTGGAACGGCCTAGGGGAAAAGTACGCATACCGTTGTAGTCGGGCGAGTTTCTACTTTCCGGTGCAACAGAAATTTTGCGGATTGGTCCATCCTTTCCCGAGATATGGCAGTTTGGAGGTAAGAAACGCTTGAGAAACTCAAAATTTTCGCAGTTCTAATGCTCGAAACGAATAACTAGAAAGGCCAAGAGGAAAAGTACGCATACCGTTGTAATCGGGCGAGTTTCTACTTTCAGATGCAACAGAAATTTTGCGGATTGGTCAATCCGTTCGCGAGATATGGCAGTTTGGAGGTAAGAAACGCTTGAGAAACTCAAAATTTTCGCAGTTCTGATGCTTGAAACGAATAACTAGAACGGCCTAGGGGAAAAGTACGCATACCGTTGTAATCGGGCGAGTTGCTTCTTTCAGATGCAACAGAAATTTTGCGGATTGTTCAAACCTTTCCCGAGATATGGCAGTTTGGAGGGAAGAAACGCTTGAGAAACTCAAAATTTTCGCAGTTCTGATGCTCGAAACGAACAACTGGAACGGCCTAGGGGAAAAGTACGCATACCGTTGTAATCGGGCGAGTAGCTTCTTTCAGATGCAACAGAAATTTTGCGGATTGGTCAATCCGTTCGCGAGATATGGCAGCTTGAAGGTAAGAAACGCTTGAGAAACTCAAAAATTTCGCAGTTCTGATGCTCGAAACGAATAACTAGAACGGCCTAGGGGAAAAGTACTCATACCGTTGTAATCGGGCGAGTTTCCACTTTCAGATGCAACAGAAATTTTGCGGATTGGTCAATCCGTTCGCGAGATATGGCAGTTTGGAGGTAAGAAACGCTTGAGAAACTCAAAATTTTCGCAGTTCTGATGTTCGAAACGAATAACTAGAACGGCCTAGGGGAAAAGTACGCATACCGTTGTAATCGGGCTAGTTTCGACTTTCAGATGCAACAGAAATTTTGCGGATTGTTCAATCCTTTCCCGAGATATGGCAGTTTGGAGGGAAGAAACGCTTGAGAAACTCAAAATTTTCGCAGTTCTGATGCTCGAAACGAATAACTAAAACGGCCTAGGGGAAAAGTACGCATACCGTTGTAATCGGGCGAGTTGCTTCTTTCAGACGCAACAGAAATTTTGCGGATTGGTCAATCCGTTCGCGAGATATGGCAGTTTGGAGGTAAGAAACGCTTGAAAACTCAAAATTTTCGCAGTTCCGATGCTCGAAACGAATAACTAGAACGGCCTAGGGGAAAATTACTCATACCGTTGTAATCGGGCGAGTTTCCACTTTCAGATGCAACAGAAATTTTGCGGATTGGTCAAATCGTTCGCGAGATATGGCAGTTTGGAGGTAAGAAACGCTCGAGAAACTCAAAATTTTCGCAGTTCTGATGCTCGAAACGAATTACTAGAACGGCCTAGGGGAAAAGTACGCATACCGTTGTAATCGGGCGAGTTGCTTCTTTCAGATGCAATACAAATTTTGCGGATTGGTCAATCCGTTCGCGAGATATGGCAGTTTGGAGGTAAGAAATACTTGAGAAACTCAAAATTTTCGCAGTTCTGATGCTCGAAACGAATAACCAGAACACCCTAGGGGAAAAGTACGCATACCGTTGTAATCGGGCGAGTTTCTACTTTCAGATGCAATACAAATTTTGCGGATTGGTCAATCCGTTCGCGAGATATGGCAGTTTGGAGGTAAGAAATACTTGAGAAACTCAAAATTTTCGCAGTTCTGATGCTCGAAACGAATAACTAGAACGGCCTAGGGGAAAAGTACGCATACCGTTGTAATCGGGCGAGTTTCGACTTTCAGATGCAACAGAAATTTTGCGGATTGTTCAATCCTTTCCCGAGATATGGCAGTTTGGAGGTAAGAAACGCTCGAGAAACTCAAAATTTTCGCAGTTCTGATGCTCGAAACGAATAACTGGAACGGCCTAGGGGAAAAGTACGCATACCGTTGTAATCGGGCGATTTTCTTCTTTCAGATGCAACAGAAATTTTGCGGATTGGTCAAATCGTTCGCGAGGTATGGCAGTTTGGAGGTAAGGAACGCTTGAGAAACTCAAAATATTCGCAGTTCTGATGCTCGAAACGAATAACTAGAACGGCCTAGGGGAAAAGTACGCATACCGTTGTAATCGGGCGAGTTTCTACTTTCAGATGCAATACAAATTTTGCGGATTGGTCAATCCGTTCGCGAGATATGGCAGTTTGGAGGTAAGAAATACTTGAGAAACTCAAAATTTTCGCAGTTCTGATGCTCGAAACGAATAACTAGAACACCCTAGGGGAAAAGTACGCATACCGTTGTAATCGGGCGAGTTTCGACTTTCAGATGCAACAGAAATTTTGCGGCTTGTTCAATCCTTTCCCGAGATATGGCAGTTTGGAGGTAAGAAACGCTCGAGAAACTCAAAATTTTCGCAGTTATGATGCTCGAAACGAATAACTGGAACGGCCTAGGGGAAAAGTACGCATACCGTTGTAATCGGGCGAGTTTTTTCTTTCAGATGCAACAGAAATTTTGCGGATTGGTCAAATCGTTCGCGAGATATGGCAGTTTGGAGGTAAGAAACGCTTGAGAAACTCAAAATATTCGCAGTTCTGATGCTCGAAACGAATAACTAGAACGGCCTAGGGGAAAAGTACGCATACCGTTGTAATCGGGCGAGTTTCTACTTTCAGATGCAATACAAATTTTGCGGCTTGTTCAATCCTTTCCCGAGATATGGCAGTTTGGAGGTAAGAAACGCTCGAGAAACTCAAAATTTTCGCAGTTATGATGCTCGAAACGAATAACTGGAACGGCCTAGGGGAAAAGTACGCATACCGTTGTAATCGGGCGAGTTTCTTCTTTCAGATGCAACAGAAATTTTGCGGATTGGTCAAATCGTTCGCGAGATATGGCAGTTTGGAGGTAAGAAACGCTTGAGAAACTCAAAATATTCGCAGTTCTGATGCTCGAAACGAATAACTAGAACGGCCTAGGGGAAAAGTACGCATACCGTTGTAATCGGGCGAGTTTCTACTTTCAGATGCAATACAAATTTTGCGGATTGGTCAATCCGTTCGCGAGATATGGCAGTTTGGAAGTAAGAAACGCTTGAGAAACTCAAAATTTTCGCAGTTCTGATGCTCGAAACGAATAACTAGAACGCCCTAGGGGAAAAGTACGCATACCGTTGTAATCGGGCGAGTAGCTTCTTTCAGATGCAACAGAAATTTTGCGGATTGGTCAATCCGTTCGCGAGATATGGCAGTTTGAAGGTAAGAAACGCTTGAGAAACTCAAAAATTTCGCAGTTCTGATGCTCGAAACGAATAACTAGAACGGCCTAGGGGAAAAGTACGCATACCGTTGTAATCGGGCGAGCTGCTTCTTTCAGATGCAACAGAAATTTTGCGGATTGGTCAATCCGTTCGCGAGATATGGCAGTTTGGAGGTAAGAAACGCTTGAGAACCTCAAAATATTTGCAGTTCTGATGCTCGAAACGAATAACTAGAACGGCCTAGGGGAAAAGTACGCATACCGTTGTAATCGGGCGAGTTTCTACTTTCAGATGCAACAGAAATTTTGCGGATTGGTCAATCCGTTCGCGAGATATGGCTGTTTGGAGGTAAGAAACGCTTGAGAAACTCAAAAATTTCGCAGTTCTGATGCTCGAAACGAATAACTAGAACGGCCTAGGGGAAAAGTACGCATACCGTTGTAATCGGGCGAGTTTCGACTTTCAGATGCAACAGAAATTTTGCGGATTGTTCAATCCTTTCCCGAGATATGGCAGTTTGGAGGTAAGAAACGCTCGAGAAACTCAAAATTTTCGCAGTTCTGATGCTCGAAACGAATAACTGGAACGGCCTAGGGGAAAAGTACGCATACCGTTGTAATCGGGCGAGTTTCTTCATTCAGATGCAACAGAAATTTTGCGGATTGTTCAATCCTTTCCCGAGATATGGCAGTTTGGAGGTAAGAAACGCTTGAGAAACTCAAAATTTTCGCAGTTCTGATGCTTGAAACGAATAACTAGAACGGCCTAGTGGAAAAGTACGCATACCGTTGTAATCGGGCGAGTTTCTACTTTCAGATGCAATACAAATTTTGCGGATTGGTCATTCCGTTCGCGAGATATGGCAGTTTGGAGGTAAGAAACGCTTGAGAAACTCAAAATTTTCGCAGTTCTGATGCTCGAAACGAATAACTAGAACGGCCTAGGGGAAAAGTACGCACACCGTTCTAATCGGGCGAGTTTCTACTTTCAGATGCAACAGAAATTTTGCGGATTGGTCAATCCGTTCGCGAGATATGGCAGTTTGAACTTAAGGAACGCTTGAGAAACTCAAAAATTTCGCAGTTCTGATGCTCGAAACGAATTACTAGAACGGCCTAGGGGAAAAGTACGCATACCGTTGTAATCGGGCGAGTTTCTACTTTCAGATGCAACAGAAATTTTGCGGATTGGTCAATCCGTTCGCGAGATATGGCAGTTTGGAAGTAAGAAACACTTGAGAAACTCAAAATTTTCGCAGTTCTGATGCTCGAAACGAATAACTAGAACGGCCTAGGGGAAAAGTACGCATACCGTTGTAATCGGGCGAGTTTCTACTTTCAGATGCAATACAAATTTTGCGGATTGGTCAATCCGTTCGCGAGATATGGCAGTTTGGAGGTAAGAAACGCTTGAGAAACTCAAAATTTTCGCAGTTCTGATGCTTGAAACGAATAACTAGAACGGCCTAGGGGAAAAGTACGCACACCGTTGTAATCGGGCGAGTTGCTTCTTTCAGATGCAACAGAAATTTTGCGGATTGTTCAATCCTTTCCCGAGATATGGCAGTTTGGATGTAAGAAACGCTCGAGAAACTCAAAATTTTCGCAGTTCTGATGCTCGAAACGAATAACTGGAACGGCCTAGGGGAAAAGTACGCATACCGTTGTAATCGGGCGAGTTTCTTCTTTCAGATGCAACAGAAATTTTGCGGATTGGTCAATCCTTTCCCGAGATATGGCAGTTTGGAGGTAAGAAACGCTTGAGAAACTCAAAATTTTCGCAGTTCTAATGCTCGAAACTAATAACTAGAACGGCCAAGGGGAAAAGTACGCATACCGTTGTAATCGGGCGAGTTTCTACTTTCAGATGCAACAGAAATTTTGCGGATTGGTCAATCCATTCGCGAGATATGGCAGTTTGAAGGTAAGAAATGCTTGTGAAACTCAAAAATTTCGCAGTTCTGATGCTCGAAACGAATAACTAGAACGGCCTGGGGGAAAAGTACGCATAGCGTTGTAATCGGGCGAGTTGCTTCTTTCAGATGCAACAGAAATTTTGCGGATTGGTCAATCCGTTCGCGAGATATGGCAGTTTGGAGGTAAGAAACGCTTGAGAAACTCAAAAATTTCGCAGTTCTGATGATCGAAACGAATAACTAGAACGGCCTAGGGGAAAAGTACGCATACCGTTGTAATCGGGCGAGTAGCTTCTTTCAGATGCAACAGAAATTTTGCGGATTGATCAATCCGTTCGCGAGATATGGCAGTTTGGAGGTAAGAAACGCTTGAGAAACTCAAAAATTTCGCAGTTCTGATGCTCGAAACGAATAACTAGAACGGCCTAGGGGAAAAGTACGCATACCGTTGTAATCGGGCGAGTTTCGACTTTCAGATGCAACAGAAATTTTGCGGATTGTTCAATCCTTTCCCGAGATATAGCAGTTTGGAGGTAAGAAACGCTCGAGAAACTCAAAATTTTCGCAGTTCTGATGCTCGAAACGAATAACTGGAACGGCCTAGGGGAAAAGTACGCATACCGTTGTAATCGGGCGAGTTTCTTCTTTCAGATGCAACAGAAATTTTGCGGATTGGTCAAATCGTTCGCGAGATATGGCAGTATGGAGGTAAGAAACGCTTGAGAAACTCAAAATATTCGCAGTTCTGATGCGCGAAACGAATAACTAGAACGGCCTAGGGGAAAAGTACGCATACCGTTGTAATCGGGCGAGTTTCGACTTTCAGATGCAACAGAAATTTTGCGGATTGTTCAATCCTTTCCCGAGATATGGCAGTTTGGAGGTTAGAAACGCTTGAGAAACTCAAAATTTTCGCAGTTCTAATGCTCGAAACTAATAACTAGAACGGCCAAGGGGAAAAGTACGCATACCGTTGTAATCGGGCGAGTTTCTACTTTCAGATGCAACAGAAATTTTGCGGATTGGTCAATCCGTTCGCGAGAAATGGCAGTTTGAAGGTAAGAAATGCTTGAGAAACTCAAAAATTTCGCAGTTCTGATGCTCGAAACGAATAACTAGAACGGCCTGGGGGAAAAGTACGCATAGCGTTGTAATCGGGCGAGTTGCTTCTTTCAGATGCAACAGAAATTTTGCGGATTGGTCAATCCGTTCGCGAGATATGGCAGTTTGGAGGTAAGAAATACTTGAGAAACTCAAAATTTTCGCAGTTCTGATGCTCGAAACGAATAACTAGAACACCCTAGGGGAAAAGTACGCATACCGTTGTAATCGGGCGAGTTTCGACTTTCAGATGCAACAGAAATTTTGCGGCTTGTTCAATCCTTTCCCGAGATATGGCAGTTTGGAGGTAAGAAACGCTCGAGAAACTCAAAATTTTCGCAGTTATGATGCTCGAAACGAATAACTGGAACGGCCTAGGGGAAAAGTACGCATACCGTTGTAATCGGGCGAGTTTTTTCTTTCAGATGCAACAGAAATTTTGCGGATTGGTCAAATCGTTCGCGAGATATGGCAGTTTGGAGGTAAGAAACGCTTGAGAAACTCAAAATATTCGCAGTTCTGATGCTCGAAACGAATAACTAGAACGGCCTAGGGGAAAAGTACGCATACCGTTGTAATCGGGCGAGTTTCTACTTTCAGATGCAATACAAATTTTGCGGCTTGTTCAATCCTTTCCCGAGATATGGCAGTTTGGAGGTAAGAAACGCTCGAGAAACTCAAAATTTTCGCAGTTATGATGCTCGAAACGAATAACTGGAACGGCCTAGGGGAAAAGTACGCATACCGTTGTAATCGGGCGAGTTTCTTCTTTCAGATGCAACAGAAATTTTGCGGATTGGTCAATCCGTTCGCGAGATATGGCAGTTTGAAGGTAAGAAACGCTTGAGAAACTCAAAAATTTCGCAGTTCTGATGCTCGAAACGAATAACTAGAACGGCCTAGGGGAAAAGTACGCATACCGTTGTAATCGGGCGAGCTGCTTCTTTCAGATGCAACAGAAATTTTGCGGATTGGTCAATCCGTTCGCGAGATATGGCAGTTTGGAGGTAAGAAACGCTTGAGAACCTCAAAATATTTGCAGTTCTGATGCTCGAAACGAATAACTAGAACGGCCTAGGGGAAAAGTACGCATACCGTTGTAATCGGGCGAGTTTCTACTTTCAGATGCAACAGAAATTTTGCGGATTGGTCAATCCGTTCGCGAGATATGGCTGTTTGGAGGTAAGAAACGCTTGAGAAACTCAAAAATATCGCAGTTCTGATGCTCGAAACGAATAACTAGAACGGCCTAGGGGAAAAGTACGCATACCGTTGTAATCGGGCGAGTTTCGACTTTCAGATGCAACAGAAATTTTGCGGATTGTTCAATCCTTTCCCGAGATATGGCAGTTTGGAGGTAAGAAACGCTCGAGAAACTCAAAATTTTCGCAGTTCTGATGCTCGAAACGAATAACTGGAACGGCCTAGGGGAAAAGTACGCATACCGTTGTAATCGGGCGAGTTTCTTCATTCAGATGCAACAGAAATTTTGCGGATTGTTCAATCCTTTCCCGAGATATGGCAGTTTGGAGGTAAGAAACGCTTGAGAAACTCAAAATTTTCGCAGTTCTGATGCTTGAAACGAATAACTAGAACGGCCTAGTGGAAAAGTACGCATACCGTTGTAATCGGGCGAGTTTCTACTTTCAGATGCAATACAAATTTTGCGGATTGGTCAATCCGTTCGCGAGATATGGCAGTTTGAAGGTAAGAAACGCTTGAGAAACTCAAAATTTTCGCAGTTCTGATGCTCGAAACGAATAACTAGAACGGCCTAGGGGAATAGTACGCATACCGTTGCAATCGGGCAAGCTGTTTCTTTCAGATGCAACAGAAATTTTGCGGATTGGTCAATCCGTTCGCGAGATATGGCAGTTTGGAGGTAAGAAACGCTTGAGAAACTCAAAATATTCGCAGTTCTGATGCTCGAAACGAATAACTAGAACGGCCTCGGGGAAAAGTACGCATACCGTTGTAATCGGGCGAGCTTCTACATTCAGATGCAACAGAAATTTTGCGGATTGGTCAATCCGTTCGCGAGATATGGCAGTTTGGAGGTAAGAAACGCTTGAGAAACTCAAAAACTTCGCAGTTCTGATGCTCGAAACGAATAACTAGAACGGCCTAGGGGAAAAGTACGCATACCGTTGTAATCGGGCGAGTTTCGACTTTCAGATGCAACAGAAATTTTGCGGATTGTTCAATCCTTTCCCGAGATATGGCAGTTTGGAGGTAAGAAACGCTTGGGAAACTCAAAAATTTCGTAGTTCTGATGCTCGAAACGAATTACTAGAACGGCCTAGGGGAAAAGAACGCATACCGTTGTAATCGGGCGAGTTGCTTCTTTCAGATGCAACAGAAATTTTGCGGATTGGTCAATACGTTCGCGAGATATGGCAGTTTGGAGGTAAGAAACGCTTGAGAAACTCAAAAATTTCGCAGTTCTGATGCTCGAAACGAATAACTAGAACGGCCTAGGGGAAAAGTACGCATACCGTTGTAATCGGGCGAGTTTCGACTTTCAGATGCAACAGAAATTTTACGGATTGTTCAATCCTTTCCCGGGATATAGCAGTTTGGAGGTAAGAAACGCTCGAGAAACTCACAATTTTTGCAGTTCTGATGCTCGAAACGAATAACTGGAACGGCCTAGGGGAAAAGTACGCATACCGTTGTAATCGGGCGAGTTTCGACTTTCAGATGCAACAGAAATTTTGCAGATTGGTCAATCCGTTCGCGAGATATGGCAGTTTGAACTTAAGGAACGCTTGAGAAACTCAAAAATTTCGCAGTTCTGATGCTCGAAACGAATTACTAGAACGGCCTAGGGGAAAAGTACGCATACCGTTGTAATCGGGCGAGTTTCTACTTTCAGATGCAACAGAAATTTTGCGGATTGGTCAATCCGTTCGCGAGATATGGCAGTTTGGAGGTAAGAAACGCTTGAGAAACTCAAAATTTTCGCAGTTCTGATGCTTGAAACGAATAACTAGAACGGCCTAGGGGAAAAGTACGCACACCGTTGTAATCGGGCGAGTTGCTTCTTTCAGATGCAACAGAAATTTTGCGGATTGTTCAATCCTTTCCCGAGATATGGCAGTTTGGATGTAAGAAACGCTCGAGAAACTCAAAATTTTCGCAGTTCTGATGCTCGAAACGAATAACTGGAACGGCTTAGGGGAAAAGTACGCATACCGTTGTAATCGGGCGAGTTTCTTCTTTCAGATGCAACAGAAATTTTGCGGATTGGTCAATCCGTTCGCGAGATATGGCAGTTTGGAGGTAAGAAACGCTTGAGAAACTCAAAAATTTCGCAGTTCTGATGCTCGAAACGAATAACTAGAACGGCCTAGGGGAAAAGTACGCATACCGTTGTAATCGGGCGAGTTTCGACTTTCAGGTGCAACAGAAATTTTGCGGATTGTTCAATCCTTTCCCGAGATATAGCAGTTTGGAGGTAAGAAACGCTCGAGAAACTCAAAATTTTCGCAGTTCTGATGCTCGAAACGAATAACTGGAACGGCCTAGGGGAAAAGTACGCATACCGCTGTAATCGGGCGAGTTTCTTCTTTCAGATGCAACAGAAATTTTGCGGATTGGTCAAATCGTTCGCGAGATATGGCAGTTTGGAGGTAAGAAACGCTTGAGAAACTCAAAATATTCGCAGTTCTGATGCTCGAAACGAATAACTAGAACGGCCTAGGGGAAAAGTACGCATACCGTTGTAATCGGGCGAGTTTCGACTTTCTGATGCAACAGAAATTTTGCGGATTGTTCAATCCTTTCCCGAGATATGGCAGTTTGGAGGTAAGAAACGCTTGAGAAACTCAAAATTTTCGCAGTTCTAATGCTCGAAACTAATAACTAGAACGGTCAAGGGGAAAAGTACGCATACCGTTGTAATCGGGCGAGTTTCTACTTTCAGATGCAACAGAAATTTTGCGGATTGGTCAATCCATTCGCGAGATATGGCAGTTTGAAGGTAAGAAATGCTTGTGAAACTCAAAAATTTCGCAGTTCTGATGCTCGAAACGAATAACTAGAACGGCCTGGGGGAAAAGTACGCATAGCGTTGTAATCGGGCGAGTTGCTTCTTTCAGATGCAACAGAAATTTTGCGGATTGGTCAATCCGTTCGCGAGATATGGCAGTTTGGAGGTAAGAAACGCTTGAGAAACTCAAAAATTTCGCAGTTCTGATGATCGAAACGAATAACTAGAACGGCCTAGGGGAAAAGTACGCATACCGTTGTAATCGGGCGAGTAGCTTCTTTCAGATGCAACAGAAATTTTGCGGATTGATCAATCCGTTCGCGAGATATGGCAGTTTGAAGGTAAGAAACGCTTGAGAAACTCAAAAATTTCGCAGTTCTGATGCTCGAAACGAATAACTAGAACGGCCTAGGGGAAAAGTACGCATACCGTTGTAATCGGGCGAGCTGCTTCTTTCAGATGCAACAGAAATTTTGCGGATTGTTCTATCCTTTCCCGAGATATGGCAGTTTGGAGGTAAGAAACGCTTGAGAAACTCAAAAATTTCGCAGTTCTGATGCTCGAAACGAATAACTAGAACGGCCTAGGGGAAAAGTACGCATACCGTTGTAATCGGGCGAGTTTCGGCTTTCAGATGCAACAGAAATTTTGCGGATTGTTCAATCCTTTCCCGAGATATGGCAGTTTGGAGGTAAGAAACGCTTGAGAAACTCAAAATTTTCGCAGTTCTGATGCTCGAAACGAATAACTAGAACGGCCTAGGGGAAAAGTACGCATACCGTTGTAATCGGGCGAGTAGCTTCTTTCAGATGCAACAGAAATTTTGCGGATTGGTCAATCCGTTCGCGAGATATGGCAGTTTGAAGGTTAGAAACGCTTGAGAAACTCAAAAATTTCGCAGTTCTGATGATCGAAACGAATAACTAGAACGGCCTAGGGGAAAAGTACGCATACCGTTGTAATCGGGCAAGCTGTTTCTTTCAGATGCAACAGAAATTTTGCGGATTGGTCAATCCGTTCGCGAGATATGGCAGTTTGGAGGTAAGAAACGCTTGAGAAACTCAAAATATTCGCAGTTCTGATGCTCGAAACGTATAACTAGAACGGCCTCGGGGAAAAGTACGCATACCGTTGTAATCGGGCGAGTTTCTACTTTCAGATGCAACAGAAATTTTGCGGATTGGTCAATCCGTTCGCGAGATATGGCAGTTTGGAGGTAAGAAACGCTTGAGAAACTCAAAAATTTCGCAGTTCTGATGCTCGAAACGAATAACTAGAACGGCCTAGGGGAAAAGTACGCATACCGTTGTAATCGGGCGAGTTTCGACTTTCAGATGCAACAGAAATTTTGCGGATTGTTCAATCCTTTCCCGAGATATGGCAGTTTGGAGGTAAGAAACGCTCGAGAAACTCAAAATTTTCGCAGTTCTGATGCTCGAAACGAATAACTGGATCGGCCTAGGGGAAAAGTACGCATACCGTTGTAATCGGGCGAGTTTCGACTTTCAGATGCAACAGAAATTTTGCAGATTGGTCAATCCGTTCGCGAGATATGGCAGTTTGAACTTAAGGAACGCTTGAGAAACTCAAAAATTTCGCAGTTCTGATGCTCGAAACGAATTACTAGAACGGCCTAGGGGAAAAGTACGCATACCGTTGTAATCGGGCGAGTTTCTACTTTCAGATGCAACAGAAATTTTGCGGATTGGTCAATCCGTTCGCGAGATATGGCAGTTTGGAGGTAAGAAACGCTTGAGAAACTCAAAATTTTCGCAGTTCTGATGCTTGAAACGAATAACTAGAACGGCCTAGGGGAAAAGTACGCACACCGTTGTAATCGGGCGAGATGCTTCTTTCAGATGCAACAGAAATTTTGCGGATTGTTCAATCCTTTCCCGAGATATGGCAGTTTGGATGTAAGAAACGCTCGAGAAACTCAAAATTTTCGCAGTTCTGATGCTCGAAACGAATAACTGGAACGGCTTAGGGGAAAAGTACGCATACCGTTGTAATCGGGCGAGTTTCTTCTTTCAGATGCAACAGAAATTTTGCGGATTGGTCAATCCGTTCGCGAGATATGGCAGTTTGGAGGTAAGAAACGCTTGAGAAACTCAAAAATTTCGCAGTTCTGATGCTCGAAACGAATAACTAGAACGGCCTAGGGGAAAAGTACGCATACCGTTGTAATCGGGCGAGTTTCGACTTTCAGGTGCAACAGAAATTTTGCGGATTGTTCAATCCTTTCCCGAGATATAGCAGTTTGGAGGTAAGAAACGCTCGAGAAACTCAAAATTTTCGCAGTTCTGATGCTCGAAACGAATAACTGGAACGGCCTAGGGGAAAAGTACGCATACCGCTGTAATCGGGCGAGTTTCTTCTTTCAGATGCAACAGAAATTTTGCGGATTGGTCAAATCGTTCGCGAGATATGGCAGTTTGGAGGTAAGAAACGCTTGAGAAACTCAAAATATTCGCAGTTCTGATGCTCGAAACGAATAACTAGAACGGCCTAGGGGAAAAGTACGCATACCGTTGTAATCGGGCGAGTTTCGACTTTCTGATGCAACAGAAATTTTGCGGATTGTTCAATCCTTTCCCGAGATATGGCAGTTTGGAGGTAAGAAACGCTTGAGAAACTCAAAATTTTCGCAGTTCTAATGCTCGAAACTAATAACTAGAACGGTCAAGGGGAAAAGTACGCATACCGTTGTAATCGGGCGAGTTTCTACTTTCAGATGCAACAGAAATTTTGCGGATTGGTCAATCCATTCGCGAGATATGGCAGTTTGAAGGTAAGAAATGCTTGTGAAACTCAAAAATTTCGCAGTTCTGATGCTCGAAACGAATAACTAGAACGGCCTGGGGGAAAAGTACGCATAGCGTTGTAATCGGGCGAGTTGCTTCTTTCAGATGCAACAGAAATTTTGCGGATTGGTCAATCCGTTCGCGAGATATGGCAGTTTGGAGGTAAGAAACGCTTGAGAAACTCAAAAATTTCGCAGTTCTGATGATCGAAACGAATAACTAGAACGGCCTAGGGGAAAAGTACGCATACCGTTGTAATCGGGCGAGTAGCTTCTTTCAGATGCAACAGAAATTTTGCGGATTGATCAATCCGTTCGCGAGATATGGCAGTTTGAAGGTAAGAAACGCTTGAGAAACTCAAAAATTTCGCAGTTCTGATGCTCGAAACGAATAACTAGAACGGCCTAGGGGAAAAGTACGCATACCGTTGTAATCGGGCGAGCTGCTTCTTTCAGATGCAACAGAAATTTTGCGGATTGTTCTATCCTTTCCCGAGATATGGCAGTTTGGAGGTAAGAAACGCTTGAGAAACTCAAAAATTTCGCAGTTCTGATGCTCGAAACGAATAACTAGAACGGCCTAGGGGAAAAGTACGCATACCGTTGTAATCGGGCGAGTTTCGGCTTTCAGATGCAACAGAAATTTTGCGGATTGTTCAATCCTTTCCCGAGATATGGCAGTTTGGAGGTAAGAAACGCTTGAGAAACTCAAAATTTTCGCAGTTCTGATGCTCGAAACGAATAACTAGAACGGCCTAGGGGAAAAGTACGCATACCGTTGTAATCGGGCGAGTAGCTTCTTTCAGATGCAACAGAAATTTTGCGGATTGGTCAATCCGTTCGCGAGATATGGCAGTTTGAAGGTTAGAAACGCTTGAGAAACTCAAAAATTTCGCAGTTCTGATGATCGAAACGAATAACTAGAACGGCCTAGGGGAAAAGTACGCATACCGTTGTAATCGGGCAAGCTGTTTCTTTCAGATGCAACAGAAATTTTGCGGATTGGTCAATCCGTTCGCGAGATATGGCAGTTTGGAGGTAAGAAACGCTTGAGAAACTCAAAATATTCGCAGTTCTGATGCTCGAAACGTATAACTAGAACGGCCTCGGGGAAAAGTACGCATACCGTTGTAATCGGGCGAGTTTCTACTTTCAGATGCAACAGAAATTTTGCGGATTGGTCAATCCGTTCGCGAGATATGGCAGTTTGGAGGTAAGAAACGCTTGAGAAACTCAAAAATTTCGCAGTTCTGATGCTCGAAACGAATAACTAGAACGGCCTAGGGGAAAAGTACGCATACCGTTGTAATCGGGCGAGTTTCGACTTTCAGATGCAACAGAAATTTTGCGGATTGTTCAATCCTTTCCCGAGATATGGCAGTTTGGAGGTAAGAAACGCTCGAGAAACTCAAAATTTTCGCAGTTCTGATGCTCGAAACGAATAACTGGATCGGCCTAGGGGAAAAGTACGCATACCGTTGTAATCGGGCGAGTAGCTTCTTTCAGATGCAACAGAAATTTTGCGGATTGGTCAATCCGTTCGCGAGATATGGCAGTTTGAAGGTAAGAAACGCTTGAGAAACTCAAAAATTTCGCAGTTCTGATGCTCGAAACGAATAACTAGAACGGCCTAGGGGAAAAGTACGCATACCGTTGTAATCGGGCAAGCTGTTTCTTTCAGATGCAACAGAAATTTTGCGGATTGGTCAATCCGTTCGCGAGATATGGCAGTTTGGAGGTAAGAAACGCTTGAGAAACTCAAAATATTCGCAGTTCTGATGCTCGAAACGAATAACTAGAACGGCCTCGGGGAAAAGTACGCATACCGTTGTAATCGGGCGAGTTTCTGCTTTCAGATGCAACAGAAATTTTGCGGATTGGTCAATCCGTTCGCGAGATATGGCAGTTTGGAGGTAAGAAACGCTTGAGAAACTCAAAAATTTCGCAGTTCTGATGCTCGAAACGAATAACTAGAACGGCCTAGGGGAAATGTACGCATACCGTTGTAATCGGGCGAGTTTCTTCTTTCAGATGCAACAGAAATTTTACGGATTGGTCAATCCGTTCGCGAGATATGGCAGTTTGGTGGTAAGAAACGCTTCAGAAACTCAAAATTTTCGCAGTTCTGATGCTCGAAACGAATAACTAGAACGTCCTAGGGGAAAAGTACGCATACCGTTGTAATCGGGCGAGTTTCTACTTTCAGATGCAACAGAAATTTTGCGGATTGGTAAATCCGTTCGCGAGATATGGCAGTTTGAAGGTAAGGAACGCTTGAGAAACTCAAAAATTTCGCAGTTCTGATGCTCGAAACGAATTACTAGAACGGCCTAGGGGAAAAGTACGCATACCGTTGTAATCGGGCGAGTTGCTTCTTTCCGATGCAACAGATATTTTGCGGATTGGTCAATACGTTCGCGAGATATTGCAGTTTGGAGGTAAGAAACGCTTGAGAAACTCAAAAATTTCGCAGTTCTGATGCTCGAAACGAATAACTAGAACGGCCTAGGGGAAAAGTACGTACACCGTTGTAATCGGGCGAGTTTCTACTTTCAGATGCAACAGAAATTTTGCGGATTGTTTAATCCGTTCGCGAGATATGGCAGTTTGAAGGTAAGAAACGCTTGAGAAACTCAAAAATTTCGTAGTTCTGATGCTCGAAACGTATTACTAGAACGGCCTAGGGGAAAAGAACGCATACCGTTGTAATCGGGCGAGTTGCTTCTTTCAGATGCAACAGAAATTTTGCGGATTGGTCAATCCGTTCGCGAGATATGGCAGTTTGAAGGTTAGAAACGCTTGAGAAACTCAAAAATTTCGCAGTTCTGATGATCGAAACGAATAACTAGAACGGCCTAGGGGAAAAGTACGCATACCGTTGTAATCGGGCAAGCTGTTTCTTTCAGATGCAACAGAAATTTTGCGGATTGGTCAATCCGTTCGCGAGATATGGCAGTTTGGAGGTAAGAAACGCTTGAGAAACTCAAAATATTCGCAGTTCTGATGCTCGAAACGTATAACTAGAACGGCCTCGGGGAAAAGTACGCATACCGTTGTAATCGGGCGAGTTTCTACTTTCAGATGCAACAGAAATTTTGCGGATTGGTCAATCCGTTCGCGAGATATGGCAGTTTGGAGGTAAGAAACGCTTGAGAAACTCAAAAATTTCGCAGTTCTGATGCTCGAAACGAATAACTAGAACGGCCTAGGGGAAAAGTACGCATACCGTTGTAATCGGGCGAGTTTCGACTTTCAGATGCAACAGAAATTTTGCGGATTGTTCAATCCTTTCCCGAGATATGGCAGTTTGGAGGTAAGAAACGCTCGAGAAACTCAAAATTTTCGCAGTTCTGATGCTCGAAACGAATAACTGGATCGGCCTAGGGGAAAAGTACGCATACCGTTGTAATCGGGCGAGTTTCGACTTTCAGATGCAACAGAAATTTTGCAGATTGGTCAATCCGTTCGCGAGATATGGCAGTTTGAACTTAAGGAACGCTTGAGAAACTCAAAAATTTCGCAGTTCTGATGCTCGAAACGAATTACTAGAACGGCCTAGGGGAAAAGTACGCATACCGTTGTAATCGGGCGAGTTTCTACTTTCAGATGCAACAGAAATTTTGCGGATTGGTCAATCCGTTCGCGAGATATGGCAGTTTGGAGGTAAGAAACGCTTGAGAAACTCAAAATTTTCGCAGTTCTGATGCTTGAAACGAATAACTAGAACGGCCTAGGGGAAAAGTACGCACACCGTTGTAATCGGGCGAGTTGCTTCTTTCAGATGCAACAGAAATTTTGCGGATTGTTCAATCCTTTCCCGAGATATGGCAGTTTGGATGTAAGAAACGCTCGAGAAACTCAAAATTTTCGCAGTTCTGATGCTCGAAACGAATAACTGGAACGGCTTAGGGGAAAAGTACGCATACCGTTGTAATCGGGCGAGTTTCTTCTTTCAGATGCAACAGAAATTTTGCGGATTGGTCAATCCGTTCGCGAGATATGGCAGTTTGGAGGTAAGAAACGCTTGAGAAACTCAAAAATTTCGCAGTTCTGATGCTCGAAACGAATAACTAGAACGGCCTAGGGGAAAAGTACGCATACCGTTGTAATCGGGCGAGTTTCGACTTTCAGGTGCAACAGAAATTTTGCGGATTGTTCAATCCTTTCCCGAGATATAGCAGTTTGGAGGTAAGAAACGCTCGAGAAACTCAAAATTTTCGCAGTTCTGATGCTCGAAACGAATAACTGGAACGGCCTAGGGGAAAAGTACGCATACCGCTGTAATCGGGCGAGTTTCTTCTTTCAGATGCAACAGAAATTTTGCGGATTGGTCAAATCGTTCGCGAGATATGGCAGTTTGGAGGTAAGAAACGCTTGAGAAACTCAAAATATTCGCAGTTCTGATGCTCGAAACGAATAACTAGAACGGCCTAGGGGAAAAGTACGCATACCGTTGTAATCGGGCGAGTTTCGACTTTCTGATGCAACAGAAATTTTGCGGATTGTTCAATCCTTTCCCGAGATATGGCAGTTTGGAGGTAAGAAACGCTTGAGAAACTCAAAATTTTCGCAGTTCTAATGCTCGAAACTAATAACTAGAACGGTCAAGGGGAAAAGTACGCATACCGTTGTAATCGGGCGAGTTTCTACTTTCAGATGCAACAGAAATTTTGCGGATTGGTCAATCCATTCGCGAGATATGGCAGTTTGAAGGTAAGAAATGCTTGTGAAACTCAAAAATTTCGCAGTTCTGATGCTCGAAACGAATAACTAGAACGGCCTGGGGGAAAAGTACGCATAGCGTTGTAATCGGGCGAGTTGCTTCTTTCAGATGCAACAGAAATTTTGCGGATTGGTCAATCCGTTCGCGAGATATGGCAGTTTGGAGGTAAGAAACGCTTGAGAAACTCAAAAATTTCGCAGTTCTGATGATCGAAACGAATAACTAGAACGGCCTAGGGGAAAAGTACGCATACCGTTGTAATCGGGCGAGTAGCTTCTTTCAGATGCAACAGAAATTTTGCGGATTGATCAATCCGTTCGCGAGATATGGCAGTTTGAAGGTAAGAAACGCTTGAGAAACTCAAAAATTTCGCAGTTCTGATGCTCGAAACGAATAACTAGAACGGCCTAGGGGAAAAGTACGCATACCGTTGTAATCGGGCGAGCTGCTTCTTTCAGATGCAACAGAAATTTTGCGGATTGTTCTATCCTTTCCCGAGATATGGCAGTTTGGAGGTAAGAAACGCTTGAGAAACTCAAAAATTTCGCAGTTCTGATGCTCGAAACGAATAACTAGAACGGCCTAGGGGAAAAGTACGCATACCGTTGTAATCGGGCGAGTTTCGGCTTTCAGATGCAACAGAAATTTTGCGGATTGTTCAATCCTTTCCCGAGATATGGCAGTTTGGAGGTAAGAAACGCTTGAGAAACTCAAAATTTTCGCAGTTCTGATGCTCGAAACGAATAACTAGAACGGCCTAGGGGAAAAGTACGCATACCGTTGTAATCGGGCGAGTAGCTTCTTTCAGATGCAACAGAAATTTTGCGGATTGGTCAATCCGTTCGCGAGATATGGCAGTTTGAAGGTTAGAAACGCTTGAGAAACTCAAAAATTTCGCAGTTCTGATGATCGAAACGAATAACTAGAACGGCCTAGGGGAAAAGTACGCATACCGTTGTAATCGGGCAAGCTGTTTCTTTCAGATGCAACAGAAATTTTGCGGATTGGTCAATCCGTTCGCGAGATATGGCAGTTTGGAGGTAAGAAACGCTTGAGAAACTCAAAATATTCGCAGTTCTGATGCTCGAAACGTATAACTAGAACGGCCTCGGGGAAAAGTACGCATACCGTTGTAATCGGGCGAGTTTCTACTTTCAGATGCAACAGAAATTTTGCGGATTGGTCAATCCGTTCGCGAGATATGGCAGTTTGGAGGTAAGAAACGCTTGAGAAACTCAAAAATTTCGCAGTTCTGATGCTCGAAACGAATAACTAGAACGGCCTAGGGGAAAAGTACGCATACCGTTGTAATCGGGCGAGTTTCGACTTTCAGATGCAACAGAAATTTTGCGGATTGTTCAATCCTTTCCCGAGATATGGCAGTTTGGAGGTAAGAAACGCTCGAGAAACTCAAAATTTTCGCAGTTCTGATGCTCGAAACGAATAACTGGATCGGCCTAGGGGAAAAGTACGCATACCGTTGTAATCGGGCGAGTAGCTTCTTTCAGATGCAACAGAAATTTTGCGGATTGGTCAATCCGTTCGCGAGATATGGCAGTTTGAAGGTAAGAAACGCTTGAGAAACTCAAAAATTTCGCAGTTCTGATGCTCGAAACGAATAACTAGAACGGCCTAGGGGAAAAGTACGCATACCGTTGTAATCGGGCAAGCTGTTTCTTTCAGATGCAACAGAAATTTTGCGGATTGGTCAATCCGTTCGCGAGATATGGCAGTTTGGAGGTAAGAAACGCTTGAGAAACTCAAAATATTCGCAGTTCTGATGCTCGAAACGAATAACTAGAACGGCCTCGGGGAAAAGTACGCATACCGTTGTAATCGGGCGAGTTTCTGCTTTCAGATGCAACAGAAATTTTGCGGATTGGTCAATCCGTTCGCGAGATATGGCAGTTTGGAGGTAAGAAACGCTTGAGAAACTCAAAAATTTCGCAGTTCTGATGCTCGAAACGAATAACTAGAACGGCCTAGGGGAAATGTACGCATACCGTTGTAATCGGGCGAGTTTCTTCTTTCAGATGCAACAGAAATTTTACGGATTGGTCAATCCGTTCGCGAGATATGGCAGTTTGGTGGTAAGAAACGCTTCAGAAACTCAAAATTTTCGCAGTTCTGATGCTCGAAACGAATAACTAGAACGTCCTAGGGGAAAAGTACGCATACCGTTGTAATCGGGCGAGTTTCTACTTTCAGATGCAACAGAAATTTTGCGGATTGGTAAATCCGTTCGCGAGATATGGCAGTTTGAAGGTAAGGAACGCTTGAGAAACTCAAAAATTTCGCAGTTCTGATGCTCGAAACGAATTACTAGAACGGCCTAGGGGAAAAGTACGCATACCGTTGTAATCGGGCGAGTTGCTTCTTTCCGATGCAACAGATATTTTGCGGATTGGTCAATACGTTCGCGAGATATTGCAGTTTGGAGGTAAGAAACGCTTGAGAAACTCAAAAATTTCGCAGTTCTGATGCTCGAAACGAATAACTAGAACGGCCTAGGGGAAAAGTACGTACACCGTTGTAATCGGGCGAGTTTCTACTTTCAGATGCAACAGAAATTTTGCGGATTGTTTAATCCGTTCGCGAGATATGGCAGTTTGAAGGTAAGAAACGCTTGAGAAACTCAAAAATTTCGTAGTTCTGATGCTCGAAACGTATTACTAGAACGGCCTAGGGGAAAAGAACGCATACCGTTGTAATCGGGCGAGTTGCTTCTTTCAGATGCAACAGAAATTTTGCGGATTGGTCAATACGTTCGCGAGATATGGCAGTTTGGAGGTAAGAAACGCTTGAGAAACTCAAAAATTTCGCAGTTCTGATGCTCGAAACGAATAACTAGAACGGCCTAGGGGAAAAGTACGCATACCGTTGTAATCGGGCGAGTTTCGACTTTCAGATGCAACAGAAATTTTACGGATTGTTCAATCCTTTCCCGAGATATAGCAGTTTGGAGGTAAGAAACGCTCGAGAAACTCACAATTTTCGCAGTTCTGATGCTCGAAACGAATAACTGGAACGGCCTAGGGGAAAAGTACGCATACCGTTGTAATCGGGCGAGTTTCTTCTTTCAGATGCAACAGAAATTTTGCGGATTGTTCAATCCTTTCCCGAGATATGGCAGTTTGGAGGTAAGAAACGCTTGAGAAACTCAAAATTTTCGCAGTTCTAATGCTCGAAACTAATAACTAGAACGGCCAAGGGGGAAAGTACGCATACCGTTGTAATCGGGCGAGTTTCTACTTTCAGATGCAACAGAAATTTTGCGGATTGGTCAATCCGTTCGCGAGATATGGCAGTTTGGAGGTAAGACACGCTTGAGAAACTCAAAAATTTCGCAGTTCTGATGCTCGAAACGAATAACTAGAACGACCTAGGGGAAAAGTACGCATACCGTTGTAATCGGGCGAGTTTCGACATTCAGTTGCAACAGAAATTTTGCGGAATGTTCAATCCGTTCGCGAGATATGGCACTTTGAAGGTAAGAAACGCTTGAGAAACTCAAAAATTTCGCAGATCTGATGCTCGAAACGAATAACTAGAACGGCCTAGGTGAAAAGTACGCATACCGTTGTAATCGGGCGAGTTTTGACTTTCAGATGCAACAGAAATTTTGCGGATTGTTCAGTCCTTTCTCGAGATATGGCAGTTTGGAGGTAAGAAACGCTTGAGAAACTCAAAATTTTCGCAGTTCTAATGCTCGAAACGAATAACTAGAACGGCCAAGGGGAAAAGTACGCATACCGTTGTAATCGGGCGAGTTGCTTCTTTCCGATGCAACAGATATTTTGCGGATTGGTCAATACGTTCGCGAGATATTGCAGTTTGGAGGTAAGAAACGCTTGAGAAACTCAAAAATTTCGCAGTTCTGATGCTCGAAACGAATAACTAGAACGGCCTAGGGGAAAAGTACGCACACCGTTGTAATCGGGCGAGTTTCTACTTTCAGATGCAACAGAAATTTTGCGGATTGGTTAATGCGTTCGCGAGATATGGCAGTTTGAAGGTAAGAAACGCTTGAGAAACTCAAAAATTTCGTAGTTCTGATGCTCGAAACGAATTACTAGAACGGCCTAGGGGAAAAGAACGCATACCGTTGTAATCGGGCGAGTTGCTTCTTTCAGATGCAACAGAAATTTTACGGATTGTTCAATCCTTTCCCGAGATATAGCAGTTTGGAGGTAAGAAACGCTCGAGAAACTCACAATTTTCGCAGTTCTGATGCTCGAAACGAATAACTGGAACGTCCTAGGGGAAAAGTACGCATACCGTTGTAATCGGGCGAGTTTCTTCTTTCAGATGCAACAGAAATTTTGCGGATTGGTCAAATCGTTCGCGAGATATGGCAGTTTGGAGGTAAGAAACGCTTGAGAAACTCAAAATATTCGCAGTTCTGATGCTCGAAACGAATAACTAGAACGGCCTAGGGGAAAAGTACGCATACCGTTGTAATCGGGCGAGTTTCGACTTTCAGACGCAACAGAAATTTTGCGGATTGTTCAATCCTTTCCCGAGATATGGCAGTTTGGAGGTAAGAAACGCTTGAGAAACTCAAAATTTTCGCAGTTCTAATGCTCGAAACTAATAACTAGAACGGCCAAGGGGAAAAGTACGCATACCGTTGTATTCGGGCGAGTTTCTACTTTCAGATGCAACAGAAATTTTGCGGATTGGTCAATCCGTTCGCGAGATATGGCAGTTTGGAGGTAAGAAACGCTTGAGAAACTCAAAAATTTCGCAGTTCTGATGCTGGAAACGAATAACTAGAACGACCTAGGGGAAAAGTACGCATACCGTTGTAATCGGGCGAGTTTCGACATTCAGTTGCAACAGAAATTTTGCGGAATGTTCAATCCGTTCGCGAGATATGGCACTTTGAAGGTAAGAAACGCTTGAGAAACTCAAAAATTTCGCAGTTCTGATGCTCGAAACGAATAACTAGAACGGCCTAGGGGAAAAGTACGCATACCGTTGTAATCGGGCGAGTTTCGACTTTCAGATGCAACAGAAATTTTGCGGATTGGTCAATCCGTTCGCGAGATATGGCAGTTTGGAGGTAAGAAACGCTTGAGAAACTCAAAAATTTCGCAGTTCTGATGCTCGAAACGAATAACTAGAACGGCCTAGGGGAAAAGTACGCATACCGTTGTAATCGGGCGAGTTTCGACTTTCAGATGCAACAGAAATTTTGCGGATTGTTCAATCCTTTCCCGAGATATGGCAGTTTGGAGGTAAGAAACGCTCGAGAAACTCAAAATTTTCGCAGTTCTAATGCTCGAAACTAATAACTAGAACGGCCAAGGGGAAAAGTACGCATACCGTTGTAATCGGGCGAGTTTCTACTTTCAGATGCAACAGAAATTTTGCGGATTGGTCAATCCGTTCGCGAGATATGGCAGTTTGGAGGTAAGACACGCTTGAGAAACTCAAAAATTTCGCAGTTCTGATGCTCGAAACGAATAACTAGAACGACCTAGGGGAAAAGTACGCATACCGTTGTAATCGGGCGAGTTTCGACATTCAGTTGCAACAGAAATTTTGCGGAATGTTCAATCCGTTCGCGAGATATGGCACTTTGAAGGTAAGAAACGCTTGAGAAACTCAAAAATTTCGCAGATCTGATGCTCGAAACGAATAACTAGAACGGCCTAGGTGAAAAGTACGCATACCGTTGTAATCGGGCGAGTTTTGACTTTCAGATGCAACAGAAATTTTGCGGATTGTTCAGTCCTTTCCCGAAATATGGCAGTTTGGAGGTAAGAAACGCTTGAGAAACTCAAAATTTTCGCAGTTCTAATGCTCGAAACGAATAACTAGAACGGCCAAGGGGAAAAGTACGCATACCGTTGTAATCGGGCGAGTTTCTACTTTCAGATGCAACAGAAATTTTGAGGATTGGTCAATCCGTTCGCGAGATATGGCAGTTTGGAGGTAAGAAACGCTTGAGAAACTCAAAAATTTCGCAGTTCTGATGCTCGAAACGAATAACTAGAACGGCCTAGGGGAAAAGTACGCATACCGTTGTAATCGGGCGAGTTTCGACTTTCAGATGCAACAGAAATTTTGCGGATTGTTCAATCCTTTCCCGAGATATGGCAGTTTGGAGGTAAGAAACGCTCGAGAAACTCAAAATTTTCGCAGTTCTGATGCTCGAAACGAATAACTGGAACGGCCTAGGGGAAAAGTACGCATACCGTTGTAATCGGGCGAGTTTCTTCTTTCAGATGCAACAGAAATTTTACGGATTGGTCAATCCGTTCGCGAGATATGGCAGTTTGGTGGTAAGAAACGCTTCAGAAACTCAAAATTTTCGCAGTTCTGATGCTCGAAACGAATAACTAGAACGTCCTAGGGGAAAAGTACGCATACCGTTGTAATCGGGCGAGTTTCTACTTTCAGATGCAACAGAAATTTTGCGGATTGGTAAATCCGTTCGCGAGATATGGCAGTTTGGAGGTAAGAAACGCTTGAGAAACTCAAAAATTTCGCAGTTCTGATGCTCGAAACGAATAACTAGAACGGCCTAGGGGAAAAGTACGCATACCGTTGTAATCGGGCGAGTTTCGACTTTCAGATGCAACAGAAATTTTGCGGATTGTTCAATCCTTTCCCGAGATATGGCAGTTTGGAGGTAAGAAACGCTCGAGAAACTCAAAATTTTCGCAGTTCTAATGCTCGAAACTAATAACTAGAACGGCCAGGGGGAAAAGTACGCATACCGTTGTAATCGGGCGAGTTTCTACTTTCAGATGCAACAGAAATTTTGCGGATTGGTCAATCCGTTCGCGAGATATGGCAGTTTGGAGGTAAGACACGCTTGAGAAACTCAAAAATTTCGCAGTTCTGATGCTCGAAACGAATAACTAGAACGACCTAGGGGAAAAGTACGCATACCGTTGTAATCGGGCGAGTTTCGACATTCAGTTGCAACAGAAATTTTGCGGAATGTTCAATCCGTTCGCGAGATATGGCACTTTGAAGGTAAGAAACGCTTGAGAAACTCAAAAATTTCGCAGATCTGATGCTCGAAACGAATAACTAGAACGGCCTAGGTGAAAAGTACGCATACCGTTGTAATCGGGCGAGTTTTGACTTTCAGATGCAACAGAAATTTTGCGGATTGTTCAGTCCTTTCCCGAGATATGGCAGTTTGGAGGTAAGAAACGCTTGAGAAACTCAAAATTTTCGCAGTTCTAATGCTCGAAACGAATAACTAGAACGGCCAAGGGGAAAAGTACGCATACCGTTGTAATCGGGCGAGTTTCTACTTTCAGATGCAACAGAAATTTTGCGGATTGGTCAATCCGTTCGCGAGATATGGCAGTTTGGAGGTAAGAAACGCTTGAGAAACTCAAAAATTTCGCAGTTCTGATGCTCGAAACGAATAACTAGAACGGCCTAGGGGAAAAGTACGCATACCGTTGTAATCGGGCGAGTTTCGACTTTCAGATGCAACAGAAATTTTGCGGATTGTTCAATCCTTTCCCGAGATATGGCAGTTTGGAGGTAAGAAACGCTCGAGAAACTCAAAATTTTCGCAGTTCTGATGCTCGAAACGAATAACTGGAACGGCCTAGGGGAAAAGTACGCATACCGTTGTAATCGGGCGAGTTTCTTCTTTCAGATGCAACAGAAATTTTACGGATTGGTCAATCCGTTCGCGAGATATGGCAGTTTGGTGGTAAGAAACGCTTCAGAAACTCAAAATTTTCGCAGTTCTGATGCTCGAAACGAATAACTAGAACGTCCTAGGGGAAAAGTACGCATACCGTTGTAATCGGGCGAGTTTCTACTTTCAGATGCAACAGAAATTTTGCGGATTGGTAAATCCGTTCGCGAGATATGGCAGTTTGAAGGTAAGGAACGCTTGAGAAACTCAAAAATTTCGCAGTTCCGATGCTCGAAACGAATTACTAGAACGGCCTAGGGGAAAAGTACGCATACCGTTGTAATCGGGCGAGTTGCTTCTTTCCGATGCAACAGATATTTTGCGGATTGGTCAATACGTTCGCGAGATATTGCAGTTTGGAGGTAAGAAACGCTTGAGAAACTCAAAAATTTCGCAGTTCTGATGCTCGAAACGAATAACTAGAACGGCCTAGGGGAAAAGTACGCACACCGTTGTAATCGGGCGAGTTTCTACTTTCAGATGTAACAGAAATTTTGCGGATTGGTTAATCCGTTCGCGAGATATGGCAATTTGGAGGTAAGAAACGCTCGAGAAACTCAAAATTTTCGCAGTTCTAATGCTCGAAACTAATAACTAGAACGGCCAGGGGGAAAAGTACGCATACCGTTGTAATCGGGCGAGTTTCTACTTTCAGATGCAACAGAAATTTTGCGGATTGGTCAATCCGTTCGCGAGATATGGCAGTTTGGAGGTAAGAAACGCTTGAGAAACTCAAAAATTTCGCAGTTCTGATGCTCGAAACGAATAACTAGAACGGCCTAGGGGAAAAGTACGCATACCGTTGTAATCGGGCGAGTTTCGACTTTCAGATGCAACAGAAATTTTGCGGATTGTTCAATCCTTTCCCGAGATATGGCAGTTTGGAGGTAAGAAACGCTCGAGAAACTCAAAATTTTCGCAGTTCTGATGCTCGAAACGAATAACTGGAACGGCCTAGGGGAAAAGTACGCATACCGTTGTAATCGGGCGAGTTTCTTCTTTCAGATGCAACAGAAATTTTACGGATTGGTCAATCCGTTCGCGAGATATGGCAGTTTGGTGGTAAGAAACGCTTCAGAAACTCAAAATTTTCGCAGTTCTGATGCTCGAAACGAATAACTAGAACGTCCTAGGGGAAAAGTACGCATACCGTTGTAATCGGGCGAGTTTCTACTTTCAGATGCAACAGAAATTTTGCGGATTGGTAAATCCGTTCGCGAGATATGGCAGTTTGAAGGTAAGGAACGCTTGAGAAACTCAAAAATTTCGCAGTTCCGATGCTCGAAACGAATTACTAGAACGGCCTAGGGGAAAAGTACGCATACCGTTGTAATCGGGCGAGTTGCTTCTTTCCGATGCAACAGATATTTTGCGGATTGGTCAATACGTTCGCGAGATATTGCAGTTTGGAGGTAAGAAACGCTTGAGAAACTCAAAAATTTCGCAGTTCTGATGCTCGAAACGAATAACTAGAACGGCCTAGGGGAAAAGTACGCACACCGTTGTAATCGGGCGAGTTTCTACTTTCAGATGTAACAGAAATTTTGCGGATTGGTTAATCCGTTCGCGAGATATGGCAGTTTGAAGGTAAGAAACGCTTGAGAAACTCTAAAATTTCGTAGTTCTGATGCTCGAAACGAATTACTAGAACGGCCTAGGGGAAAAGAACGCATACCGTTGTAATCGGGCGAGTTGCTTCTTTCAGATGCAACAGAAATTTTACGGATTGTTCAAACCTTTCCCGAGATATAGCAGTTTGGAGGTAAGAAACGCTCGAGAAACTCACAATTTTCGCAGTTCTGATGCTCGAAACGAATAACTGGAACGTCCTAGGGGAAAAGTACGCATACCGTTGTAATCGGGCGAGTTTCTTCTTTCAGATGCAACAGAAATTTTGCGGATTGGTCAAATCGTTCGCGAGATATGGCAGTTTGGAGGTAAGAAACGCTTGAGAAACTCAAAATATTCGCAGTTCTGATGCTCGAAACGAATAACTAGAACGGCCTAGGGGAAAAGTACGCATACCGTTGTAATCGGGCGAGTTTCGACTTTCAGACGCAACAGAAATTTTGCGGATTGTTCAATCCTTTCCCGAGATATGGCAGTTTGGAGGTAAGAAACGCTTGAGAAACTCAAAATTTTCGCAGTTCTAATGCTCGAAACTAATAACTAGAACGGCCAAGGGGAAAAGTACGCATACCGTTGTAATCGGGCGAGTTTCTACTTTCAGATGCAACAGAAATTTTGCGGATTGGTCAATCCGTTCGCGAGATATGGCAGTTTGGAGGTAAGAAACGCTTGAGAAACTCAAAAATTTCGCAGTTCTGATGCTGGAAACGAATAACTAGAACGACCTAGGGGAAAAGTACGCATACCGTTGTAATCGGGCGAGTTTCGACATTCAGTTGCAACAGAAATTTTGCGGAATGTTCAATCCGTTCGCGAGATATGGCACTTTGAAGGTAAGAAACGCTTGAGAAACTCAAAAATTTCGCAGTTCTGATGCTCGAAACGAATAACTAGAACGGCCTAGGGGAAAAGTACGCATACCGTTGTAATCGGGCGAGCTTCGACTTTCAGATGCAACAGAAATTTTGCGGATTGGTCAATCCGTTCGCGAGATATGGCAGTTTGGAGGTAAGAAACGCTTGAGAAACTCAAAAATTTCGCAGTTCTGATGCTCGAAACGAATAACTAGAACGGCCTAGGGGAAAAGTACGCATACCGTTGTAATCGGGCGAGTTTCGACTTTCAGATGCAACAGAAATTTTGCGGATTGTTCAATCCTTTCCCGAGATATGGCAGTTTGGAGGTAAGAAACGCTCGAGAAACTCAAAATTTTCGCAGTTCTGATGCTCGAAACGAATAACTGGAACGGCCTAGGGGAAAAGTACGCATACCGTTGTAATCGGGCGAGTTTCTTCTTTCAGATGCAACAGAAATTTTACGGATTGGTCAATCCGTTCGCGAGATATGGCAGTTTGGTGGTAAGAAACGCTTCAGAAACTCAAAATTTTCGCAGTTCTGATGCTCGAAACGAATAACTAGAACGTCCTAGGGGAAAAGTACGCATACCGTTGTAATCGGGCGAGTTTCTACTTTCAGATGCAACAGAAATTTTGCGGATTGGTAAATCCGTTCGCGAGATATGGCAGTTTGAAGGTAAGGAACGCTTAAGAAACTCAAAAATTTCGCAGTTCTGATGCTCGAAACGAATTACTAGAACGGCCTAGGGGAAAAGTACGCATACCGTTGTAATCGGGCGAGTTGCTTCTTTCCGATGCAACAGATATTTTGCGGATTGGTCAATAGGTTCGCGAGATATTGCATTTTGGAGGTAAGAAACGCTTGAGAAACTCAAAAATTTCGCAGTTCTGATGCTCGAAACGAATAACTAGAACGGCCTAGGGGAAAAGTACGCACACCGTTGTAATCGGGCGAGTTTCTACTTTCAGATGCAACAGAAATTTTGCGGATTGGTTAATCCGTTCGCGAGATATGGCAGTTTGAAGGTAAGAAACGCTTTCGAAACTCAAAAATTTCGTAGTTCTGATGCTCGAAACGAATTACTAGAACGGCCTAGGGGAAAAGAACGCATACCGTTGTAATCGGGCGAGCAGCTTCTTTCAGATGCAACAGAAATTTTGCGGATTGGTCAAATCGTTCGCGAGATATGGCAGTTTGAAGGTAAGAAACGCTTGAGAAACTCAAAAATTTCGCAGTTCTGATGCTCGAAACGAATAACTAGAACGACCTAGGGGAAAAGTACGCATACCGTTGTAATCGGGCGAGTTTCGACATTCAGATGCAACAGAAATTTTGCGGAATGTTCAATCCGTTCGCGAGATATGGCAGTTTGAAGGTAAGAAACGCTTGAGAAACTCAAAATTTTCGCAGTTCTAATGCTCGAAACTAATAACTAGAACGGCCTTGGGGAAAAGTACGCATACCGTTGTAATCGGGCGAGTTTCTACTTTCAGATGCAACAGAAATTTTGCGGATTGGTCAATCCGTTCGCGAGATATGGCAGTTTGGAGGTAAGAAACGCTTGAGAAACTCAAAAATTTCGCAGTTCTGATGCTCGAAACGAATAACTAGAACGGCCAAGGGGAAAAGTACGCATACCGTTGTAATCGGGCGAGTTTCGACATTCAGTTGCAACAGAAATTTTGCGGAATGTTCAATCCGTTCGCGAGATATGGCACTTTGAAGGTAAGAAACGCTTGAGAAACTCAAAAATTTCGCAGATCTGATGCTCGAAACGAATAACTAGAACGGCCTAGGTGAAAAGTACGCATACCGTTGTAATCGGGCGAGTTTTGACTTTCAGATGCAACAGAAATTTTGCGGATTGTTCAGTCCTTTCCCGAGATATGGCAGTTTGGAGGTAAGAAACGCTTGAGAAACTCAAAATTTTCGCAGTTCTAATGCTCGAAACGAATAACTAGAACGGCCAAGGGGAAAAGTACGCATACCGTTGTAATCGGGCGAGTTTCTACTTTCAGATGCAACAGAAATTTTGCGGATTGGTCAATCCGTGCGCGAGATATGGCAGTTTGGAGGTAAGAAACGCTTGAGAAACTCAAAAATTTCGCAGTTCTGATGCTCGAAACGAATAACTAGAACGGCCTAGGGGAAAAGTACGCATACCGTTGTAATCGGGCGAGTTTCGACTTTCAGATGCAACAGAAATTTTGCGGATTGTTCAATCCTTTCCCGAGATATGGCAGTTTGGAGGTAAGAAACGCTCGAGAAACTCAAAATTTTCGCAGTTCTGATGCTCGAAACGAATAACTGGAACGGCCTAGGGGAAAAGTACGCATACCGTTGTAATCGGGCGAGTTTCTTCTTTCAGATGCAACAGAAATTTTACGGATTGGTCAATCCGTTCGCGAGATATGGCAGTTTGGTGGTAAGAAACGCTTCAGAAACTCAAAATTTTCGCAGTTCTGATGCTCGAAACGAATAACTAGAACGTCCTAGGGGAAAAGTACGCATACCGTTGTAATCGGGCGAGTTTCTACTTTCAGATGCAACAGAAATTTTGCGGATTGGTAAATCCGTTCGCGAGATATGGCAGTTTGGAGGTAAGAAACGCTTGAGAAACTCAAAAATTTCGCAGTTCTGATGCTCGAAACGAATAACTAGAACGGCCTAGGGGAAAAGTACGCATACCGTTGTAATCGGGCGAGTTTCGACTTTCAGATGCAACAGAAATTTTGCGGATTGTTCAATCCTTTCCCGAGATATGGCAGTTTGGAGGTAAGAAACGCTCGAGAAACTCAAAATTTTCGCAGTTCGAATGCTCGAAACTAATAACTAGAACGGCCAAGGGGAAAAGTACGCATACCGTTGTAATCGGGCGAGTTTCTACTTTCAGATGCAACAGAAATTTTGCGGATTGGTCAATCCGTTCGCGAGATATGGCAGTTTGGAGGTAAGACACGCTTGAGAAACTCAAAAATTTCGCAGTTCTGATGCTCGAAACGAATAACTAGAACGACCTAGGGGAAAAGTACGCATACCGTTGTAATCGGGCGAGTTTCGACATTCAGTTGCAACAGAAATTTTGCGGAATGTTCAATCCGTTCGCGAGATATGGCACTTTGAAGGTAAGAAACGCTTGAGAAACTCAAAAATTTCGCAGATCTGATGCTCGAAACGAATAACTAGAACGGCCTAGGTGAAAAGTACGCATACCGTTGTAATCGGGCGAGTTTTGACTTTCAGATGCAACAGAAATTTTGCGGATTGTTCAGTCCTTTCCCGAGATATGGCAGTTTGGAGGTAAGAAACGCTTGAGAAACTCAAAATTTTCGCAGTTCTAATGCTCGAAACGAATAACTAGAACGGCCAAGGGGAAAAGTACGCATACCGTTGTAATCGGGCGAGTTTCTACTTTCAGATGCAACAGAAATTTTGCGGATTGGTCAATCCGTTCGCGAGATATGGCAGTTTGGAGGTAAGAAACGCTTGAGAAACTCAAAAATTTCGCAGTTCTGATGCTCGAAACGAATAACTAGAACGGCCTAGGGGAAAAGTACGCATACCGTTGTAATCGGGCGAGTCTCGACTTTCAGATGCAACAGAAATTTTGCGGATTGTTCAATCCTTTCCCGAGATATGGCAGTTTGGAGGTAAGAAACGCTCGAGAAACTCAAAATTTTCGCAGTTCTGATGCTCGAAACGAATAACTGGAACGGCCTACGGGAAAAGTACGCATACCGTTGTAATCGGGCGAGTTTCTTCTTTCAGATGCAACAGAAATTTTACGGATTGGTCAATCCGTTCGCGAGATATGGCAGTTTGGTGGTAAGAAACGCTTCAGAAACTCAAAATTTTCGCAGTTCTGATGCTCGAAACGAATAACTAGAACGTCCTAGGGGAAAAGTACGCATACCGTTGTAATCGGGCGAGTTTCTACTTTCAGATGCAACAGAAATTTTGCGGATTGGTAAATCCGTTCGCGAGATATGGCAGTTTGAAGGTAAGGAACGCTTGAGAAACTCAAAAATTTCGCAGTTCTGATGCTCGAAACGAATTACTAGAACGGCCTAGGGGAAAAGTACGCATACCGTTGTAATCGGGCGAGTTGCTTCTTTCCGATGCAACAGATATTTTGCGGATTGGTCAATACGTTCGCGAGATATTGCAGTTTGGAGGTAAGAAACGCTTGAGAAACTCAAAAATTTCGCAGTTCTGATGCTCGAAACGAATAACTAGAACGGCCTAGGGGAAAAGTACGCACACCGTTGTAATCGGGCGAGTTTCTACTTTCAGATGTAACAGAAATTTTGCGGATTGGTTAATCCGTTCGCGAGATATGGCAGTTTGAAGGTAAGAAACGCTTGAGAAACTAAAAATTTTCGCAGTTCTGATGCTCGAAACGAATAACTGGAACGGCCTAGGGGAAAAGTACGCATACCGTTGTAATCGGGCGAGTTTCTTCTTTCAGATGCAACAGAAATTTTACGGATTGGTCAATCCGTTCGCGAGATATGGCAGTTTGGTGGTAAGAAACGCTTCAGAAACTCAAAATTTTCGCAGTTCTGATGCTCGAAACGAATAACTAGAACGTCCTAGGGGAAAAGTACGCATACCGTTGTAATCGGGCGAGTTTCTACTTTCAGATGCAACAGAAATTTTGCGGATTGGTAAATCCGTTCGCGAGATATGGCAGTTTGGAGGTAAGAAACGCTTGAGAAACTCAAAAATTTCGCAGTTCTGATGCTCGAAACGAATAACTAGAACGGCCTAGGGGAAAAGTACGCATACCGTTGTAATCGGGCGAGTTTCGACTTTCAGATGCAACAGAAATTTTGCGGATTGTTCAATCCTTTCCCGAGATATGGCAGTTTGGAGGTAAGAAACGCTCGAGAAACTCAAAATTTTCGCAGTTCGAATGCTCGAAACTAATAACTAGAACGGCCAAGGGGAAAAGTACGCATACCGTTGTAATCGGGCGAGTTTCTACTTTCAGATGCAACAGAAATTTTGCGGATTGGTCAATCCGTTCGCGAGATATGGCAGTTTGGAGGTAAGACACGCTTGAGAAACTCAAAAATTTCGCAGTTCTGATGCTCGAAACGAATAACTAGAACGACCTAGGGGAAAAGTACGCATACCGTTGTAATCGGGCGAGTTTCGACATTCAGTTGCAACAGAAATTTTGCGGAATGTTCAATCCGTTCGCGAGATATGGCACTTTGAAGGTAAGAAACGCTTGAGAAACTCAAAAATTTCGCAGATCTGATGCTCGAAACGAATAACTAGAACGGCCTAGGTGAAAAGTACGCATACCGTTGTAATCGGGCGAGTTTTGACTTTCAGATGCAACAGAAATTTTGCGGATTGTTCAGTCCTTTCCCGAGATATGGCAGTTTGGAGGTAAGAAACGCTTGAGAAACTCAAAATTTTCGCAGTTCTAATGCTCGAAACGAATAACTAGAACGGCCAAGGGGAAAAGTACGCATACCGTTGTAATCGGGCGAGTTTCTACTTTCAGATGCAACAGAAATTTTGCGGATTGGTCAATCCGTTCGCGAGATATGGCAGTTTGGAGGTAAGAAACGCTTGAGAAACTCAAAAATTTCGCAGTTCTGATGCTCGAAACGAATAACTAGAACGGCCTAGGGGAAAAGTACGCATACCGTTGTAATCGGGCGAGTCTCGACTTTCAGATGCAACAGAAATTTTGCGGATTGTTCAATCCTTTCCCGAGATATGGCAGTTTGGAGGTAAGAAACGCTCGAGAAACTCAAAATTTTCGCAGTTCTGATGCTCGAAACGAATAACTGGAACGGCCTACGGGAAAAGTACGCATACCGTTGTAATCGGGCGAGTTTCTTCTTTCAGATGCAACAGAAATTTTACGGATTGGTCAATCCGTTCGCGAGATATGGCAGTTTGGTGGTAAGAAACGCTTCAGAAACTCAAAATTTTCGCAGTTCTGATGCTCGAAACGAATAACTAGAACGTCCTAGGGGAAAAGTACGCATACCGTTGTAATCGGGCGAGTTTCTACTTTCAGATGCAACAGAAATTTTGCGGATTGGTAAATCCGTTCGCGAGATATGGCAGTTTGAAGGTAAGGAACGCTTGAGAAACTCAAAAATTTCGCAGTTCTGATGCTCGAAACGAATTACTAGAACGGCCTAGGGGAAAAGTACGCATACCGTTGTAATCGGGCGAGTTGCTTCTTTCCGATGCAACAGATATTTTGCGGATTGGTCAATACGTTCGCGAGATATTGCAGTTTGGAGGTAAGAAACGCTTGAGAAACTCAAAAATTTCGCAGTTCTGATGCTCGAAACGAATAACTAGAACGGCCTAGGGGAAAAGTACGCACACCGTTGTAATCGGGCGAGTTTCTACTTTCAGATGTAACAGAAATTTTGCGGATTGGTTAATCCGTTCGCGAGATATGGCAGTTTGAAGGTAAGAAACGCTTGAGAAACTCAAAAATTTCGTAGTTCTGATGCTCGAAACGAATTACTAGAACGGCCTAGGGGAAAAGAACGCATACCGTTGTAATCGGGCGAGTTGCTTCTTTCAGATGCAACAGAAATTTTACGGATTGTTCAATCCTTTCCCGAGACATAGCAGTTTGGAGGTAAGAAACGCTCGAGAAACTCACAATTTTCGCAGTTCTGATGCTCGAAACGAATAACTGGAACGTCCTAGGGGAAAAGTACGCATACCGTTGTAATCGGGCGAGTTTCTTCTTTCAGATGCAACAGAAATTTTGCGGATTGGTCAAATCGTTCGCGAGATATGGCAGTTTGGAGGTAAGAAACGCTTGAGAAACTCAAAATATTCGCAGTTCTGATGCTCGAAACGAATAACTAGAACGGCCTAGGGGAAAAGTACGCATACCGTTGTAATCGGGCGAGTTTCGACTTTCAGACGCAACAGAAATTTTGCGGATTGTTCAATCCTTTCCCGAGATATGGCAGTTTGGAGGTAAGAAACGCTTGAGAAACTCAAAATTTTCGCAGTTCTAATGCTCGAAACTAATAACTAGAACGGCCAAGGGGAAAAGTACGCATACCGTTGTAATCGGGCGAGTTTCTACTTTCAGATGCAACAGAAATTTTGCGGATTGGTCAATCCGTTCGCGAGATATGGCAGTTTGGAGGTAAGAAACGCTTGAGAAACTCAAAAATTTCGCAGTTCTGATGCTGGAAACGAATAACTAGAACGACCTAGGGGAAAAGTACGCATACCGTTGTAATCGGGCGAGTTTCGACATTCAGTTGCAACAGAAATTTTGCGGAATGTTCAATCCGTTCGCGAGATATGGCACTTTGAAGGTAAGAAACGCTTGAGAAACTCAAAAATTTCGCAGTTCTGATGCTCGAAACGAATAACTAGAACGGCCTAGGGGAAAAGTACGCATACCGTTGTAATCGGGCGAGTTTCGACTTTCAGATGCAACAGCAATTTTGCGGATTGGTCAATCCGTTCGCGAGATATGGCAGTTTGGAGGTAAGAAACGCTTGAGAAACTCAAAAATTTCGCAGTTCTGATGCTCGAAACGAATAACTAGAACGGCCTAGGGGAAAAGTACGCATACCGTTGTAATCGGGCGAGTTTCGACTTTCAGATGCAACAGAAATTTTGCGGATTGTTCAATCCTTTCCCGAGATATGGCAGTTTGGAGGTAAGAAACGCTCGAGAAACTCAAAATTTTCGCAGTTCTGATGCTCGAAACGAATAACTGGAACGGCCTAGGGGAAAAGTACGCATACCGTTGTAATCGGGCGAGTTTCTTCTTTCAGATGCAACAGAAATTTTACGGATTGGTCAATCCGTTCGCGAGATATGGCAGTTTGGAGGTAAGAAACGCTTGAGAAACTCAAAAATTTCGCAGTTCTGATGCTCGAAACGAATAACTAGAACGGCCTAGGGGAAAAGTACGCATACCGTTGTAATCGGGCGAGTTTCGACTTTCAGATGCAACAGAAATTTTGCGGATTGTTCAATCCTTTCCCGAGATATGGCAGTTTGGAGGTAAGAAACGCTCGAGAAACTCAAAATTTTCGCAGTTCTGATGCTCGAAACGAATAACTGGAACGGCCTAGGGGAAAAGTACGCATACCGTTGTAATCGGGCGAGTTTCTTCTTTCAGATGCAACAGAAATTTTACGGATTGTTCAATCCGTTCGCGAGATATGGCAGTTTGAAGGTAAGAAACGCTTGAGAAACTCAAAAATTTCGCAGTTCTGATGCTGGAAACGAATAACTAGAACGGCCTAGGGGAAAAGTACGCATACCGTTGTAATCGGGCGAGTTTCGACTTTCAGATGCAACAGAAATTTTGCGGATTGTTCAATCCTTTCCAGAGACATGGCAGTTTGAAGGTAAGAAACGCTAGAGAAACTCAAAATTTTCGCAGTTCTGATGCTCGAAACGAATAACTAGAACGGCCTAGGGGAAAAGTACGCATACCGTTGTAATCGGGCGAGCTGCTTCTTTCAGATGCAACAGAAATTTTGCGGATTGGTCAATCCGTTCGCGAGATATGGCAGTTTGAAGGTAAGAAACGCTTGAGAAACTCAAAAATTTCGCAGTTCTGATGCTCGAAACGAATAACTAGAACGGCCTAGGGGAAAAGTACGCATACCGTTGTAATCGGGCGAGTTTCGACTTTCAGACGCAACAGAAATTTTGCGGATTGTTCAATCCTTTCCCGAGATATGGCAGTTTGGAGGTAAGAAACGCTAGAGAAACTCAAAATTTTCGCAGTTCTGATGCTCGAAACGAATAACTAGAACGGCCTAGGGGAAAAGTACGCATACCGTTGTAATCGGGCGAGCTGCTTCTTTCAGATGCAACAGAAATTTTGCGGATTGGTCAATCCGTTCGCGAGATATGGCAGTTTGAAGGTAAGAAACGCTTGAGAAACTCAAAAATTTCGCAGTTCTGATGCTCGAAACGAATAACTAGAACGGTCTAGGGGAAAAGTACGCATACCGTTGTAATCGGGCGAGCTGCTTCTTTCAGATGCAACAGAAATTTTGCGGATTGTTCAATCCGTTCGCGAGATATGGCAGTTTGAAGGTAAGAAACGCTTGAGAAACTCAAAAATTTCGCAGTTCTGATGCTCGAAACGAATAACTAGAACGGCCTAGGAGAAAAGTACGCATACCGTTGTAATCGGGCGAGCAGCTTCTTTCAGATGCAACAGAAATTTTGCGGATTGGGCAATCCGTTCGCGAGATATGGCAGTTTGGAGGTAAGAAACGCTTGAGAAACTCAAAAATTTCGCAGTTCTGATGCTGGAAACGAATAACTAGAACGGCCTAGGGGAAAAGTACGCATACCGTTGTAATCGGGCGAGTTTCGACTTTCAGATGCAACAGAAATTTTGCGGATTGTTCAATCCTTTCCAGAGACATGGCAGTTTGAAGGTAAGAAACGCTAGAGAAACTCAAAATTTTCGCAGTTCTGATGCTCGAAACGAATAACTAGAACGGCCTAGGGGAAAAGTACGCATACCGTTGTAATCGGGCGAGCTGCTTCTTTCAGATGCAACAGAAATTTTGCGGATTGGTCAATCCGTTCGCGAGATATGGCAGTTTGAAGGTAAGAAACGCTTGAGAAACTCAAAAATTTCGCAGTTCTGATGCTCGAAACGAATAACTAGAACGGCCTAGGGGAAAAGTACGCATACCGTTGTAATCGGGCGAGCTGCTTCTTTCAGATGCAACAGAAATTTTGCGGATTGTTCAATCCGTTCGCGAGATATGGCAGTTTGAAGGTAAGAAACGCTTGAGAAACTCAAAAATTTCGCAGTTCTGATGCTCGAAACGAATAACTAGAACGGCCTAGGAGAAAAGTACGCATACCGTTGTAATCGGGCGAGCAGCTTCTTTCAGATGCAACAGAAATTTTGCGGATTGGTCAAATCGTTCGCGAGATATGGCAGTTTGGAGGTAAGAAACGCTTGAGAAACTCAAAATATTCGCAGTTCTGATGCTCGAAACGAATAACTAGAACGGCCTAGGGGAAAAGTACGCATACCGTTGTAATCGGGCGAGTTTCGACTTTCAGACGCAACAGAAATTTTGCGGATTGTTCAATCCTTTCCCGAGATATGGCAGTTTGGAGGTAAGAAACGCTTGAGAAACTCAAAATTTTCGCAGTTCTAATGCTCGAAACTAATAACTAGAACGGCCAAGGGGAAAAGTACGCATACCGTTGTAATCGGGCGAGTTTCTACTTTCAGATGCAACAGAAATTTTGCGGATTGGTCAATCCGTTCGCGAGATATGGCAGTTTGGAGGTAAGAAACGCTTGAGAAACTCAAAAATTTCGCAGTTCTGATGCTCGAAACGAATAACTAGAACGACCTAGGGGAAAAGTACGCATACCGTTGTAATCGGGCGAGTTTCGACATTCAGATGCAACAGAAATTTTGCGGAATGTTCAATCCGTTCGCGAGATATGGCAGTTTGAAGGTAAGAAACGCTTGAGAAACTCAAAAATTTCGCAGATCTGATGCTCGAAACGAATAACTAGAACGGCCTAGGGGAAAAGTACGCATACCGTTGTAATCGGGCGAGCTGCTTCTTTCAGATGCAACAGAAATTTTGCGGATTGGTCAATCCGTTCGCGAGATATGGCAGTTTGGAGGTAAGAAACGCTTGAGAAACTCAAAAATTTCGCAGTTCTGATGCTCGAAACGAATAACTAGAACGGCCTAGGAGAAAAGTACGCATACCGTTGTAATCGGGCGAGCAGCTTCTTTCAGATGCAACAGAAATTTTGCGGATTGGTCAATCCGTTCGCGAGATATGGCAGTTTGGAGGTAAGAAACGCTTGAGAAACTCAAAAATTTCGCAGTTCTGATGCTGGAAACGAATAACTAGAACGGCCTAGGGGAAAAGTACGCAAACCGTTGTAATCGGGCGAGTTTCGACTTTCAGATGCAACAGAAATTTTGCGGATTGTTCAATCCTTTCCAGAGATATGGCAGTTTGGAGGTAAGAAACGCTCGAGAAACTCAAAATTTTCGCAGTTCTGATGCTCGAAACGAATAACTAGAACGGCCTAGGGGAAAAGTACGCATACCGTTGTAATCGGGCGAGCTGCTTCTTTCAGATGCAACAGAAATTTTGCGGATTGGTCAATCCGTTCGCGAGATATGGCAGTTTGAAGGTAAGAAACGCTTGAGAAACTCAAAAATTTCGCAGTTCTGAAGCTCGAAACGAATAACTAGAACGGCCTAGGGGAAAAGTACGCATACCGTTGTAATCGGGCGAGCTGCTTCTTTCAGATGCAGCAGAAATTTTGCGGATTGGTCAATCCGTTCGCGAGATATGGCAGTTTGAAGGTAAGGAACGCTTGAGAAACTCAAAAATTTCGCAGTTCTGATGCTCGAAACGAATAACTAGAACGGCCTAGGGGAAAAGTACGCATACCGTTGTAATCGGGCGAGCAGCTTCTTTCAGATGCAACAGAAATTTTGCGGATTGGTCAATCCGTTCGAGAGATATGGCAGTTTGGAAGTAAGAAACGCTTGAGAAACTCAAAAATTTCGCAGTTCTGATGCTGGAAACGAATAACAAGAACGGCCTAGGGGAAGAGTACGCATACCGTTGTAATCGGGCGAGTTTCGACTTTCAGATGCAACAGAAATTTTGCGGATTGTTCAATCCTTTCCCGAGATATGGCAGTTTGGAGGTAAGAAACGCTCGAGAAACTCAAAATTTTCGCAGTTCTGATGCTCGAAACGAATAACTAGAACGGCCTAGGGGAAAAGTACGCATACCGTTGTAATCGGGCGAGCTGCTTCTTTCAGATGCAACAGAAATTTTGCGGATTGGTCAATCCGTTCGCGAGATATGGCAATTTGGAGGTAAGAAACGCTTGAGAAACTCAAAATTTTCGCAGTTCTGATGCTCGAAACGAATAACTAGAACGGCCTAGGGGAAAAGTACGCATACCGTTGTAATCGGGCGAGCTGCTTCTTTCAGATGCAACAGAAATTTTGCGGATTGGTCAATCCGTTCGCGAGATATGGCAATTTGGAGGTAAGAAACGCTTGAGAAACTCAAAATTTTCGCAGTTCTGATGCTCGAAACGAATAACTAGAACGGCCTAGGGGAAAAGTACGCACACCGTTGTAATCGGGCGAGCTGCTTCTTTCAGATGCAACAGAAATTTTGCGGATTGGGCAATCCGTTCGCGAGATATGGCAGTTTGAAGGTAAGAAACGCTTGAGAAACTCAAAATTTTCGCAGTTCTGATGCTCGAAACGAATAACTAGAACAGCCTAGGGGAAAAGTACGCATACCGTTGTAATCGGGCGAGCTGCTTCTTTCAGATGCAACAGAAATTTTGCGGTTTGGTCAATCCGTTCGCGAGATATGGCAGTTTGAAGGTAAGAAACGCTTGAGAAACTCAAAAATTTCGCAGTTCTGATGCTCGAAACGAATAACTAGAACGGCCTAGGGAAAAAGTACGCATACCGTTGTAATCGGGCGAGCTGCTTCTTTCAGGTGCAACAGAAATTTTGCGGATTGGTCAATCCGTTCGCGAAATATGGCAGTTTGAAGGTAAGAAACGCTTGAGAAACTCAAAAATTTCGCAGTTCTGATGCTCGAAACGAATAACTAGACCGGCCTAGGGGAAAAGTACGCATACCGTTGTAAGCGGGCGAGCAGCTTCTTTCAGATGCAACAGAAATTTTGCGGATTGGTCAATCCGTGCGCGAGATATGGCAGTTTGGAGGTAAGAAGCGCTTGAGAAACTCAAAAATTTCGCAGTTCTGATGCTGGAAACGAATAACTAGAACGGCCTAGGGGAAAAGTACGCATACCGTTGTAATCGGGCGAGTTTCGACTTTCAGATGCAACAGAAATTTTGCGGATTGTTCAATCCTTTCCCGAGATATGGCAGTTTGGAGGTAAGAAACGCTCGAGAAACTCAAAATTTTCGCAGTTCTGATGCTCGAAACGAATAACTAGAACGGCCTAGGGAAGAAGTACGCATACCGTTGTAATCGGGCGAGCTGCTTCTTTCAGATGCAACAGAAATTTTGCGGATTGGTCAATCCGTTCGCGAGATATGGCAGTTTGAAGGTAAGAAACGCTTGAGAAACTCAAAATTTTCGCAGTTCTGATGCTCGAAACGAATAACTAGAACGGCCTAGGGGAAAAGTACGCATACCGTTGTAATCGGGCGAGCTGCTTCTTTCAGATGCAACAGAAATTTTGCGGATTGGTCAATCCGTTCGCGAGATATGGCAGTTTGAAGGTAAGAAACGCTTGAGAAACTCAAAAATTTCGCAGTTCTGATGCTCGAAACGAATAACTAGAACGGCCTAGGGAAAAAGTACGCATACCGTTGTAATCGGGCGAGTTGCTTCTTTCAGATGCAACAGAAATTTTGCGGATTGGTCAATCCGTTCGAGAGATATGGCAGTTTAGAGGTAAGAAACGCTTGAGAAACTCAAAAATTTCGCAGTTCTGATGCTGGAAACGAATAACTAGAACGGCCTAGGGGAAGAGTACGCATACCGTTGTAATCGGGCGAGTTTCGACTTTCAGATGCAACAGAAATTTTGCGGATTGTTCAATCCTTTCCCGAGATATGGCAGTTTGGAGGTAAGAAACGCTCGAGAAACTCAAAATTTTCGCAGTTCTGATGCTCGAAACGAATAACTAGAACGGCCTAGGGGAAAAGTACGCATACCGTTGTAATCGGGCGAGCTGCTTCTTTCAGATGCAACAGAAATTTTGCGGATTGGTCAATCCGTTCGCGAGATATGGCAGTTTGAAGGTAAGAAACGCTTGAGAAACTCAAAAATTTCGCAGTTCTGATGCTCGAAACGAATAACTAGAACGGCCTAGGGGAAAAGTACGCATACCGTTGTAATCGGGCGAGCTGCTTCTTTCAGATGCAACAGAAATTTTGCGAATTGGTCAATCCGTTCGCGAGATATGGCAGTTTGAAGGTAAGGAACGCTTGAGAAACTCAAAAATTTCGCAGTTCTGATGCTCGAAACGAATAACTAGAACGGCCTAGGGGAAAAGTACGCATACCGTTGTAATCGGGCGGGCAGCTTCTTTCAGATGCAACAGAAATTTTGCGGATTGGTCAATCCGTTCGAGAGATATGGCAGTTTGGAGGTAAGAAACGCTTGAGAAACTCAAAAATTTCGCAGTTCTGATGCTGGAAACGAATAACTAGAACGGCCTAGGGGAAGAGTACGCATACCGTTGTAATCGGGCGAGTTTCGACTTTCAGATGCAACAGAAATTTTGCGGATTGTTCAATCCTTTCCCGAGATATGGCAGTTTGGAGGTAAGAAACGCTTGAGAAACTCAAAAATTTCGCAGTTCTGATGCTGGAAACGAATAACTAGAACGGCCTAGGGGAAGAGTACGCATACCGTTGTAATCGGGCGAGCTGCTTCTTTCAGATGCAACAGAAATTTTGCGGATTGGTCAATCCGTTCGCGAGATATGGCAGTTTGAAGGTAAGAAACGCTTGAGAAACTCAAAATATTCGCAGTTCTGATGCTCGAAACGAATAACTAGAACGGCCTTGGGGAAGAGTACGCATACCGTTGTTATTGGGCGAGTTTCTACTTTCAGATGCAACAGAAATTTTGCGGATTGGTCAATCCGTTCGCGAGATATGGCCATTTGGAAGTAAGAAACGCTTGAGAAACTCAAAAATTTCGCAGTTCTGATGCTCGAAACGAATAACTAGAACGGCCTAGGGAAAAAGTACGCATACCGTTGTAATCGGGCGAGCTGCTTCTTTCAGATGCAACAGAAATTTTGCGGATTGGGCAATCCGTTCGCGAGATATGGCAGTTTGAAGGTAAGAAACGCTTGAGAAACTCAAAATTTTCGCAGTTCTGATGCTCGAAACGAATAACTAGAACGGCCTAGGGGAAAAGTACGCATACCGTTGTAATCGGGCGAGCTGCTTCTTTCAGATGCAACAGAAATTTTGCGGATTGGTCAATCCGTTCGCGAGATATGGCAGTTTGAAGGTAAGAAACGCTTGAGAAACTCAAAAATTTCGCAGTTCTGATGCTCGAAACGAATAACTAGAACGGCCTAGGAAAAAAGTACGCATACCGTTGTAATCGGGCGAGCTGCTTCTTTCAGGTGCAACAGAAATTTTGCGGATTGGTCAATCCGTTCGCGAAATATGGCAGTTTGAAGGTAAGAAACGCTTGAGAAACTCAAAAATTTCGCAGTTCTGATGCTCGAAACGAATAACTAGAACGGCCTAGGGGAAAAGTACGCATACCGTTGTAAGCGGGCGAGCAGCTTCTTTCAGATGCAACAGAAATTTTGCGGATTGGTCAATCCGTTCGCGAGATATGGCAGTTTGGAGGTAAGAAGCGCTTGAGAAACTCAAAAATTTCGCAGTTCTGATGCTGGAAACGAATAACTAGAACGGCCTAGGGGAAAAGTACGCATACCGTTGTAATCGGGCGAGTTTCGACTTTCAGATGCAACAGAAATTTTGCGGATTGTTCAATCCTTTCCCGAGATATGGCAGTTTGGAGGTAAGAAACGCTCGAGAAACTCAAAATTTTCGCAGTTCTGATGCTCGAAACGAATAACTAGAACGGCCTAGGGAAGAAGTACGCATACCGTTGTAATCGGGCGAGCTGCTTCTTTCAGATGCAACAGAAATTTTGCGGATTGGTCAATCCGTTCGCGAGATATGGCAGTTTGAAGGTAAGAAACGCTTGAGAAACTCAAAATTTTCGCAGTTCTGATGCTCGAAACGAATAACTAGAACGGCCTAGGGGAAAAGTACGCATACCGTTGTAATCGGGCGAGCTGCTTCTTTCAGATGCAACAGAAATTTTGCGGATTGGTCAATCCGTTCGCGAGATATGGCAGGTTGAAGGTAAGAAACGCTTCAGAAACTCAAAAATTTCGCAGTTCTGATGCTCGAAACGAATAACTAGAACGGCCTAGGGAAAAAGTACGCGTACCGTTGTAATCGGGCGAGCTGCTTCTTTCAGATGCAACAGAAATTTTGCGGATTGGTCAATCCGTTCGAGAGATATGGCAGTTTGGAGGTAAGAAACGCTTGAGAAACTCAAAAATTTCGCAGTTCTGATGCTGGAAACGAATAACTAGAACGGCCTAGGGGAAGAGTACGCATACCGTTGTAATCGGGCGAGTTTCGACTTTCAGATGCAACAGAAATTTTGCGGATTGTTCAATCCTTTCCCGAGATATGGCAGTTTGGAGGTAAGAAACGCTCGAGAAACTCAAAATTTTCGCAGTTCTGATGCTCGAAACGAATAACTAGAACGGCCTAGGGGAAAAGTACGCATACCGTTGTAAGCGGGCGAGCAGCTTCTTTCAGATGCAACAGAAATTTTGCGGATTGGTCAATCCGTTCGCGAGATATGGCAGTTTGGAGGTAAGAAGCGCTTGAGAAACTCAAAAATTTCGCAGTTCTGATGCTGGAAACGAATAACTAGAACGGCCTAGGGGAAAAGTACGCATACCGTTGTAATCGGGCGAGTTTCGACTTTCAGATGCAACAGAAATTTTGCGGATTGTTCAATCCTTTCCCGAGATATGGCAGTTTGGAGGTAAGAAACGCTCGAGAAACTCAAAATTTTCGCAGTTCTGATGCTCGAAACGAATAACTAGAACGGCCTAGGGAAGAAGTACGCATACCGTTGTAATCGGGCGAGCTGCTTCTTTCAGATGCAACAGAAATTTTGCGGATTGGTCAATCCGTTCGCGAGATATGGCAGTTTGAAGGTAAGAAACGCTTGAGAAACTCAAAATTTTCGCAGTTCTGATGCTCGAAACGAATAACTAGAACGGCCTAGGGGAAAAGTACGCATACCGTTGTAATCGGGCGAGCTGCTTCTTTCAGATGCAACAGAAATTTTGCGGATTGGTCAATCCGTTCGCGAGATATGGCAGGTTGAAGGTAAGAAACGCTTCAGAAACTCAAAAATTTCGCAGTTCTGATGCTCGAAACGAATAACTAGAACGGCCTAGGGAAAAAGTACGCATACCGTTGTAATCGGGCGAGCTGCTTCTTTCAGATGCAACAGAAATTTTGCGGATTGGTCAATCCGTTCGAGAGATATGGCAGTTTGGAGGTAAGAAACGCTTGAGAAACTCAAAAATTTCGCAGTTCTGATGCTGGAAACGAATAACTAGAACGGCCTAGGGGAAGAGTACGCATACCGTTGTAATCGGGCGAGTTTCGACTTTCAGATGCAACAGAAATTTTGCGGATTGTTCAATCCTTTCCCGAGATATGGCAGTTTGGAGGTAAGAAACGCTCGAGAAACTCAAAATTTTCGCAGTTCTGATGCTCGAAACGAATAACTAGAACGGCCTAGGGGAAAAGTACGCATACCGTTGTAATCGGGCGAGCTGCTTCTTTCAGATGCAACAGAAATTTTGCGGATTGGTCAATCCGTTCGCGAGATATGGCAATTTGGAGGTAAGAAACGCTTGAGAAACACAAAATTTTCGCAGTTCTGATGCTCGAAACGAATAACTAGAACGGCCTAGGGGAAGAGTACGCATACCGTTGTAATTGGGCGAGTTTCTACTTTCAGATGCAACAGAAATTTTGCGGATTGGTCAATCCGTTCGCGAGATATGGCCATTTGGAGGTAAGAAACGCTTGAGAAACTCAAAAATTTCGCAGTTCTGATGCTCGAAACGAATAACTAGAACGGCCTAGGGAAAAAGTACGCATACCGTTGTAATCGGGAGAGCTGCTTCTTTCAGATGCAACAGAAATTTTGCGGATTGGTCAATCCGTTCGCGAGATATGGCAGTTTGAAGGTAAGAAACGCTTGAGAAACTCAAAATTTTCGCAGTTCTGATGCTCGAAACGAATAACTAGAACGGCCTAGGGGAAAAGTACGCATACCGTTGTAATCGGGCGAGCTGCTTCTTTCAGATGCAACAGAAATTTTGCGGATTGGTCAATCCGTTCGCGAGATATGGCAGTTTGAAGGTAAGAAACGCTTGAGAAACTCAAAAATTTCGCAGTTCTGATGCTCGAAACGAATAACTAGAACGGCCTAGGGAAAAAGTACGCATACCGTTGTAATCGGGCGAGCTGCTTCTTTCAGATGCAACAGAAATTTTGCGGATTGGTCAATCCGTTCGCGAAATATGGCAGTTTGAAGGTAAGAAACGCTTGAGAAACTCAAAAATTTCGCAGTTCTGATGCTCGAAACGAATAACTAGAACGGCCTAGGGGAAAAGTACGCATACCGTTGTAAGCGGGCGAGCAGCTTCTTTCAGATGCAACAGAAATTTTGCGGATTGGTCAATCCGTTCGCGAGATATGGCAGTTTGGAGGTAAGAAGCGCTTGAGAAACTCAAAATTTTCGCAGTTCTGATGCTCGAAACGAATAACTAGAACGGCCTAGGGAAAAAGTACGCATACTGTTGTAATCGGGCGAGCTGCTTCTTTCAGATGCAACAGAAATTTTGCGGATTGGTCAATCCATTCGCGAGATATGGCAGTTTGAAGGTAAGAAACGCTTGAGAAACTCAAAATTTTCGCAGTTCTGATGCTCGAAACGAATAACTAGAACGGCCTAGGGGAAAAGTACGCATACCGTTGTAATCGGGCGAGCTGCTTCTTTCAGATGCAACAGAAATTTTGCGGATTGGTCAATCCGTTCGCGAGATATGGCAGTTTGAAGGTAAGAAACGCTTGAGAAACTCAAAAATTTCGCAGTTCTGATGCTCGAAACGAATAACTAGAACGGCCTAGGGAAAAAGTACGCATACCGTTGTAATCGGGCGAGCTGCTTCTTTCAGATGCAACAGAAATTTTGCGGATTGGTCAAACCGTTCGCGAGATATGGCAGTTTGGATGTAAGAAACGCTTGAGAAACTCAAAATATTCGCAATTCTGATACTCGAAACGAATAACTAGAACGGCCTAGGGGAAGAGTACGCATACCGTTGTAATCGGGCGAGTTTCGACTTTCAGATGCAACAGAAATTTTGCGGATTGTTCAATCCTTTCCCGAGATATGGCAGTTTGGAGGTAAGAAACGCTCGAGAAACTCAAAATTTTCGCAATTCTGATGCTCGAAACGAATAACTGGAACGGCCTAGGGGAAAAGTACGCATACCGTTGTAATCGGGCGAGTTTCTTCTTTCAGATGCAACAGAAATTTTGCGGATTGGTCAAACCGTTCGCGAGATATGGCAGTTTGGATGTAAGAAACCTTTGAGAAACTCAAAATATTCGCAGTTCTGATGCTCGAAACGAATAACTAGAACGGCCTAGGGGAAAAGTACGCATACCGTTGTAATTGGGCGAGTTTCTACTTTCAGATGCAACAGAAATTTTGCGGATTGGTCAATCCGTTCGCGAGATATGGCAATTTGGAGGTAAGAAACGCTTGAGAAACTCAAAATTTTCGCAGTTCTGATGCTCGAAACGAATAACTAGAACGGCCTAGGGGAAAAGTACGCATACCGTTGTAATCGGGCCAGCTGCTTCTTTCAGATGCAACAGAAATTTTGCGGATTGGTCAATCCGTTCGCGAGATATGGCAGTTTGAAGGTAAGAAACGCTTGAGGAACTCAAAAATTTCGCAGTTCTGATGCTCGAAACGAATAACTAGAACGGCCTAGGGAAAAAGTACGCATACCGTTGTAATCGGGCGAGCTGCTTCTTTCAGGTGCAACAGAAATTTTGCGGATTGGTCAATCCGTTCGCGAAATATGGCAGTTTGAAGGTAAGAAACGCTTGAGAAACTCAAAAATTTCGCAGTTCTGATGCTCGAAACGAATAACTAGAACGGCCTAGGGGAAAAGTACGCATACCGTTGTAAGCGGGCGAGCAGCTTCTTTCAGATGCAACAGAAATTTTGCGGATTGGTCAATCCGTTCGCGAGATATGGCAGTTTGAAGGTAAGAAACGCTTGAGAAACTCAAAAATTTCGCAGTTCTGATGCTCGAAACGAATAACTAGAACGGCCTAGGGAAAAAGTACGCATACCGTTGTAATCGGGCGAGCTGCTTCTTTCAGATGCAACAGAAATTTTGCGGATTGGTCAATCCGTTCGAGAGATATGGCAGTTTGGAGGTAAGAAACGCTTGAGAAACTCAAAAATTTCGCAGTTCTGATGCTGGAAACGAATAACTAGAACGGCCTAGGGGAAGAGTACGCATACCGTTGTAATCGGGCGAGTTTCGACTTTCAGATGCAACAGAAATTTTGCGGATTGTTCAATCCTTTCCCGAGATATGGCAGTTTGGAGGTAAGAAACGCTCGAGAAACTCAAAATTTTCGCAGTTCTGATGCTCGAAACGAATAACTAGAACGGCCTAGGGGAAAAGTACGCATACCGTTGTAATCGGGCGAGCTGCTTCTTTCAGATGCAACAGAAATTTTGCGGATTGGTCAATCCGTTCGCGAGATATGGCAATTTGGAGGTAAGAAACGCTTGAGAAACACAAAATTTTCGCAGTTCTGATGCTCGAAACGAATAACTAGAACGGCCTAGGGGAAGAGTACGCATACCGTTGTAATTGGGCGAGTTTCTACTTTCAGATGCAACAGAAATTTTGCGGATTGGTCAATCCGTTCGCGAGATATGGCCATTTGGAGGTAAGAAACGCTTGAGAAACTCAAAAATTTCGCAGTTCTGATGCTCGAAACGAATAACTAGAACGGCCTAGGGAAAAAGTACGCATACCGTTGTAATCGGGAGAGCTGCTTCTTTCAGATGCAACAGAAATTTTGCGGATTGGTCAATCCGTTCGCGAGATATGGCAGTTTGAAGGTAAGAAACGCTTGAGAAACTCAAAATTTTCGCAGTTCTGATGCTCGAAACGAATAACTAGAACGGCCTAGGGGAAAAGTACGCATACCGTTGTAATCGGGCGAGCTGCTTCTTTCAGATGCAACAGAAATTTTGCGGATTGGTCAATCCGTTCGCGAGATATGGCAGTTTGAAGGTAAGAAACGCTTGAGAAACTCAAAAATTTCGCAGTTCTGATGCTCGAAACGAATAACTAGAACGGCCTAGGGAAAAAGTACGCATACCGTTGTAATCGGGCGAGCTGCTTCTTTCAGATGCAACAGAAATTTTGCGGATTGGTCAATCCGTTCGCGAAATATGGCAGTTTGAAGGTAAGAAACGCTTGAGAAACTCAAAAATTTCGCAGTTCTGATGCTCGAAACGAATAACTAGAACGGCCTAGGGGAAAAGTACGCATACCGTTGTAAGCGGGCGAGCAGCTTCTTTCAGATGCAACAGAAATTTTGCGGATTGGTCAATCCGTTCGCGAGATATGGCAGTTTGGAGGTAAGAAGCGCTTGAGAAACTCAAAAATTTCGCAGTTCTGATGCTGGAAACGAATAACTAGAACGGCCTAGGGGAAAAGTACGCATACCGTTGTAATCGGGCGAGTTTCGACTTTCAGATGCAACAGAAATTTTGCGGATTGTTCAATCCTTTCCCGAGATATGGCAGTTTGGAGGTAAGAAACGCTCGAGAAACTCAAAATTTTCGCAGTTCTGATGCTCGAAACGAATAACTAGAACGGCCTAGGGAAAAAGTACGCATACTGTTGTAATCGGGCGAGCTGCTTCTTTCAGATGCAACAGAAATTTTGCGGATTGGTCAATCCATTCGCGAGATATGGCAGTTTGAAGGTAAGAAACGCTTGAGAAACTCAAAATTTTCGCAGTTCTGATGCTCGAAACGAATAACTAGAACGGCCTAGGGGAAAAGTACGCATACCGTTGTAATCGGGCGAGCTGCTTCTTTCAGATGCAACAGAAATTTTGCGGATTGGTCAATCCGTTCGCGAGATATGGCAGTTTGAAGGTAAGAAACGCTTGAGAAACTCAAAAATTTCGCAGTTCTGATGCTCGAAACGAATAACTAGAACGGCCTAGGGAAAAAGTACGCATACCGTTGTAATCGGGCGAGCTGCTTCTTTCAGATGCAACAGAAATTTTGCGGATTGGTCAAACCGTTCGCGAGATATGGCAGTTTGGATGTAAGAAACGCTTGAGAAACTCAAAATATTCGCAATTCTGATACTCGAAACGAATAACTAGAACGGCCTAGGGGAAGAGTACGCATACCGTTGTAATCGGGCGAGTTTCGACTTTCAGATGCAACAGAAATTTTGCGGATTGTTCAATCCTTTCCCGAGATATGGCAGTTTGGAGGTAAGAAACGCTCGAGAAACTCAAAATTTTCGCAATTCTGATGCTCGAAACGAATAACTGGAACGGCCTAGGGGAAAAGTACGCATACCGTTGTAATCGGGCGAGTTTCTTCTTTCAGATGCAACAGAAATTTTGCGGATTGGTCAAACCGTTCGCGAGATATGGCAGTTTGGATGTAAGAAACCTTTGAGAAACTCAAAATATTCGCAGTTCTGATGCTCGAAACGAATAACTAGAACGGCCTAGGGGAAAAGTACGCATACCGTTGTAATTGGGCGAGTTTCTACTTTCAGATGCAACAGAAATTTTGCGGATTGGTCAATCCGTTCGCGAGATATGGCAATTTGGAGGTAAGAAACGCTTGAGAAACTCAAAATTTTCGCAGTTCTGATGCTCGAAACGAATAACTAGAACGGCCTAGGGGAAAAGTACGCATACCGTTGTAATCGGGCCAGCTGCTTCTTTCAGATGCAACAGAAATTTTGCGGATTGGTCAATCCGTTCGCGAGATATGGCAGTTTGAAGGTAAGAAACGCTTGAGGAACTCAAAAATTTCGCAGTTCTGATGCTCGAAACGAATAACTAGAACGGCCTAGGGAAAAAGTACGCATACCGTTGTAATCGGGCGAGCTGCTTCTTTCAGGTGCAACAGAAATTTTGCGGATTGGTCAATCCGTTCGCGAAATATGGCAGTTTGAAGGTAAGAAACGCTTGAGAAACTCAAAAATTTCGCAGTTCTGATGCTCGAAACGAATAACTAGAACGGCCTAGGGGAAAAGTACGCATACCGTTGTAAGCGGGCGAGCAGCTTCTTTCAGATGCAACAGAAATTTTGCGGATTGGTCAATCCGTTCGCGAGATATGGCAGTTTGAAGGTAAGAAACGCTTGAGAAACTCAAAAATTTCGCAGTTCTGATGCTCGAAACGAATAACTAGAACGGCCTAGGGAAAAAGTACGCATACCGTTGTAATCGGGCGAGCTGCTTCTTTCAGATGCAACAGAAATTTTGCGGATTGGTCAATCCGTTCGAGAGATATGGCAGTTTGGAGGTAAGAAACGCTTGAGAAACTCAAAAATTTCGCAGTTCTGATGCTGGAAACGAATAACTAGAACGGCCTAGGGGAAGAGTACGCATACCGTTGTAATCGGGCGAGTTTCGACTTTCAGATGCAACAGAAATTTTGCGGATTGTTCAATCCTTTCCCGAGATATGGCAGTTTGGAGGTAAGAAACGCTCGAGAAACTCAAAATTTTCGCAGTTCTGATGCTCGAAACGAATAACTAGAACGGCCTAGGGGAAAAGTACGCATACCGTTGTAATCGGGCGAGCTGCTTCTTTCAGATGCAACAGAAATTTTGCGGATTGGTCAATCCGTTCGCGAGATATGGCAATTTGGAGGTAAGAAACGCTTGAGAAACACAAAATTTTCGCAGTTCTGATGCTCGAAACGAATAACTAGAACGGCCTAGGGGAAGAGTACGCATACCGTTGTAATTGGGCGAGTTTCTACTTTCAGATGCAACAGAAATTTTGCGGATTGGTCAATCCGTTCGCGAGATATGGCCATTTGGAGGTAAGAAACGCTTGAGAAACTCAAAAATTTCGCAGTTCTGATGCTCGAAACGAATAACTAGAACGGCCTAGGGAAAAAGTACGCATACCGTTGTAATCGGGAGAGCTGCTTCTTTCAGATGCAACAGAAATTTTGCGGATTGGTCAATCCGTTCGCGAGATATGGCAGTTTGAAGGTAAGAAACGCTTGAGAAACTCAAAATTTTCGCAGTTCTGATGCTCGAAACGAATAACTAGAACGGCCTAGGGGAAAAGTACGCATACCGTTGTAATCGGGCGAGCTGCTTCTTTCAGATGCAACAGAAATTTTGCGGATTGGTCAATCCGTTCGCGAGATATGGCAGTTTGAAGGTAAGAAACGCTTGAGAAACTCAAAAATTTCGCAGTTCTGATGCTCGAAACGAATAACTAGAACGGCCTAGGGAAAAAGTACGCATACCGTTGTAATCGGGCGAGCTGCTTCTTTCAGATGCAACAGAAATTTTGCGGATTGGTCAATCCGTTCGCGAAATATGGCAGTTTGAAGGTAAGAAACGCTTGAGAAACTCAAAAATTTCGCAGTTCTGATGCTCGAAACGAATAACTAGAACGGCCTAGGGGAAAAGTACGCATACCGTTGTAAGCGGGCGAGCAGCTTCTTTCAGATGCAACAGAAATTTTGCGGATTGGTCAATCCGTTCGCGAGATATGGCAGTTTGGAGGTAAGAAGCGCTTGAGAAACTCAAAAATTTCGCAGTTCTGATGCTGGAAACGAATAACTAGAACGGCCTAGGGGAAAAGTACGCATACCGTTGTAATCGGGCGAGTTTCGACTTTCAGATGCAACAGAAATTTTGCGGATTGTTCAATCCTTTCCCGAGATATGGCAGTTTGGAGGTAAGAAACGCTCGAGAAACTCAAAATTTTCGCAGTTCTGATGCTCGAAACGAATAACTAGAACGGCCTAGGGAAAAAGTACGCATACTGTTGTAATCGGGCGAGCTGCTTCTTTCAGATGCAACAGAAATTTTGCGGATTGGTCAATCCGTTCGCGAGATATGGCAGTTTGAAGGTAAGAAACGCTTGAGAAACTCAAAATTTTGGCAGTTCTGATGCTCGAAACGAATAACTAGAACAGCCTAGGGGAAAAGTACGCATACCGTTGTAATCGGGCGAGCTGCTTCTTTCAGATGCAACAGAAATTTTGCGGATTGGTCAATCCGTTCGCGAGATATGGCAGTTTGAAGGTAAGAAACGCTTGAGAAACTCAAAAATTTCGCAGTTCTGATGCTCGAAACGAATAACTAGAACGGCCTAGGGAAAAAGTACGCATACCGTTGTAATCGGGCGAGCTGCTTCTTTCAGATGCAACAGAAATTTTGCGGATTGGTCAAACCGTTCGCGAGATATGGCAGTTTGTATGTAAGAAACGCTTGAGAAACTCAAAATATTCGCAATTCTGATGCTCGAAACGAATAACTAGAACGGCCTAGGGGAAGAGTACGCATACCGTTGTAATCGGGCGAGTTTCGACTTTCAGATGCAACAGAAATTTTGCGGATTGTTCAATCCTTTCCCGAGATATGGCAGTTTGGAGGTAAGAAACGCTCGAGAAACTCAAAATTTTCGCAATTCTGAGGCTCGAAACGAATAACTGGAACGGCCTAGGGGAAAAGTACGCATACCGTTGTAATCGGGCGAGTTTCTTCTTTCAGATGCAACAGAAATTTTGCGGATTGGTCAAACCGTTCGCGAGATATGGCAGTTTGGATGTAAGAAACCTTTGAGAAACTCAAAATATTCGCAGTTCTGATGCTCGAAACGAATAACTAGAACGGCCTAGGGGAAAAGTACGCATACCGTTGTAATTGGGCGAGTTTCTACTTTCAGATGCAACAGAAATTTTGCGGATTGGTCAATCCGTTCGCGAGATATGGCAATTTGGAGGTAAGAAACGCTTGAGAAACTCAAAATTTTCGCAGTTCTGATGCTCGAAACGAATAACTAGAACGGCCTAGGGGAAAAGTACGCATACCGTTGTAATCGGGCCAGCTGCTTCTTTCAGATGCAACAGAAATTTTGCGGATTGGTCAATCCGTTCGCGAGATATGGCAGTTTGAAGGTAAGAAACGCTTGAGGAACTCAAAAATTTCGCAGTTCTGATGCTCGAAACGAATAACTAGATACGGCCTAGGGGAAAAGTACGCATACCGTTGTAATCGGGCGAGTTTCGACTTTCAGATGCAACAGAAATTTTGAGGATTGTTCAATCCTTTCCCGAGATATGGCAGTTTGGAGGTAAGAAACGCTCGAGAAACTCAAAATTTCCGCAATTCTGATGCTCGAAACGAATAACTGGAACGGCCTAGGGGAAAAGTACGCATACCGTTGTAATCGGGCGAGTTTCTTCTTTCAGATGCAACAGAAATTTTGCGGATTGGTCAAACCGTTCGCGAGATATGGCAGTTTGGATGTAAGAAACGCTTGAGAAACTCAAAATATTCGCAGTTCTGATGCTCGAAACGAATAACTAGGACGGCCTAGGGGAAAAGTACGCATACCGTTGTAATTGGGCGAGTTTCTACTTTCAGATGCAACAGAAATTTTGCGGATTGGTCAATCCGTTCGCGAGATATGGCAGTTTGAAGGTAAGAAACGCTTGAGAAACTCAAAATTTTCGCAGTTCTGATGCTCGAAACGAATAACTAGAACGGCCTAGGGGAAAAGTACGCATACCGTTGTAATCGGGCGAGCTGCTTCTTTCAGATGCAACAGAAATTTTGCGGATTGGTCAATCCGTTCGCGAGATATGGCAGTTTGAAGGTAAGAAACGCTTGAGAAACTCAAAATTTTCGCAGTTCTGATGCTCGAAACGAATAACTAGAACGGCCTAGGGGAAAAGTACGCATACCGTTGTAATCGGGCGAGCTGCTTCTTTCAGATGCAACAGAAATTTTGCGGATTGTTCAATCCGTTCGCGAGATATGGCAGTTTGAAGGTAAGAAACGCTTGAGAAACTCAAAAATTTCGCAGTTCTGATGCTCGAAACGAATAACTAGAACGGCCTAGGAGAAAAGTACGCATACCGTTGTAATCGGGCGAGCAGCTTCTTTCAGATGCAACAGAAATTTTGCGGATTGGTCAAATCGTTCGCGAGATATGGCAGTTTGGAGGTAAGAAACGCTTGAGAAACTCAAAATATTCGCAGTTCTGATGCTCGAAACGAATAACTAGAACGGCCTAGGGGAAAAGTACGCATACCGTTGTAATCGGGCGAGTTTCGACTTTCAGACGCAACAGAAATTTTGCGGAATGTTCAATCCTTTCCCGAGATATGGCAGTTTGGAGGTAAGAAACGCTTGAGAAACTCAAAATTTTCGCAGTTCTAATGCTCGAAACTAATAACTAGAACGGCCAAGGGGAAAAGTACGCATACCGTTGTAATCGGGCGAGTTTCTACTTTCAGATGCAACAGAAATTTTGCGGATTGGTCAATCCGTTCGCGAGATATGGCAGTTTGGAGGTAAGAAACGCTTGAGAAACTCAAAAATTTCGCAGTTCTGATGCTCGAAACGAATAACCAGAACGACCTAGGGGAAAAGTACGCATACCGTTGTAATCGGGCGAGTTTCGACATTCAGATGCAACAGAAATTTTGCGGAATGTTCAATCCGTTCGCGAGATATGGCAGTTTGAAGGTAAGAAACGCTTGAGAAACTCAAAAATTTCGCAGATCTGATGCTCGAAACGAATAACTAGAACGGCCTAGGGGAAAAGTACGCATACCGTTGTAACCGGGCGAGCTGCTTCTTTCAGATGCAACAGAAATTTTGCGGATTGGTCAATCCGTTCGCGAGATATGGCAGTTTGGAGGTAAGAAACGCTTGAGAAACTCAAAAATTTCGCAGTTCTGATGCTCGAAACGAATAACTAGATACGGCCTCGGGGAAAAGTACGCATACCTTTGTAATCGGGCGAGTTTCGACTTTCAGTTGCAACAGAAATTTTGCGGATTGTTCAATCCTTTCCCGAGATATGGCAGTTTGGAGGTAAGAAACGCTAGAGAAACTCAAAATTTTCGCAGTTCTGATGCTCGAAACGAATAACTAGAACGGCCTAGGGGAAAAGTACGCATACCGTTGTAATCGGGCGAGCTGCTTCTTTCAGATGCAACAGAAATTTTGCGGATTGGTCAATCCGTTCGCGAGATATGGCAGTTTGAAGGTAAGAAACGCTTGAGAAACTCAAAAATTTCGCAGTTCTGATGCTGGAAACGAATAACTAGAACGGCCTAGGGGAAAAGTACGCATACCGTTGTAATCGGGCGAGTTTCGACTTTCAGATGCAACAGAAATTTTGCGGATTGTTCAATCCTTTCCCGAGATATGGCAGTTTGGAGGTAAGAAACGCTCGAGAAACTCAAAATTTTCGCAGTTCTGATGCTCGAAACGAATAACTAGAACGGCCTAGGGAAAAAGTACGCATACTGTTGTAATCGGGCGAGCTGCTTCTTTCAGATGCAACAGAAATTTTGCGGATTGGTCAATCCGTTCGCGAGATATGGCAGTTTGAAGGTAAGAAACGCTTGAGAAACTCAAAATTTTCGCAGTTCTGATGCTCGAAACGAATAACTAGAACGGCCTAGGGGAAAAGTACGCATACCGTTGTAATCGGGCGAGCTGCTTCTTTCAGATGCAACAGAAATTTTGCGGATTGGTCAATCCGTTCGCGAGATATGGCAGTTTGAAGGTAAGAAACGCTTGAGAAACTCAAAAATTTCGCAGTTCTGATGCTCGAAACGAATAACTAGAACGGCCTAGGGAAAAAGCACGCATACCGTTGTAATCGGGCGAGCTGCTTCTTTCAGATGCAACAGAAATTTTGCGGATTGGTCAAACCGTTCGCGAGATATGGCAGTTTGGATGTAAGAAACGCTTGAGAAACTCAAAATATTCGCAATTCTGATGCTCGAAACGAATAACTAGAACGGCCTAGGGGAAGAGTACGCATACCGTTGTAATCGGGCGAGTTTCGACTTTCAGATGCAACAGAAATTTTGCGGATTGTTCAATCCTTTCCCGAGATATGGCAGTTTGGAGGTAAGAAACGCTCGAGAAACTCAAAATTTTCGCAATTCTGATGCTCGAAACGAATAACTGGAACGGCCTAGGGGAAAAGTACGCATACCGTTGTAATCGGGCGAGTTTCTTCTTTCAGATGCAACAGAAATTTTGCGGATTGGTCAAACCGTTCGCGAGATATGGCAGTTTGGATGTAAGAAACCTTTGAGAAACTCAAAATATTCGCAGTTCTGATGCTCGAAACGAATAACTAGAACGGCCTAGGGGAAAAGTACGCATACCGTTGTAATTGGGCGAGTTTCTACTTTCAGATGCAACAGAAATTTTGCGGATTGGTCAATCCGTTCGCGAGATATGGCAATTTGGAGGTAAGAAACGCTTGAGAAACTCAAAATTTTCGCAGTTCTGATGCTCGAAACGAATAACTAGAACGGCCTAGGGGAAAAGTACGCATACCGTTGTAAGCGGGCGAGCAGCTTCTTTCAGATGCAACAGAAATTTTGCGGATTGGTCAATCCGTTCGCGAGATATGGCAGTTTGAAGGTAAGAAACGCTTGAGAAACTCAAAAATTTCGCAGTTCTGATGCTCGAAACGAATAACTAGAACGGCCTAGGGAAAAAGTACGCATACCGTTGTAATCGGGCGAGCTGCTTCTTTCAGATGCAACAGAAATTTTGCGGATTGGTCAATCCGTTCGAGAGATATGGCAGTTTGGAGGTAAGAAACGCTTGAGAAACTCAAAAATTTCGCAGTTCTGATGCTGGAAACGAATAACTAGAACGGCCTAGGGGAAGAGTACGCATACCGTTGTAATCGGGCGAGTTTCGACTTTCAGATGCAACAGAAATTTTGCGGATTGTTCAATCCTTTCCCGAGATATGGCAGTTTGGAGGTAAGAAACGCTCGAGAAACTCAAAATTTTCGCAGTTCTGATGCTCGAAACGAATAACTAGAACGGCCTAGGGGAAAAGTACGCATACCGTTGTAATCGGGCGAGCTGCTTCTTTCAGATGCAACAGAAATTTTGCGGATTGGTCAATCCGTTCGCGAGATATGGCAATTTGGAGGTAAGAAACGCTTGAGAAACACAAAATTTTCGCAGTTCTGATGCTCGAAACGAATAACTAGAACGGCCTAGGGGAAGAGTACGCATACCGTTGTAATTGGGCGAGTTTCTACTTTCAGATGCAACAGAAATTTTGCGGATTGGTCAATCCGTTCGCGAGATATGGCCATTTGGAGGTAAGAAACGCTTGAGAAACTCAAAAATTTCGCAGTTCTGATGCTCGAAACGAATAACTAGAACGGCCTAGGGAAAAAGTACGCATACCGTTGTAATCGGGAGAGCTGCTTCTTTCAGATGCAACAGAAATTTTGCGGATTGGTCAATCCGTTCGCGAGATATGGCAGTTTGAAGGTAAGAAACGCTTGAGAAACTCAAAATTTTCGCAGTTCTGATGCTCGAAACGAATAACTAGAACGGCCTAGGGGAAAAGTACGCATACCGTTGTAATCGGGCGAGCTGCTTCTTTCAGATGCAACAGAAATTTTGCGGATTGGTCAATCCGTTCGCGAGATATGGCAGTTTGAAGGTAAGAAACGCTTGAGAAACTCAAAAATTTCGCAGTTCTGATGCTCGAAACGAATAACTAGAACGGCCTAGGGAAAAAGTACGCATACCGTTGTAATCGGGCGAGCTGCTTCTTTCAGATGCAACAGAAATTTTGCGGATTGGTCAATCCGTTCGCGAAATATGGCAGTTTGAAGGTAAGAAACGCTTGAGAAACTCAAAAATTTCGCAGTTCTGATGCTCGAAACGAATAACTAGAACGGCCTAGGGGAAAAGTACGCATACCGTTGTAAGCGGGCGAGCAGCTTCTTTCAGATGCAACAGAAATTTTGCGGATTGGTCAATCCGTTCGCGAGATATGGCAGTTTGGAGGTAAGAAGCGCTTGAGAAACTCAAAAATTTCGCAGTTCTGATGCTGGAAACGAATAACTAGAACGGCCTAGGGGAAAAGTACGCATACCGTTGTAATCGGGCGAGTTTCGACTTTCAGATGCAACAGAAATTTTGCGGATTGTTCAATCCTTTCCCGAGATATGGCAGTTTGGAGGTAAGAAACGCTCGAGAAACTCAAAATTTTCGCAGTTCTGATGCTCGAAACGAATAACTAGAACGGCCTAGGGAAAAAGTACGCATACTGTTGTAATCGGGCGAGCTGCTTCTTTCAGATGCAACAGAAATTTTGCGGATTGGTCAATCCGTTCGCGAGATATGGCAGTTTGAAGGTAAGAAACGCTTGAGAAACTCAAAATTTTCGCAGTTCTGATGCTCGAAACGAATAACTAGAACAGCCTAGGGGAAAAGTACGCATACCGTTGTAATCGGGCGAGCTGCTTCTTTCAGATGCAACAGAAATTTTGCGGATTGGTCAATCCGTTCGCGAGATATGGCAGTTTGAAGGTAAGAAACGCTTGAGAAACTCAAAAATTTCGCAGTTCTGATGCTCGAAACGAATAACTAGAACGGCCTAGGGAAAAAGTACGCATACCGTTGTAATCGGGCGAGCTGCTTCTTTCAGATGCAACAGAAATTTTGCGGATTGGTCAAACCGTTCGCGAGATATGGCAGTTTGTATGTAAGAAACGCTTGAGAAACTCAAAATATTCGCAATTCTGATGCTCGAAACGAATAACTAGAACGGCCTAGGGGAAGAGTACGCATACCGTTGTAATCGGGCGAGTTTCGACTTTCAGATGCAACAGAAATTTTGCGGATTGTTCAATCCTTTCCCGAGATATGGCAGTTTGGAGGTAAGAAACGCTCGAGAAACTCAAAATTTTCGCAATTCTGATGCTCGAAACGAATAACTGGAACGGCCTAGGGGAAAAGTACGCATACCGTTGTAATCGGGCGAGTTTCTTCTTTCAGATGCAACAGAAATTTTGCGGATTGGTCAAACCGTTCGCGAGATATGGCAGTTTGGATGTAAGAAACCTTTGAGAAACTCAAAATATTCGCAGTTCTGATGCTCGAAACGAATAACTAGAACGGCCTAGGGGAAAAGTACGCATACCGTTGTAATTGGGCGAGTTTCTACTTTCAGATGCAACAGAAATTTTGCGGATTGGTCAATCCGTTCGCGAGATATGGCAATTTGGAGGTAAGAAACGCTTGAGAAACTCAAAATTTTCGCAGTTCTGATGCTCGAAACGAATAACTAGAACGGCCTAGGGGAAAAGTACGCATACCGTTGTAATCGGGCCAGCTGCTTCTTTCAGATGCAACAGAAATTTTGCGGATTGGTCAATCCGTTCGCGAGATATGGCAGTTTGAAGGTAAGAAACGCTTGAGGAACTCAAAAATTTCGCAGTTCTGATGCTCGAAACGAATAACTAGATACGGCCTAGGGGAAAAGTACGCATACCGTTGTAATCGGGCGAGTTTCGACTTTCAGATGCAACAGAAATTTTGAGGATTGTTCAATCCTTTCCCGAGATATGGCAGTTTGGAGGTAAGAAACGCTCGAGAAACTCAAAATTTCCGCAATTCTGATGCTCGAAACGAATAACTGGAACGGCCTAGGGGAAAAGTACGCATACCGTTGTAATCGGGCGAGTTTCTTCTTTCAGATGCAACAGAAATTTTGCGGATTGGTCAAACCGTTCGCGAGATATGGCAGTTTGGATGTAAGAAACGCTTGAGAAACTCAAAATATTCGCAGTTCTGATGCTCGAAACGAATAACTAGGACGGCCTAGGGGAAAAGTACGCATACCGTTGTAATTGGGCGAGTTTCTACTTTCAGATGCAACAGAAATTTTGCGGATTGGTCAATCCGTTCGCGAGATATGGCAGTTTGAAGGTAAGAAACGCTTGAGAAACTCAAAATTTTCGCAGTTCTGATGCTCGAAACGAATAACTAGAACGGCCTAGGGGAAAAGTACGCATACCGTTGTAATCGGGCGAGCTGCTTCTTTCAGATGCAACAGAAATTTTGCGGATTGGTCAATCCGTTCGCGAGATATGGCAGTTTGAAGGTAAGAAACGCTTGAGAAACTCAAAATTTTCGCAGTTCTGATGCTCGAAACGAATAACTAGAACGGCCTAGGGGAAAAGTACGCATACCGTTGTAATCGGGCGAGCTGCTTCTTTCAGATGCAACAGAAATTTTGCGGATTGTTCAATCCGTTCGCGAGATATGGCAGTTTGAAGGTAAGAAACGCTTGAGAAACTCAAAAATTTCGCAGTTCTGATGCTCGAAACGAATAACTAGAACGGCCTAGGAGAAAAGTACGCATACCGTTGTAATCGGGCGAGCAGCTTCTTTCAGATGCAACAGAAATTTTGCGGATTGGTCAAATCGTTCGCGAGATATGGCAGTTTGGAGGTAAGAAACGCTTGAGAAACTCAAAATATTCGCAGTTCTGATGCTCGAAACGAATAACTAGAACGGCCTAGGGGAAAAGTACGCATACCGTTGTAATCGGGCGAGTTTCGACTTTCAGACGCAACAGAAATTTTGCGGAATGTTCAATCCTTTCCCGAGATATGGCAGTTTGGAGGTAAGAAACGCTTGAGAAACTCAAAATTTTCGCAGTTCTAATGCTCGAAACTAATAACTAGAACGGCCAAGGGGAAAAGTACGCATACCGTTGTAATCGGGCGAGTTTCTACTTTCAGATGCAACAGAAATTTTGCGGATTGGTCAATCCGTTCGCGAGATATGGCAGTTTGGAGGTAAGAAACGCTTGAGAAACTCAAAAATTTCGCAGTTCTGATGCTCGAAACGAATAACCAGAACGACCTAGGGGAAAAGTACGCATACCGTTGTAATCGGGCGAGTTTCGACATTCAGATGCAACAGAAATTTTGCGGAATATTCAATCCGTTCGCGAGATATGGCAGTTTGAAGGTAAGAAACGCTTGAGAAACTCAAAAATTTCGCAGATCTGATGCTCGAAACGAATAACTAGAACGGCCTAGGGGAAAAGTACGCATACCGTTGTAACCGGGCGAGCTGCTTCTTTCAGATGCAACAGAAATTTTGCGGATTGGTCAATCCGTTCGCGAGATATGGCAGTTTGGAGGTAAGAAACGCTTGAGAAACTCAAAAATTTCGCAGTTCTGATGCTCGAAACGAATAACTAGATACGGCCTCGGGGAAAAGTACGCATACCTTTGTAATCGGGCGAGTTTCGACTTTCAGTTGCAACAGAAATTTTGCGGATTGTTCAATCCTTTCCCGAGATATGGCAGTTTGGAGGTAAGAAACGCTAGAGAAACTCAAAATTTTCGCAGTTCTGATGCTCGAAACGAATAACTAGAACGGCCTAGGGGAAAAGTACGCATACCGTTGTAATCGGGCGAGCTGCTTCTTTCAGATGCAACAGAAATTTTGCGGATTGGTCAATCCGTTCGCGAGATATGGCAGTTTGAAGGTAAGAAACGCTTGAGAAACTCAAAAATTTCGCAGTTCTGATGCTCGAAACGAATAACTAGAACGGCCTAGGGGAAAAGTACGCATACCGTTGTAATTGGGCGAGTTTCTACTTTCAGATGCAACAGAAATTTTGCGGATTGGTCAATCCGTTCGCGAGATATGGCAATTTGGAGGTAAGAAACGCTTGAGAAACTCAAAATTTTCGCAGTTCTGATGCTCGAAACGAATAACTAGAACGGCCTAGGGGAAAAGTACGCATACCGTTGTAATCGGGCCAGCTGCTTCTTTCAGATGCAACAGAAATTTTGCGGATTGGTCAATCCGTTCGCGAGATATGGCAGTTTGAAGGTAAGAAACGCTTGAGGAACTCAAAAATTTCGCAGTTCTGATGCTCGAAACGAATAACTAGATACGGCCTAGGGGAAAAGTACGCATACCGTTGTAATCGGGCGAGTTTCGACTTTCAGATGCAACAGAAATTTTGAGGATTGTTCAATCCTTTCCCGAGATATGGCAGTTTGGAGGTAAGAAACGCTCGAGAAACTCAAAATTTCCGCAATTCTGATGCTCGAAACGAATAACTGGAACGGCCTAGGGGAAAAGTACGCATACCGTTGTAATCGGGCGAGTTTCTTCTTTCAGATGCAACAGAAATTTTGCGGATTGGTCAAACCGTTCGCGAGATATGGCAGTTTGGATGTAAGAAACGCTTGAGAAACTCAAAATATTCGCAGTTCTGATGCTCGAAACGAATAACTAGGACGGCCTAGGGGAAAAGTACGCATACCGTTGTAATTGGGCGAGTTTCTACTTTCAGATGCAACAGAAATTTTGCGGATTGGTCAATCCGTTCGCGAGATATGGCAGTTTGAAGGTAAGAAACGCTTGAGAAACTCAAAATTTTCGCAGTTCTGATGCTCGAAACGAATAACTAGAACGGCCTAGGGGAAAAGTACGCATACCGTTGTAATCGGGCGAGCTGCTTCTTTCAGATGCAACAGAAATTTTGCGGATTGGTCAATCCGTTCGCGAGATATGGCAGTTTGAAGGTAAGAAACGCTTGAGAAACTCAAAATTTTCGCAGTTCTGATGCTCGAAACGAATAACTAGAACGGCCTAGGGGAAAAGTACGCATACCGTTGTAATCGGGCGAGCTGCTTCTTTCAGATGCAACAGAAATTTTGCGGATTGTTCAATCCGTTCGCGAGATATGGCAGTTTGAAGGTAAGAAACGCTTGAGAAACTCAAAAATTTCGCAGTTCTGATGCTCGAAACGAATAACTAGAACGGCCTAGGAGAAAAGTACGCATACCGTTGTAATCGGGCGAGCAGCTTCTTTCAGATGCAACAGAAATTTTGCGGATTGGTCAAATCGTTCGCGAGATATGGCAGTTTGGAGGTAAGAAACGCTTGAGAAACTCAAAATATTCGCAGTTCTGATGCTCGAAACGAATAACTAGAACGGCCTAGGGGAAAAGTACGCATACCGTTGTAATCGGGCGAGTTTCGACTTTCAGACGCAACAGAAATTTTGCGGAATGTTCAATCCTTTCCCGAGATATGGCAGTTTGGAGGTAAGAAACGCTTGAGAAACTCAAAATTTTCGCAGTTCTAATGCTCGAAACTAATAACTAGAACGGCCAAGGGGAAAAGTACGCATACCGTTGTAATCGGGCGAGTTTCTACTTTCAGATGCAACAGAAATTTTGCGGATTGGTCAATCCGTTCGCGAGATATGGCAGTTTGGAGGTAAGAAACGCTTGAGAAACTCAAAAATTTCGCAGTTCTGATGCTCGAAACGAATAACCAGAACGACCTAGGGGAAAAGTACGCATACCGTTGTAATCGGGCGAGTTTCGACATTCAGATGCAACAGAAATTTTGCGGAATATTCAATCCGTTCGCGAGATATGGCAGTTTGAAGGTAAGAAACGCTTGAGAAACTCAAAAATTTCGCAGATCTGATGCTCGAAACGAATAACTAGAACGGCCTAGGGGAAAAGTACGCATACCGTTGTAACCGGGCGAGCTGCTTCTTTCAGATGCAACAGAAATTTTGCGGATTGGTCAATCCGTTCGCGAGATATGGCAGTTTGGAGGTAAGAAACGCTTGAGAAACTCAAAAATTTCGCAGTTCTGATGCTCGAAACGAATAACTAGATACGGCCTCGGGGAAAAGTACGCATACCTTTGTAATCGGGCGAGTTTCGACTTTCAGTTGCAACAGAAATTTTGCGGATTGTTCAATCCTTTCCCGAGATATGGCAGTTTGGAGGTAAGAAACGCTAGAGAAACTCAAAATTTTCGCAGTTCTGATGCTCGAAACGAATAACTAGAACGGCCTAGGGGAAAAGTACGCATACCGTTGTAATCGGGCGAGCTGCTTCTTTCAGATGCAACAGAAATTTTGCGGATTGGTCAATCCGTTCGCGAGATATGGCAGTTTGAAGGTAAGAAACGCTTGAGAAACTCAAAAATTTCGCAGTTCTGATGCTCGAAACGAATAACTAGAACGGCCTAGGGGAAAAGCACGCATACCGTTGTAATCGGGCGAGCTGCTTCTTTCAGATGCAACAGAAATTTTGCGGATTGTTCAATCCGTTCGCGAGATATGGCAGTTTGAAGGTAAGAAACGCTTGAGAAACTCAAAAATTTCGCAGTTCTGATGCTCGAAACGAATAACTAGAACGGCCTAGGAGAAAAGTACGCATACCGTTGTAATCGGGCGAGCAGCTTCTTTCAGATGCAACAGAAATTTTGCGGATTGGTCAATCCGTTCGCGAGATATGGCAGTTTGGAGGTAAGAAACGCTTGAGAAACTCAAAAATTTCGCAGTTCTGATGCTGGAAACGAATAACTAGAACGGCCTAGGGGAAAAGTACGCATACCGTTGTAATCGGGCGAGTTTCGACTTTCAGATGCAACAGAAATTTTGCGGATTGTTCAATCCTTTCTAGAGATATGGCAGTTTGGAGGTAAGAAACGCTCGAGAAACTCAAAATTTCCGCAATTCTGATGCTCGAAACGAATAACTGGAACGGCCTAGGGGAAAAGTACGCATACCGTTGTAATCGGGCGAGTTTCTTCTTTCAGATGCAACAGAAATTTTGCGGATTGGTCAAACCGTTCGCGAGATATGGCAGTTTGGATGTAAGAAACGCTTGAGAAACTCAAAATATTCGCAGTTCTGATGCTCGAAACGAATAACTAGGACGGCCTAGGGGAAAAGTACGCATACCGTTGTAATTGGGCGAGTTTCTACTTTCAGATGCAACAGAAATTTTGCGGATTGGTCAATCCGTTCGCGAGATATGGCAGTTTGAAGGTAAGAAACGCTTGAGAAACTCAAAATTTTCGCAGTTCTGATGCTCGAAACGAATAACTAGAACGGCCTAGGGGAAAAGTACGCATACCGTTGTAATCGGGCGAGCTGCTTCTTTCAGATGCAACAGAAATTTTGCGGATTGGTCAATCCGTTCGCGAGATATGGCAGTTTGAAGGTAAGAAACGCTTGAGAAACTCAAAATTTTCGCAGTTCTGATGCTCGAAACGAATAACTAGAACGGCCTAGGGGAAAAGTACGCATACCGTTGTAATCGGGCGAGCTGCTTCTTTCAGATGCAACAGAAATTTTGCGGATTGTTCAATCCGTTCGCGAGATATGGCAGTTTGAAGGTAAGAAACGCTTGAGAAACTCAAAAATTTCGCAGTTCTGATATTCGAAACGAATAACTAGAACGGCCTAGGAGAAAAGTACGCATACCGTTGTAATCGGGCGAGCAGCTTCTTTCAGATGCAACAGAAATTTTGCGGATTGGTCAAATCGTTCGCGAGATATGGCAGTTTGGAGGTAAGAAACGCTTGAGAAACTCAAAATATTCGCAGTTCTGATGCTCGAAACGAATAACTAGAACGGCCTAGGGGAAAAGTACGCATACCGTTGTAATCGGGCGAGTTTCGACTTTCAGACGCAACAGAAATTTTGCGGATTGTTCAATCCTTTCCCGAGATATGGCAGTTTGGAGGTAAGAAACGCTTGAGAAACTCAAAATTTTCGCAGTTCTAATGCTCGAAACTAATAACTAGAACGGCCAAGGGGAAAAGTACGCATACCGTTGTAATCGGGCGAGTTTCTACTTTCAGATGCAACAGAAATTTTGCGGATTGGTCAATCCGTTCGCGAGATATGGCAGTTTGGAGGTAAGAAACGCTTGAGAAACTCAAAAATTTCGCAGTTCTGATGCTCGAAACGAATAACCAGAACGACCTAGGGGAAAAGTACGCATACCGTTGTAATCGGGCGAGTTTCGACATTCAGATGCAACAGAAATTTTGCGGAATGTTCAATCCGTTCGCGAGATATGGCAGTTTGAAGGTAAGAAACGCTTGAGAAACTCAAAAATTTCGCAGATCTGATGCTCGAAACGAATAACTAGAACGGCCTAGGGGAAAAGTACGCATACCGTTGTAACCGGGCGAGCTGCTTCTTTCAGATGCAACAGAAATTTTGCGGATTGGTCAATCCGTTCGCGAGATATGGCAGTTTGGAGGTAAGAAACGCTTGAGAAACTCAAAAATTTCGCAGTTCTGATGCTCGAAACGAATAACTAGATACGGCCTCGGGGAAAAGTACGCATACCTTTGTAATCGGGCGAGTTTCGACTTTCAGTTGCAACAGAAATTTTGCGGATTGTTCAATCCTTTCCCGAGATATGGCAGTTTGGAGGTAAGAAACGCTAGAGAAACTCAAAATTTTCGCAGTTCTGATGCTCGAAACGAATAACTAGAACGGCCTAGGGGAAAAGTACGCATACCGTTGTAATCGGGCGAGCTGCTTCTTTCAGATGCAACAGAAATTTTGCGGATTGGTCAATCCGTTCGCGAGATATGGCAGTTTGAAGGTAAGAAACGCTTGAGAAACTCAAAAATTTCGCAGTTCTGATGCTCGAAACGAATAACTAGAACGGCCTAGGGGAAAAGCACGCATACCGTTGTAATCGGGCGAGCTGCTTCTTTCAGATGCAACAGAAATTTTGCGGATTGTTCAATCCGTTCGCGAGATATGGCAGTTTGAAGGTAAGAAACGCTTGAGAAACTCAAAAATTTCGCAGTTCTGATGCTCGAAACGAATAACTAGAACGGCCTAGGAGAAAAGTACGCATACCGTTGTAATCGGGCGAGCAGCTTCTTTCAGATGCAACAGAAATTTTGCGGATTGGTCAATCCGTTCGCGAGATATGGCAGTTTGGAGGTAAGAAACGCTTGAGAAACTCAAAAATTTCGCAGTTCTGATGCTGGAAACGAATAACTAGAACGGGCTAGGGGAAAAGTACGCATACCGTTGTAATCGGGCGAGTTTCGACTTTCAGATGCAACAGAAATTTTGCGGATTGTTCAATCCTTTCTAGAGATATGGCAGTTTGGAGGTAAGAAACGCTCGAGAAACTCAAAATTTCCGCAATTCTGATGCTCGAAACGAATAACTGGAACGGCCTAGGGGAAAAGTACGCATACCGTTGTAATCGGGCGAGTTTCTTCTTTCAGATGCAACAGAAATTTTGCGGATTGGTCAAACCGTTCGCGAGATATGGCAGTTTGGATGTAAGAAACGCTTGAGAAACTCAAAATATTCGCAGTTCTGATGCTCGAAACGAATAACTAGGACGGCCTAGGGGAAAAGTACGCATACCGTTGTAATTGGGCGAGTTTCTACTTTCAGATGCAACAGAAATTTTGCGGATTGGTCAATCCGTTCGCGAGATATGGCAGTTTGAAGGTAAGAAACGCTTGAGAAACTCAAAATTTTCGCAGTTCTGATGCTCGAAACGAATAACTAGAACGGCCTAGGGGAAAAGTACGCATACCGTTGTAATCGGGCGAGCTGCTTCTTTCAGATGCAACAGAAATTTTGCGGATTGGTCAATCCGTTCGCGAGATATGGCAATTTGGAGGTAAGAAACGCTTGAGAAACACAAAATTTTCGCAGTTCTGATGCTCGAAACGAATAACTAGAACGGCCTAGGGGAAGAGTACGCATACCGTTGTAATTGGGCGAGTTTCTACTTTCAGATGCAACAGAAATTTTGCGGATTGGTCAATCCGTTCGCGAGATATGGCCATTTGGAGGTAAGAAACGCTTGAGAAACTCAAAAATTTCGCAGTTCTGATGCTCGAAACGAATAACTAGAACGGCCTAGGGAAAAAGTACGCATACCGTTGTAATCGGGCGAGCTGCTTCTTTCAGATGCAACAGAAATTTTGCGGATTGGTCAATCCGTTCGCGAGATATGGCAGTTTGGAGGTAAGAAACGCTTGAGAAACTCAAAAATTTCGCAGTTCTGATGCTGGAAACGAATAACTAGAACGGCCTAGGGGAAAAGTACGCATACCGTTGTAATCGGGCGAGTTTCGACTTTCAGATGCAACAGAAATTTTGCGGATTGTTCAATCCTTTCCAGAGATATGGCAGTTTGGAGGTAAGAAACGCTCGAGAAACTCAAAATTTTCGCAGTTCTGATGCTCGAAACGAATAACTAGAACGGCCTAGGGGAAAAGTACGCATACCGTTGTAATCGGGCGAGCTGCTTCTTTCAGATGCAACAGAAATTTTGCGGATTGGTCAATCCGTTCGCGAGATATGGCAGTTTGAAGGTAAGAAACGCTTGAGAAACTCAAAAATTTCGCAGTTCTGATGCTCGAAACGAATAACTAGAACGGCCTAGGGGAAAAGCACGCATACCGTTGTAATCGGGCGAGCTGCTTCTTTCAGATGCAACAGAAATTTTGCGGATTGTTCAATCCGTTCGCGAGATATGGCAGTTTGAAGGTAAGAAACGCTTGAGAAACTCAAAAATTTCGCAGTTCTGATGCTCGAAACGAATAACTAGAACGGCCTAGGAGAAAAGTACGCATACCGTTGTAATCGGGCGAGCAGCTTCTTTCAGATGCAACAGAAATTTTGCGGATTGGTCAATCCGTTCGCGAGATATGGCAGTTTGGATGTAAGAAACGCTTGAGAAACTCAAAAATTTCGCAGTTCTGATGCTGGAAACGAATAACTAGAACGGCCTAGGGGAAAAGTACGCATACCGTTGTAATCGGGCGAGTTTCGACTTTCAGATGCAACAGAAATTTTGCGGATTGTTCAATCCTTTCCAGAGATATGGCAGTTTGGAGGTAAGAAACGCTCGAGAAACTCAAAATTTTCGCAGTTCTGATGCTCGAAACGAATAACTAGAACGGCCTAGGGGAAAAGTACGCATACCGTTGTAATCGGGCGAGCAGCTTCTTTCAGATGCAACAGAAATTTTGCGGATTGGTCAATCCGTTCGAGAGATATGGCAGTTTGGAGGTAAGAAACGCTTGAGAAACTCAAAAATTTCGCAGTTCTGATGCTGGAAACGAATAACTAGAACGGCCTAGGGGAAGAGTACGCATACCGTTGTAATCGGGCGAGTTTCGACTTTCAGATGCAACAGAAATTTTGCGGATTGTTCAATCCCTTCCCGAGATATGGCAGTTTGGAGGTAAGAAACGCTCGAGAAACTCAAAATTTTCGCAGTTCTGATGCTCGAAACGAATAACTAGAACGGCCTAGGGGAAAAGTACGCATACCGTTGTAATCGGGCGAGCTGCTTCTTTCAGATGCAACAGAAATTTTGCGGATTGGTCAATCCGTTCGCGAGATATGGCAATTTGGAGGTAAGAAACGCTTGAGAAACTCAAAATTTTCGCAGTTCTGATGCTCGAAACGAATAACTAGAACGGCCTAGGGGAAAAGTACGCATACCGTTGTAATCGGGCGAGCTGCTTCTTTCAGATGCAACAGAAATTTTGCGGATTGGTCAATCCGTTCGCGAGATATGGCAGTTTGAAGGTAAGAAACGCTTGAGAAACTCAAAATATTCGCAGTTCTGATGCTCGAAACGAATAACTAGAACGGCCTTGGGGAAGAGTACGCATACCGTTGTTATTGGGCGAGTTTCTACTTTCAGATGCAACAGAAATTTTGCGGATTGGTCAATCCGTTCGCGAGATATGGCCATTTGGAGGTAAGAAACGCTTGAGAAACTCAAAAATTTCGCAGTTCTGATGCTCGAAACGAATAACTAGAACGGCCTAGGGAAAAAGTACGCATACCGTTGTAATCGGGCGAGCTGCTTCTTTCAGATGCAACAGAAATTTTGCGGATTGGTCAAACCGTTCGCGAGATATGGCAGTTTGGATGTAAGAAACGCTTGAGAAACTCAAAATATTCGCAGTTCTGATGCTCGAAACGAATAACTAGAACGGCCTAGGGGAAGAGTACGCATACCGTTGTAATCGGGCGAGTTTCTACTTTCAGATGCAACAGAAATTTTGCGGATTGGTCAATCCGTTCGCGAGATATGGCAATTTGGAGGTAAGAAACGCTTGAGAAACTCAAAATTTTCGCAGTTCTGATGCTCGAAACGAATAACCAGAATGGCCTAGGGGAAAAGTACGCATACCGTTGTAATCGGGCCAGCTGCTTCTTTCAGATGCAACAGAAATTTTGCGGATTGGTCAATCCGTTCGCGAGATATGGCAGTTTGAAGGTAAGAAACGCTTGAGAAACTCAAAACTTTCGCAGTTCTGATGCTCGAAACGAATAACTAGATACGGCCTAGGGGAAAAGTACGCATACCGTTGTAATCGGGCGAGTTTCGACTTTCAGATGCAACAGAAATTTTGCGGATTGTTCAATCCTTTCCCGAGATATGGCAGTTTGGAGGTAAGAAACGCTCGAGAAACTCAAAATTTCCGCAATTCTGATGCTCGAAACGAATAACTGGAACGGCCTAGGGGAAAAGTACGCATACCGTTGTAATCGGGCGAGTTTCTTCTTTCAGATGCAACAGAAATTTTGCGGATTGGTCAAACCGTTCGCGAGATATGGCAGTTTGGATGTAAGAAACGCTTGAGAAACTCAAAATATTCGCAGTTCTGATGCTCGAAACGAATAACTAGGACGGCCTAGGGGAAAAGTACGCATACCGTTGTAATTGGGCGAGTTTCTACTTTCAGATGCAACAGAAATTTTGCGGATTGGTCAATCCGTTCGCGAGATATGGCAGTTTGAAGGTAAGAAACGCTTGAGAAACTCAAAAATTTCGCAGTTCTGATGCTCGAAACGAATAACTAGAACGGCCTAGGGGAAAAGTACGCATACCGTTGTAATTGGGCGAGCTGCTTCTTTCAGATGCAACAGAAATTTGGCGGATTGGTCAATCCGTTCGCGAGATATGGCAGTTTGGAGGTAAGAAACGCTTGAGAAACTCAAAAATTTCGCAGTTCTGATGCTCGAAACGAATAACTAGATACGGCCTAGGGGAAAAGTACGCATACCGCTGTAATCGGGCGAGGTTCGACTTTCAGATGCAACAGAAATTTTGCGGATTGTTCAATCCTTTCCCGATATATGGCAGTTTGGAGGTAAGAAACGCTTGAGAAACTCAAAATTTTCGCAGTTCTAATGCTCGAAACGAATAACTAGGACGGCCTAGGGGAAAAGTACGCATACCGTTGTAATTGGGCGAGTTTCTACTTTCAGATGCAACAGAAATTTTGCGGATTGGTCAATCCGTTCGCGAGATATGGCAGTTTGAAGGTAAGAAACGCTTGAGAAACTCAAAAATTTCGCAGTTCTGATGCTCGAAACGAATAACTAGAACGGCCTAGGGGAAAAGTACGCATACCGTTGTAATTGGGCGAGCTGCTTCTTTCAGATGCAACAGAAATTTGGCGGATTGGTCAATCCGTTCGCGAGATATGGCAGTTTGGAGGTAAGAAACGCTTGAGAAACTCAAAAATTTCGCAGTTCTGATGCTCGAAACGAATAACTAGATACGGCCTAGGGGAAAAGTACGCATACCGCTGTAATCGGGCGAGTTTCGACTTTCAGATGCAACAGAAATTTTGCGGATTGTTCAATCCTTTCCCGATATATGGCAGTTTGGAGGTAAGAAACGCTTGAGAAACTCAAAATTTTCGCAGTTCTAATGCTCGAAACGAATAACTAGAACGGCCAAGGGGAAAAGTACGCATACCGTTGTAATCGGGTGAGTTTCTACTTTCAGATGCAACAGAAATTTTGCGAATTGCTCAATCCGTTCGCGAGATATGGCAGTTTGAATGTAAGAAACGCTTGAGAAACTCAAAAATTTCGCAGTTCTGATGCTCGAAACGAATAACTCGAACGGCCTAGGGGAAAAGTACGCATACCGTTGTAATCGGGCGAGTTGCTTCTTTCAGATGCAACAGAAATTTTGCGGATTGGTCAATCCGTTCGCGAGATATGGCAGTTTGGAGGTAAGAAACGCTCGAGAAACTCAAAATTTTCGCAGTTCTGTTGCTCGAGACGAATAACTAGAACGGCCTAGGGGAAAAGTACGCATACCGTTGTAATCGGGCGAGTTTCTTCTTTCAGATGCAACAGAAATTTTGCGGATTGGTCAAACCGTTCGCGAGATATGGCAGTTTGGAGGTAAGAAACGCTTGAGAAACTAAAAATTTTCGCAGTTCTGATGCTCGAAACGAATAACTAGAACGGCCTAGGGGAAAAGTACGCATACCGTTGTAATTGGGCGAGTTTCTACTTTCAGATGCAACAGAAATTTTGCGGATTGGTCAATCCGTTCGCGAGATATGGCAATTTGGAGGTAAGAAACGCTTGAGAAACTCAAAATTTTCGCAGTTCTGATGCTCGAAACGAATAACTAGAACGGCCTAGGGGAAAAGTACGCATACCGTTGTAATCGGGCCAGCTGCTTCTTTCAGATGCAACAGAAATTTTGCGGATTGGTCAATCCGTTCGCGAGATATGGCAGTTTGAAGGTAAGAAACGCTTGAGAAACTCAAAAATTTCGCAGTTCTGATGCTCGAAACGAATAACTAGAACGGCCTAGGGGAAAAGTACGCATACCGTTGTAATCGGGTGAGTTTCTACTTTCAGATGCAACAGAAATTTTGCGAATTGCTCAATCCGTTCGCGAGATATGGCAGTTTGAATGTAAGAAACGCTTGAGAAACTCAAAAATTTCGCAGTTCTGATGCTCGAAACGAATAACTAGAACGGTCTAGGGGAAAAGTACGCATACCGTTGTAATCGGGCGAGTTTCGACTTTCAAATGCAACAGAAATTTTGCGGATTGTTCAATCCTTTCCCGAGATATGGCAGTTTGGAGGTAACAAACGCTTGAGAAACTCAAAAATTTCGCAGTTCTGATGCTCGAAACGAATAACTAGATACGGCCTAGGGGAAAAGTACGCATACCGTTGTAATCGGGCGAGTTTCGACTTTCAGATGCAACAGAAATTTTGCGGATTGTTCAATCCTTTCCCGAGATATGGCAGTTTGGAGGTAAGAAACGCTCGAGAAACTCAAAATTTTCGCAGTTCTGATGCTCGAGACGAATAACTAGAACGGCCTAGGGGAAAAGTACGCATACCGTTGTAATCGGGCGAGTTTCTTCTTTCAGATGCAACAGAAATTTTGCGGATTGTTCAATCCGTTCGCGAGATATGGCAGTTTGAAGGTAAGAAACGCTTGAGAAACTCAAAAATTTCGCAGTTCTGATGCTCGAAACGAATAACTAGAACGGCCTAGGGGAAAAGTACGCATACCGTTGTAATCGGGCGAGGTGCTTCTTTCGGACGCAACAGAAATTTTGCGGATTGGTCAATCCGTTCGCGAGATATGGCAGTTTGGAGGTAAGAAACGCTTGAGAAACTCAAAAATTTCGCAGTTCTGATGCTCGAAACGAATAACTAGAACGACCTAGGGGAAATGTACGCATACCGTTGTAATCGGGCGAGTTTCGACTTTCAAATGCAACAGAAATTTTGCGGATTGTTCAATCCTTTCCCGAGATATGGCAGTTTGGAGGTAACAAACGCTTGAGAAACTCAAAAATTTCGCAGTTCTGATGCTCGAAACGAATAACTAGATACGGCCTAGGGGAAAAGTACGCATACCGTTGTAATCGGGCGAGTTTCGACTTTCAGATGCAACAGAAATTTTGCGGATTGGTCAATCCGTTCGCGAGATATGGCAGTTTGGAGGTAAGAAACGCTTGAGAAACTCAAAAATTTCGCAGTTCTGATGCTCGAAACGAATAACTAGAACGACCTAGGGGAAATGTACGCATACCGTTGTAATCGGGCGAGTTTCGACATTCAGATGCAACAGAAATTTTGCGGATTGTTCAATCCGTTCGCGAGATATGGCAGTTTGAAGGTAAGAAACGCTTGAGAAACTCAAAAATTTCGCAGTTCTGATGCTCGAAACGAATAACTAGAACGACCTAGGGGAAAAGTACGCATACCGTTGTAATCGGGCGAGTTTCGACATTCAGATGCAACAGAAATTTAGCGGATTGGTCAATCCGTTCGCGAGATATGGCAGTTTGGAGGTAAGAAACGCTTGAGAAACTCAAAAATTTCGCAGTTCTGATGCTCGAAACGAATAACTCGAACGGCCTAGGGGAAAAGTACGCATACCGTTATAATCGGGCGAGCTGCTTCTTTCGGACGCAACAGAAATTTTGCGGATTGGTCAATCCGTTCGCGAGATATGGCAGTTTGAAGCTAAGAAACGCTTGAGAAACTCAAAAATTTCGCAGTTCTGATGCTCGAAACGAATAACTAGAACGACCTAGGGGAAAAGTACGCAAACCGTTGTAATCGGGCGAGTTTCGACATTCAGATGCAACAGTAATTTTGCGGATTGTTCAATCCGTTCGCGAGATATGGCAGTTTGAAGGTAAGAAACGCTTGAGAAACTCAAAAATTTCGCTGTTCTGATGCTCGAAACGAATAACTAGAACGGCCTAGGGGAAAAGTACGCATACCGTTGTAATCGGGCGAGCTGCTTCTTTCAGATGCAACAGAAATTTTGCGGATTGGTCAATCCGTTCGCGAGATATGGCAGTTTGGAGGTAAGAAACGCTTGAGAAACTCAAAAATTTCGCAGTTCTGATGCTCGAAACGAATAACTAGATACGGCCTAGGGGAAAAGTACGCATACCGTTGTAATCGGGCGAGTTGCTTCTTTCAGATGCAACAGAAATTTTGCGGATTGGTCAATCCGTTCGCGAGATATGGCAGTTTGGAGGTAAGAAACGCTTGAGAAACTCAAAAATTTCGCAGTTCTGATGCTCGAAACGAATAACTCGAACGGCCTAGGGGAAAAGTACGCATACCGTTGCAATCGGGCGAGTTGCTTCTTTCAGATGCAACAGAAATTTTGCGGATTGGTCAATCCGTTCGCGAGATATGGCAGTTTGGAGGTAAGAAACGCTTGAGAAACTCAAAAATTTCGCAGTTCTGATGCTCGAAACGAATAACTAGATACGGCCTAGGGGAAAAGTACGCATACCGTTGTAATCGGGCGAGTTTCGACTTTCAGATGCAACAGAAATTTTGCGGATTGTTCAATCCTTTCCCGAGATATGGCAGTTTGGAGGTAAGAAACGCTTGAGAAACTCAAAATTTTTGCAGTTCTAATGCTCGAAACGAATAACTAGAACGGCCAAGGGGAAAAGTACGCATGCCGTTGTAATCGGGTGAGTTTCTACTTTCAGATGCAACAGAAATTTTGCGGATTGGTTAATCCGTTCGCGAGATATGGCAGTTTGGAGGTAAGAAACGCTTGAGAAACTCAAAAATTTCGCAGTTCTGATGCTCGAAACGAATAACTAGAACGACCTAGGGGAAAAGTACGCATACCGTTGTAATCGGGCGAGTTTCGACATTCAGATGCAACAGAAATTTTGCGGATTGTTCAATCCGTTCGCGAGATATGGCAGTTTGAAAGTAAGAAACGCTTGAGAAACTCAAAAATTTCGCAGTTCTGATGCTCGAAACGAATAACTAGAACGACCTAGGGGAAAAGTACGCATACCGTTGTAATCGGGCGAGTTTCGACATTCAGATGCAACAGAAATTTTGCGGATTGTTCAATCCGTTCGCGAGATATGGCAGTTTGAAGGTAAGAAACGCTTGAGAAACTCAAAAATTTCGCAGTTCTGATGCTCGAAACGAATAACTAGAACGGCCTAGGGGAAAAGTACGCATACCGTTGTAATCGGGCGAGCTGCTTCTTTCAGATGCAACAGAAATTTTGCGGATTGGTCAATCCGTTCGCGAGATATGGCAGTTTGGAGGTAAGAAACGCTTGAGAAACTCAAAAATTTCGCAGTTCTGATGCTCGAAACGAATAACTAGATACGGCCTAGGGGAAAAGTACGCATACCGTTGTAATCGGGCGAGTTGCTTCTTTCAGATGCAACAGAAATTTTGCGGATTGGTCAATCCGTTCGCGAGATATGGCAGTTTGGAGGTAAGAAACGCTTGAGAAACTCAAAAATTTCGCAGTTCTGATGCTCGAAACGAATAACTCGAACGGCCTAGGGGAAAAGTACGCATACCGTTGCAATCGGGCGAGTTGCTTCTTTCAGATGCAACAGAAATTTTGCGGATTGGTCAATCCGTTCGCGAGATATGGCAGTTTGGAGGTAAGAAACGCATGAGAAACTCAAAAATTTCGCAGTTCTGATGCTCGAAACGAATAACTAGATACGGCCTAGGGGAAAAGTACGCATACCGTTGTAATCGGGCGAGTTTCGACTTTCAGATGCAACAGAAATTTTGCGGATTGTTCAATCCTTTCCCGAGATATGGCAGTTTGGAGGTAAGAAACGCTTGAGAAACTCAAAATTTTTGCAGTTCTAATGCTCGAAACGAATAACTAGAACGGCCAAGGGGAAAAGTACGCATGCCGTTGTAATCGGGTGAGTTTCTACTTTCAGATGCAACAGAAATTTTGCGGATTGTTCAATCCGTTCGCGAGATATGGCAGTTTGAAAGTAAGAAACGCTTGAGAAACTCAAAAATTTCGCAGTTCTGATGCTCGAAACGAATAACTAGAACGACCTAGGGGAAAAGTACGCATACCGTTGTAATCGGGCGAGTTTCGACATTCAGATGCAACAGAAATTTTGCGGATTGTTCAATCCGTTCGCGAGATATGGCAGTTTGAAGGTAAGAAACGCTTGAGAAACTCAAAAATTTCGCAGTTCTGATGCTCGAAACGAATAACTAGAACGGCCTAGGGGAAAAGTACGCATACCGTTGTAATCGGGCGAGCTGCTTCTTTCAGATGCAACAGAAATTTTGCGGATTGGTCAATCCGTTCGCGAGATATGGCAGTTTGGAGGTAAGAAACGCTTGAGAAACTCAAAAATTTCGCAGTTCTGATGCTCGAAACGAATAACTAGATACGGCCTAGGGGAAAAGTACGCATACCGTTGTAATCGGGCGAGTTGCTTCTTTCAGATGCAACAGAAATTTTGCGGATTGGTCAATCCGTTCGCGAGATATGGCAGTTTGGAGGTAAGAAACGCTTGAGAAACTCAAAAATTTCGCAGTTCTGATGCTCGAAACGAATAACTCGAACGGCCTAGGGGAAAAGTACGCATACCGTTGCAATCGGGCGAGTTGCTTCTTTCAGATGCAACAGAAATTTTGCGGATTGGTCAATCCGTTCGCGAGATATGGCAGTTTGGAGGTAAGAAACGCATGAGAAACTCAAAAATTTCGCAGTTCTGATGCTCGAAACGAATAACTAGATACGGCCTAGGGGAAAAGTACGCATACCGTTGTAATCGGGCGAGTTTCGACTTTCAGATGCAACAGAAATTTTGCGGATTGTTCAATCCTTTCCCGAGATATGGCAGTTTGGAGGTAAGAAACGCTTGAGAAACTCAAAATTTTTGCAGTTCTAATGCTCGAAACGAATAACTAGAACGGCCAAGGGGAAAAGTACGCATGCCGTTGTAATCGGGTGAGTTTCTACTTTCAGATGCAACAGAAATTTTGCGGATTGGTCAATCCGTTCGCGAGATATGGCAGTTTGGAGGTAAGAAACGCTTGAGAAACTCAAAAATTTCGCAGTTCTGATGCTCGAAACGAATAACTAGAACGACCTAGGGGAAAAGTACGCATACCGTTGTAATCGGGCGAGTTCCGACATTCAGATGCAACAGAAATTTTGCGGATTGTTCAATCCGTTCGCGAGATATGGCAGTTTGAAAGTAAGAAACGCTTGAGAAACTCAAAAATTTCGCAGTTCTGATGCTCGAAACGAATAACTAGAACGACCTAGGGGAAAAGTACGCATACCGTTGTAATCGGGCGAGTTTCGACATTCAGATGCAACAGAAATTTTGCGGATTGTTCAATCCGTTCGCGAGATATGGCAGTTTGAAGGTAAGAAACGCTTGAGAAACTCAAAAATTTCGCAGTTCTGATGCTCGAAACGAATAACTAGAACGGCCTAGGGGAAAAGTACGCATACCGTTGTAATCGGGCGAGCTGCTTCTTTCAGATGCAACAGAAATTTTGCGGATTGGTCCATCCGTTCACGAGATATGGCAGTTTGGAGGTAAGAAACGCTTGAGAAACTCAAAAATTTCGCAGTTCTGATGCTCGAAACGAATAACTAGAACGACCTAGGCGAAAAGTACGCATACCGTTGTAATCGGGTGAGTTTCTACTTTCAGATGCAACAGAAATTTTGCGAATTGCTCAATCCGTTCGCGAGATATGGCAGTTTGAATGTAAGAAACGCTTGAGAAACTCAAAAATTTCGCAGTTCTGATGCTCGAAACGAATAACTAGAACGGCCTAGGGGAAAAGTACGCATACCGTTGTAATCGGGCGAGCTGCTTCTTTCGGACGCAACAGAAATTTTGCGGATTGGTCAATCCGTTCGCGAGATATGGCAGTTTGAAGCTAAGAAACGCTTGAGAAACTCAAAAATTTCGCAGTTCTGATGCTCGAAACGAATAACTAGAACGACCTAGGGGAAAAGTACGCAAACCGTTGTAATCGGGCGAGTTTCGACATTCAGATGCAACAGTAATTTTGCGGATTGTTCAATCCGTTCGCGAGATATGGCAGTTTGAAGGTAAGAAACGCTTGAGAAACTCAAAAATTTCGCTGTTCTGATGCTCGAAACGAATAACTAGAACGGCCTAGGGGAAAAGTACGCATACCGTTGTAATCGGGCGAGCTGCTTCTTTCAGATGCAACAGAAATTTTGCGGATTGGTCAATCCGTTCGCGAGATATGGCAGTTTGGAGGTAAGAAACGCTTGAGAAACTCAAAAATTACGCAGTTCTGATGCTCGAAACGAATAACTAGATACGGCCTAGGGGAAAAGTACGCATACCGTTGTAATCGGGCGAGTTGCTTCTTTCAGATGCAACAGAAATTTTGCGGATTGGTCAATCCGTTCGCGAGATATGGCAGTTTGGAGGTAAGAAACGCTTGAGAAACTCAAAAATTTCGCAGTTCTGATGCTCGAAACGAATAACTCGAACGGCCTAGGGGAAAAGTACGCATACCGTTGCAATCGGGCGAGTTGCTTCTTTCAGATGCAACAGAAATTTTGCGGATTGGTCAATCCGTTCGCGAGATATGGCAGTTTGGAGGTAAGAAACGCTTGAGAAACTCAAAAATTTCGCAGTTCTGATGCTCGAAACGAATAACTAGATACGGCCTAGGGGAAAAGTACGCATACCGTTGTAATCGGGCGAGTTTCGACTTTCAGATGCAACAGAAATTTTGCGGATTGTTCAATCCTTTCCCGAGATATGGCAGTTTGGAGGTAAGAAACGCTTGAGAAACTCAAAATTTTTGCAGTTCTAATGCTCGAAACGAATAACTAGAACGGCCAAGGGGAAAAGTACGCATGCCGTTGTAATCGGGTGAGTTTCTACTTTCAGATGCAACAGAAATTTTGCGGATTGGTCAATCCGTTCGCGAGATATGGCAGTTTGGAGGTAAGAAACGCTTGAGAAACTCAAAAATTTCGCAGTTCTGATGCTCGAAACGAATAACTAGAACGACCTAGGGGAAAAGTACGCATACCGTTGTAATCGGGCGAGTTTCGACATTCAGATGCAACAGAAATTTTGCGGATTGTTCAATCCGTTCGCGAGATATGGCAGTTTGAAGGTAAGAAACGCTTGAGAAACTCAAAAATTTCGCAGTTCTGATGCTCGAAACGAATAACTAGAACGACCTAGGGGAAAAGTACGCATACCGTTGTAATCGGGCGAGTTTCGACATTCAGATGCAACAGAAATTTTGCGGATTGTTCAATCCGTTCGCGAGATATGGCAGTTTGAAGGTAAGAAACGCTTGAGAAACTCAAAAATTTCGCAGTTCTGATGCTCGAAACGAATAACTCGAACGGCCTAGGGGAAAAGTACGCATACCGTTATAATCGGGCGAGTTGCTTCTTTCAGATGCAACAGAAATTTTGCGGATTGGTCCATCCGTTCACGAGATATGGCAGTTTGGAGGTAAGAAACGCTTGAGAAACTCAAAAATTTCGCAGTTCTGATGCTCGAAACGAATAACTAGAACGACCTAGGCGAAAAGTACGCATACCGTTGTAATCGGGTGAGTTTCTACTTTCAGATGCAACAGAAATTTTGCGAATTGCTCAATCCGTTCGCGAGATATGGCAGTTTGAATGTAAGAAACGCTTGAGAAACTCAAAAATTTCGCAGTTCTGATGCTCGAAACGAATAACTAGAACGGCCTAGGGAAAAAGTACGCATACCGTTGTAATCGGGCGAGCTGCTTCTTTCGGACGCAACAGAAATTTTGCGGATTGGTCAATCCGTTCGCGAGATATGGCAGTTTGAAGGTTAGAAACGCTTGAGAAACTCAAAAATTTCGCAGTTCTGATGCTCGAAACGAATAACTAGAACGACCTAGGGGAAAAGTACGTATACCGTTGTAATCGGGCGAGTTTCGACATTCAGATGCAACAGTAATTTTGCGGATTGTTCAATCCGTTCGCGAGATATGGCAGTTTGAAGGTAAGAAACGCTTGAGAAACTCAAAAATTTCGCTGTTCTGATGCTCGAAACGAATAACTAGAACGGCCTAGGGGAAAAGTACGCATACCGTTGTAATCGGGCGAGCTGCTTCTTTCAGATGCAACAGAAATTTTGCGGATTGGTCAATCCGTTCGCGAGATATGGCAGTTTGGAGGTAAGAAACGCTTGAGAAACTCAAAAATTTCGCAGTTCTGATGCTCGAAACGAATAACTAGATACGGCCTAGGGGAAAAGTACGCATACCGTTGTAATCGGGCGAGTTACTTCTTTCAGATGCAACAGAAATTTTGCGGATTGGTCAATCCGTTCGCGAGATATGGCAGTTTGGAGGTAAGAAACGCTTGAGAAACTCAAAAATTTCGCAGTTCTGATGCTCGAAACGAATAACTCGAACGGCCTAGGGGAAAAGAACGCATACCGTTGTAATCGGGCGAGTTGCTTCTTTCAGATGCAACAGAAATTTTGCGGATTGGTCAATCCGTTCGCGAGATATGGCAGTTTGGAGGTAAGAAACGCTTGAGAAACTCAAAAATTTCGCAGTTCTGATGCTCGAAACGAATAACTAGATACGGCCTAGGGGAAAAGTACGCATACCGTTGTAATCGGGCGAGTTTCGACTTTCAGATGCAACAGAAATTTTGCGGATTGTTCAATCCTTTCCCGAGATATGGCAGTTTGGAGGTAAGAAACGCTTGAGAAACTCAAAATTTTTGCAGTTCTAATGCTCGAAACGAATAACTAGAACGGCCAAGGGGAAAAGTACGCATGCCGTTGTAATCGGGTGAGTTTCTACTTTCAGATGCAACAGAAATTTTGCGGATTGGTCAATCCGTTCGCGAGATATGGCAGTTTGGAGGTAAGAAACGCTTGAGAAACTCAAAAATTTCGCAGTTCTGATGCTCGAAACGAATAACTCGAACGGCCTAGGGGAAAAGTACGCATACCGTTGTAATCGGGCGAGTAGCTTCTTTCAGATGCAACAGAAATTTTGCGGATTGGTCAATCCGTTCGCGAGATATGGCAGTTTGAAGGTAGGAAACGCTTGAGAAACTCAAAAATTTCGCAGTTCTGATGCTTGAAACGAATAACTAGAACGGCCTAGGGGAAAAGTACGCATACCGTTGTAATCGGGCGAGTTTCGACTTTCAGATGCAACAGAAATTTTGCGGATTGGTCAATCCGTTCGCGAGATATGGCAGTTTGGAGGTAAGAAACGCTTGAGAAACTCAAAATTTTCGCAGTTCTAATTCTCGAAACGAATAACTAGAACGGCCAAGGGGAAAAGTACGCATACCGTTGTAATCGGGCGAGTTTCTACTTTCAGATGCAACAGAAATTTTGCGGATTAGTCAATCCGTTCGCGAGATATGGCAGTTTGGAGGTAAGAAACGCTTGAGAAACTCAAAATTTTCGCAGTTCTGATGCTCGAAACGAATAACTGGAACGGCCTAGGGGAAAAGTACGCATACCGTTGTAATCGGGCGAGTAGCTTCTTTCAGATGCAACAGAAATTTTGCGGATTGGTCAATCCGTTCGCGAGATATGGCAATTTGGAGGTAAGAAACGCTTGAGAAACTCAAAAATTTCGCAGTTCTGATGCTCGAAACGAATAACTAGAACGGCCTAGGGGAAAAGTACGCATACCGTTGTAATCGGGCGAGTTTCTACTTTCAGATGCAACAGAAATTTTGCGGATTGGTCAATCCGTTCGCGAGATATGGCAGTTTGGAGGTAAGAAACGCTTGAGAAACTCAAAAATTTCGCAGTTCTGATGCTCGAAACGAATAACTAGATACGGCCTAGGGGAAAAGTACGCATACCGTTGTAATCGGGCGAGTTTCGACTTTCAGATGCAACAGAAATTTTGCGGATTGTTCAATCCTTTCCCGAGATATGGCAGTTTGGTGGTAAGAAACGCTTGAGAAACTCAAAATTTTCGCAGTTCTAATGCTCGAAACGAATAAGTAGAACGGCCTAGGGGAAAAGTACGCATACCGTTGTAATCGGGCGAGCTGCTTCTTTCGGACGCAACAGAAATTTTGCGGATTGGTCAATCCGTTCGCGAGATATGGCAGTTTGGAGGTAAGAAACGCTTGAGAAACTCAAAAATTTCGCAGTTCTGATGCTCAAAACGAATAACTAGAACGACCTAGGGGAAAAGTACGCATACCGTTGTAATCGGGCGAGTTTCGACATTCAGATGCAACAGAAATTTTGCGGATTGTTCAATCCGTTCGCGAGATATGGCAGTTTGAAGGTAAGAAACGCTTGAGAAACTCAAAAATTTCGCAGTTCTGATACTCGAAACGAATAACTAGAACGGCCTAGGGGAAAAGTACGCACACCGTTGTAATCGGGCGAGTTTCTACTTTCAGACGCAACAGAAATTTTGCGGATTGGTCAATCCGTTCGCGAGATATGGCAGTTTGGAGGTAAGAAACGCTTGAGGAACTCAAAATTCTCGCAGTTCTGATGCTCGAAACGAATAACTAGAACGGCCTATGGGAAAAGTACGCATACCGTTGTAATCGGGCGAGTTGCTACTTTCAGATGCAACAGAAATTTTGCGGATTGGTCAATCCGTTCGCGAGATATGGCCGTTTGGAGGTAAGAAACGCTTGAGAAACTCAAAATTTTCGCAGTTCTGATGCTCGAAACGAATACCTAGAACGGCCTAGGGGAAAAGTACGCATACCGTTGTAATCGCGCGCGTTTCGACTTTCAGATGCAACAGAAATTTTGCGAATTGTTCAATCCTTTCCCGAGATATGGCAGGTTGGAGGTAAGAAACGCTTGAGAAACTCAAAAATTTTCGCAGTTCGGATGCTCGAAACGAATAAATGGAACGGCCTAGTGGAAAAGTACGCACACCGTTGTAATCGGACGAGTTTCTTCTTTCAGATGCAGCAGAAATTTTGCGGATTGGTCAATCCGTTCGCGAGATATGGCAGTTTGGAGGTAAGAAACGCTTGAGGAACTCAAAATTCTCGCAGTTCTGATGCTCGAAACGAATAACTAGAACGGCCTATGGGAAAAGTACGCATACCGTTGTAATCGGGCGAGTTGCTACTTTCAGATGCAACAGAAATTTTGCGGATTGGTCAATCCGTTCGCGAGATATGGCCGTTTGGAGGTAAGAAACGCTTGAGAAACTCAAAATTTTCGCAGTTCTGATGCTCGAAACGAATAACTAGAACGGCCTAGGGGAAAAGTACGCATACCGTTGTAATCGGACGAGTTTCTTCTTTCAGATGCAGCAGAAATTTTGCGGATTGGTCAATCCGTTCGCGAGATATGGCAGTTTGGAGGTAAGAAACGCTTGAGAAACTCAAAAATTTCGCAGTTCTGATGCTCGAAACGAATAACTAGAACGGCCTAGGGGAAAAGTACGCATACCGTTGTAATCGCGCGCGTTTCGACTTTCAGATGCAACAGAAATTTTGCGGATTTTTCAATCCTTTCCCGAGATATGGCAGTTTGGAGGTAAGAAACGCTTGAGAAACTCAAAAGTTTTCGCAGTTCGGATGCTAGAAACGAATAAATGGAACGGCCTAGAGGAAAAGTACGCACACCGTTGTAATCGGACGAGTTTCTTCTATCAGATGCAGCAGAAATTTTGCAGATTGGTCAATCCGTTCGCGAGATATGGCAGTTTGGAGGTAAGAAACGCTTGAGAAACTCAAAATGTTCGCAGTTCTGATACTCGAAACGAATAACTAGAACGGCCTAGGGGAAAAGTACGCATACCGTTGTAATCGGGCGAGTTGCTTCTTTCAGATGCAACAGAAATTTTGCGGATTGTTCAATCCTTTCCCGAGATATGGCAGTTTGGAGGTAAGAAACGCTTGAGAAACTCAAAAATTTCGCAGTTCTGATGCTCGAAACGAATAACTAGAACGGCCTAGGGGAAAAGTACGCATACCGTTGTAATGGGGCGAGTTTCTACTTTCAGATGCAACAGAAATTTTGCAGATTGGTCAATCCGTTCGCGAGATATGGCAGTTTGGAGGTAAGAAACGCTTGAGAAACTCAAAATTTTCGCAGTTCTGATGCTCGAAACGAATAACTAGAACGGCCTAGGGGAAAAGTACGCATACCGTTGTAATCGGGCGAGTTTCGACTTTCAGATGCAACAGAAATTTTGCGGATTGTTCAATCCTTTCCCGAGATATGGCAGTTTGGTGGTAAGAAACGCTTGAGAAACTCAAAATTTTCGCAGTTCTAATGCTCGAAACGAATAAGTAGAACGGCCTAGGGGAAAAGTACGCATACCGTTGTAATCGGGCGAGCTGCTTCTTTCGGACGCAACAGAAATTTTGCGGATTGGTCAATCCGTTCGCGAGATATGGCAGTTTGGAGGTAAGAAACGCTTGAGAAACTCAAAAATTTCGCAGTTCTGATGCTCAAAACGAATAACTAGAACGACCTAGGGGAAAAGTACGCATACCGTTGTAATCGGGCGAGTTTCGACATTCAGATGCAACAGAAATTTTGCGGATTGTTCAATCCGTTCGCGAGATATGGCAGTTTGAAGGTAAGAAACGCTTGAGAAACTCAAAAATTTCGCAGTTCTGATACTCGAAACGAATAACTAGAACGGCCTAGGGGAAAAGTACGCACACCGTTGTAATCGGGCGAGTTTCTACTTTCAGACGCAACAGAAATTTTGCGGATTGGTCAATCCGTTCGCGAGATATGGCAGTTTGGAGGTAAGAAACGCTTGAGGAACTCAAAATTCTCGCAGTTCTGATGCTCGAAACGAATAACTAGAACGGCCTATGGGAAAAGTACGCATACCGTTGTAATCGGGCGAGTTGCTACTTTCAGATGCAACAGAAATTTTGCGGATTGGTCAATCCGTTCGCGAGATATGGCCGTTTGGAGGTAAGAAACGCTTGAGAAACTCAAAATTTTCGCAGTTCTGATGCTCGAAACGAATACCTAGAACGGCCTAGGGGAAAAGTACGCATACCGTTGTAATCGCGCGCGTTTCGACTTTCAGATGCAACAGAAATTTTGCGAATTGTTCAATCCTTTCCCGAGATATGGCAGGTTGGAGGTAAGAAACGCTTGAGAAACTCAAAAATTTTCGCAGTTCGGATGCTCGAAACGAATAAATGGAACGGCCTAGTGGAAAAGTACGCACACCGTTGTAATCGGACGAGTTTCTTCTTTCAGATGCAGCAGAAATTTTGCGGATTGGTCAATCCGTTCGCGAGATATGGCAGTTTGGAGGTAAGAAACGCTTGAGGAACTCAAAATTCTCGCAGTTCTGATGCTCGAAACGAATAACTAGAACGGCCTATGGGAAAAGTACGCATACCGTTGTAATCGGGCGAGTTGCTACTTTCAGATGCAACAGAAATTTTGCGGATTGGTCAATCCGTTCGCGAGATATGGCCGTTTGGAGGTAAGAAACGCTTGAGAAACTCAAAATTTTCGCAGTTCTGATGCTCGAAACGAATAACTAGAACGGCCTAGGGGAAAAGTACGCATACCGTTGTAATCGGACGAGTTTCTTCTTTCAGATGCAGCAGAAATTTTGCGGATTGGTCAATCCGTTCGCGAGATATGGCAGTTTGGAGGTAAGAAACGCTTGAGAAACTCAAAATTTCGCAGTTCTGATGCTCGAAACGAATAACTAGAACGGCCTAGGGGAAAAGTACGCATACCGTTGTAATCGCGCGCGTTTCGACTTTCAGATGCAACAGAAATTTTGCGGATTTTTCAATCCTTTCCCGAGATATGGCAGTTTGGAGGTAAGAAACGCTTGAGAAACTCAAAAGTTTTCGCAGTTCGGATGCTAGAAACGAATAAATGGAACGGCCTAGAGGAAAAGTACGCACACCGTTGTAATCGGACGAGTTTCTTCTATCAGATGCAGCAGAAATTTTGCAGATTGGTCAATCCGTTCGCGAGATATGGCAGTTTGGAGGTAAGAAACGCTTGAGAAACTCAAAATGTTCGCAGTTCTGATACTCGAAACGAATAACTAGAACGGCCTAGGGGAAAAGTACGCATACCGTTGTAATCGGGCGAGTTGCTTCTTTCAGATGCAACAGAAATTTTGCGGATTGTTCAATCCTTTCCCGAGATATGGCAGTTTGGAGGTAAGAAACGCTTGAGAAACTCAAAAATTTCGCAGTTCTGATGCTCGAAACGAATAACTAGAACGGCCTAGGGGAAAAGTACGCATACCGTTGTAATGGGGCGAGTTTCTACTTTCAGATGCAACAGAAATTTTGCAGATTGGTCAATCCGTTCGCGAGATATGGCAGTTTGGAGGTAAGAAACGCTTGAGAAACTCAAAATTTTCGCAGTTCTGATGCTCGAAACGAATAACTAGAACGGCCTAGGGGAAAAGTACGCACACCGTTGTAATCGGGCGAGTTGCTTCTTTCAGATGCAACAGAAATTTTGCAGATTGGTCAATCCGTTCGTGAGATATGGCAGTTTGGAGGTAAGAAACGCTTGAGAAACTCAAAATTTTCGCAGTTCTAATGCTCGAAACGAATAACTAGAACGGCCTAGGGGAAAAGTACGCATACCGTTGTAATCGGGCGAGTTGCTTCTTTCAGATGCAACAGAAATTTTGCGGATTGGTCAATCCGTTCGCGAGATATGGCAGTTTGAAGGTTAGAAACGCTTGAGAAACTCAAAAATTTCGCAGTTCTGATGCTCGAAACGAATAACTAGAACGGACTAGGGGAAAAGTACGCATACCGTTGTAATCGGGCGCGTATCGACTTTCAGATGCAACAGAAATTTTGCGGATTGTTCAATCCTACCCGAGATATGGCAGTTTGGAGGTAAGAAACGCTTGAGAAACTCAAAATTTTCGCAGTTCTGATGCTCGAAACGAATAAATGGGACGGCCTAGGGGAAAAGTACGCACACCGTTGTAATCGGACGAGTTTCTTCTTTCAGATGCAACAGAAATTTTGCGGATTGGTCAATCCGTTCGCGAGATGTGGCAGTTTGAAAGTAAGAAACGCTTGAAAAACTCAAAAATTTCGCAGTTCTGATGCTCGAAACGAATAACTAGAACGGCCTAGGGGAAAAGTACGCATACCGTTGTAATCGGGCGAGTTGCTTCTTTCAGATGCAACAGAAATTTTGCGGATTGGTCAATCCGTTCGCGAGATATGGCAGTTTGGAGGTAAGAAACGCTTGAGAAACTCAAAATTTTCGCAGTTCTGATGCTCGAAACGAATAACTAGAACGGCCTAGGGGAAAAGTACGCACACCGTTGTAATCGGGCGAGTTGCTTCTTTCAGATGCAACAGAAATTTTGCAGATTGGTCAATCCGTTCGCGAGATATGGCAGTTTGGAGGTAAGAAACGCTTGAGAAACTCAAAATTTTCGCAGTTCTGATGCTCGAAACGAATAACTAGAACGGCCTAGGGGAAAAGTACGCATACCGTTGTAATCGGGCGAGTTGCATCTTTCAGATGAAACAGAAATTTTGCGGATTGGTCAATCCGTTCGCGAGATATGGCAGTTTGAAGGTTAGAAACGCTTGAGAAACTCAAAAATTTCGCAGTTCTGATGCTCGAAACGAATAACTAGAACGGCCTAGGGGAAAAGTACGCATACCGTTGTAATCGGACGAGTTTCTTCTTTCAGATGCAACAGAAATTTTGCGGATTGGTAAATCCGTTCGCGAGATATGGCAGTTTGGAGGTAAGAAACGCTTGAGAAACTCAAAATTTCGCAGGTCTGATGCTCGAAACGAATAACTAGAACGGCCTAGGGGAAAAGTACGCATACCGTTGTAATCGGGCGAGTTGCTTCTTTCAGATGCAACAGAAATATTGCGGATTGGTGAATCCGTTCGCGAGATATGGCAGTTTGAAGGTAAGAAACGCTTGAGAAACTCAAAAATTTCGCAGTTCTGATGCTCGAAACGAATAACTAGAACGGCCTAGGGAAAAAGTACGCATACCGTTGTAATCGGGCGAGTTGCTTCTTTCAGATGCAACAGAAATTTTGCGGATTGGTCAATCCGTTCGCGAGATATGGCAGTTTGGAGGTAAGAAACGCTTGAGAAACTCAAAATTTTCGCAGTTCTGATGCTCGAAACGAATAACTAGAACGGCCTAGGGGAAAAGTACGCATACCGTTGTAATCGGGCGAGTTGCTTCTTTCAGATGAAACAGAAATTTTGCGGATTGGTCAATCCGTTCGCGAGATATGGCAGTTTGAAGGTTAGAAACGCTTGAGAAACTCAAAATTTTCGCAGTTCTGATGCTCGAAACGAATAACTAGAACGGCCTAGGGGAAAAGTACGCATACCGTTGTAATCGGACGAGTTTCTTCTTTCAGATGCAACAGAAATTTTGCGGATTGGTCAATCCGTTCGCGAGATATGGCAGTTTGGAGGTAAGAAACGCTTGAGAAACTCAAAATTTTCGCAGGCCTGATGCTCGAAACGAATAACTAGAACGGCCTAGGGGAAAAGTACGCATACCGTTGTAATCGGGCGAGTTGCTTCTTTCAGATGCAACAGAAATATTGCGGATTGGTGAATCCGTTCGCGAGATATGGCAGTTTGAAGGTAAGAAACGCTTGAGAAACTCAAAAATTTCGCAGTTCTGATGCTCGAAACGAATAACTAGAACGGCCTAGGGAAAAAGTACGCATACCGTTGTAATCGGGCGAGTTGCTTCTTTCAGATGCAACAGAAATTTTGCGGATTGGTCAATCCGTTCGCGAGATATGGCAGTTTGGAGGTAAGAAACGCTTGAGAAACTCAAAATTTTCGCAGTTCTGATGCTCGAAACGAATAACTGGAACAGCCTAGGGGAAAAGTACGCATACCGTTGTAATCGGGCGAGTTTCTTCTTTCAGATGCAACAGAAATTTTGCGGATTTGTCAATCCGTTCGCGAGATATGGCAGTTTGAAGGTAAGAAACGCTTGAGAAACTCAAAAATTTCGCAGTTCTGATACTCGAAACGAATAACTAGAACGGCCTAGGGGAAAAGTACGCACACCGTTGTAATCGGGCGAGTTTCTACTTTCAGACGCAACAGAAATTTTGCGGATTGGTCAATCCGTTCGCGAGATATGGCAGTTTGGAGGTAAGAAACGCTTGAGGAACTCAAAATTCTCGCAGTTCTTATGCTCGAAACGAATAACTAGAACGGCCTAGGGAAAAAGTACGCATACCGTTGTAATCGGGCGAGTTTCTACTTTCAGACGCAACAGAAATTTTGCGGATTGGTCAATCCGTTCGCGAGATATGGCAGTTTGGAGGTAAGAAACGCTTGAGAAACTCAAAATTTTCGCAGTTCTGATGCTCGAAACGAATAAATGGGACGGCCTAGGGGAAAAGTACGCACACCGTTGTAATCGGGCGAGTAGCTTCTTTCAGATGCAACAGAAATTTTGCGGATTGATCAATCCGTTCGCGAGATATGGCAGTTTGAAGGTAAGAAACGCTTGAGAAACTCAAAAATTTCGCAGTTCTGATACTCGAAACGAATAACTAGAACGGCCTAGGGGAAAAGTACGCACACCGTTGTAATCGGGCGAGTCTCTACTTTCAGACGCAACAGAAATTTTGCGGATTGTTCAATCCGTTCGCGAGATATGGCAGTTTGGAGGTAAGAAACGCATGAGGAACTCAAAATTCTCGCAGTTCTGATGCTCGAAACGAATAACTAGAACGGCCTATGGGAAAGGTACGCATACCGTTGTAATCGGGCGAGTTGCTACTTTCAGATGCAACAGAAATTTTGCGGATTGGTCAATCCGTTCGCGAGATATGGCAGTTTGGAGGTAAGAAACGCTTGAGAAACTCAAAAATTTCGCAGTTCTGATGCTCGAAACGAATAACTAGAACGGCCTAGGGGAAAAGTACGCATACCGTTGTAATCGGGCGAGTTTCTACTTTCAGATGCAAAAAAAATTTTGCGGATTGGTCAATCCGTTCGCGAGATATGGCAGTTTGAAGGTTAGAAACGCTTGAGAAACTCAAAAATTTCGCAGTTCTGATGCTCGAAACGAATAAATGGGACGGCCTAGGGGAAAAGTACGCACACCGTTGTAATCGGACGAGTTTCTTCTTTCAGATGCAACAGAAATTTTGCGGATTGGTCAATCCGTTCGCGAGATGTGGCAGTTTGAAGGTAAGAAACGCTTGAGAAACTCAAAAATTTCGCAGTTCTGATGCTCGAAACGAATAACTAGAACGGCCTAGGGGAAAAGTACGCATACCGTTGTAATCGGGCGAGTTGCTTCTTTCAGATGCAACAGAAATTTTGCGGATTGGTCAATCCGTTCGCGAGATATGGCAGTTTGGAGGTAAGAAACGCTTGAGAAACTCAAAATTTTCGCAGTTCTGATGCTCGAAACGAATAACTAGAACGGCCTAGGGGAAAAGTACGCATACCGTTGTAATCGGGCGAGTTGCTTCTTTCAGATGAAACAGAAATTTTGCGGATTGGTCAATCCGTTCGCGAGATATGGCAGTTTGAAGGCTAGAAACGCTTGAGAAACTCAAAAATTTCGCAGTTCTGATGCTCGAAACGAATAACTAGAACGGCCTAGGGGAAAAGTACGCATACCGTTGTAATCGGGCGCGTATCGACTTTCAGATGCAACAGAAATTTTGCGGATTGTTCAATCCTACCCGAGATATGGCAGTTTGGAGGTAAGAAACGCTTGAGAAACTCAAAATTTTCGCAGTTCTGATGCTCGAAACGAATAAATGGGACGGCCTAGGGGAAAAGTACGCATACCGTTGTAATCGGGCGAGTTGCTTCTTCCAGATGCAACAGAAATATTGCGGATTGGTGAATCCGTTCGCGAGATATGGCAGTTTGAAGGTAAGAAACGCTTGAGAAACTCAAAAATTTCGCAGTTCTGATGCTCGAAACGAATAACTAGAACGGCCTAGGGAAAAAGTACGCATACCGTTGTAATCGGGAGAGTTGCTTCTTTCAGATGCAACAGAAATTTTGCGGATTGGTCAATCCGTTCGCGAGATATGGCAGTTTGGAGGTAAGAAACGCTTGAGAAACTCAAAATTTTCGCAGGTCTGATGCTCGAAACGAATAACTAGAACGGCCTAGGGGAAAAGTACGCATACCGTTGTAATCGGGCGAGTTTCTACTTTCAGATGCAAAAAAAATTTTGCGGATTGGTCAATCCGTTCGCGAGATATGGCAGTTTGGATGTAAGAAACGCTTGAGAAACTCAAAATTTTCACAGTTCTGATGCTCGAAACGAATAACTAGAACGGCCTAGGGGAAAAGTACGCATACCGTTGTAATCGGGCGAGTTGCTTCTTCCAGATGCAACAGAAATATTGCGGATTGGTGAATCCGTTCGCGAGATATGGCAGTTTGAAGGTAAGAAACGCCTGAGAAACTCAAAAATTTCGCAGTTCTGATGCTCGAAACGAATAACTAGAACGGCCTAGGGAAAAAGTACGCATACCGTTGTAATCGGGCGAGTTGCTTCTTTCAGATGCAACAGAAATTTTGCGGATTGGTCAATCCGTTCGCGAGATATGGCAGTTTGGAGGTAAGAAACAATTGAGAAACTCAAAATTTTCGCAGTTCTGATGCTCGAAACGAATAACTGGAACAGCCTAGGGGAAAAGTACGCATACCGTTGTAATCGGGCGAGTTTCTTCTTTCAGATGCAACAGAAATTTTGCGGATTTGTCAATCCGTTCGCGAGATATGGCAGTTTGAAGGTAAGAAACGCTTGAGAAACTCAAAAATTTCGCAGTTCTGATACTCGAAACGAATAACTAGATCGGCCTAGGGGAAAAGTACGCACACCGTTGTAATCGGGCGAGTTTCTACTTTCGGACGCAACAGAAATTTTGCGGATTGTTCAATCCGTTCGCGAGATATGGCAGTTTGGAGGTAAGAAACGCATGAGGAACTCAAAATTCTCGCAGTTCTGATGCTCGAAACGAATAACTAGAACGGCCTATGGGAAAAGTACGCATACCGTTGTAATCGGGCGAGTTGCTACTTTCAGATGCAACAGAAATTTTGCGGATTGGTCAATCCGTTCGCGAGATATGGCAGTTTGGAGGTAAGAAACGCTTGAGAAACTCAAAAATTTCGCAGTTCTGATGCTCGAAACGAATAACTAGAACGGCCTAGGGGAAAAGTACGCATACCGTTGTAATCGCGCGCGTTTCGAATTTCAGATGCAACAGAAATTTTGCGGATTGTTCAATCCTTTCCCGAGATATGGCAGTTTGGAGGTAAGAAACGCTTGAGAAACTCAAGAATTTTCGCAGTTCTGATGCTCGAAACGAATAAATGGAACGGCCTAGAGGAAAAGTACGCACACCGTTGTAATCGGACGGGTTTCTTCTTTCAGATGAAACAGAAATTTTGCGGATTGGTCAATCCGTTCGCGAGATATGGCAGTTTGAAGGCTAGAAACGCTTGAGAAACTCAAAAATTTCGCAGTTCTGATGCTCGAAACGAATAACTAGAACGGCCTAGGGGAAAAGTACGCACACCGTTGTAATCGGGCGAGTTGCTTCTTTCAGATGCAACAGAAATTTTGCGGATTGGTCAATCCGTTCGCGAGATATGGCAGTTTGGAGGTAAGAAACGCTTGAGAAACTCAAAATTTTCGCAGTTCTGATGCTCGAAACGAATAACTAGAACGGCCTAGGGGAAAAGTACGCATACCGCTGTAATCGGGCGTGTTTCTACTTTCAGATGCAACAGAAATTTTGCGGATTGTTCAATCCTTTCCCGAGATATGGCAGTTTGGAGGTAAGAAACGCTTGAGAAGCTCAAAAATTTTCGCAGTTCTGATGCTCGAAACGAATAAATGGAACGGCCTAGAGGAAAAGTACGCATACCGTTGTAATCGGGCGAGTTGCTTCTTTCAGATGAAACAGAAATTTTGCGGATTGGTCAATCCGTTCGCGAGATATGGCAGTTTGAAGGCTAGAAACGCTTGAGAAACTCAAAAATTTCGCAGTTCTGATGCTCGAAACGAATAACTAGAACGGCCTAGGGGAAAAGTACGCATACCGTTGTAATCGGGCGCGTATCGACTTTCAGATGCAACAGAAATTTTGCGGATTGTTCAATCCTACCCGAGATATGGCAGTTTGGAGGTAAGAAACGCTTGAGAAACTCAAAATTTTCGCAGTTCCGATGCTCGAAACGAATAAATGGGACGGCCTAGGGGAAAAGTACGCACACAGTTGTAATCGGACGAGTTTCTTCTTTCAGATGCAACAGAAATTTTGCGGATTGGTCAATCCGTTCGCGAGATATGGCAGTTTGGAGGTAGGAAACGCTTGAGAAACTCAAAATTTTCGCCGGTCTGATGCTCGAAACGAATAACTAGAACGGCCTAGGGGAAAAGTACGCATACCGTTGTAATCGGGAGAGTTGCTTCTTTCAGATGCAACAGAAATTTTGCGGATTGGTCAATCCGTTCGCGAGATATGGCAGTTTGGATGTAAGAAACGCTTGAGAAACTCAAAATTTTCGCAGGTCTGATGCTCGAAACGAATAACTAGAACGGCCTAGGGGAAAAGTACGCATACCGTTGTAATCGGGCGAGTTTCTACTTTCAGATGCAAAAAAAATTTTGCGGATTGGTCAATCCGTTCGCGAGATATGGCAGTTTGGAGGTAAGAAACGCTTGAGAAACTCAAAATTTTCACAGTTCTGATGCTCGAAACGAATAACTAGAACGGCCTAGGGGAAAAGTACGCATACCGTTGTAATCGGGCGAGTTGCTTCTTTCAGATGCAACAGAAATATTGCGGATTGGTGAATCCGTTCGCGAGATATGGCAGTTTGAAGGTAAGAAACGCTTGAGAAACTCAAAAATTTCGCAGTTCTGATGCTCGAAACGAATAACTAGAACGGCCTAGGGAAAAAGTACGCATACCGTTGTAATCGGGCGAGTTGCTTCTTTCAGATGCAACAGAAATTTTGCGGATTGGTCAATCCGTTCGCGAGATATGGCAGTTTGGAGGTAAGAAACGCTTGAGAAACTCAAAATTTTCGCAGTTCTGATGCTCGAAACGAATAACTGGAACAGCCTAGGGGAAAAGTACGCATACCGTTGTAATCGGGCGAGTTTCTTCTTTCAGATGCAACAGAAATTTTGCGGATTTGTCAATCCGTTCGCGAGATATGGCAGTTTGGAGGTAAGAAACGCTTGAGGAACTCAAAATTCTCGCAGTTCTGATGCTCGAAACGAATAACTAGAACGGCCTAGGGGAAAAGTACGCATACCGTTGTAATCGGGAGAGTTGCTTCTTTCAGATGCAACGGAAATTTTGCGGATTGGTCAATCCGTTCGCGAGATATGGCAGTTTGGAGGTAAGAAACGCTTGAGAAACTCAAAATTTTCGCAGTTCTGATGCTCGAAACGAATAACTGGAACGGCGTAGGGGAAAAGTACGCATACCGTTGTAATCGGGCGCGTTTCGACTTTCAGATGCAACAGAAATTTTGCGGATTGTTCAATCCTTTCCCGAGATATGGCAGTTTGGAAGTAAGAAACGCTTGAGAAACTCAAAATTTTCGCAGTTCTGATGCTCGAAACGAATAAATGGGACGGCCTAGGGGAAAAGTACGCACACCGTTGTAATCGGGCGAGTAGCTTCTTTCAGATGCAACAGAAATTTTGCGGATTGGTCAATCCGTTCGCGAGATATGGCAGTTTGAAGGTAAGAAACGCTTGAGAAACTCAAAAATTTCGCAGTTCTGATGCTCGAAACGAATAAATGGAACGGCCTAGAGGAAAAGTACGCATACCGTTGTAATCGGGCGCGTATCGACTTTCAGATGCAACAGAAATTTTGCGGATTGTTCAATCCTACCCGAGATATGGCAGTTTGGAGGTAAGAAACGCTTGAGAAACTCAAAATTTTCGCAGTTCTGACGCTCGAAACGAATAAATGGGACGGCCTAGGGGAAAAGAACGCATACCGTTGTAATCGGGCGAGTTGCTTCTTTCAGATGCAACAGAAATTTTGCGGATTGGTCAATCCGTTCGCGAGATATGGCAGTTTGAAGGTAAGAAACGCTTGAGAAACTCAAAAATTTCGCAGTTCTGATGCTCGAAACGAATAACTAGAACGGCCTAGGGGAAAAGTACGCACACCGTTGTAATCGGACGAGTTTTTACTTTCAGATGCAACAAAAATTTTGCGGATTGGTCAATCCGTTCGCGAGATATGGCAGTTTGGAGGTAAGAAACGCTTGAGAAACTCAAAATTTTCACAGTTCTGATGCTCGAAACGAATAACTAGAACGGCCTAGGGGAAAAGTACGCATACCGTTGTAATGGGGCGTGTTGCTTCTTTCAGATGCAACAGAAATATTGCGGATTGGTGAATCCGTTCGCGAGATATGGCAGTTTGAAGGTAAGAAACGCTTGAGAAACTCAAGAATTTCGCAGTTCTGATGCTCGAAACGAATAACTAGAACGGCCTAGGGAAAAAGTACGCATACCGTTGTAATCGGGCGAGTTGCTTCTTTCAGATGCAACAGAAATTTTGCGGATTGGTCAATCCGTTCGCGAGATATGGCAGTTTGGAGGTAAGAAACGCTTGAGAAACTCAAAATTTTCGCAGTTCTGATGCTCGAAACGAATAACTAGAACGGCCTAGGGGAAAAGTACGCATACCGTTGTAATCGGGCGAGTTGCTTCTTTCAGATGCAACAGAAATTTTGCGGATTGGTCAATCCGTTCGCGAGATATGGCAGTTTGAAGGTAAGAAACGCTTGAGAAACTCAAAAATTTCGCAGTTCTGATGCTCGAAACGAATAACTAGAACGGCCTAGGGGAAAAGTACGCATACCGTTGTAATGGGGCGAGTTCCTACTTTCAGATGCAACAGAAATATTGCGGATTGGTGAATCCGTTCGCGAGATATGGCAGTTTGAAGGTAAGAAACGCTTGAGAAACTCAAAAATTTCGCAGTTCTGATGCTCGAAACGAATAACTAGAACGGCCTAGGGAAAAAGTACGCATACCGTTGTAATCGGGCGAGTTGCTTCTTTCAGATGCAACAGAAATTTTGCGGATTGGTCAATCCGTTCGCGAGATATGGCAGTTTGGAGGTAAGAAACGCTTGAGAAACTCAAAATTTTCGCAGTTCTGATGCTCGAAACGAATAACTGGAACAGCCTAGGGGAAAAGTACGCATACCGTTGTAATCGGGCGAGTTTCTTCTTTCAGATGCAACAGAAATTTTGCGGATTTGTCAATCCGTTCGCGAGATATGGCAGTTTGGAGGTAAGAAACGCTTGAGGAACTCAAAATTCTCGCAGTTCTGATGCTCGAAACGAATAACTAGAACGGCCTAGGGGAAAAGTACGCATACCGCTGTAATGGGGCGTGTTGCTTCTTTCAGATGCAACAGAAATATTGCGGATTGGTGAATCCGTTCGCGAGATATGGCAGTTTGAAGGTAAGAAACGCTTGAGAAACTCAAGAATTTCGCAGTTCTGATGCTCGAAACGAATAACTAGAACGGCCTAGGGAAAAAGTACGCATACCGTTGTAATCGGGCGAGTTGCTTCTTTCAGATGCAACAGAAATTTTGCGGATTGGTCAATCCGTTCGCGAGATATGGCAGTTTGGAGGTAAGAAACGCTTGAGAAACTCAAAATTTTCGCAGTTCTGATGCTCGAAACGAATAACTAGAACGGCCTAGGGGAAAAGTACGCATACCGTTGTAATCGGGCGAGTTGCTTCTTTCAGATGCAACAGAAATTTTGCGGATTGGTCAATCCGTTCGCGAGATATGGCAGTTTGAAGGTAAGAAACGCTTGAGAAACTCAAAAATTTCGCAGTTCTGATGCTCGAAACGAATAACTAGAACGGCCTAGGGGAAAAGTACGCATACCGTTGTAATGGGGCGAGTTTCTACTTTCAGATGCAACAGAAATTTTGCAGATTGGTCAATCCGTTCGCGAGATATGGCAGTTTGGAGGTAAGAAACGCTTGAGAAACTCAAAATTTTCGCAGTTCTGATGCTCGAAACGAATAACTAGAACGGCCTAGGGGAAAAGTACGCACACCGTTGTAATCGGGCGAGTTGCTTCTTTCAGATGCAGCAGAAATTTTGCGGTTTGGTCAATCCGTTCGCGAGATATGGCAGTTTGGAGGTAAGAAACGCTTGAGAAACTCAAAAATTTCGCAGTTCTGATGCTCGAAACGAATAACTAGAACGGCCTAGGTGAAAAGTACGCATACCGTTGTAATCGCGCGCGTTTCGACTTTCAGATGCAACAGAAATTTTGCGGATTGTTCAATCCTTTCCCGAGATATGGCAGTTTGGAGGTAAGAAACGCTTGAGAAACTCAAAAATTTTCGCAGTTCTGATGCTCGAAACGAATAACTAGAACGGCCTAGGGGAAAAGTACGCATGCCGTTGTAATGGGGCGTGTTGCTTCTTTCAGATGCAACAGAAATATTGCGGATTGGTGAATCCGTTCGCGAGATATGGCAGTTTGAAGGTAAGAAACGCTTGAGAAACTCAAGAATTTCGCAGTTCTGATGCTCGAAACGAATAACTAGAACGGCCTAGGGAAAAAGTACGCATACCGTTGTAATCGGGCGAGTTGCTTCTTTCAGATGCAACAGAAATTTTGCGGATTGGTCAATCCGTTCGCGAGATATGGCAGTTTGGAGGTAAGAAACGCTTGAGAAACTCAAAATTTTCGCAGTTCTGATGCTCGAAACGAATAACTGGAACAGCCTAGGGGAAAAGTACGCATACCGTTGTAATCGGGCGAGTTTCTTCTTTCAGATGCAACAGAAATTTTGCGGATTTGTCAATCCGTTCGCGAGATATGGCAGTTTGGAGGTAAGAAACGCTTGAGGAACTCAAAATTCTCGCAGTTCTGATGCTCGAAACGAATAACTAGAACGGCCTAGGGGAAAAGTACGCATACCGTTGTAATCGGGCGCGTTTCGACTTTCAGATGCAACAGAAATTTTGCGGATTGTTCAATCCTTTCCCGAGATATGGCAGTTTGGAAGTAAGAAACGCTTGAGAAACTCAAAATTTTCGCAGTTCTGATGCTCGAAACGAATAAATGGGACGGCCTAGGGGAAAAGTACGCACACCGTTGTAATCGGGCGAGTAGCTTCTTTCAGATGCAACAGAAATTTTGCGGATTGGTCAATCCGTTCGCGAGATATGGCAGTTTGAAGGTAAGAAACGCTTGAGAAACTCAAAAATTTCGCAGTTCTGATGCTCGAAACGAATAAATGGAACGGCCTAGAGGAAAAGTACGCATACCGTTGTAATCGGGCGCGTATCGACTTTCAGATGCAACAGAAATTTTGCGGATTGTTCAATCCTACCCGAGATATGGCAGTTTGGAGGTAAGAAACGCTTGAGAAACTCAAAATTTTCGCAGTTCTGATGCTCGAAACGAATAAATGGGACGGCCTAGGGGAAAAGTACGCATACCGTTGTAATGGGGCGTGTTGCTTCTTTCAGATGCAACAGAAATATTGCGGATTGGTGAATCCGTTCGCGAGATATGGCAGTTTGAAGGTAAGAAACGCTTGAGAAACTCAAGAATTTCGCAGTTCTGATGCTCGAAACGAATAACTAGAACGGCCTAGGGAAAAAGTACGCATACCGTTGTAATCGGGCGAGTTGCTTCTTTCAGATGCAACAGAAATTTTGCGGATTGGTCAATCCGTTCGCGAGATATGGCAGTTTGGAGGTAAGAAACGCTTGAGAAACTCAAAATTTTCGCAGTTCTGATGCTCGAAACGAATAACTAGAACGGCCTAGGGGAAAAGTACGCATACAGTTGTAATCGGGCGAGTTGCTTCTTTCAGATGCAACAGAAATTTTGCGGATTGGTCAATCCGTTCGCGAGATATGGCAGTTTGAAGGTAAGAAACGCTTGAGAAACTCAAAAATTTCGCAGTTCTGATGCTCGAAACGAATAACTAGAACGGCCTAGGGGAAAAGTACGCATACCGTTGTAATGGGGCGAGTTTCTACTTTCAGATGCAACAGAAATTTTGCAGATTGGTCAATCCGTTCGCGAGATATGGCAGTTTGGAGGTAAGAAACGCTTGAGAAACTCAAAATTTTCGCAGTTCTGATGCTCGAAACGAATAACTAGAACGGCCTAGGGGAAAAGTACGCACACCGTTGTAATCGGGCGAGTTGCTTCTTTCAGATGCAGCAGAAATTTTGCGGTTTGGTCAATCCGTTCGCGAGATATGGCAGTTTGGAGGTAAGAAACGCTTGAGAAACTCAAAAATTTCGCAGTTCTGATGCTCGAAACGAATAACTAGAACGGCCTAGGTGAAAAGTACGCATACCGTTGTAATCGCGCGCGTTTCGACTTTCAGATGCAACAGAAATTTTGCGGATTGTTCAATCCTTTCCCGAGATATGGCAGTTTGGAGGTAAGAAACGCTTGAGAAACTCAAAAATTTTCGCAGTTCTGATGCTCGAAACGAATAAATGGAACGGCCTAGAGGAAAAGTACGCACACCGTTGTAATCGGACGAGTTTCTTCTTTCAGATGCAGCAGAAATTTTGCGGATTGGTCAATCCGTTCGCGAGATATGGCAGTTTGGAGGTAAGAAACGCTTGAGAAACTCAAAATTTTCGCAGTTCTGATGCTCGAAACGAATAACTAGAACGGCCTAGGGGAAAAGTACGCATACCGTTGTAATCGGGCGAGTTGCTTCTTTCAGATGCAACAGAAATTTTGCGGATTGTTCAATCCGTTCGCGAGATATGGCAGTTTGAAGGTAAGAAACGCTTGAGAAACTCAAAAATTTCGCAGTTCTGATGCTCGAAACGAATAACTAGAACGGCCTAGGGGAAAAGTACGCATACCGTTGTAATGGGGCGAGTTTCTACTTTCAGATGCAACAGAAATTTTGAAGATTGGTCAATCCGTTCGCGAGATATGGCAGTTTGGAGGTAAGAAACGCTTGAGAAACTCAAAATTTTCGCAGTTCTGATGCTCGAAACGAATAACTAGAACGGCCTAGGGGAAAAGTATGCACACCGTTGTAATCGGGCGAGTTGCTTCTTTCAGATGCAACAGAAATTTTGCGGATCGGTCAATCCGTTCGCGAGATATGGCAGTTTGAAGGTTAGAAACGCTTGAGAAACTCAAAAATTTCGCAGTTCTGATGCTCGAAACGAATAACTAGAACGGCCTAGGGGAAAAGTACGCATACCGTTGTAATCGGGCGCGTATCGACTTTCAGATGCAACAGAAATTTTGCGGATTGTTCAATCCTACCCGAGATATGGCAGTTTGAAGGTAAGAAACGCTTGAGAAACTCAAAATTTTCACAGTTCTGATGCTCGAAACGAATAACTAGAACGGCCTAGGGGAAAAGTACGCATACCGTTGTAATGGGGCGTGTTGCTTCTTTCAGATGCAACAGAAATATTGCGGATTGGTGAATCCGTTCGCGAGATATGGCAGTTTGAAGGTAAGAAACGCTTGAGAAACTCAAAAATTTCGCAGTTCTGATGCTCGAAACGAATAACTAGAACGGCCTAGGGAAAAAGTACGCATACCGTTGTAATCGGGCGAGTTGCTTCTTTCAGATGCAACAGAAATTTTGCGGATTGGTCAATCCGTTCGAGAGATATGGCAGTTTGGAAGTAAGAAACGCTTGAGAAACTCAAAATTTTCGCAGTTCTGATGCTCGAAACGAATAACTGGAACAGCCTAGGGGAAAAGTACGCATACCGTTGTAATCGGGCGAGTTTCTTCTTTCAGATGCAACAGAAATTTTGCGGATTGGTCAATCCGTTCGCGAGATATGGCACTTTCGAGGTAAGAAACGTTTGAGAAACTCAAAATTTTCGCAGTTCTGATGCTCGAAACGAATAACTAGGACGGCCTAGGAGAAAACTACGCATACCGTTGTAATCGGGCGAGTTTCGACTTTCAGATGTAACAGAAATTTTGCGGATTGTTCAATCCTTTCCCGAAATATGGCAGTTTGGAGGTAAGAAACGCTTGAGAAACTCAAAATTTTCGCAGTTCTGATGCTCGAAACGAATAACTGGAACGGCCTAGGGGAAAAGTACGCATACCGTTGTAATGGGGCGTGTTGCTTCTTTCAGATGCAACAGAAATATTGCGGATTGGTGAATCCGTTCGCGAGATATGGCAGTTTGAAGGTAAGAAACGCTTGAGAAACTCAAAAATTTCGCAGTTCTGATGCTCGAAACGAATAACTAGAACGGCCTAGGGAAAAAGTACGCATACCGTTGTAATCGGGCGAGTTGCTTCTTTCAGATGCAACAGAAATTTTGCGGATTGGTCAATCCGTTCGAGAGATATGGCAGTTTGGAGGTAAGAAACGCTTGAGAAACTCAAAATTTTCGCAGTTCTGATGCTCGAAACGAATAACTGGAACAGCCTAGGGGAAAAGTACGCATACCGTTGTAATCGGGCGAGTTTCTTCTTTCAGATGCAACAGAAATTTTGCGGATTGGTCAATCCGTTCGCGAGATATGGCACTTTCGAGGTAAGAAACGTTTGAGAAACTCAAAATTTTCGCAGTTCTGATGCTCGAAACGAATAACTAGGACGGCCTAGGAGAAAACTACGCATACCGTTGTAATCGGGCGAGTTTCGACTTTCAGATGCAACAGAAATTTTGCGGATTGTTCAATCCTTTCCCGAAATATGGCAGTTTGGAGGTAAGAAACGCTTGAGAAACTCAAAATTTACGCAGTTCTGATGCTCGAAACGAATAACTGGAACGGCCTAGGGGAAAAGTACGCATACCGTTGTAATCGGGCGAGTAGCTTCTTTCAGATGCAACAGAAATTTTGCGGATTGGTCAATCCGTTCGCGAGATATGGCAGTTTGAAGGTAAGAAACGCTTGAGAAACTCAAAAATTTCGCAGTTCTGATACTCGAAACGAATAACTAGAACGGCCTAGGGGAAAAGTACGCACACCGTTGTAATCGGGCGAGTTTCTACTTTCAGACGCAATAGAAATTTTGCGGATTGGCCAATCCGTTCGCGAGATATGGCAGTTTGGAGGTAAGAAACGCTTGAGGAACTCAAAATTCTCGCAGTTCTGATGCTCGAAACGAATAACTAGAACGGCCTAGGGGAAAAGTACGCATACCGTTGTAATCGGGCGCGTTTCGACTTTCAGATGCAACAGAAATTTTGCGGATTGTTCAATCCTTTCCCGAGATATGGCAGTTTGGAGGTAAGAAACGCTTGAGAAACTCAAAATTTTCGCAGTTCTAATGCTCGAAACGAATAACTAGAACGGCCTAGGGGAAAAGTACGCATACCGTTGTAATCGGGCGAGTTGCTTCTTTCAGATGCAACAGAAATTTTGCGGATTGGTCAATCCGTTCGCGAGATATGGCAGTTTGAAGGTTAGAAACGCTTGAGAAACTCAAAAATTTCGCAGTTCTGATGCTCGAAACGAATAACTAGAACGGACTAGGGGAAAAGTACGCATACCGTTGTAATCGGGCGCGTATCGACTTTCAGATGCAACAGAAATTTTGCGGATTGTTCAATCCTACCCGAGATATGGCAGTTTGGAGGTAAGAAACGCTTGAGAAACTCAAAATTTTCGCAGTTCTGATGCTCGAAACGAATAAATGGGACGGCCTAGGGGAAAAGTACGCACACCGTTGTAATCGGACGAGTTTCTTCTTTCAGATGCAACAGAAATTTTGCGGATTGGTCAATCCGTTCGCGAGATGTGGCAGTTTGAAGGTAAGAAACGCTTGAGAAACTCAAAAATTTCGCAGTTCTGATGCTCGAAACGAATAACTAGAACGGCCTAGGGGAAAAGTACGCACACCGTTGTAATCGGGCGAGTTGCTTCTTTCAGATGCAACAGAAATTTTGCAGATTGGTCAATCCGTTCGCGAGATATGGCAGTTTGGAGGTAAGAAACGCTTGAGAAACTCAAAATTTTCGCAGTTCTGATGTTCGAAACGAATAACTAGAACGGCCTAGGGGAAAAGTACGCATACCGTTGTAATCGGGCGAGTTGCTTCTTTCAGATGAAACAGAAATTTTGCGGATTGGTCAATCCGTTCGCGAGATATGGCAGTTTGAAGGTTAGAAACGCTTGAGAAACTCAAAAATTTCGCAGTTCTGATGCTCGAAACGAATAACTAGAACGGCCTAGGGGAAAAGTACGCATACCGTTGTAATCGGACGAGTTTCTTCTTTCAGATGCAACAGAAATTTTGCGGATTGGTCAATCCGTTCGCGAGATATGGCAGTTTGGAGGTAAGAAACGCTTGAGAAACTCAAAATTTTCACAGTTCTGATGCTCGAAACGAATAACTAGAACGGCCTAGGGAAAAAGTACGCATACCGTTGTAATCGGGCGAGTTGCTTCTTTCAGATGCAACAGAAATTTTGCGGATTGGTCAATCCGTTCGCGAGATATGGCAGTTTGGAGGTAAGAAACGCTTGAGAAACTCAAAATTTTCGCAGTTCTGATGCTCGAAACGAATAACTAGAACGGCCTAGGGGAAAAGTACGCATACCGTTGTAATCGGGCGAGTTGCTTCTTTCAGATGCAACAGAAATTTTGCGGATTGGTCAATCCGTTCGCGAGATATGGCAGTTTGAAGGTTAGAAACGCTTGAGAAACTCAAAAATTTCGCAGTTCTGATGCTCGAAACGAATAACTAGAACGGACTATGGGAAAAGTACGCATACCGTTGTAATCGGGCGCGTATCGACTTTCAGATGCAACAGAAATTTTGCGGATTGTTCAATCCTACCCGAGATATGGCAGTTTGGAGGTAAGAAACGCTTGAGAAACTCAAAATTTTCGCAGTTCTGATGCTCGAAACGAATAAATGGGACGGCCTAGGGGAAAAGTACGCACACCGTTGTAATCGGACGAGTTTCTTCTTTCAGATGCAACAGAAATTTTGCGGATTGGTCAATCCGTTCGCGAGATATGGCAGTTTGAAGGTTAGAAACGCTTGAGAAACTCAAAAATTTCGCAGTTCTGATGCTCGAAACGAATAACTAGAACGGCCTAGGGGAAAAGTACGCATACCGTTGTAATCGGACGAGTTTCTTCTTTCAGATGCAACAGAAATTTTGCGGATTGGTCAATCCGTTCGCGAGATATGGCAGTTTGGAGGTAAGAAACGCTTGAGAAACTCAAAATTTTCGCAGGTCTGATGCTCGAAACGAATAACTAGAACGGCCTAGGGGAAAAGTACGCATACCGTTGTAATCGGGCGAGTTGCTTCTTTCAGATGCAACAGAAATATTGCGGATTGGTGAATCCGTTCGCGAGATATGGCAGTTTGAACGTAAGAAACGCTTGAGAAACTCAAAAATTTCGCAGTTCTGATGCTCGAAACGAATAACTAGAACGGCCTAGGGAAAAAGTACGCATACCGTTGTAATCGGGCGAGTTGCTTCTTTCAGATGCAACAGAAATTTTGCGGATTGGTCAATCCGTTCGCGAGATATGGCAGTTTGGAGGTAAGAAACGCTTGAGAAACTCAAAATTTTCGCAGTTCTGATGCTCGAAACGAATAACTGGAACAGCCTAGGGGAAAAGTACGCATACCGTTGTAATCGGGCGAGTTTCTTCTTTCAGATGCAACAGAAATTTTGCGGATTTGTCAATCCGTTCGCGAGATATGGCAGTTTGAAGGTAAGAAACGCTTGAGAAACTCAAAAATTTCGCAGTTCTGATACTCGAAACGAATAACTAGAACGGCCTAGGGGAAAAGTACGCACACCGTTGTAATCGGGCGAGTTTCTACTTTCAGACGCAACAGAAATTTTGCGGATTGGTCAATCCGTTCGCGAGATATGGCAGTTTGGAGGTAAGAAACGCTTGAGGAACTCAAAATTCTCGCAGTTCTGATGCTCGAAACGAATAACTAGAACGGCCTAGGGAAAAAGTACGCATACCGTTGTAATCGGGCGAGTTTCTACTTTCAGACGCAACAGAAATTTTGCGGATTGGTCAATCCGTTCGCGAGATATGGCAGTTTGGAGGTAAGAAACGCTTGAGAAACTCAAAATTTTCGCAGTTCTGATGCTCGAAACGAATAAATGGGACGGCCTAGGGGAAAAGTACGCACACCGTTGTAATCGGGCGAGTAGCTTCTTTCAGATGCAACAGAAATTTTGCGGATTGTTCAATCCGTTCGCGAGATATGGCAGTTTGGAGGTAAGAAACGCATGAGGAACTCAAAATTCTCGCAGTTCTGATGCTCGAAACGAATAACTAGAACGGCCTATGGGAAAGGTACGCATACCGTTGTAATCGGGCGAGTTGCTACTTTCAGATGCAACAGAAATTTTGCGGATTGGTCAATCCGTTCGCGAGATATGGCAGTTTGGAGGTAAGAAACGCTTGAGAAACTCAAAAATTTCGCAGTTCTGATGCTCGAAACGAATAACTAGAACGGCCTAGGGGAAAAGTACGCATACCGTTGTAATCGGGCGAGCTTCTACTTTCAGATGCAAAAAAAATTTTGCGGATTGGTCAATCCGTTCGCGAGATATGGCAGTTTGAAGGTTAGAAACGCTTGAGAAACTCAAAAATTTCGCAGTTCTGATGCTCGAAACGAATAAATGGGACGGCCTAGGGGAAAAGTACGCACACCGTTGTAATCGGAAGAGTTTCTTCTTTCAGATGCAACAGAAATTTTGCGGATTGGTCAATCCGTTCGCGAGATGTGGCAGTTTGAAGGTAAGAAACGCTTGAGAAACTCAAAAATTTCGCAGTTCTGATGCTCGAAACGAATAACTAGAACGGCCTAGGGGAAAAGTACGCATACCGTTGTAATCGGGCGAGTTGCTTCTTTCAGATGCAACAGAAATTTTGCGGATTGGTCAATCCGTTCGCGAGATATGGCAGTTTGGAGGTAAGAAACGCTTGAGAAACTCAAAATTTTCGCAGTTCTGATGCTCGAAACGAATAACTAGAACGGCCTAGGGGAAAAGTACGCATACCGTTGTAATCGGGCGAGTTGCTTCTTTCAGATGAAACAGAAATTTTGCGGATTGGTCAATCCGTTCGCGAGATATGGCAGTTTGGAGGTAAGAAACGCTTGAGAAACTCAAAATTTTCGCAGTTCTGATGCTCGAAACGAATAACTGGAACAGCCTAGGGGAAAAGTACGCATACCGTTGTAATCGGGCGAGTTTCTTCTTCCAGATGCAACAGAAATTTTGCGGATTTGTCAATCCGTTCGCGAGATATGGCAGTTTGAAGGTAAGAAACGCTTGAGAAACTCAAAAATTTCGCAGTTCTGATACTCGAAACGAATAACTAGAACGGCCTAGGGGAAAAGTACGCACACCGTTGTAATCGGGCGAGTTTCTACTTTCAGACGCAACAGAAATTTTGCGGATTGGTCAATCCGTTCGCGAGATATGGCAGTTTGGAGGTAAGAAACGCTTGAGGAACTCAAAATTCTCGCAGTTCTGATGCTCGAAACGAATAACTAGAACGGCCTAGGGAAAAAGTACGCATACCGTTGTAATCGGGCGAGTTTCTACTTTCAGACGCAACAGAAATTTTGCGGATTGGTCAATCCGTTCGCGAGATATGGCAGTTTGGAGGTACGAAACGCTTGAGAAACTCAAAATTTTCGCAGTTCTGATGCTCGAAACGAATAAATGGGACGGCCTAGGGGAAAAGTACGCACACCGTTGTAATCGGGCGAGTAGCTTCTTTCAGATGCAACAGAAATTTTGCGGATTGTTCAATCCGTTCGCGAGATATGGCAGATTGGAGGTAAGAAACGCATGAGGAACTCAAAATTCTCGCAGTTCTGATGCTCGAAACGAATAACTAGAACGGCCTATGGGAAAGGTACGCATACCGTTGTAATCGGGCGAGTTGCTACTTTCAGATGCAACAGAAATTTTGCGGATTGGTCAATCCGTTCGCGAGATATGGCAGTTTGGAGGTAAGAAACGCTTGAGAAACTCAAAAATTTCGCAGTTCTGATGCTCGAAACGAATAACTAGAACGGCCTAGGGGAAAAGTACGCATACCGTTGTAATCGGGCGAGTTTCTACTTTCAGATGCAAAAAAAATTTTGCGGATTGGTCAATCCGTTCGCGAGATATGGCAGTTTGAAGGTTAGAAACGCTTGAGAAACTCAAAAATTTCGCAGTTCTGATGCTCGAAACGAATAACTAGAACGGCCTAGGGGAAAAGTACGCATACCGTTGTAATCGGACGAGTTTCTTCTTTCAGATGCAACAGAAATTTTGCGGATTGGTCAATCCGTTCGCGAGATATGGCAGTTTGGAGGTAAGAAACGCTTGAGAAACTCAAAATTTTCGCAGGTCTGATGCTCGAAACGAATAACTAGAACGGCCTAGGGGAAAAGTACGCATACCGTTGTAATCGGGCGAGTTGCTTCTTTCAGATGCAACAGAAATATTGCGGATTGGTGAATCCGTTCGCGAGATATGGCAGTTTGAAGGTAAGAAACGCTTGAGAAACTCAAAAATTTCGCAGTTCTGATGCTCGAAACGAATAACTAGAACGGCCTAGGGAAAAAGTACGCATACCGTTGTAATCGGGCGAGTTGCTTCTTTCAGATGCAACAGAAATTTTGCGGATTGGTCAATCCGTTCGCGAGATATGGCAGTTTGGAGGTAAGAAACGCTTGAGAAACTCAAAATTTTCGCAGTTCTGATGCTCGAAACGAATAACTGGAACAGCCTAGGGGAAAAGTACGCATACCGTTGTAATCGGGCGAGTTTCTTCTTTCAGATGCAACAGAAATTTTGCGGATTTGTCAATCCGTTCGCGAGATATGGCAGTTTGAAGGTAAGAAACGCTTGAGAAACTCAAAAATTTCGCAGTTCTGATACTCGAAACGAATAACTAGAACGGCCTAGGGGAAAAGTACGCACACCGTTGTAATCGGGCGAGTTTCTACTTTCAGACGCAACAGAAATTTTGCGGATTGGTCAATCCGTTCGCGAGATATGGCAGTTTGGAGGTAAGAAACGCTTGAGGAACTCAAAATTCTCGCAGTTCTGATGCTCGAAACGAATAACTAGAACGGCCTAGGGAAAAAGTACGCATACCGTTGTAATCGGGCGAGTTTCTACTTTCAGACGCAACAGAAATTTTGCGGATTGGTCAATCCGTTCGCGAGATATGGCAGTTTGGAGGTAAGAAACGCTTGAGAAACTCAAAATTTTCGCAGTTCTGATGCTCGAAACGAATAAATGGGACGGCCTAGGGGAAAAGTACGCACACCGTTGTAATCGGACGAGTTTCTTCTTTCAGATGCAACAGAAATTTTGCGGATTGGTCAATCCGTTAGCGAGATGTGGCAGTTTGAAGGTAAGAAACGCTTGAGAAACTCAAAAATTTCGCAGTTCTGATGCTCGAAACGAATAACTAGAACGGCCTAGGGGAAAAGTACGCATACCGTTGTAATCGGGCGAGTTGCTTCTTTCAGATGCAACAGAAATTTTGCGGATTGGTCAATCCGTTCGCGAGATGTGGCAGTTTGAAGGTAAGAAACGCTTGAGAAACTCAAAAATTTCGCAGTTCTGATGCTCGAAACGAATAACTAGAACGGCCTAGGGGAAAAGTACGCATACCGTTGTAATGGGGCGAGTTTCTACTTTCAGATGCAACAGAAATTTTGCCGATTGGTCAATCCGTTCGCGAGATATGGCATTTTGGAGGTAAGAAACGCTGGAGAAACTCAAAATTTTCGCAGTTCTGATGCTCGAAACGAATAACTAGAACGGCCTAGGGGAAAAGTACGCATACCGTTGTAATCGGGCGAGTTGCTTCTTTCAGATGAAACAGAAATTTTGCGGATTGGTCAATCCGTTCGCGAGATATGGCAGTTTGAAGGCTAGAAACGCTTGAGAAACTCAAAAATTTCGCAGTTCTGATGCTCGAAACGAATAACTAGAACGGCCTAGGGGAAAAGTACGCATACCGTTGTAATCGGGCGCGTATCGACTTTCAGATGCAACAGAAATTTTGCGGATTGTTCAATCCTACCCGAGATATGGCAGTTTGGAGGTAAGAAACGCTTGAGAAACTCAAAATTTTCGCAGTTCTGATGCTCGAAACGAATAAATGGGACGGCCTAGGGGAAAAGTACGCATACCGTTGTAATCGGGCGAGTTGCTTCTTCCAGATGCAACAGAAATATTGCGGATTGGTGAATCCGTTCGCGAGATATGGCAGTTTGAAGGTAAGAAACGCTTGAGAAACTCAAAAATTTCGCAGTTCTGATGCTCGAAACGAATAACTAGAACGGCCTAGGGAAAAAGTACGCATACCGTTGTAATCGGGAGAGTTGCTTCTTTCAGATGCAACAGAAATTTTGCGGATTGGTCAATCCGTTCGCGAGATATGGCAGTTTGGAGGTAAGAAACGCTTGAGAAACTCAAAATTTTCGCAGGTCTGATGCTCGAAACGAATAACTAGAACGGCCTAGGGGAAAAGTACGCATACCGTTGTAATCGGGCGAGTTTCTACTTTCAGATGCAAAAAAAATTTTGCGGATTGGTCAATCCGTTCGCGAGATATGGCAGTTTGGAGGTAAGAAACGCTTGAGAAACTCAAAATTTTCACAGTTCTGATGCTCGAAACGAATAACTAGAACGGCCTAGGGGAAAAGTACGCATACCGTTGTAATCGGGCGAGTTGCTTCTTCCAGATGCAACAGAAATTTTGCGGATTGGTCAATCCGTTCGCGAGATATGGCAGTTTGGAGGTAAGAAACGCTTGAGAAACTCAAAATTTTCGCAGTTCTGATGCTCGAAACGAATAACTGGAACAGCCTAGGGGAAAAGTACGCATACCGTTGTAATCGGGCGAGTTTCTTCTTTCAGATGCAACAGAAATTTTGCGGATTTGTCAATCCGTTCGCGAGATATGGCAGTTTGGAGGTAAGAAACGCTTGAGGAACTCAAAATTCTCGCAGTTCTGATGCTCGAAACGAATAACTAGAACGGCCTAGGGGAAAAGTACGCATACCGTTGTAATCGGGCGCGTTTCGACTTTCAGATGCAACAGAAATTTTGCGGATTGTTCAATCCTTTCCCGAGATATGGCAGTTTGGAAGTAAGAAACGCTTGAGAAACTCAAAATTTTCGCAGTTCTGATGCTCGAAACGAATAAATGGGACGGCCTAGGGGAAAAGTACGCACACCGTTGTAATCGGGCGAGTAGCTTCTTTCAGATGCAACAGAAATTTTGCGGATTGGTCAATCCGTTCGCGAGATATGGCAGTTTGAAGGTAAGAAACGCTTGAGAAACTCAAAAATTTCGCAGTTCTGATACTCGAAACGAATAACTAGATCGGCCTAGGGGAAAAGTACGCACACCGTTGTAATCGGGCGAGTTTCTACTTTCAGACGCAACAGAAATTTTGCGGATTGTTCAATCCGTTCGCGAGATATGGCAGTTTGGAGGTAAGAAACGCATGAGGAACTCAAAATTCTCGCAGTTCTGATGCTCGAAACGAATAACTAGAACGGCCTATGGGAAAAGTACGCATACCGTTGTAATCGGGCGAGTTGCTACTTTCAGATGCAACAGAAATTTTGCGGATTGGTCAATCCGTTCGCGAGATATGGCAGTTTGGAGGTAAGAAACGCTTGAGAAACTCAAAAATTTCGCAGTTCTGATGCTCGAAACGAATAACTAGAACGGCCTAGGGGAAAAGTACGCATACCGTTGTAATCGCGCGCGTTTCGAATTTCAGATGCAACAGAAATTTTGCGGATTGTTCAATCCTTTCCCGAGATATGGCAGTTTGGAGGTAAGAAACGCTTGAGAAACTCATCAATTTTCGCAGTTCTGATGCTCGAAACGAATAAATGGAACGGCCTAGAGGAAAAGTACGCACACCGTTGTAATCGGACGGGTTTCTTCTTTCAGATGAAACAGAAATTTTGCGGATTGGTCAATCCGTTCGCGAGATATGGCAGTTTGAAGGCTAGAAACGCTTGAGAAACTCAAAAATTTTCGCAGTTCTGATGCTCGAAACGAATAAATGGAACGGCCTAGAGGAAAAGTACGCATACCGTTGTAATCGGGCGAGTTGCTTCTTTCAGATGAAACAGAAATTTTGCGGATTGGTCAATCCGTTCGCGAGATATGGCAGTTTGAAGGCTAGAAACGCTTGAGAAACTCAAAAATTTCGCAGTTCTGATGCTCGAAACGAATAACTAGAACGGCCTAGGGGAAAAGTACGCATACCGTTGTAATCGGGCGCGTATCGACTTTCAGATGCAACAGAAATTTTGCGGATTGTTCAATCCTACCCGAGATATGGCAGTTTGGAGGTAAGAAACGCTTGAGAAACTCAAAATTTTCGCAGTTCCGATGCTCGAAACGAATAAATGGGACGGCCTAGGGGAAAAGTACGCACACAGTTGTAATCGGACGAGTTTCTTCTTTCAGATGCAACAGAAATTTTGCGGATTGGTCAATCCGTTCGCGAGATATGGCAGTTTGGAGGTAAGAAACGCTTGAGAAACTCAAAATTTTCGCAGGTCTGATGCTCGAAACGAATAACTAGAACGGCCTAGGGGAAAAGTACGCATACCGTTGTAATCGGGCGAGTTGCTTCTTTCAGATGCAACAGAAATTTTGCGGATTGGTCAATCCGTTCGCGAGATATGGCAGTTTGAAGGTAAGAAACGCTTGAGAAACTCAAGAATTTCGCAGTTCTGATGCTCGAAACGAATAACTAGAGCGGCCTAGGGAAAAAGTACGCATACCGTTGTAATCGGGCGAGTTGCTTCTTTCAGATGCAACAGAAATTTTGCGGATTGGTCAATCCGTTCGCGAGATATGGCAGTTTGGAGGTAAGAAACGCTTGAGAAACTCAAAATTTTCGCAGTTCTGATGCTCGAAACGAATAACTAGAACGGCCTAGGGGAAAAGTACGCATACCGTTGTAATGGGGCGAGTTTCTACTTTCAGATGCAACAGAAATATTGCGGATTGGTGAATCCGTTCGCGAGATATGGCAGTTTGAAGGTAAGAAACGCTTGAGAAACTCAAAAATTTCGCAGTTCTGATGCTCGAAACGAATAACTGGAACAGCCTAGGGGAAAAGTACGCATACCGTTGTAATGGGGCGAGTTTCTACTTTCAGATGCAACAGAAATATTGCGGATTGGTGAATCCGTTCGCGAGATATGGCAGTTTGAAGGTAAGAAACGCTTGAGAAACTCAAGAATTTCGCAGTTCTGATGCTCGAAACGAATAACTAGAGCGGCCTAGGGAAAAAGTACGCATACCGTTGTAATCGGGCGAGTTGCTTCTTTCAGATGCAACAGAAATTTTGCGGATTGGTCAATCCGTTCGCGAGATATGGCAGTTTGGAGGTAAGAAACGCTTGAGAAACTCAAAATTTTCGCAGTTCTGATGCTCGAAACGAATAACTAGAACGGCCTAGGGGAAAAGTACGCATACCGTTGTAATCGGGCGAGTTGCTTCTTTCAGATGCAACAGAAATTTTGCGGATTGGTCAATCCGTTCGCGAGATATGGCAGTTTGAAGGTAAGAAACGCTTGAGAAACTCAAAAATTTCGCAGTTCTGATGCTCGAAACGAATAACTAGAACGGCCTAGGGGAAAAGTACGCATACCGTTGTAATGGGGCGAGTTTCTACTTTCAGATGCAACAGAAATATTGCGGATTGGTGAATCCGTTCGCGAGATATGGCAGTTTGAAGGTAAGAAACGCTTGAGAAACTCAAAAATTTCGCAGTTCTAATGCTCGAAACGAATAACTAGAACGGCCTAGGGAAAAAGTACGCATACCGTTGTAATCGGGCGAGTTGCTTCTTTCAGATGCAACAGAAATTTTGCGGATTGGTCAATCCGTTCGCGAGATATGGCAGTTTGGAGGTAAGAAACGCTTGAGAAACGCAAAAATTTCGCAGTTCTGATGCTCGAAACGAATAACTGGAACAGCCTAGGGGAAAAGTACGCATACCGTTGTAATGGGGCGAGTTTCTACTTTCAGATGCAACAGAAATATTGCGGATTGGTGAATCCGTTCGCGAGATATGGCAGTTTGAAGGTAAGAAACGCTTGAGAAACTCAAAAATTTCGCAGTTCTGATGCTCGAAACGAATAACTAGAACGGCCTAGGGAAAAAGTACGCATACCGTTGTAATCGGGCGGGTTGCTTCTTTCAGATGCAACAGAAATTTTGCGGATTGGTCAATCCGTTCGCGAGATATGGCAGTTTGGAGGTAAGAAACGCTTGAGAAACTCAAAATTTTCGCAGTTCTGATGCTCGAAACGAATAACTGGAACAGCCTAGGGGAAAAGTACGCATACCGTTGTAATCGGGCGAGTTTCTTCTTTCAGATGCAACAGAAATTTTGCGGATTTGTCAATCCGTTCGCGAGATATGGCAGTTTGGAGGTAAGAAACGCTTGAGGAACTCAAAATTCTCGCAGTTCTGATGGTCGAAACGAATAACTAGAACGGCCTAGGGGAAAAGTACGCATACCGTTGTAATCGGGCGCGTTTCGACTTTCAGATGCAACAGAAATTTTGCGGATTGTTCAATCCTACCCGAGATATGGCAGTTTGGAGGTAAGAAACGCTTGAGAAACTCAAAATTTTCGCAGTTCTGATGCTCGAAACGAATAAATGGGACGGCCTAGGGGAAAAGTACGCACACCGTTGTAATCGGACGAGTTTCTACTTTCAGATGCAACAAAAATTTTGCGGATTGGTCAATCCGTTCTCGAGATATGGCAGTTTGGAGGTAAGAAACGCTTGAGAAACTCAAAATTTTCACAGTTCTGATGCTCGAAACGAATAACTAGAACGGCCTAGGGGAAAAGTACGCATACCGTTGTAATGGGGCGTGTTGCTTCTTTCAGATGCAACAGAAATATTGCGGATTGGTGAATCCGTTCGCGAGATATGGCAGTTTGAAGGTAAGAAACGCTTGAGAAACTCAAGAATTTCGCAGTTCTGATGCTCGAAACGAATAACTAGAACGGCCTAGGGAAAAATTACGCATACCGTTGTAATCGGGCGAGTTGCTTCTTTCAGATGCAACAGAAATTTTGCGGATTGGTCAATCCGTTCGCGAGATATGGCAGTTTGGAGGTAAGAAACGCTTGAGAAACTCAAAATTTTCGCAGTTCTGATGCTCGAAACGAATAACTAGAACGGCCTAGGGGAAAAGTACGCATACCGTTGTAATCGGGCGAGTTGCTTCTTTCAGATGCAACAGAAATTTTGCGGATTGGTCAATCCGTTCGCGAGATATGGCAGTTTGAAGGTAAGAAACGCTTGAGAAACTCAAAAATTTCGCAGTTCTGATGCTCGAAACGAATAACTAGAACGGCCTAGGGGAAAAGTACGCATACCGTTGTAATGGGGCGAGTTTCTACTTTCAGATGCAACAGAAATATTGCGGATTGGTGAATCCGTTCGCGAGATATGGCAGTTTGAAGGTAAGAAACGCTTGAGAAACTCAAAAATTTCGCAGTTCTAATGCTCGAAACGAATAACTAGAACGGCCTAGGGAAAAAGTACGCATACCGTTGTAATCGGGCGAGTTGCTTCTTTCAGATGCAACAGAAATTTTGCGGATTGGTCAATCCGTTCGCGAGATATGGCAGTTTGGAGGTAAGAAACGCTTGAGAAACGCAAAAATTTCGCAGTTCTGATGCTCGAAACGAATAACTGGAACAGCCTAGGGGAAAAGTACGCATACCGTTGTAATGGGGCGAGTTTCTACTTTCAGATGCAACAGAAATATTGCGGATTGGTGAATCCGTTCGCGAGATATGGCAGTTTGAAGGTAAGAAACGCTTGAGAAACTCAAAAATTTCGCAGTTCTGATGCTCGAAACGAATAACTAGAACGGCCTAGGGAAAAAGTACGCATACCGTTGTAATCGGGCGAGTTGCTTCTTTCAGATGCAACAGAAATTTTGCGGATTGGTCAATCCGTTCGCGAGATATGGCAGTTTGGAGGTAAGAAACGCTTGAGAAACTCAAAATTTTCGCAGTTCTGATGCTCGAAACGAATAACTGGAACAGCCTAGGGGAAAAGTACGCATACCGTTGTAATCGGGCGAGTTTCTTCTTTCAGATGCAACAGAAATTTTGCGGATTTGTCAATCCGTTCGCGAGATATGGCAGTTTGGAGGTAAGAAACGCTTGAGGAACTCAAAATTCTCGCAGTTCTGATGGTCGAAACGAATAACTAGAACGGCCTAGGGGAAAAGTACGCATACCGTTGTAATCGGGCGCGTTTCGACTTTCAGATGCAACAGAAATTTTGCGGATTGTTCAATCCTACCCGAGATATGGCAGTTTGGAGGTAAGAAACGCTTGAGAAACTCAAAATTTTCGCAGTTCTGATGCTCGAAACGAATAAATGGGACGGCCTAGGGGAAAAGTACGCACACCGTTGTAATCGGACGAGTTTCTACTTTCAGATGCAACAAAAATTTTGCGGATTGGTCAATCCGTTCGCGAGATATGGCAGTTTGGAGGTAAGAAACGCTTGAGAAACTCAAAATTTTCACAGTTCTGATGCTCGAAACGAATAACTAGAACGGCCTAGGGGAAAAGTACGCATACCGTTGTAATGGGGCGTGTTGCTTCTTTCAGATGCAACAGAAATATTGCGGATTGGTGAATCCGTTCGCGAGATATGGCAGTTTGAAGGTAAGAAACGCTTGAGAAACTCAAGAATTTCGCAGTTCTGATGCTCGAAACGAATAACTAGAACGGCCTAGGGAAAAAGTACGCATACCGTTGTAATCGGGCGAGTTGCTTCTTTCAGATGCAACAGAAATTTTGCGGATTGGTCAATCCGTTCGCGAGATATGGCAGTTTGGAGGTAAGAAACGCTTGAGAAACTCAAAATTTTCGCAGTTCTGATGCTCGAAACGAATAACTAGAACGGCCTAGGGGAAAAGTACGCATACCGTTGTAATCGGGCGAGTTGCTTCTTTCAGATGCAACAGAAATTTTGCGGATTGGTCAATCCGTTCGCGAGATATGGCAGTTTGAAGGTAAGAAACGCTTGAGAAACTCAAAAATTTCGCAGTTCTGATGCTCGAAACGAATAACTAGAACGGCCTAGGGGAAAAGTACGCATACCGTTGTAATGGGGCTAGTTTCTACTTTCAGATGCAACAGAAATTTTGCAGATTGGTCAATCCGTTCGCGAGATATGGCAGTTTGGAGGTAAGAAACGCTTGAGAAACTCAAAATTTTCGCAGTTCTGATGCTCGAAACGAATAACTAGAACGGCCTAGGGGAAAAGTACGCACACCGTTGTAATCGGGCGAGTTGCTTCTTTCAGATGCAGCAGAAATTTTGCGGTTTGGTCAATCCGTTCGCGAGATATGGCAGTTTGGAGGTAAGAAACGCTTGAGAAACTCAAAAATTTCGCAGTTCTGATGCTCGAAACGAATAACTAGAACGGCCTAGGTGAAAAGTACGCATACCGTTGTAATCGCGCGCGTTTCGACTTTCAGATGCAACAGAAATTTTGCGGATTGTTCAATCCTTTCCCGAGATATGGCAGTTTGGAGGTAAGAAACGCTTGAGAAACTCAAAAATTTTCGCAGTTCTGATGCTCGAAACGAATAAATGGAACGGCCTAGAGGAAAAGTACGCTCACCGTTGTAATCGGACGAGTTTCTTCTTTCAGATGCAGCAGAAATTTTGCGGATTGGTCAATCCGTTCGCGAGATATGGCAGTTTGAAGGTAAGAAACGCTTGAGAAACTCAAAAATTTCGCAGTTCTGATGCTCGAAACGAATAACTAGAACGGCCTAGGGAAAAAGTACGCATACCGTTGTAATCGGGCGAGTTGCTTCTTTCAGATGTAACAGAAATTTTGCGGATTGGTCAATCCGTTCGAGAGATATGGCAGTTTGGAGGTAAGAAACGCTTGAGAAACTCAAAATTTTCGCAGTTCTGATGCTCGAAACGAATAACTGGAACAGCCTAGGGGAAAAGTACGCATACCGTTGTAATCGGGCGAGTTTCTTCTTTCAGATGCAACAGAAATTTTGCGGATTGGTCAATCCGTTCGCGAGATATGGCACTTTCGAGGTAAGAAACGTTTGAGAAACTCAAAATTTTCGCAGTTCTGATGCTCGAAACGAATAACTAGGACGGCCTAGGAGAAAACTACGCATACCGTTGTAATCGGGCGAGTTTCGACTTTCAGATGCAACAGAAATTTTGCGGATTGTTCAATCCTTTCCCGAAATATGGCAGTTTGGAGGTAAGAAACGCTTGAGAAACTCAAAATTTTCGCAGTTCTGATGCTCGAAACGAATAACTGGAACGGCCTAGGGGAAAAGTACGCATACCGTTGTAATCGCGCGCGTTTCGACTTTCAGATGCAACAGAAATTTTGCGGATTGTTCAATCCTTTCCCGAGATATGGCAGTTTGGAGGTAAGAAACGCTTGAGAAACTCAAAAATTTTCGCAGTTCTGATGCTCGAAACGAATAAATGGAACGGCCTAGAGGAAAAGTACGCACACCGTTGTAATCGGACGAGTTTCTTCTTTCAGATGCAGCAGAAATTTTGCGGATTGGTCAATCCGTTCGCGAGATATGGCAGTTTGAAGGTAAGAAACGCTTGAGAAACTCAAAAATTTCGCAGTTCTGATGCTCGAAACGAATAACTAGAACGGCCTAGGGAAAAAGTACGCATACCGTTGTAATCGGGCGAGTTGCTTCTTTCAGATGTAACAGAAATTTTGCGGATTGGTCAATCCGTTCGAGAGATATGGCAGTTTGGAGGTAAGAAACGCTTGAGAAACTCAAAATTTTCGCAGTTCTGATGCTCGAAACGAATAACTGGAACAGCCTAGGGGAAAAGTACGAATACCGTTGTAATCGGGCGAGTTTCTTCTTTCAGATGCAACAGAAATTTTGCGGATTGGTCAATCCGTTCGCGAGATATGGCACTTTCGATGTAAGAAACGTTTGAGAAACTCAAAATTTTCGCAGTTCTGATGCTCGAAACGAATAACTAGGACGGCCTAGGAGAAAACTACGCATACCGTTGTAATCGGGCGAGTTTCGACTTTCAGATGCAACAGAAATTTTGCGGATTGTTCAATCCTTTCCCGAAATATGGCAGTTTGGAGGTAAGAAACGCTTGAGAAACTCAAAATTTTCGCAGTTCTGATGCTCGAAACGAATAACTGGAACGGCCTAGGGGAAAAGTACGCATACCGTTGTAATCGGGCGAGTAGCTTCTTTCAGATGCAACAGAAATTTTGCGGATTGGTCAATCCGTTCGCGAGATATGGCAGTTTGAAGGTAAGAAACGCTTGAGAAACTCAAAAATTTCGCAGTTCTGATACTCGAAACGAATAACTAGAACGGCCTAGGGGAAAAGTACGCACACCGTTGTAATCGGGCGAGTTTCTACTTTCAGACGCAACAGAAATTTTGCGGATTGGTCAATCCGTTCGCGAGATATGGCAGTTTGGAGGTAAGAAACGCTTGAGGAACTCAAAATTCTCGCAGTTCTGATGCTCGAAACGAATAACTAGAACGGCCTAGGGGAAAAGTACGCATACCGTTGTAATCGGGCGCGTTTCGACTTTCAGATGCTACAGAAATTTTGCGGATTGTTCAATCCTTTCCCGAGATATGGCAGTTTGGGGGTAAGAAATGCTTGAGAAACTCAAAATTTTCGCAGTTCTGATACTCGAAACGAATAAATGGGACGGCCTAGGGGAAAAGTACGCACACCGTTGTAATCGGACGAGTTTCTTCTTTCAGATGCAACAGAAATTTTGCGGACTGGTCAATCCGTTCGCGAGATATGGCAGTTTGGAGGTAAGAAACGCTTGAGAAACTCAAAATTTTCGCAGTTCTGATGCTCGAAACGAATAACTGGAACGGCCTAGGGGAAAAGTACGCATACCGTTGTAATCGGGCGAGTTGCTTCTTTCAGATGCAACAGAAATATTGCGGATTGGTCAACCCGTTCGCGAGATGTGGCAGTTTGAAGGTAAGAAACGCTTGAGAAACTCAAAAATTTCGCAGTTCTGATGCTCGAAACGAATAACTAGAACGGCCTAGGGGAAAAGTACGCATACCGTTGTAATCGGGCGCGTATCGACTTTCAGATGCAACAGAAATTTTGCAGATTGTTCAATCCTACCCGAGATATGGCAGTTTGGAGGTAAGAAACGCTTGAGAAACTCAAAATTTTCGCAGTTCTGATGCTCGAAACGAATAAATGGGACGGCCTAGGGGAAAAGTACGCACACCGTTGTAATCGGACGAGTTTCTACTTTCAGATGCAACAAAAATTTTGCGGATTGGTCAATCCGTTCGCGAGATATGGCAGTTTGGAGGTAAGAAACGCTTGAGAAACTCAAAATTTTCACAGTTCTGATGCTCGAAACGAATAACTAGAACGGCCTAGGGGAAAAGTACGCATACCGTTGTAATGGGGCGTGTTGCTTCTTTCAGATGCAACAGAAATATTGCGGATTGGTGAATCCGTTCGCGAGATATGGCAGTTTGAAGGTAAGAAACGCTTGAGAAACTCAAAATTTTCGCAGTTCTGATGCTCGAAACGAATAAATGGGACGGCCTAGGGGAAAAGTACGCACACCGTTGTAATCGGACGAGTTTCTTCTTTCAGATGCAACAGAAATTTTGCGGATTGGTCAATCCGTTCGCGAGATATGGCAGTTTGGAGGTAAGAAACGCTTGAGAAACTCAAAATTTTCGCAGTTCTGATGCTCGAAACGAATAACTGGAACAGCCTAGGGGAAAAGTACGCATACCGTTGTAATCGGGCGAGTTTCTTCTTTCAGATGCAACAGAAATTTTGCGGATTGTTCAATCCTACCCGAGATATGGCAGTTTGGAGGTAAGAAACGCTTGAGAAACTCAAAATTTTCGCAGTTCTGATGCTCGAAACGAATAAATGGGACGGCCTAGGGGAAAAGTACGCACACCGTTGTAATCGGATGAGTTTCTTCTTTCAGATGCAACAGAAATTTTGCGGATTGGTCAATCCGTTCGCGAGATATGGCAGTTTGGAGGTAAGAAACGCTTGAGAAACTCAAAATTTTCGCAGGTCTGATGCTCGAAACGAATAGCTAGAACGGCCTAGGGGAAAAGTACGCATACCGTTGTAATCGGGCGAGTTTCTACTTTCAGATGCAACAAAAATTTTGCGGATTGGTCAATCCGTTCGCGAGATATGGCAGTTTGAAGGTAAGAAACGCTTGAGAAACTCAAAAATTTCGCAGTTCTGATACTCGAAACGAATAACTAGAACGGCCTAGGGGAAAAGTACGCACACCGTTGTAATCGGGCGAGTTTCTACTTTCAGACGCAACAGAAATTTTGCGGATTGGTCAATCCGTTCGCGAGATATGGCAGTTTGGAGGTAAGAAACGCTTGAGGAACTCAAAATTCTCGCAGTTCTGATGCTCGAAACGAATAACTAGAACGGCCTAGGGGAAAAGTACGCATACCGTTGTAATCGGGCGCGTTTCGACTTTCAGATGCAACAGAAATTTTGCGGATTGTTCAATCCTTTCCCGAGATATGGCAGTTTGGAGGTAAGAAATGCTTGAGAAACTCAAAATTTTCGCAGTTCTGATGCTCGAAACGAATAAATGGGACGGCCTAGGGGAAAAGTACGCACACCGTTGTAATCGGACGAGTTTCTTCTTTCAGATGCAACAGAAATTTTGCGGACTGGTCAATCCGTTCGCGAGATATGGCAGTTTGGAGGTAAGAAACGCTTGAGAAACTCAAAATTTTCGCAGTTTAGATGCTCGAAACGAATAACTGGAACGGCCTAGGGGAAAAGTACGCATACCGTTCTAATCGGGCGAGTTTCTACTTTCAGATGCAACAAAAATTTTGCGGATTGGTCAATCCGTTCGCGAGATATGGCAGTTTGGAGGTAAGAAACGCTTGAGAAACTCAAAATTTTCGCAGTTCTGATGCTCGAAACGAATAAATGGGACGGCCTAGGGGAAAAGTACGCACACCGTTGTAATCGGACGAGTTTCTTCTTTCAGATGCAACAGAAATTTTGCGGATTGGTCAATCCGTTCGCGAGATATGGCAGTTTGGAGGTAAGAAACGCTTGAGAAACTCAAAATTTTCGCAGGTCTGATGCTCGAAACGAATAGCTAGAACGGCCTAGGGGAAAAGTACGCATACCGTTGTAATCGGGCGCGTTGCTTCTTTCAGATGCAACAGAAATTTTGCGGATTGGTCAATCCGTTCGCGAGATATGGCAGTTTGGAGGTAAGAAACGCTTGAGAAACTCAAAATTTTCGCAGTTCTGATGCTCGAAACGAATAACTAGAACGGCCTAGGGGAAAAGTACGCACACCGTTGTAATTGGGCGAGTTTCTACTTTCAGACGCAACAGAAATTTTGCGGATTGGTCAATCTGTTCGCGAGATATGGCAGTTTGGAGGTGAGAAACGCTTGAGGAACTCAAAATTCTCGCAGTTCTGATTCTCGAAACGAATAACTAGAACGGCATAGGGGAAAGGTACGCATACCGATCTAATCCGGCGAGTTTCTACTTTCAGATGCAACAGAAATTTTGCGGATTGGTCAATCGGTTCGCGAGATATGGCAGTTTGGATGTAAGAAACGCTTGAGAAACTCAAAATTTTCGCAGTTCTGATGCTCGAAACGAATAACAAGAACGGCCTAGGGTAAAAGTACGAATACCGTTATATAGTAATCGGGCGAGTTTTTACTTTCAGACGCAACAGAAATTTTGCGGATTGGTCAATCTGTTCGCGAGATATGGCAGTTTGGAGGTGAGAAACGCTTGAGGAACTCAAAATTTTCGCAGTTCTGATGCTCGAAACGAATAACTAGAACGGCCTAGGGGAAAAGTACGCATACCGATCTAATCGGGCGAGTTTCTACTTTCAGATGCAACAGAAATTTTGCGGATTGGTCAATCCGTTCGCGAGATATGGCAGTTTGGAGGTAAGAAACGCTTGAGAAACACAAAATTTTCGCAGTTCTAATGCTCGAAACGAATAACTAGAACGGCCTAGGGGAAGAGTACGCATACCGATCTAATCGGGCGAGTTTCTACTTTCAGACGCAACAGAAATTTTGCGGATTGGTCAATCTGTTCGCGAGATATGGCAGTTTGGAGGTGAGAAACGCTTGAGGAACTCAAAATTCTCGCAGTTCTGATGCTCGAAACGAATAACTAGAACGGCCTATGGGAAAAGTACGCATACCGTTGTAATCGGGCGAGTTGCTACTTTCAGATGCAACAGAAATTTGGCGGATTGGTCAATCCGTTCGCGAGATATGGCAGTTTGGATGTAAGAAACGCTTGAGAAACTCAAAATTTTCGCAGTTCTGATGCTCGAAACGAATAACAAGAACGTCCTAGGGTAAAAGTACGAATACCGTTATATAGTAATCGGCCGAGTTTTTACTTTCACATGCAACAGAAATTTTGCGGATTGGTCAATCCGTTCGCGAGATATGGCAGTTTGGAGGTAAGAAACGCTTGAGAAACTCAAAATTTTCGCAGTTCTGATGCTCGAACGAATAACTAGGACGTCCTACGAGAAAACTACGCATACCTTTGTAATCGGGCGAGTTTCTACTTTCAGACGCAACAGAAATTTTGCGGATTGGTCAATCTGTTCGCGAGATATGGCAGTTTGGAGGTGAGAAACGCTTGAGGAACTCAAAATTCTCGCAGTTCTGATGCTCGAAACGAATAACTAGAACGGCCTAGGGGAAAAGTACGCATACCGTTGTAATCGGGCAAGTTTCGACTTTCAGATGCAACAGAAATTTTGCGGATTGTTCAATCCTTTCCCGAGATATGGCAGTTTGGAGGTAAGAAACGCTTGAGAAACTCAAAATTTTCGCAGTTCTGATGCTCGAAACGAATAACTGGAACGGCCTAGGGGAAAAGTACGCATACCGTTGTAATCGGGCGAGTTTCTTCTTTCAGATGCAACAGAAATTTTGCGGATTGGTCAATCGGTTCGCGAGATATGGCAGTTTGGATGTAAGAAACGCTTGAGAAACTCAAAATTTTCGCAGTTCTGAAGCTCGAAACGAATAACAAGAACGGCCTAGGGTAAAAGTACGAATACCGTTATATAGTAATCGGGCGAGTTTTTACTTTCACATGCAACAGAAATTTTGCGGATTGGTCAATCCGTTCGCGAGATATGGCAGTTTGGAGGTAAGAAACGCTTGAGAAACTCAAAATTTTCGCAGTTCTGATGCTCGAACGAATAACTAGGACGGCCTAGGAGAAAACTACGCATACCGTTGTAATCGGGCGAGTTTCTACTTTCAGATGCAACAGAAACTTTGCTGATTGGTCAATACGTTCGCGAGATATGGCAGTTTGGATGTAAGAAACGCTTGAGAAACTCAAAATTTTCGCAGTTCTGATGCTCGAAACGATTAACAAGAACGGCCTAGGGTAAAAGTACGAATACCGTTATATAGTAATCGGGCGAGTTTTTACTTTCACATGCAACAGAAATTTTGCGGATTGGTCAATCCGTTCGCGAGATATGGCAGTTTGGAGGTAAGAAACGCTTGAGAAACTCAAAATTTTCGCAGTTCTGATGCTCGAAACGAATAACTGGAATGGCCTAGGGGAAAAGTACGCACACCGTTGTAATTGGGCGAGTTTCTACTTTCAGACGCAACAGAAATTTTGCGGATTGGTCAATCTGTTCGCGAGATATGGCAGTTTGGAGGTGAGAAACGCTTGAGGAACTCAAAATTCTCGCAGTTCTGATGCTCGAAACGAATTACTAGAATGGCCTATGGGAAAAGTACTCACACCGTTGTAATCGGGCGAGTTGCTTCTTTCAGATGCAACAGAAATTTTGCGGATTGGTCAATCCGTTCGCGAGATATGGCAGTTTGGAGGTAAGAAACGCTTGAGAAACTCAAAATTTTCGCAGTTCTGATGCTCGAAACGAATAACTAGAACGGCCTAGGGGAAAAGTACGCACACCGTAGTAATCGGGCGAGTTGCTTCTTTCAGATGCAACAGAAATTTTGCGGATTGGTCAATCCGTTCGCGAGATATGGCAGTTTGAAGGTAAGAAACGCTAGAGAAACTCAAAAATTTCGCAGTTCTGATGCTCGAAACGAACAACTAGAACGGCCTAGGGGAAAAGTACGCATACCGTTGTAATCGGGCGAGTTGCTTCTTTCAGATGCAACAGAAATTTTGCGGATTGGTCAATCCGTTCGCGAGATATGGCAGTTTGGAGGTAAGAAACGCTTGAGAAACTCAAAATTTTCGCAGTTCTGATGCTCGAAACGAATAACTAGAACGGCCTAGGGGAAAAGTACGCACACCGTTGTAATCGGGCGAGTTTCTACTTTCAGACGCAACAGAAATTTTGCGGATTGGTCAATCTGTTCGCGAGATATGGCAGTTTGGAGGTGAGAAACGCTTGAGGAACTCAAAATTCTCGCAGTTCTGATGCTCGAAACGAATAACTAGAACGGCCTATGGGAAAAGTACGCATACCGTTGTAATCGGGCGAGTTGCTACTTTCAGATGCAACAGAAATTTTGCGGATTGGTCATTCCGTTCGCGAGATATGGCAGTTTGGAAGTAAGAATCGCTTGAGAAACTCACAATTTTCGCAGTTCTGATTCTCGAAACGAATAACTAGAACGGCCTAGGGGAAAGGTACGCATACCGATCTAATCCGGCGAGTTGCTACTTTCAGATGCAACAGAAATTTTGCGGATTGGTCATTCCGTTCGCGAGATATGGCAGTTTGGAAGTAAGAATCGCTTGAGAAACTCACAATTTTCGCAGTTCTGATTCTCGAAACGAATAACTAGAACGGCCTAGGGGAAAGGTACGCATACCGATCTAATCCGGCGAGTTTCTACTTTCAGATGCAACAGAAATTTTGCGGATTGGTCAATCGGTTCGCGAGATATGGCAGTTTGGATGTAAGAAACGCTTGAGAAACTCAAAATTTTCGCAGTTCTGATGCTCGAAACGAATAACAAGAACGGCCTAGGGTAAAAGTACGAATACCGTTATATAGTAATCGGGCGAGTTTTTACTTTCAGACGCAACAGAAATTTTGCGGATTGGTCAATCTGTTCGCGAGATATGGCAGTTTGGAGGTGAGAAACGCTTGAGGAACTCAAAATTTTCGCAGTTCTGATGCTCGAAACGAATAACTGGAACGGCCTAGGGGAAAAGTACGCATACCGATCTAATCGGGCGAGTTTCTACTTTCAGATGCAACAGAAATTTTGCGGATTGGTCAATCCGTTCGCGAGATATGGCAGTTTGGAGGTAAGAAACGCTTGAGAAACTCAAAATTTTCGCATTTCTGATGCTCCAAACGAATAACTAGAACGGCCTAGGGGAAAAGTACGCATACCGTTGTAATCGGGCGAGTTTCTACTTTCAGATGCAACAGAAATTTTGCAGATTGGTCAATCCGTTCGCGAGATATGGCAGTTTGGAGGTAAGAAACGCTTGAGAAACTCAAAATTTTCGCAGTTCTGATGCTCGAAACGAATAACTAGAACGGCCTAGGGGAAAAGTACGCACACCGTTGTAATCGGGCCAGTTGCTTCTTTCAGATGCAACAGAAATTTTGCGGATTGGTCAATCCGTTCGCGAGATATGGCAGTTTGAAGGTAAGAAACGCTTGAGAAACTCAAAAATTTCGCAGTTCTGATGCTCGAAACGAACAACTAGAACGGCCTAGGGGAAAAGTACGCATACCGTTGTAATCGGGCGAGTTGCTTCTTTCAGATGCAACAGAAATTTTGCAGATTGGTCAATCCGTTCGCGAGATATGGCAGTTTGGAGGTAAGAAACGCTTGAGAAACTCAAAATTCTCGCAGTTCTGATGCTCGAAACGAATAACTAGAACGGCCTATGGGAAAAGTACGCAAACCGTTGTAATCGGGCGAGTTTCTTCTTTCAGATGCAAAAGAAATTTTGCGGATTGGTCAATCGGTTCGCGAGATATGGCAGTTTGGAGGTAAGAAACGCTTGAGAAACTCAAAATTCTCGCAGTTCTGATGCTCGAAACGAATAACTAGAACGGCCTATGGGAAAAGTACGCATACCGTTGTAATCGGGCGAGTTTGTACTTTCAGATGCAACAGAAATTTTGCAGATTGGTCAATCCGTTCGCGAGATATGGCAGTTTGGAGGTAAGAAACGCTTGAGAAACTCAAAATTTTCGCAGTTCTGATGCTCCAAACGAATAACTAGAACGGCCTAGGGGAAAAGTACGCACACCGTTGTAATCGGGCGAGTTTCTACTTTCAGACGCAACAGAAATTTTGCGGATTGGTCAATCTGTTCGCGAGATATGGCAGTTTGGAGGTGAGAAACGCTTGAGGAACTCAAAATTCTCGCAGTTCTGATGCTCGAAACGAATAACTAGAACTGCCTAGGGGAAAAGTGCGCATACCGTTGTAATCGGGCAAGTTTCGACTTTCAGATGCAACAGAAATTTTGCGGATTGTTCAATCCTTTCCCGAGATATGGCAGTTTGGAGGTAAGAAACGCTTGAGAAACTCAAAATTTTCGCAGTTCTGATGCTCGAAACGAATAACTGGAACGGCCTAGGGGAAAAGTACGCATACCGTTGTAATCGGGCGAGTTTCTTCTTTCAGATGCAACAGAAATTTTGCGGATTGGTCAATCGGTTCGCGAGATATGGCAGTTTGGATGTAAGAAACGCTTGAGAAACTCAAAATTTTCGCAGTTCTGATGCTCGAAACGAATAACAAGAACGGCCTAGGGTAAAAGTACGAATACCGTTATATAGTAATCGGGCGAGTTTTTACTTTCACATGCAACAGAAATTTTGCGGATTGGTCAATCCGTTCGCGAGATATGGCAGTTTGGAGGTAAGAAACGCTTGAGAAACTCAAAATTTTCGCAGTTCTGATGCTCGAAACGAATAACTGGAACGGCCTAGGGGAAAAGTACGCAAACCGTTGTAATCGGGCGAGTTTCTTCTTTCAGATGCAAAAGAAATTTTGCGGATTGGTCAATCGGTTCGCGAGATATGGCAGTTTGGAGGTAAGAAACGCTTGAGAAACTCAAAATTCTCGCAGTTCTGATGCTCGAAACGAATAACTAGAACGGCCTATGGGAAAAGTACGCATACCGTTGTAATCGGGCGAGTTTCTACTTTCAGATGCAACAGAAATTTTGCAGATTGGTCAATCCGTTCGCGAGATATGGCAGTTTGGAGGTAAGAAACGCTTGAGAAACTCAAAATTTTCGCAGTTCTGATGCTCCAAACGAATAACTAGAACGGCCTAGGGGAAAAGTACGCACACCGTTGTAATCGGGCGAGTTTCTACTTTCAGACGCAACAGAAATTTTGCGGATTGGTCAATCTGTTCGCGAGATATGGCAGTTTGGAGGTGAGAAACGCTTGAGGAACTCAAAATTCTCGCAGTTCTGATGCTCGAAACGAATAACTAGAACTGCCTAGGGGAAAAGTACGCATACCGTTGTAATCGGGCAAGTTTCGACTTTCAGATGCAACAGAAATTTTGCGGATTGTTCAATCCTTTCCCGAGATATGGCAGTTTGGAGGTAAGAAACGCTTGAGAAACTCAAAATTTTCGCAGTTCTGATGCTCGAAACGAATAACTGGAACGGCCTAGGGGAAAAGTACGCATACCGTTGTAATCGGGCGAGTTTCTTCTTTCAGATGCAACAGAAATTTTGCGGATTGGTCAATCGGTTCGCGAGATATGGCAGTTTGGATGTAAGAAACGCTTGAGAAACTCAAAATTTTCGCAGTTCTGATGCTCGAAACGAATAACAAGAACGGCCTAGGGTAAAAGTACGAATACCGTTATATAGTAATCGGGCGAGTTTTTACTTTCACATGCAACAGAAATTTTGCGGATTGGTCAATCCGTTCGCGAGATATGGCAGTTTGGAGGTAAGAAACGCTTGAGAAACTCAAAATTTTCGCAGTTCTGATGCTCGAAACGAATAACTGGAACGGCCTAGGGGAAAAGTACGCAAACCGTTGTAATCGGGCGAGTTTCTTCTTTCAGATGCAAAAGAAATTTTGCGGATTGGTCAATCGGTTCGCGAGATATGTCAGTTTGGAGGTAAGAAACGCTTGAGAAACTCAAAATTCTCGCAGTTCTGATGCTCGAAACGAATAACTAGAACGGCCTATGGGAAAAGTACGCATACCGTTGTAATCGGGCGAGTTTCTACTTTCAGATGCAACAGAAATTTTGCAGATTGGTCAATCCGTTCGCGAGATATGGCAGTTTGGAGGTAAGAAACGCTTGAGAAACTCAAAATTTTCGCAGTTCTGGTGCTCCAAACGAATAACTAGAACGGCCTAGGGGAAAAGTACGCACACCGTTGTAATCGGGCGAGTTTCTACTTTCAGACGCAACAGAAATTTTGCGGATTGGTCAATCTGTTCGCGAGATATGGCAGTTTGGAGGTGAGAAACGCTTGAGGAACTCAAAATTCTCGCAGTTCTGATGCTCGAAACGAATAACTAGAACTGCCTAGGGGAAAAGTACGCATACCGTTGTAATCGGGCAAGTTTCGACTTTCAGATGCAACAGAAATTTTGCGGATTGTTCAATCCTTTCCCGAGATATGGCAGTTTGGAGGTAAGAAACGCTTGAGAAACTCAAAATTTTCGCAGTTCTGATGCTCGAAACGAATAACTGGCACGGCCTAGGGGAAAAGTACGCATACCGTTGTAATCGGGCGAGTTTCTTCTTTCAGATGCAACAGAAATTTTGCGGATTGGCCAATCGGTTCGCGAGATATGGCAGTTTGGAGGTGAGAAACGCTTGAGGAACTCAAAATTCTCGCAGTTCTGATGCTCGAAACGAATAACTAGAACGGCCTATGGGAAAAGTACGCATACCGTTGTAATCGGGCGAGTTGCTACTTTCAGATGCAACAGAAATTTTGCGGATTGGTCATTCCGTTCGCGAGATATGGCAGTTTGGAAGTAAGAATCGCTTGAGAAACTCACAATTTTCGCAGTTCTGATTCTCGAAACGAATAACTAGAACGGCCTAGGGGAAAGGTACGCATACCGATCTAATCCGGCGAGTTGCTACTTTCAGATGCAACAGAAATTTTGCGGATTGGTCATTCCGTTCGCGAGATATGGCAGTTTGGAAGTAAGAATCGCTTGAGAAACTCACAATTTTCGCAGTTCTGATTCTCGAAACGTATAACTAGAACGGCCTAGGGGAAAGGTACGCATACCGATCTAATCCGGCGAGTTTCTACTTTCAGACGCAACAGAAATTTTGCGGATTGGTCAATCTGTTCGCGAGATATGGCAGTTTGGAGGTGAGAAACGCTTGAGGAACTCAAAATTCTCGCAGTTCTGATGCTCGAAACGAATAACTAGAACGGCCTATGGGAAAAGTACGCATACCGTTGTAATCGGGCGAGTTGCTACTTTCAGATGCAACAGAAATTTTGCGGATTGGTCAATCCGTTCGCGAGATATGGCAGTTTGGATGTAAGAAACGCTTGAGAAACTCAAAATTTTCGCAGTTCTGATGCTCGAAACGAATAACAAGAACGGCCTAGGGTAAAAGTACGAATACCGTTATATAGTAATCGGGCGAGTTTTTACTTTCACATGCAACAGAAATTTTGCGGATTGGTCAATCCGTTCGCGAGATATGGCAGTTTGGAGGTAAGAAACGCTTGAGAAACTCAAAATTTTCGCAGTTCTGATGCTCGAACGAATAACTAGGACGGCCTACGAGAAAACTACGCATACCTTTGTAATCGGGCGAGTTTCTACTTTCAGACGCAACAGAAATTTTGCAGATTGGTCAATCCGTTCGCGAGATATGGCAGTTTGGAGGTAAGAAACGCTTGAGAAACTCAAAATTTTCGCAGTTCTGATGCTCGAAACGAATAACTGGAACGGCCTAGGGGAAAAGTACGCAAACCGTTGTAATCGGGCGAGTTTCTTCTTTCAGATGCAAAAGAAATTTTGCGGATTGGTCAATCGGTTCGCGAGATATGTCAGTTTGGAGGTAAGAAACGCTTGAGAAACTCAAAATTCTCGCAGTTCTGATGCTCGAAACGAATAACTAGAACGGCCTATGGGAAAAGTACGCATACCGTTGTAATCGGGCGAGTTTCTACTTTCAGATGCAACAGAAATTTTGCAGATTGGTCAATCCGTTCGCGAGATATGGCAGTTTGGAGGTAAGAAACGCTTGAGAAACTCAAAATTTTCGCAGTTCTGGTGCTCCAAACGAATAACTAGAACGGCCTAGGGGAAAAGTACGCATACCGTTGTAATCGGGCGAGTTGCTACTTTCAGATGCAACAGAAATTTTGCGGATTGGTCAATCCGTTCGCGAGATATGGCAGTTTGGATGTAAGAAACGCTTGAGAAACTCAAAATTTTCGCAGTTCTGATGCTCGAAACGAATAACAAGAACGGCCTAGGGTAAAAGTACGAATACCGTTTTATAGTAATCGGGCGAGTTTTTACTTTCACATGCAACAGAAATTTTGCGGATTGGTCAATCCGTTCGCGAGATATGGCAGTTTGGAGGTAAGAAACGCTTGAGAAACTCAAAATTTTCGCAGTTCTGATGCTCGAACGAATAACTAGGACGGCCTACGAGAAAACTACGCATACCTTTGTAATCGGGCGAGTTTCTACTTTCAGACGCAACAGAAATTTTGCAGATTGGTCAATCCGTTCGCGAGATATGGCAGTTTGGAGGTAAGAAACGCTTGAGAAACTCAAAATTTTCGCAGTTCTGATGCTCGAAACGAATAACTGGAACGGCCTAGGGGAAAAGTACGCAAACCGTTGTAATCGGGCGAGTTTCTTCTTTCAGATGCAAAAGAAATTTTGCGGATTGGTCAATCGGTTCGCGAGATATGTCAGTTTGGAGGTAAGAAACGCTTGAGAAACTCAAAATTCTCGCAGTTCTGATGCTCGAAACGAATAACTAGAACGGCCTATGGGAAAAGTACGCATACCGTTGTAATCGGGCGAGTTTCTACTTTCAGATGCAACAGAAATTTTGCAGATTGGTCAATCCGTTCGCGAGATATGGCAGTTTGGAGGTAAGAAACGCTTGAGAAACTCAAAATTTTCGCAGTTCTGGTGCTCCAAACGAATAACTAGAACGGCCTAGGGGAAAAGTACGCACACCGTTGTAATCGGGCGAGTTTCTACTTTCAGACGCAACAGAAATTTTGCGGATTGGTCAATCTGTTCGCGAGATATGGCAGTTTGGAGGTGAGAAACGCTTGAGGAACTCAAAATTCTCGCAGTTCTGATGCTCGAAACGAATAACTAGAACTGCCTAGGGGAAAAGTACGCATACCGTTGTAATCGGGCAAGTTTCGACTTTCAGATGCAACAGAAATTTTGCGGATTGTTCAATCCTTTCCCGAGATATGGCAGTTTGGAGGTAAGAAACGCTTGAGAAACTCAAAATTTTCGCAGTTCTGATGCTCGAAACGAATAACTGGCACGGCCTAGGGGAAAAGTACGCATACCGTTGTAATCGGGCGAGTTTCTTCTTTCAGATGCAACAGAAATTTTGCGGATTGGCCAATCGGTTCGCGAGATATGGCAGTTTGGAGGTGAGAAACGCTTGAGGAACTCAAAATTCTCGCAGTTCTGATGCTCGAAACGAATAACTAGAACGGCCTATGGGAAAAGTACGCATACCGTTGTAATCGGGCGAGTTTCTACTTTCAGATGCAACAGAAATTTTGCAGATTGGTCAATCCGTTCGCGAGATATGGCAGTTTGGAGGTAAGAAACGCTTGAGAAACTCAAAATTTTCGCAGTTCTGATGCTCCAAACGAATAACTAGAACGGCCTAGGGGAAAAGTACGCACACCGTTGTAATCGGGCGAGTTTCTACTTTCAGACGCAACAGAAATTTTGCGGATTGGTCAATCCGTTCGCGAGATATGGCAGTTTGAAGGTAAGAAACGCTAGAGAAACTCAAAAATTTCGCAGTTCTGATGCTCGAAACGAACAACTAGAACGGCCTAGGGGAAAAGTACGCATACCGTTGTAATCGGGCGAGTTGCTTCTTTCAGACGCAACAGAAATTTTGCGGATTGGTCAATCCGTTCGCGAGATATGGCAGTTTGGAGGTGAGAAACGCTTGAGGAACTCAAAATTCTCGCAGTTCTGATGCTCGAAACGAATAACTAGAACGGCCTATGGGAAAAGTACGCATACCGTTGTAATCGGGCGAGTTGCTACTTTCAGATGCAACAGAAATTTGGCGGATTGGTCAATCCGTTCGCGAGATATGGCAGTTTGGATGTAAGAAACGCTTGAGAAACTCAAAATTTTCGCAGTTCTGATGCTCGAAACGAATAACAAGAACGGCCTAGGGTAAAAGTACGAATACCGTTATATAGTAATCGGGCGAGTTTTTACTTTCACATGCAACAGAAATTTTGCGGATTGGTCAATCCGTTCGCGAGATATGGCAGTTTGGATGTAAGAAACGCTTGAGAAACTCAAAATTTTCGCAGTTCTGATGCTGGAACGAATAACTAGGACGGCCTACGAGAAAACTACGCATACCTTTGTAATCGGGCGAGTTTCTACTTTCAGACGCAACAGAAATTTTGCGGATTGGTCAATCTGTTCGCGAGATATGGCAGTTTGGAGGTGAGAAACGCTTGAGGAACTCAAAATTCTCGCAGTTCTGATGCTCGAAACGAATAACTAGAACGGCCTGGGGGAAAAGTACGCATACCGTTGTAATCGGGCAAGTTTCGACTTTCAGATGCAACAGAAATTTTGCGGATTGTTCAATCCTTTCCCGAGATATGGCAGTTTGGAGGTAAGAAACGCTTGAGAAACTCAAAATTTTCGCAGTTCTGATGCTCGAAACGAATAACTGGAACGGCCTAGGGGAAAAGTACGCATACCGTTGTAATCGGGCGAGTTTCTTCTTTCAGATGCAACAGAAATTTTGCGGATTGGTCAATCGGTTCGCGAGATATGGCAGTTTGGATGTAAGAAACGCTTGAGAAACTCAAAATTTTCGCAGTTCTGATGCTCGAAACGAATAACAAGAACGGCCTAGGGTAAAAGTACGAATACCGTTATATAGTAATCGGGCGAGTTTTTACTTTCACATGCAACAGAAATTTTGCGGATTGGTCAATCCGTTCGCGAGATATGGCAGTTTGGAGGTAAGAAACGCTTGAGAAACTCAAAATTTTCGCAGTTCTGATGCTCGAACGAATAACTAGGACGGCCTAGGAGAAAACTACGCATACCGTTGTAATCGGGCGAGTTTCTACTTTCAGATGCAACAGAAACTTTGCTGATTGGTCAATACGTTCGCGAGATATGGCAGTTTGGATGTAAGAAACGCTTGAGAAACTCAAAATTTTCGCAGTTCTGATGCTCGAAACGATTAACAAGAACGGCCTAGGGTAAAAGTACGAATACCGTTATATAGTAATCGGGCGAGTTTTTACTTTCACATGCAACAGAAATTTTGCGGATTGGTCAATCCGTTCGCGAGATATGGCAGTTTGGAGGTAAGAAACGCTTGAGAAACTCAAAATTTTCGCAGTTCTGATGCTCGAAACGAATAACTGGAATGGCCTAGGGGAAAAGTACGCACACCGTTGTAATTGGGCGAGTTTCTACTTTCAGACGCAACAGAAATTTTGCGGATTGGTCAATCCGTTCGCGAGATATGGCAGTTTGAAGGTAAGAAACGCTAGAGAAACTCAAAAATTTCGCAGTTCTGATGCTCGAAACGAACAACTAGAACGGCCTAGGGGAAAAGTACGCATACCGTTGTAATCGGGCGAGTTGCTTCTTTCAGATGCAACAGAAATTTTGCGGATTGGTCAATCCGTTCGCGAGATATGGCAGTTTGGAGGTAAGAAACGCTTGAGAAACTCAAAATTTTCGCAGTTCTGATGCTCGAAACGAATAACTAGAACGGCCTAGGGGAAAAGTACGCACACCGTTGTAATCGGGCGAGTTTCTACTTTCAGACGCAACAGAAATTTTGCGGATTGGTCAATCTGTTCGCGAGATATGGCAGTTTGGAGGTGAGAAACGCTTGAGGAACTCAAAATTCTCGCAGTTCTGATGCTCGAAACGAATAACTAGAACGGCCTATGGGAAAAGTACGCATACCGTTGTAATCGGGCGAGTTGCTACTTTCAGATGCAACAGAAATTTTGCGGATTGGTCATTCCGTTCGCGAGATATGGCAGTTTGGAAGTAAGAATCGCTTGAGAAACTCACAATTTTCGCAGTTCTGATTCTCGAAACGAATAACTAGAACGGCCTAGGGGAAAGGTACGCATACCGATCTAATCCGGCGAGTTGCTACTTTCAGATGCAACAGAAATTTTGCGGATTGGTCATTCCGTTCGCGAGATATGGCAGTTTGGAAGTAAGAATCGCTTGAGAAACTCACAATTTTCGCAGTTCTGATTCTCGAAACGTATAACTAGAACGGCCTAGGGGAAAGGTACGCATACCGATCTAATCCGGCGAGTTTCTACTTTCAGACGCAACAGAAATTTTGCGGATTGGTCAATCTGTTCGCGAGATATGGCAGTTTGGAGGTGAGAAACGCTTGAGGAACTCAAAATTCTCGCAGTTCTGATGCTCGAAACGAATAACTAGAACGGCCTATGGGAAAAGTACGCATACCGTTGTAATCGGGCGAGTTGCTACTTTCAGATGCAACAGAAATTTTGCGGATTGGTCAATCCGTTCGCGAGATATGGCAGTTTGGATGTAAGAAACGCTTGAGAAACTCAAAATTTTCGCAGTTCTGATGCTCGAAACGAATAACAAGAACGGCCTAGGGTAAAAGTACGAATACCGTTATATAGTAATCGGGCGAGTTTTTACTTTCACATGCAACAGAAATTTTGCGGATTGGTCAATCCGTTCGCGAGATATGGCAGTTTGGAGGTAAGAAACGCTTGAGAAACTCAAAATTTTCGCAGTTCTGATGCTCGAACGAATAACTAGGACGGCCTACGAGAAAACTACGCATACCTTTGTAATCGGGCGAGTTTCTACTTTCAGACGCAACAGAAATTTTGCAGATTGGTCAATCCGTTCGCGAGATATGGCAGTTTGGAGGTAAGAAACGCTTGAGAAACTCAAAATTTTCGCAGTTCTGATGCTCCAAACGAATAACTAGAACGGCCTAGGGGAAAAGTACGCACACCGTTGTAATCGGGCGAGTTTCTACTTTCAGACGCAACAGAAATTTTGCGGATTGGTCAATCTGTTCGCGAGATATGGCAGTTTGGAGGTGAGAAACGCTTGAGGAACTCAAAATTCTCGCAGTTCTGATGCTCGAAACGAATAACTAGAACTGCCTAGGGGAAAAGTACGCATACCGTTGTAATCGGGCAAGTTTCGACTTTCAGATGCAACAGAAATTTTGCGGATTGTTCAATCCTTTCCCGAGATATGGCAGTTTGGAGGTAAGAAACGCTTGAGAAACTCAAAATTTTCGCAGTTCTGATGCTCGAAACGAATAACTGGCACGGCCTAGCGGAAAAGTACGCATACCGTTGTAATCGGGCGAGTTTCTTCTTTCAGATGCAACAGAAATTTTGCGGATTGGCCAATCGGTTCGCGAGATATGGCAGTTTGGAGGTGAGAAACGCTTGAGGAACTCAAAATTCTCGCAGTTCTGATGCTCGAAATGAATAACTAGAACGGCCTATGGGAAAAGTACGCATACCGTTGTAATCGGGCGAGTTTCTACTTTCAGATGCAACAGAAATTTTGCAGATTGGTCAATCCGTTCGCGAGATATGGCAGTTTGGAGGTAAGAAACGCTTGAGAAACTCAAAATTTTCGCAGTTCTGATGCTCGAAACGAATAACTAGAACGGCCTAGGGGAAAAGTACGCATACCGTTGTAATGGGGCGAGTTTCTACTTTCAGATGCAACAGAAATATTGCGGATTGGTGAATCCGTTCGCGAGATATGGCAGTTTGAAGGTAAGAAACGCTTGAGAAACTCAAAAATTTCGCAGTTCTAATGCTCGAAACGAATAACTAGAACGGCCTAGGGAAAAAGTACGCATACCGTTGTAATCGGGCGAGTTGCTTCTTTCAGATGCAACAGAAATTTTGCGGATTGGTCAATCCGTTCGCGAGATATGGCAGTTTGGAGGTAAGAAACGCTTGAGAAACGCAAAAATTTCGCAGTTCTGATGCTCGAAACGAATAACTGGAACAGCCTAGGGGAAAAGTACGCATACCGTTGTAATGGGGCGAGTTTCTACTTTCAGATGCAACAGAAATATTGCGGATTGGTGAATCCGTTCGCGAGATATGGCAGTTTGAAGGTAAGAAACGCTTGAGAAACTCAAAAATTTCGCAGTTCTGATGCTCGAAACGAATAACTAGAACGGCCTAGGGAAAAAGTACGCATACCGTTGTAATCGGGCGAGTTGCTTCTTTCAGATGCAACAGAAATTTTGCGGATTGGTCAATCCGTTCGCGAGATATGGCAGTTTGGAGGTAAGAAACGCTTGAGAAACTCAAAATTTTCGCAGTTCTGATGCTCGAAACGAATAACTGGAACAGCCTAGGGGAAAAGTACGCATACCGTTGTAATCGGGCGAGTTTCTTCTTTCAGATGCAACAGAAATTTTGCGGATTTGTCAATCCGTTCGCGAGATATGGCAGTTTGGAGGTAAGAAACGCTTGAGGAACTCAAAATTCTCGCAGTTCTGATGGTCGAAACGAATAACTAGAACGGCCTAGGGGAAAAGTACGCATACCGTTGTAATCGGGCGCGTTTCGACTTTCAGATGCAACAGAAATTTTGCGGATTGTTCAATCCTACCCGAGATATGGCAGTTTGGAGGTAAGAAACGCTTGAGAAACTCAAAATTTTCGCAGTTCTGATGCTCGAAACGAATAAATGGGACGGCCTAGGGGAAAAGTACGCACACCGTTGTAATCGGACGAGTTTCTACTTTCAGATGCAACAAAAATTTTGCGGATTGGTCAATCCGTTCTCGAGATATGGCAGTTTGGAGGTAAGAAACGCTTGAGAAACTCAAAATTTTCACAGTTCTGATGCTCGAAACGAATAACTAGAACGGCCTAGGGGGAAAGTACGCATACCGTTGTAATGGGGCGTGTTGCTTCTTTCAGATGCAACAGAAATATTGCGGATTGGTGAATCCGTTCGCGAGATATGGCAGTTTGAAGGTAAGAAACGCTTGAGAAACTCAAGAATTTCGCAGTTCTGATGCTCGAAACGAATAACTAGAACGGCCTAGGGAAAAATTACGCATACCGTTGTAATCGGGCGAGTTGCTTCTTTCAGATGCAACAGAAATTTTGCGGATTGGTCAATCCGTTCGCGAGATATGGCAGTTTGGAGGTAAGAAACGCTTGAGAAACTCAAAATTTTCGCAGTTCTGATGCTCGAAACGAATAACTAGAACGGCCTAGGGGAAAAGTACGCATACCGTTGTAATCGGGCGAGTTGCTTCTTTCAGATGCAACAGAAATTTTGCGGATTGGTCAATCCGTTCGCGAGATATGGCAGTTTGAAGGTAAGAAACGCTTGAGAAACTCAAAAATTTCGCAGTTCTGATGCTCGAAACGAATAACTAGAACGGCCTAGGGGAAAAGTACGCATACCGTTGTAATGGGGCGAGTTTCTACTTTCAGATGCAACAGAAATATTGCGGATTGGTGAATCCGTTCGCGAGATATGGCAGTTTGAAGGTAAGAAACGCTTGAGAAACTCAAAAATTTCGCAGTTCTAATGCTCGAAACGAATAACTAGAACGGCCTAGGGAAAAAGTACGCATACCGTTGTAATCGGGCGAGTTGCTTCTTTCAGATGCAACAGAAATTTTGCGGATTGGTCAATCCGTTCGCGAGATATGGCAGTTTGGAGGTAAGAAACGCTTGAGAAACGCAAAAATTTCGCAGTTCTGATGCTCGAAACGAATAACTGGAACAGCCTAGGGGAAAAGTACGCATACCGTTGTAATGGGGCGAGTTTCTACTTTCAGATGCAACAGAAATATTGCGGATTGGTGAATCCGTTCGCGAGATATGGCAGTTTGAAGGTAAGAAACGCTTGAGAAACTCAAAAATTTCGCAGTTCTGATGCTCGAAACGAATAACTAGAACGGCCTAGGGAAAAAGTACGCATACCGTTGTAATCGGGCGAGTTGCTTCTTTCAGATGCAACAGAAATTTTGCGGATTGGTCAATCCGTTCGCGAGATATGGCAGTTTGGAGGTAAGAAACGCTTGAGAAACTCAAAATTTTCGCAGTTCTGATGCTCGAAACGAATAACTGGAACAGCCTAGGGGAAAAGTACGCATACCGTTGTAATCGGGCGAGTTTCTTCTTTCAGATGCAACAGAAATTTTGCGGATTTGTCAATCCGTTCGCGAGATATGGCAGTTTGGAGGTAAGAAACGCTTGAGGAACTCAAAATTCTCGCAGTTCTGATGGTCGAAACGAATAACTAGAACGGCCTAGGGGAAAAGTACGCATACCGTTGTAATCGGGCGCGTTTCGACTTTCAGATGCAACAGAAATTTTGCGGATTGTTCAATCCTACCCGAGATATGGCAGTTTGGAGGTAAGAAACGCTTGAGAAACTCAAAATTTTCGCAGTTCTGATGCTCGAAACGAATAAATGGGACGGCCTAGGGGAAAAGTACGCACACCGTTGTAATCGGACGAGTTTCTACTTTCAGATGCAACAAAAATTTTGCGGATTGGTCAATCCGTTCGCGAGATATGGCAGTTTGGAGGTAAGAAACGCTTGAGAAACTCAAAATTTTCACAGTTCTGATGCTCGAAACGAATAACTAGAACGGCCTAGGGGAAAAGTACGCATACCGTTGTAATGGGGCGTGTTGCTTCTTTCAGATGCAACAGAAATATTGCGGATTGGTGAATCCGTTCGCGAGATATGGCAGTTTGAAGGTAAGAAACGCTTGAGAAACTCAAGAATTTCGCAGTTCTGATGCTCGAAACGAATAACTAGAACGGCCTAGGGAAAAAGTACGCATACCGTTGTAATCGGGCGAGTTGCTTCTTTCAGATGCAACAGAAATTTTGCGGATTGGTCAATCCGTTCGCGAGATATGGCAGTTTGGAGGTAAGAAACGCTTGAGAAACTCAAAATTTTCGCAGTTCTGATGCTCGAAACGAATAACTAGAACGGCCTAGGGGAAAAGTACGCATACCGTTGTAATCGGGCGAGTTGCTTCTTTCAGATGCAACAGAAATTTTGCGGATTGGTCAATCCGTTCGCGAGATATGGCAGTTTGAAGGTAAGAAACGCTTGAGAAACTCAAAAATTTCGCAGTTCTGATGCTCGAAACGAATAACTAGAACGGCCTAGGGGAAAAGTACGCATACCGTTGTAATGGGGCGAGTTTCTACTTTCAGATGCAACAGAAATTTTGCAGATTGGTCAATCCGTTCGCGAGATATGGCAGTTTGGAGGTAAGAAACGCTTGAGAAACTCAAAATTTTCGCAGTTCTGATGCTCGAAACGAATAACTAGAACGGCCTAGGGGAAAAGTACGCACACCGTTGTAATCGGGCGAGTTGCTTCTTTCAGATGCAGCAGAAATTTTGCGGTTTGGTCAATCCGTTCGCGAGATATGGCAGTTTGGAGGTAAGAAACGCTTGAGAAACTCAAAAATTTCGCAGTTCTGATGCTCGAAACGAATAACTAGAACGGCCTAGGTGAAAAGTACGCATACCGTTGTAATCGCGCGCGTTTCGACTTTCAGATGCAACAGAAATTTTGCGGATTGTTCAATCCTTTCCCGAGATATGGCAGTTTGGAGGTAAGAAACGCTTGAGAAACTCAAAAATTTTCGCAGTTCTGATGCTCGAAACGAATAAATGGAACGGCCTAGAGGAAAAGTACGCACACCGTTGTAATCGGACGAGTTTCTTCTTTCAGATGCAGCAGAAATTTTGCGGATTGGTCAATCCGTTCGCGAGATATGGCAGTTTGAAGGTAAGAAACGCTTGAGAAACTCAAAAATTTCGCAGTTCTGATGCTCGAAACGAATAACTAGAACGGCCTAGGGAAAAAGTACGCATACCGTTGTAATCGGGCGAGTTGCTTCTTTCAGATGTAACAGAAATTTTGCGGATTGGTCAATCCGTTCGAGAGATATGGCAGTTTGGAGGTAAGAAACGCTTGAGAAACTCAAAATTTTCGCAGTTCTGATGCTCGAAACGAATAACTGGAACAGCCTAGGGGAAAAGTACGCATACCGTTGTAATCGGGCGAGTTTCTTCTTTCAGATGCAACAGAAATTTTGCGGATTGGTCAATCCGTTCGCGAGATATGGCACTTTCGAGGTAAGAAACGTTTGAGAAACTCAAAATTTTCGCAGTTCTGATGCTCGAAACGAATAACTAGGACGGCCTAGGAGAAAACTACGCATACCGTTGTAATCGGGCGAGTTTCGACTTTCAGATGCAACAGAAATTTTGCGGATTGTTCAATCCTTTCCCGAAATATGGCAGTTTGGAGGTAAGAAACGCTTGAGAAACTCAAAATTTTCGCAGTTCTGATGCTCGAAACGAATAACTGGAACGGCCTAGGGGAAAAGTACGCATACCGTTGTAATCGCGCGCGTTTCGACTTTCAGATGCAACAGAAATTTTGCGGATTGTTCAATCCTTTCCCGAGATATGGCAGTTTGGAGGTAAGAAACGCTTGAGAAACTCAAAAATTTTCGCAGTTCTGATGCTCGAAACGAATAAATGGAACGGCCTAGAGGAAAAGTACGCACACCGTTGTAATCGGACGAGTTTCTTCTTTCAGATGCAGCAGAAATTTTGCGGATTGGTCAATCCGTTCGCGAGATATGGCAGTTTGAAGGTAAGAAACGCTTGAGAAACTCAAAAATTTCGCAGTTCTGATGCTCGAAACGAATAACTAGAACGGCCTAGGGAAAAAGTACGCATACCGTTGTAATCGGGCGAGTTGCTTCTTTCAGATGTAACAGAAATTTTGCGGATTGGTCAATCCGTTCGAGAGATATGGCAGTTTGGAGGTAAGAAACGCTTGAGAAACTCAAAATTTTCGCAGTTCTGATGCTCGAAACGAATAACTGGAACAGCCTAGGGGAAAAGTACGAATACCGTTGTAATCGGGCGAGTTTCTTCTTTCAGATGCAACAGAAATTTTGCGGATTGGTCAATCCGTTCGCGAGATATGGCACTTTCGATGTAAGAAACGTTTGAGAAACTCAAAATTTTCGCAGTTCTGATGCTCGAAACGAATAACTAGGACGGCCTAGGAGAAAACTACGCATACCGTTGTAATCGGGCGAGTTTCGACTTTCAGATGCAACAGAAATTTTGCGGATTGTTCAATCCTTTCCCGAAATATGGCAGTTTGGAGGTAAGAAACGCTTGAGAAACTCAAAATTTTCGCAGTTCTGATGCTCGAAACGAATAACTGGAACGGCCTAGGGGAAAAGTACGCATACCGTTGTAATCGGGCGAGTAGCTTCTTTCAGATGCAACAGAAATTTTGCGGATTGGTCAATCCGTTCGCGAGATATGGCAGTTTGAAGGTAAGAAACGCTTGAGAAACTCAAAAATTTCGCAGTTCTGATACTCGAAACGAATAACTAGAACGGCCTAGGGGAAAAGTACGCACACCGTTGTAATCGGGCGAGTTTCTACTTTCAGACGCAACAGAAATTTTGCGGATTGGTCAATCCGTTCGCGAGATATGGCAGTTTGGAGGTAAGAAACGCTTGAGGAACTCAAAATTCTCGCAGTTCTGATGCTCGAAACGAATAACTAGAACGGCCTAGGGGAAAAGTACGCATACCGTTGTAATCGGGCGCGTTTCGACTTTCAGATGCTACAGAAATTTTGCGGATTGTTCAATCCTTTCCCGAGATATGGCAGTTTGGGGGTAAGAAATGCTTGAGAAACTCAAAATTTTCGCAGTTCTGATACTCGAAACGAATAAATGGGACGGCCTAGGGGAAAAGTACGCACACCGTTGTAATCGGACGAGTTTCTTCTTTCAGATGCAACAGAAATTTTGCGGACTGGTCAATCCGTTCGCGAGATATGGCAGTTTGGAGGTAAGAAACGCTTGAGAAACTCAAAATTTTCGCAGTTCTGATGCTCGAAACGAATAACTGGAACGGCCTAGGGGAAAAGTACGCATACCGTTGTAATCGGGCGAGTTGCTTCTTTCAGATGCAACAGAAATATTGCGGATTGGTCAACCCGTTCGCGAGATGTGGCAGTTTGAAGGTAAGAAACGCTTGAGAAACTCAAAAATTTCGCAGTTCTGATGCTCGAAACGAATAACTAGAACGGCCTAGGGGAAAAGTACGCATACCGTTGTAATCGGGCGCGTATCGACTTTCAGATGCAACAGAAATTTTGCAGATTGTTCAATCCTACCCGAGATATGGCAGTTTGGAGGTAAGAAACGCTTGAGAAACTCAAAATTTTCGCAGTTCTGATGCTCGAAACGAATAAATGGGACGGCCTAGGGGAAAAGTACGCACACCGTTGTAATCGGACGAGTTTCTACTTTCAGATGCAACAAAAATTTTGCGGATTGGTCAATCCGTTCGCGAGATATGGCAGTTTGGAGGTAAGAAACGCTTGAGAAACTCAAAATTTTCACAGTTCTGATGCTCGAAACGAATAACTAGAACGGCCTAGGGGAAAAGTACGCATACCGTTGTAATGGGGCGTGTTGCTTCTTTCAGATGCAACAGAAATATTGCGGATTGGTGAATCCGTTCGCGAGATATGGCAGTTTGAAGGTAAGAAACGCTTGAGAAACTCAAAAATTTCGCAGTTCTGATGCTCGAAACGAATAACTAGAACGGCCTAGGGAAAAAGTACGCATACCGTTGTAATCGGGCGAGTTGCTTCTTTCAGATGCAACAGAAATTTTGCAGATTGGTCAATCCGTTCGCGAGATATGGCAGTTTGGAGGTAAGAAACGCTTGAGAAACTCAAAATTTTCGCAGTTCTGATGCTCGAAACGAATAACTGGAACAGCCTAGGGGAAAAGTACGCATACCGTTGTAATCGGGCGAGTTTCTTCTTTCAGATGCAACAGAAATTTTGCGGATTGTTCAATCCTACCCGAGATATGGCAGTTTGGAGGTAAGAAACGCTTGAGAAACTCAAAATTTTCGCAGTTCTGATGCTCGAAACGAATAAATGGGACGGCCTAGGGGAAAAGTACGCACACCGTTGTAATCGGATGAGTTTCTTCTTTCAGATGCAACAGAAATTTTGCGGATTGGTCAATCCGTTCGCGAGATATGGCAGTTTGGAGGTAAGAAACGCTTGAGAAACTCAAAATTTTCGCAGGTCTGATGCTCGAAACGAATAGCTAGAACGGCCTAGGGGAAAAGTACGCATACCGTTGTAATCGGGCGAGTTTCTACTTTCAGATGCAACAAAAATTTTGCGGATTGGTCAATCCGTTCGCGAGATATGGCAGTTTGAAGGTAAGAAACGCTTGAGAAACTCAAAAATTTCGCAGTTCTGATACTCGAAACGAATAACTAGAACGGCCTAGGGGAAAAGTACGCACACCGTTGTAATCGGGCGAGTTTCTACTTTCAGACGCAACAGAAATTTTGCGGATTGGTCAATCCGTTCGCGAGATATGGCAGTTTGGAGGTAAGAAACGCTTGAGGAACTCAAAATTCTCGCAGTTCTGATGCTCGAAACGAATAACTAGAACGGCCTAGGGGAAAAGTACGCATACCGTTGTAATCGGGCGCGTTTCGACTTTCAGATGCAACAGAAATTTTGCGGATTGTTCAATCCTTTCCCGAGATATGGCAGTTTGGAGGTAAGAAATGCTTGAGAAACTCAAAATTTTCGCAGTTCTGATGCTCGAAACGAATAAATGGGACGGCCTAGGGGAAAAGTACGCACACCGTTGTAATCGGACGAGTTTCTTCTTTCAGATGCAACAGAAATTTTGCGGACTGGTCAATCCGTTCGCGAGATATGGCAGTTTGGAGGTAAGAAACGCTTGAGAAACTCAAAATTTTCGCAGTTTAGATGCTCGAAACGAATAACTGGAACGGCCTAGGGGAAAAGTACGCATACCGTTCTAATCGGGCGAGTTTCTACTTTCAGATGCAACAAAAATTTTGCGGATTGGTCAATCCGTTCGCGAGATATGGCAGTTTGGAGGTAAGAAACGCTTGAGAAACTCAAAATTTTCGCAGTTCTGATGCTCGAAACGAATAAATGGGACGGCCTAGGGGAAAAGTACGCACACCGTTGTAATCGGACGAGTTTCTTCTTTCAGATGCAACAGAAATTTTGCGGATTGGTCAATCCGTTCGCGAGATATGGCAGTTTGGAGGTAAGAAACGCTTGAGAAACTCAAAATTTTCGCAGTTCTGATGCTCGAAACGAATAACTGGAACAGCCTAGGGGAAAAGTACGCATACCGTTGTAATCGGGCGAGTTTCTTCTTTCAGATGCAACAGAAATTTTGCGGATTGTTCAATCCTACCCGAGATATGGCAGTTTGGAGGTAAGAAACGCTTGAGAAACTCAAAATTTTCGCAGTTCTGATGCTCGAAACGAATAAATGGGACGGCCTAGGGGAAAAGTACGCACACCGTTGTAATCGGATGAGTTTCTTCTTTCAGATGCAACAGAAATTTTGCGGATTGGTCAATCCGTTCGCGAGATATGGCAGTTTGGAGGTAAGAAACGCTTGAGAAACTCAAAATTTTCGCAGGTCTGATGCTCGAAACGAATAGCTAGAACGGCCTAGGGGAAAAGTACGCATACCGTTGTAATCGGGCGAGTTTCTACTTTCAGATGCAACAAAAATTTTGCGGATTGGTCAATCCGTTCGCGAGATATGGCAGTTTGAAGGTAAGAAACGCTTGAGAAACTCAAAAATTTCGCAGTTCTGATACTCGAAACGAATAACTAGAACGGCCTAGGGGAAAAGTACGCACACCGTTGTAATCGGGCGAGTTTCTACTTTCAGACGCAACAGAAATTTTGCGGATTGGTCAATCCGTTCGCGAGATATGGCAGTTTGGAGGTAAGAAACGCTTGAGGAACTCAAAATTCTCGCAGTTCTGATGCTCGAAACGAATAACTAGAACGGCCTAGGGGAAAAGTACGCATACCGTTGTAATCGGGCGCGTTTCGACTTTCAGATGCAACAGAAATTTTGCGGATTGTTCAATCCTTTCCCGAGATATGGCAGTTTGGAGGTAAGAAATGCTTGAGAAACTCAAAATTTTCGCAGTTCTGATGCTCGAAACGAATAAATGGGACGGCCTAGGGGAAAAGTACGCACACCGTTGTAATCGGACGAGTTTCTTCTTTCAGATGCAACAGAAATTTTGCGGACTGGTCAATCCGTTCGCGAGATATGGCAGTTTGGAGGTAAGAAACGCTTGAGAAACTCAAAATTTTCGCAGTTTAGATGCTCGAAACGAATAACTGGAACGGCCTAGGGGAAAAGTACGCATACCGTTCTAATCGGGCGAGTTTCTACTTTCAGATGCAACAAAAATTTTGCGGATTGGTCAATCCGTTCGCGAGATATGGCAGTTTGGAGGTAAGAAACGCTTGAGAAACTAAAAATTTTCGCAGTTCTGATGCTCGAAACGAATAAATGGGACGGCCTAGGGGAAAAGTACGCACACCGTTGTAATCGGACGAGTTTCTTCTTTCAGATGCAACAGAAATTTTGCGGATTGGTCAATCCGTTCGCGAGATATGGCAGTTTGGAGGTAAGAAACGCTTGAGAAACTCAAAATTTTCGCAGGTCTGATGCTCGAAACGAATAGCTAGAACGGCCTAGGGGAAAAGTACGCATACCGTTGTAATCGGGCGAGTTTCTACTTTCAGATGCAACAAAAATTTTGCGGATTGGTCAATCCGTTCGCGAGATATGGCAGTTTGGAGGTAAGAAACGCTTGAGAAACTCAAAATTTTCACAGTTCTGATGCTCGAAACGAATAACTAGAACGGCCTAGGGGAAAAGTACGCACACCGTTGTAATCGGGCGAGTTTCTACTTTCAGACGCAACAGAAATTTTGCGGATTGGTCAATCCGCTCGCCAGATATGGCAGTTTGGAGGTAAGAAACGCTTGAGGAACTCAAAATTCTCGCAGTTCTGATTCTCGAAACGAATAACTAGAACGGCCTAGGGGAAAAGTACGCATACCGTTGTAATCGGGCGCGTTTCGACTTTCAGATGCAACAGAAATTTTGCGGATTGTTCAATCCTTTCCCGAGATATGGCAGTTTGGAGGTAAGAAACGCTTGAGAAACTCAAAAATTTTCGCAGTTCTGATGCTCGAAACGAATAAATGGAACGGCCTAGAGGAAAAGTACGCAAACCATTGTAATCGGACGAGTTTCTTCTTTCAGATGCAGCAGAAATTTTGCGGATTGGTCAATCCGTTCGCGAGATATGGCAGTTTGAAGGTAAGAAACGCTTGAGAAACTCAAAAATTTCGCAGTTCTGATGCTCGAAACGAATAACTAGAACGGCCTAGGGGAAAAGTACGCATACCGTTGTAATCGGGCGCGTTGCTTCTTTCAGATGCAACAGAAATTTTGCGGATTGGTCAATCCGTTCGCGAGATATGGCAGTTTGGAGGTAAGAAACGCTTGAGAAACTCAAAATTTTCGCAGTTCTGATGCTCGAAACGAATAACTAGAACGGCCTAGGGGAAAAGTACGCACACCGTTGTAATCGGGCGAGTTTCTACTTTCAGACGCAACAGAAATTTTGCGGATTGGTCAATCCGCTCGCCAGATATGGCAGTTTGGAGGTAAGAAACGCTTGAGGAACTCAAAATTCTCGCAGTTCTGATTCTCGAAACGAATAACTAGAACGGCCTAGGGGAAAAGTACGCATACCGATCTAATCGGGCGAGTTTCTACTTTCAGATGCAACAGAAATTTTGCGGATTGGTCAATCGGTTCGCGAGATATGGCAGTTTGGATGTAAGAAACGCTTGAGAAACTCAAAATTTTCGCAGTTCTGATGCTCGAAACGATTAACAAGAACGGCCTAGGGTAAAAGTACGAATACCGTTATATAGTAATCGGGCGAGTTTTTACTTTCACATGCAACAGAAATTTTTCGGATTGGTCAATCCGTTCGCGAGATATGGCAGTTTGGAGGTAAGAAACGCTTGAGAAACTCAAAATTTTCGCAGTTCTGATGCTCGAACGAATAACTAGGACGGCCTAGGAGAAAACTACGCATACCGTTGTAATCGGGCGAGTTTCTACTTTCAGATGCAACAGAAATTTTGCAGATTGGTCAATCCGTTCGCGAGATATGGCAGTTTGGAGGTAAGAAACGCTTGAGAAACTCAAAATTTTCGCAGTTCTGATGCCCCAAACGAATAACTAGAACGGCCTAGGGGAAAAGTACGCACACCGTTGTAATCGGGCGAGTTTCTACTTTCAGATGCAACAGAAATTTTGCAGATTGGTCAATCCGTTCGCGAGATATGGCAGTTTGGAGGTAAGAAACGCTTGAGAAACTCAAAATTTTCGCAGTTCTGATGCTCGAAACGAATAACTGGAATGGCCTAGGGGAAAAGTACGCACACCGTTGTAATTGGGCGAGTTTCTACTTTCAGACGCAACAGAAATTTTGCGGATTGGTCAATCTGTTCGCGAGATATGGCAGTTTGGAGGTGAGAAACGCTTGAGGAACTCAAAATTCTCGCAGTTCTGATTCTCGAAACGAATAACTAGAACGGCATAGGGGAAAGGTACGCATACCGATCTAATCCGGCGAGTTTCTACTTTCAGATGCAACAGAAATTTTGCGGATTGGTCAATCGGTTCGCGAGATATGGCAGTTTGGATGTAAGAAACGCTTGAGAAACTCAAAATTTTCGCAGTTCTGATGCTCGAAACGAATAACAAGAACGGCCTAGGGTAAAAGTACGAATACCGTTATATAGTAATCGGGCGAGTTTTTACTTTCAGACGCAACAGAAATTTTGCGGATTGGTCAATCTGTTCGCGAGATATGGCAGTTTGGAGGTGAGAAACGCTTGAGGAACTCAAAATTTTCGCAGTTCTGATGCTCGAAACGAATAACTAGAACGGCCTAGGGGAAAAGTACGCATACCGATCTAATCGGGCGAGTTTCTACTTTCAGATGCAACAGAAATTTTGCGGATTGGTCAATCCGTTCGCGAGATATGGCAGTTTGGAGGTAAGAAACGCTTGAGAAACACAAAATTTTCGCAGTTCTAATGCTCGAAACGAATAACTAGAACGGCCTAGGGGAAGAGTACGCATACCGATCTAATCGGGCGAGTTTCTACTTTCAGACGCAACAGAAATTTTGCGGATTGGTCAATCTGTTCGCGAGATATGGCAGTTTGGAGGTGAGAAACGCTTGAGGAACTCAAAATTCTCGCAGTTCTGATGCTCGAAACGAATAACTAGAACGGCCTATGGGAAAAGTACGCATACCGTTGTAATCGGGCGAGTTGCTACTTTCAGATGCAACAGAAATTTGGCGGATTGGTCAATCCGTTCGCGAGATATGGCAGTTTGGATGTAAGAAACGCTTGAGAAACTCAAAATTTTCGCAGTTCTGATGCTCGAAACGAATAACAAGAACGTCCTAGGGTAAAAGTACGAATACCGTTATATAGTAATCGGGCGAGTTTTTACTTTCACATGCAACAGAAATTTTGCGGATTGGTCAATCCGTTCGCGAGATATGGCAGTTTGGAGGTAAGAAACGCTTGAGAAACTCAAAATTTTCGCAGTTCTGATGCTCGAACGAATAACTAGGACGTCCTACGAGAAAACTACGCATACCTTTGTAATCGGGCGAGTTTCTACTTTCAGACGCAACAGAAATTTTGCGGATTGGTCAATCTGTTCGCGAGATATGGCAGTTTGGAGGTGAGAAACGCTTGAGGAACTCAAAATTCTCGCAGTTCTGATGCTCGAAACGAATAACTAGAACGGCCTAGGGGAAAAGTACGCATACCGTTGTAATCGGGCAAGTTTCGACTTTCAGATGCAACAGAAATTTTGCGGATTGTTCAATCCTTTCCCGAGATATGGCAGTTTGGAGGTAAGAAACGCTTGAGAAACTCAAAATTTTCGCAGTTCTGATGCTCGAAACGAATAACTGGAACGGCCTAGGGGAAAAGTACGCATACCGTTGTAATCGGGCGAGTTTCTTCTTTCAGATGCAACAGAAATTTTGCGGATTGGTCAATCGGTTCGCGAGATATGGCAGTTTGGATGTAAGAAACGCTTGAGAAACTCAAAATTTTCGCAGTTCTGAAGCTCGAAACGAATAACAAGAACGGCCTAGGGTAAAAGTACGAATACCGTTATATAGTAATCGGGCGAGTTTTTACTTTCACATGCAACAGAAATTTTGCGGATTGGTCAATCCGTTCGCGAGATATGGCAGTTTGGAGGTAAGAAACGCTTGAGAAACTCAAAATTTTCGCAGTTCTGATGCTCGAACGAATAACTAGGACGGCCTAGGAGAAAACTACGCATACCGTTGTAATCGGGCGAGTTTCTACTTTCAGATGCAACAGAAACTTTGCTGATTGGTCAATACGTTCGCGAGATATGGCAGTTTGGATGTAAGAAACGCTTGAGAAACTCAAAATTTTCGCAGTTCTGATGCTCGAAACGATTAACAAGAACGGCCTAGGGTAAAAGTACGAATACCGTTATATAGTAATCGGGCGAGTTTTTACTTTCACATGCAACAGAAATTTTGCGGATTGGTCAATCCGTTCGCGAGATATGGCAGTTTGGAGGTAAGAAACGCTTGAGAAACTCAAAATTTTCGCAGTTCTGATGCTCGAAACGAATAACTGGAATGGCCTAGGGGAAAAGTACGCACACCGTTGTAATTGGGCGAGTTTCTACTTTCAGACGCAACAGAAATTTTGCGGATTGGTCAATCTGTTCGCGAGATATGGCAGTTTGGAGGTGAGAAACGCTTGAGGAACTCAAAATTCTCGCAGTTCTGATGCTCGAAACGAATTACTAGAATGGCCTATGGGAAAAGTACTCACACCGTTGTAATCGGGCGAGCTGCTTCTTTCAGATGCAACAGAAATTTTGCGGATTGGTCAATCCGTTCGCGAGATATGGCAGTTTGGAGGTAAGAAACGCTTGAGAAACTCAAAATTTTCGCAGTTCTGATGCTCGAAACGAATAACTAGAACGGCCTAGGGGAAAAGTACGCACACCGTTGTAATCGGGCGAGTTGCTTCTTTCAGATGCAACAGAAATTTTGCGGATTGGTCAATCCGTTCGCGAGATATGGCAGTTTGAAGGTAAGAAACGCTAGAGAAACTCAAAAATTTCGCAGTTCTGATGCTCGAAACGAACAACTAGAACGGCCTAGGGGAAAAGTACGCATACCGTTGTAATCGGGCGAGTTGCTTCTTTCAGATGCAACAGAAATTTTGCGGATTGGTCAATCCGTTCGCGAGATATGGCAGTTTGGAGGTAAGAAACGCTTGAGAAACTCAAAATTTTCGCAGTTCTGATGCTCGAAACGAATAATTAGAACGGCCTAGGGGAAAAGTACGCACACCGTTGTAATCGGGCGAGTTTCTACTTTCAGACGCAACAGAAATTTTGCGGATTGGTCAATCTGTTCGCGAGATATGGCAGTTTGGAGGTGAGAAACGCTTGAGGAACTCAAAATTCTCGCAGTTCTGATGCTCGAAACGAATAACTAGAACGGCCTATGGGAAAAGTACGCATACCGTTGTAATCGGGCGAGTTGCTACTTTCAGATGCAACAGAAATTTTGCGGATTGGTCATTCCGTTCGCGAGATATGGCAGTTTGGAAGTAAGAATCGCTTGAGAAACTCACAATTTTCGCAGTTCTGATTCTCGAAACGAATAACTAGAACGGCCTAGGGGAAAGGTACGCATACCGATCTAATCCGGCGAGTTGCTACTTTCAGATGCAACAGAAATTTTGCGGATTGGTCATTCCGTTCGCGAGATATGGCAGTTTGGAAGTAAGAATCGCTTGAGAAACTCACAATTTTCGCAGTTCTGATTCTCGAAACGAATAACTAGAACGGCCTAGGGGAAAGGTACGCATACCGATCTAATCCGGCGAGTTTCTACTTTCAGATGCAACAGAAATTTTGCGGATTGGTCAATCGGTTCGCGAGATATGGCAGTTTGGATGTAAGAAACGCTTGAGAAACTCAAAATTTTCGCAGTTCTGATGCTCGAAACGAATAACAAGAACGGCCTAGGGTAAAAGTACGAATACCGTTATATAGTAATCGGGCGAGTTTTTACTTTCAGACGCAACAGAAATTTTGCGGATTGGTCAATCTGTTCGCGAGATATGGCAGTTTGGAGGTGAGAAACGCTTGAGGAACTCAAAATTTTCGCAGTTCTGATGCTCGAAACGAATAACTGGAACGGCCTAGGGGAAAAGTACGCATACCGATCTAATCGGGCGAGTTTCTACTTTCAGATGCAACAGAAATTTTGCGGATTGGTCAATCCGTTCGCGAGATATGGCAGTTTGGAGGTAAGAAACGCTTGAGAAACTCAAAATTTTCGCATTTCTGATGCTCGAAACGAATAACTAGAACGGCCTAGGGGAAAAGTACGCATACCGTTGTAATCGGGCGAGTTTCTACTTTCAGATGCAACAGAAATTTTGCAGATTGGTCAATCCGTTCGCGAGATATGGCAGTTTGGAGGTAAGAAACGCTTGAGAAACTCAAAATTTTCGCAGTTCTGATGCTCGAAACGAATAACTAGAACGGCCTAGGGGAAAAGTACGCACACCGTTGTAATCGGGCCAGTTGCTTCTTTCAGATGCAACAGAAATTTTGCGGATTGGTCAATCCGTTCGCGAGATATGGCAGTTTGAAGGTAAGAAACGCTTGAGAAACTCAAAAATTTCGCAGTTCTGATGCTCGAAACGAACAACTAGAACGGCCTAGGGGAAAAGTACGCATACCGTTGTAATCGGGCGAGTTGCTTCTTTCAGATGCAACAGAAATTTTGCAGATTGGTCAATCCGTTCGCGAGATATGGCAGTTTGGAGGTAAGAAACGCTTGAGAAACTCAAAATTCTCGCAGTTCTGATGCTCGAAACGAATAACTAGAACGGCCTATGGGAAAAGTACGCAAACCGTTGTAATCGGGCGAGTTTCTTCTTTCAGATGCAAAAGAAATTTTGCGGATTGGTCAATCGGTTCGCGAGATATGGCAGTTTGGAGGTAAGAAACGCTTGAGAAACTCAAAATTCTCGCAGTTCTGATGCTCGAAACGAATAACTAGAACGGCCTATGGGAAAAGTACGCATACCGTTGTAATCGGGCGAGTTTGTACTTTCAGATGCAACAGAAATTTTGCAGATTGGTCAATCCGTTCGCGAGATATGGCAGTTTGGAGGTAAGAAACGCTTGAGAAACTCAAAATTTTCGCAGTTCTGATGCTCCAAACGAATAACTAGAACGGCCTAGGGGAAAAGTACGCACACCGTTGTAATCGGGCGAGTTTCTACTTTCAGACGCAACAGAAATTTTGCGGATTGGTCAATCTGTTCGCGAGATATGGCAGTTTGGAGGTGAGAAACGCTTGAGGAACTCAAAATTCTCGCAGTTCTGATGCTCGAAACGAATAACTAGAACTGCCTAGGGGAAAAGTGCGCATACCGTTGTAATCGGGCAAGTTTCGACTTTCAGATGCAACAGAAATTTTGCGGATTGTTCAATCCTTTCCCGAGATATGGCAGTTTGGAGGTAAGAAACGCTTGAGAAACTCAAAATTTTCGCAGTTCTGATGCTCGAAACGAATAACTGGAACGGCCTAGGGGAAAAGTACGCATACCGTTGTAATCGGGCGAGTTTCTTCTTTCAGATGCAACAGAAATTTTGCGGATTGGTCAATCGGTTCGCGAGATATGGCAGTTTGGATGTAAGAAACGCTTGAGAAACTCAAAATTTTCGCAGTTCTGATGCTCGAAACGAATAACAAGAACGGCCTAGGGTAAAAGTACGAATACCGTTATATAGTAATCGGGCGAGTTTTTACTTTCACATGCAACAGAAATTTTGCGGATTGGTCAATCCGTTCGCGAGATATGGCAGTTTGGAGGTAAGAAACGCTTGAGAAACTCAAAATTTTCGCAGTTCTGATGCTCGAAACGAATAACTGGAACGGCCTAGGGGAAAAGTACGCAAACCGTTGTAATCGGGCGAGTTTCTTCTTTCAGATGCAAAAGAAATTTTGCGGATTGGTCAATCGGTTCGCGAGATATGGCAGTTTGGAGGTAAGAAACGCTTGAGAAACTCAAAATTCTCGCAGTTCTGATGCTCGAAACGAATAACTAGAACGGCCTATGGGAAAAGTACGCATACCGTTGTAATCGGGCGAGTTTCTACTTTCAGATGCAACAGAAATTTTGCAGATTGGTCAATCCGTTCGCGAGATATGGCAGTTTGGAGGTAAGAAACGCTTGAGAAACTCAAAATTTTCGCAGTTCTGATGCTCCAAACGAATAACTAGAACGGCCTAGGGGAAAAGTACGCACACCGTTGTAATCGGGCGAGTTTCTACTTTCAGACGCAACAGAAATTTTGCGGATTGGTCAATCTGTTCGCGAGATATGGCAGTTTGGATGTGAGAAACGCTTGAGGAACTCAAAATTCTCGCAGTTCTGATGCTCGAAACGAATAACTAGAACTGCCTAGGGGAAAAGTACGCATACCGTTGTAATCGGGCAAGTTTCGACTTTCAGATGCAACAGAAATTTTGCGGATTGTTCAATCCTTTCCCGAGATATGGCAGTTTGGAGGTAAGAAACGCTTGAGAAACTCAAAATTTTCGCAGTTCTGATGCTCGAAACGAATAACTGGAACGGCCTAGGGGAAAAGTACGCATACCGTTGTAATCGGGCGAGTTTCTTCTTTCAGATGCAACAGAAATTTTGCGGATTGGTCAATCGGTTCGCGAGATATGGCAGTTTGGATGTAAGAAACGCTTGAGAAACTCAAAATTTTCGCAGTTCTGATGCTCGAAACGAATAACAAGAACGGCCTAGGGTAAAAGTACGAATACCGTTATATAGTAATCGGGCGAGTTTTTACTTTCACATGCAACAGAAATTTTGCGGATTGGTCAATCCGTTCGCGAGATATGGCAGTTTGGAGGTAAGAAACGCTTGAGAAACTCAAAATTTTCGCAGTTCTGATGCTCGAAACGAATAACTGGAACGGCCTAGGGGAAAAGTACGCAAACCGTTGTAATCGGGCGAGTTTCTTCTTTCAGATGCAAAAGAAATTTTGCGGATTGGTCAATCGGTTCGCGAGATATGTCAGTTTGGAGGTAAGAAACGCTTGAGAAACTCAAAATTCTCGCAGTTCTGATGCTCGAAACGAATAACTAGAACGGCCTATGGGAAAAGTACGCATACCGTTGTAATCGGGCGAGTTTCTACTTTCAGATGCAACAGAAATTTTGCAGATTGGTCAATCCGTTCGCGAGATATGGCAGTTTGGAGGTAAGAAACGCTTGAGAAACTCAAAATTTTCGCAGTTCTGGTGCTCCAAACGAATAACTAGAACGGCCTAGGGGAAAAGTACGCACACCGTTGTAATCGGGCGAGTTTCTACTTTCAGACGCAACAGAAATTTTGCGGATTGGTCAATCTGTTCGCGAGATATGGCAGTTTGGAGGTGAGAAACGCTTGAGGAACTCAAAATTCTCGCAGTTCTGATGCTCGAAACGAATAACTAGAACTGCCTAGGGGAAAAGTACGCATACCGTTGTAATCGGGCAAGTTTCGACTTTCAGATGCAACAGAAATTTTGCGGATTGTTCAATCCTTTCCCGAGATATGGCAGTTTGGAGGTAAGAAACGCTTGAGAAACTCAAAATTTTCGCAGTTCTGATGCTCGAAACGAATAACTGGCACGGCCTAGGGGAAAAGTACGCATACCGTTGTAATCGGGCGAGTTTCTTCTTTCAGATGCAACAGAAATTTTGCGGATTGGCCAATCGGTTCGCGAGATATGGCAGTTTGGAGGTAAGAAACGCTTGAGAAACTCAAAATTCTCGCAGTTCTGATGCTCGAAACGAATAACTAGAACGGCCTATGGGAAAAGTACGCATACCGTTGTAATCGGGCGAGTTGCTACTTTCAGATGCAACAGAAATTTTGCGGATTGGTCATTCCGTTCGCGAGATATGGCAGTTTGGAAGTAAGAATCGCTTGAGAAACTCACAATTTTCGCAGTTCTGATTCTCGAAACGAATAACTAGAACGGCCTAGGGGAAAGGTACGCATACCGATCTAATCCGGCGAGTTGCTACTTTCAGATGCAACAGAAATTTTGCGGATTGGTCATTCCGTTCGCGAGATATGGCAGTTTGGAAGTAAGAATCGCTTGAGAAACTCACAATTTTCGCAGTTCTGATTCTCGAAACGTATAACTAGAACGGCCTAGGGGAAAGGTACGCATACCGATCTAATCCGGCGAGTTTCTACTTTCAGACGCAACAGAAATTTTGCGGATTGGTCAATCTGTTCGCGAGATATGGCAGTTTGGAGGTGAGAAACGCTTGAGGAACTCAAAATTCTCGCAGTTCTGATGCTCGAAACGAATAACTAGAACGGCCTATGGGAAAAGTACGCATACCGTTGTAATCGGGCGAGTTGCTACTTTCAGATGCAACAGAAATTTTGCGGATTGGTCAATCCGTTCGCGAGATATGGCAGTTTGGATGTAAGAAACGCTTGAGAAACTCAAAATTTTCGCAGTTCTGATGCTCGAAACGAATAACAAGAACGGCCTAGGGTAAAAGTACGAATACCGTTATATAGTAATCGGGCGAGTTTTTACTTTCACATGCAACAGAAATTTTGCGGATTGGTCAATCCGTTCGCGAGATATGGCAGTTTGGAGGTAAGAAACGCTTGAGAAACTCAAAATTTTCGCAGTTCTGATGCTCGAACGAATAACTAGGACGGCCTACGAGAAAACTACGCATACCTTTGTAATCGGGCGAGTTTCTACTTTCAGACGCAACAGAAATTTTGCAGATTGGTCAATCCGTTCGCGAGATATGGCAGTTTGGAGGTAAGAAACGCTTGAGAAACTCAAAATTTTCGCAGTTCTGATGCTCGAAACGAATAACTGGAACGGCCTAGGGGAAAAGTACGCAAACCGTTGTAATCGGGCGAGTTTCTTCTTTCAGATGCAAAAGAAATTTTGCGGATTGGTCAATCGGTTCGCGAGATATGTCAGTTTGGAGGTAAGAAACGCTTGAGAAACTCAAAATTCTCGCAGTTCTGATGCTCGAAACGAATAACTAGAACGGCCTATGGGAAAAGTACGCATACCGTTGTAATCGGGCGAGTTTCTACTTTCAGATGCAACAGAAATTTTGCAGATTGGTCAATCCGTTCGCGAGATATGGCAGTTTGGAGGTAAGAAACGCTTGAGAAACTCAAAATTTTCGCAGTTCTGGTGCTCCAAACGAATAACTAGAACGGCCTAGGGGAAAAGTACGCATACCGTTGTAATCGGGCGAGTTGCTACTTTCAGATGCAACAGAAATTTTGCGGATTGGTCAATCCGTTCGCGAGATATGGCAGTTTGGATGTAAGAAACGCTTGAGAAACTCAAAATTTTCGCAGTTCTGATGCTCGAAACGAATAACAAGAACGGCCTAGGGTAAAAGTACGAATACCGTTATATAGTAATCGGGCGAGTTTTTACTTTCACATGCAACAGAAATTTTGCGGATTGGTCAATCCGTTCGCGAGATATGGCAGTTTGGAGGTAAGAAACGCTTGAGAAACTCAAAATTTTCGCAGTTCTGATGCTCGAACGAATAACTAGGACGGCCTACGAGAAAACTACGCATACCTTTGTAATCGGGCGAGTTTCTACTTTCAGACGCAACAGAAATTTTGCAGATTGGTCAATCCGTTCGCGAGATATGGCAGTTTGGAGGTAAGAAACGCTTGAGAAACTCAAAATTTTCGCAGTTCTGATGCTCGAAACGAATAACTGGAACGGCCTAGGGGAAAAGTACGCAAACCGTTGTAATCGGGCGAGTTTCTTCTTTCAGATGCAAAAGAAATTTTGCGGATTGGTCAATCGGTTCGCGAGATATGTCAGTTTGGAGGTAAGAAACGCTTGAGAAACTCAAAATTCTCGCAGTTCTGATGCTCGAAACGAATAACTAGAACGGCCTATGGGAAAAGTACGCATACCGTTGTAATCGGGCGAGTTTCTACTTTCAGATGCAACAGAAATTTTGCAGATTGGTCAATCCGTTCGCGAGATATGGCAGTTTGGAGGTAAGAAACGCTTGAGAAACTCAAAATTTTCGCAGTTCTGGTGCTCCAAACGAATAACTAGAACGGCCTAGGGGAAAAGTACGCACACCGTTGTAATCGGGCGAGTTTCTACTTTCAGACGCAACAGAAATTTTGCGGATTGGTCAATCTGTTCGCGAGATATGGCAGTTTGGAGGTGAGAAACGCTTGAGGAACTCAAAATTCTCGCAGTTCTGATGCTCGAAACGAATAACTAGAACTGCCTAGGGGAAAAGTACGCATACCGTTGTAATCGGGCAAGTTTCGACTTTCAGATGCAACAGAAATTTTGCGGATTGTTCAATCCTTTCCCGAGATATGGCAGTTTGGAGGTAAGAAACGCTTGAGAAACTCAAAATTTTCGCAGTTCTGATGCTCGAAACGAATAACTGGCACGGCCTAGGGGAAAAGTACGCATACCGTTGTAATCGGGCGAGTTTCTTCTTTCAGATGCAACAGAAATTTTGCGGATTGGCCAATCGGTTCGCGAGATATGGCAGTTTGGAGGTGAGAAACGCTTGAGGAACTCAAAATTCTCGCAGTTCTGATGCTCGAAACGAATAACTAGAACGGCCTATGGGAAAAGTACGCATACCGTTGTAATCGGGCGAGTTTCTACTTTCAGATGCAACAGAAATTTTGCAGATTGGTCAATCCGTTCGCGAGATATGGCAGTTTGGAGGTAAGAAACGCTTGAGAAACTCAAAATTTTCGCAGTTCTGATGCTCCAAACGAATAACTAGAACGGCCTAGGGGAAAAGTACGCACACCGTTGTAATCGGGCGAGTTTCTACTTTCAGACGCAACAGAAATTTTGCGGATTGGTCAATCCGTTCGCGAGATATGGCAGTTTGAAGGTAAGAAACGCTAGAGAAACTCAAAAATTTCGCAGTTCTGATGCTCGAAACGAACAACTAGAACGGCCTAGGGGAAAAGTACGCATACCGTTGTAATCGGGCGAGTTGCTTCTTTCAGACGCAACAGAAATTTTGCGGATTGGTCAATCCGTTCGCGAGATATGGCAGTTTGGAGGTGAGAAACGCTTGAGGAACTCAAAATTCTCGCAGTTCTGATGCTCGAAACGAATAACTAGAACGGCCTATGGGAAAAGTACGCATACCGTTGTAATCGGGCGAGTTGCTACTTTCAGATGCAACAGAAATTTGGCGGATTGGTCAATCCGTTCGCGAGATATGGCAGTTTGGATGTAAGAAACGCTTGAGAAACTCAAAATTTTCGCAGTTCTGATGCTCGAAACGAATAACAAGAACGGCCTAGGGTAAAAGTACGAATACCGTTATATAGTAATCGGGCGAGTTTTTACTTTCACATGCAACAGAAATTTTGCGGATTGGTCAATCCGTTCGCGAGATATGGCAGTTTGGATGTAAGAAACGCTTGAGAAACTCAAAATTTTCGCAGTTCTGATGCTGGAACGAATAACTAGGACGGCCTACGAGAAAACTACGCATACCTTTGTAATCGGGCGAGTTTCTACTTTCAGACGCAACAGAAATTTTGCGGATTGGTCAATCTGTTCGCGAGATATGGCAGTTTGGAGGTGAGAAACGCTTGAGGAACTCAAAATTCTCGCAGTTCTGATGCTCGAAACGAATAACTAGAACGGCCTGGGGGAAAAGTACGCATACCGTTGTAATCGGGCAAGTTTCGACTTTCAGATGCAACAGAAATTTTGCGGATTGTTCAATCCTTTCCCGAGATATGGCAGTTTGGAGGTAAGAAACGCTTGAGAAACTCAAAATTTTCGCAGTTCTGATGCTCGAAACGAATAACTGGAACGGCCTAGGGGAAAAGTACGCATACCGTTGTAATCGGGCGAGTTTCTTCTTTCAGATGCAACAGAAATTTTGCGGATTGGTCAATCGGTTCGCGAGATATGGCAGTTTGGATGTAAGAAACGCTTGAGAAACTCAAAATTTTCGCAGTTCTGATGCTCGAAACGAATAACAAGAACGGCCTAGGGTAAAAGTACGAATACCGTTATATAGTAATCGGGCGAGTTTTTACTTTCACATGCAACAGAAATTTTGCGGATTGGTCAATCCGTTCGCGAGATATGGCAGTTTGGAGGTAAGAAACGCTTGAGAAACTCAAAATTTTCGCAGTTCTGATGCTCGAACGAATAACTAGGACGGCCTAGGAGAAAACTACGCATACCGTTGTAATCGGGCGAGTTTCTACTTTCAGATGCAACAGAAACTTTGCTGATTGGTCAATACGTTCGCGAGATATGGCAGTTTGGATGTAAGAAACGCTTGAGAAACTCAAAATTTTCGCAGTTCTGATGCTCGAAACGATTAACAAGAACGGCCTAGGGTAAAAGTACGAATACCGTTATATAGTAATCGGGCGAGTTTTTACTTCCACATGCAACAGAAATTTTGCGGATTGGTCAATCCGTTCGCGAGATATGGCAGTTTGGAGGTAAGAAACGCTTGAGAAACTCAAAATTTTCGCAGTTCTGATGCTCGAAACGAATAACTGGAATGGCCTAGGGGAAAAGTACGCACACCGTTGTAATTGGGCGAGTTTCTACTTTCAGACGCAACAGAAATTTTGCGGATTGGTCAATCCGTTCGCGAGATATGGCAGTTTGAAGGTAAGAAACGCTAGAGAAACTCAAAAATTTCGCAGTTCTGATGCTCGAAACGAACAACTAGAACGGCCTAGGGGAAAAGTACGCATACCGTTGTAATCGGGCGAGTTGCTTCTTTCAGATGCAACAGAAATTTTGCGGATTGGTCAATCCGTTCGCGAGATATGGCAGTTTGGAGGTAAGAAACGCTTGAGAAACTCAAAATTTTCGCAGTTCTGATGCTCGAAACGAATAACTAGAACGGCCTAGGGGAAAAGTACGCACACCGTTGTAATCGGGCGAGTTTCTACTTTCAGACGCAACAGAAATTTTGCGGATTGGTCAATCTGTTCGCGAGATATGGCAGTTTGGAGGTGAGAAACGCTTGAGGAACTCAAAATTCTCGCAGTTCTGATGCTCGAAACGAATAACTAGAACGGCCTATGGGAAAAGTACGCATACCGTTGTAATCGGGCGAGTTGCTACTTTCAGATGCAACAGAAATTTTGCGGATTGGTCATTCCGTTCGCGAGATATGGCAGTTTGGAAGTAAGAATCGCTTGAGAAACTCACAATTTTCGCAGTTCTGATTCTCGAAACGAATAACTAGAACGGCCTAGGGGAAAGGTACGCATACCGATCTAATCCGGCGAGTTGCTACTTTCAGATGCAACAGAAATTTTGCGGATTGGTCATTCCGTTCGCGAGATATGGCAGTTTGGAAGTAAGAATCGCTTGAGAAACTCACAATTTTCGCAGTTCTGATTCTCGAAACGTATAACTAGAACGGCCTAGGGGAAAGGTACGCATACCGATCTAATCCGGCGAGTTTCTACTTTCAGACGCAACAGAAATTTTGCGGATTGGTCAATCTGTTCGCGAGATATGGCAGTTTGGAGGTGAGAAACGCTTGAGGAACTCAAAATTCTCGCAGTTCTGATGCTCGAAACGAATAACTAGAACGGCCTATGGGAAAAGTACGCATACCGTTGTAATCGGGCGAGTTGCTACTTTCAGATGCAACAGAAATTTTGCGGATTGGTCAATCCGTTCGCGAGATATGGCAGTTTGGATGTAAGAAACGCTTGAGAAACTCAAAATTTTCGCAGTTCTGATGCTCGAAACGAATAACAAGAACGGCCTAGGGTAAAAGTACGAATACCGTTATATAGTAATCGGGCGAGTTTTTACTTTCACATGCAACAGAAATTTTGCGGATTGGTCAATCCGTTCGCGAGATATGGCAGTTTGGAGGTAAGAAACGCTTGAGAAACTCAAAATTTTCGCAGTTCTGATGCTCGAACGAATAACTAGGACGGCCTACGAGAAAACTACGCATACCTTTGTAATCGGGCGAGTTTCTACTTTCAGACGCAACAGAAATTTTGCAGATTGGTCAATCCGTTCGCGAGATATGGCAGTTTGGAGGTAAGAAACGCTTGAGAAACTCAAAATTTTCGCAGTTCTGATGCTCCAAACGAATAACTAGAACGGCCTAGGGGAAAAGTACGCACACCGTTGTAATCGGGCGAGTTTCTACTTTCAGACGCAACAGAAATTTTGCGGATTGGTCAATCTGTTCGCGAGATATGGCAGTTTGGAGGTGAGAAACGCTTGAGGAACTCAAAATTCTCGCAGTTCTGATGCTCGAAACGAATAACTAGAACGGCCTATGGGAAAAGTACGCATACCGTTGTAATCGGGCGAGTTGCTACTTTCAGATGCAACAGAAATTTTGCGGATTGGTCAATCCGTTCGCGAGATATGGCAGTTTGGATGTAAGAAACGCTTGAGAAACTCAAAATTTTCGCAGTTCTGATGCTCGAAACGAATAACAAGAACGGCCTAGGGTAAAAGTACGAATACCGTTATATAGTAATCGGGCGAGTTTTTACTTTCACATGCAACAGAAATTTTGCGGATTGGTCAATCCGTTCGCGAGATATGGCAGTTTGGAGGTAAGAAACGCTTGAGAAACTCAAAATTTTCGCAGTTCTGATGCTCGAACGAATAACTAGGACGGCCTACGAGAAAACTACGCATACCTTTGTAATCGGGCGAGTTTCTACTTTCAGACGCAACAGAAATTTTGCAGATTGGTCAATCCGTTCGCGAGATATGGCAGTTTGGAGGTAAGAAACGCTTGAGAAACTCAAAATTTTCGCAGTTCTGATGCTCCAAACGAATAACTAGAACGGCCTAGGGGAAAAGTACGCACACCGTTGTAATCGGGCGAGTTTCTACTTTCAGACGCAACAGAAATTTTGCGGATTGGTCAATCTGTTCGCGAGATATGGCAGTTTGGAGGTGAGAAACGCTTGAGGAACTCAAAATTCTCGCAGTTCTGATGCTCGAAACGAATAACTAGAACTGCCTAGGGGAAAAGTACGCATACCGTTGTAATCGGGCAAGTTTCGACTTTCAGATGCAACAGAAATTTTGCGGATTGTTCAATCCTTTCCCGAGATATGGCAGTTTGGAGGTAAGAAACGCTTGAGAAACTCAAAATTTTCGCAGTTCTGATGCTCGAAACGAATAACTGGCACGGCCTAGCGGAAAAGTACGCATACCGTTGTAATCGGGCGAGTTTCTTCTTTCAGATGCAACAGAAATTTTGCGGATTGGCCAATCGGTTCGCGAGATATGGCAGTTTGGAGGTGAGAAACGCTTGAGGAACTCAAAATTCTCGCAGTTCTGATGCTCGAAACGAATAACTAGAACGGCCTATGGGAAAAGTACGCATACCGTTGTAATCGGGCGAGTTTCTACTTTCAGATGCAACAGAAATTTTGCAGATTGGTCAATCCGTTCGCGAGATATGGCAGTTTGGAGGTAAGAAACGCTTGAGAAACTCAAAATTTTCGCAGTTCTGATGCTCCAAACGAATAACTAGAACGGCCTAGGGGAAAAGTACGCACACCGTTGTAATCGGGCGAGTTTCTACTTTCAGACGCAACAGAAATTTTGCGGATTGGTCAATCCGTTCGCGAGATATGGCAGTTTGAAGGTAAGAAACGCTAGAGAAACTCAAAAATTTCGCAGTTCTGATGCTCGAAACGAACAACTAGAACGGCCTAGGGGAAAAGTACGCATACCGTTGTAATCGGGCGAGTTGCTTCTTTCAGACGCAACAGAAATTTTGCGGATTGGTCAATCCGTTCGCGAGATATGGCAGTTTGGAGGTGAGAAACGCTTGAGGAACTCAAAATTCTCGCAGTTCTGATGCTCGAAACGAATAACTAGAACGGCCTATGGGAAAAGTACGCATACCGTTGTAATCGGGCGAGTTGCTACTTTCAGATGCAACAGAAATTTGGCGGATTGGTCAATCCGTTCGCGAGATATGGCAGTTTGGATGTAAGAAACGCTTGAGAAACTCAAAATTTTCGCAGTTCTGATGCTCGAAACGAATAACAAGAACGGCCTAGGGTAAAAGTACGAATACCGTTATATAGTAATCGGGCGAGTTTTTACTTTCACATGCAACAGAAATTTTGCGGATTGGTCAATCCGTTCGCGAGATATGGCAGTTTGGAGGTAAGAAACGCTTGAGAAACTCAAAATTTTCGCAGTTCTGATGCTGGAACGAATAACTAGGACGGCCTACGAGAAAACTACGCATACCTTTGTAATCGGGCGAGTTTCTACTTTCAGACGCAACAGAAATTTTGCGGATTGGTCAATCTGTTCGCGAGATATGGCAGTTTGGAGGTGAGAAACGCTTGAGGAACTCAAAATTCTCGCAGTTCTGATGCTCGAAACGAATAACTAGAACGGCCTGGGGGAAAAGTACGCATACCGTTGTAATCGGGCAAGTTTCGACTTTCAGATGCAACAGAAATTTTGCGGATTGTTCAATCCTTTCCCGAGATATGGCAGTTTGGAGGTAAGAAACGCTTGAGAAACTCAAAATTTTCGCAGTTCTGATGCTCGAAACGAATAACTGGAACGGCCTAGGGGAAAAGTACGCATACCGTTGTAATCGGGCGAGTTTCTTCTTTCAGATGCAAAAGAAATTTTGCGGATTGGTCAATCGGTTCGCGAGATATGGCAGTTTGGAGGTAAGAAACGCTTGAGAAACTCAAAATTTTCGCAGTTCTGATGCTCGAAACGAATAACAAGAACGGCCTAGGGTAAAAGTACGAATACCGTTATATAGTAATCGGGCGAGTTTTTACTTTCACATGCAACAGAAATTTTGCGGATTGGTCAATCCGTTCGCGAGATATGGCAGTTTGGAGGTAAGAAACGCTTGAGAAACTCAAAATTTTCGCAGTTCTGATGCTCGAACGAATAACTAGGACGGCCTAGGAGAAAACTACGCATACCGTTGTAATCGGGCGAGTTTCTACTTTCAGATGCAACAGAAACTTTGCTGATTGGTCAATACGTTCGCGAGATATGGCAGTTTGGATGTAAGAAACGCTTGAGAAACTCAAAATTTTCGCAGTTCTGATGCTCGAAACGATTAACAAGAACGGCCTAGGGTAAAAGTACGAATACCGTTATATAGTAATCGGGCGAGTTTTTACTTTCACATGCAACAGAAATTTTGCGGATTGGTCAATCCGTTCGCGAGATATGGCAGTTTGGAGGTAAGAAACGCTTGAGAAACTCAAAATTTTCGCAGTTCTGATGCTCGAAACGAATAACTGGAATGGCCTAGGGGAAAAGTACGCACACCGTTGTAATTGGGCGAGTTTCTACTTTCAGACGCAACAGAAATTTTGCGGATTGGTCAATCCGTTCGCGAGATATGGCAGTTTGAAGGTAAGAAACGCTAGAGAAACTCAAAAATTTCGCAGTTCTGATGCTCGAAACGAACAACTAGAACGGCCTAGGGGAAAAGTACGCATACCGTTGTAATCGGGCGAGTTGCTTCTTTCAGATGCAACAGAAATTTTGCGGATTGGTCAATCCGTTCGCGAGATATGGCAGTTTGGAGGTAAGAAACGCTTGAGAAACTCAAAATGTTCGCAGTTCTGATGCTCGAAACGAATAACTAGAACGGCCTAGGGGAAAAGTACGCACACCGTTGTAATCGGGCGAGTTTCTACTTTCAGACGCAACAGAAATTTTGCGGATTGGTCAATCTGTTCGCGAGATATGGCAGTTTGGAGGTGAGAAACGCTTGAGGAACTCAAAATTCTCGCAGTTCTGATGCTCGAAACGAATAACTAGAACGGCCTATGGGAAAAGTACGCATACCGTTGTAATCGGGCGAGTTGCTACTTTCAGATGCAACAGAAATTTTGCGGATTGGTCATTCCGTTCGCGAGATATGGCAGTTTGGAAGTAAGAATCGCTTGAGAAACTCACAATTTTCGCAGTTCTGATTCTCGAAACGAATAACTAGAACGGCCTAGGGGAAAGGTACGCATACCGATCTAATCCGGCGAGTTGCTACTTTCAGATGCAACAGAAATTTTGCGGATTGGTCATTCCGTTCGCGAGATATGGCAGTTTGGAAGTAAGAATCGCTTGAGAAACTCACAATTTTCGCAGTTCTGATTCTCGAAACGAATAACTAGAACGGCCTAGGGGAAAGGTACGCATACCGATCTAATCCGGCGAGTTTCTACTTTCAGATGCAACAGAAATTTTGCGGATTGGTCAATCGGTTCGCGAGATATGGCAGTTTGGATGTAAGAAACGCTTGAGAAACTCAAAATTTTCGCAGTTCTGATGCTCGAAACGAATAACAAGAACGGCCTAGGGTAAAAGTACGAATACCGTTATATAGTAATCGGGCGAGTTTTTACTTTCAGACGCAACAGAAATTTTGCGGATTGGTCAATCTGTTCGCGAGATATGGCAGTTTGGAGGTGAGAAACGCTTGAGGAACTCAAAATTTTCGCAGTTCTGATGCTCGAAACGAATAACTAGAACGGCCTAGGGGAAAAGTACGCATACCGATCTAATCGGGCGAGTTTCTACTTTCAGATGCAACAGAAATTTTGCGGATTGGTCAATCCGTTCGCGAGATATGGCAGTTTGGAGGTAAGAAACGCTTGAGAAACTCAAAATTTTCGCAGTTCTGATGCTCGAAACGAATAACTAGAACGGCCTAGGGGAAGAGTACGCATACCGATCTAATCGGGCGAGTTTCTACTTTTAGACGCAACAGAAATTTTGCGGATTGGTCAATCTGTTCGCGAGATATGGCAGTTTGGAGGTGAGAAACGCTTGAGGAACTCAAAATTCTCGCAGTTCTGATGCTCGAAACGAATAACTAGAACGGCCTATGGGAAAAGTACGCATACCGTTGTAATCGGGCGAGTTGCTACTTTCAGATGCAACAGAAATTTTGCGGATTGGTCATTCCGTTCGCGAGATATGGCAGTTTGGAAGTAAGAATCGCTTGAGAAACTCACAATTTTCGCAGTTCTGATTCTCGAAACGAATAACTAGAACGGCCTAGGGGAAAGGTACGCATACCGATCTAATCCGGCGAGTTGCTACTTTCAGATGCAACAGAAATTTTGCGGATTGGTCATTCCGTTCGCGAGATATGGCAGTTTGGAAGTAAGAATCGCTTGAGAAACTCACAATTTTCGCAGTTCTGATTCTCGAAACGAATAACTAGAACGGCCTAGGGGAAAGGTACGCATACCGATCTAATCCGGCGAGTTTCTACTTTCAGATGCAACAGAAATTTTGCGGATTGGTCAATCGGTTCGCGAGATATGGCAGTTTGGATGTAAGAAACGCTTGAGAAACTCAAAATTTTCGCAGTTCTGATGCTCGAAACGAATAACAAGAACGGCCTAGGGTAAAAGTACGAATACCGTTATATAGTAATCGGGCGAGTTTTTACTTTCAGACGCAACAGAAATTTTGCGGATTGGTCAATCTGTTCGCGAGATATGGCAGTTTGGAGGTGAGAAACGCTTGAGGAACTCAAAATTTTCGCAGTTCTGATGCTCGAAACGAATAACTAGAACGGCCTAGGGGAAAAGTACGCATACCGATCTAATCGGGCGAGTTTCTACTTTCAGATGCAACAGAAATTTTGCGGATTGGTCAATCCGTTCGCGAGATATGGCAGTTTGGAGGTAAGAAACGCTTGAGAAACTCAAAATTTTCGCAGTTCTGATGCTCGAAACGAATAACTAGAACGGCCTAGGGGAAGAGTACGCATACCGATCTAATCGGGCGAGTTTCTACTTTTAGACGCAACAGAAATTTTGCGGATTGGTCAATCTGTTCGCGAGATATGGCAGTTTGGAGGTGAGAAACGCTTGAGGAACTCAAAATTCTCGCAGTTCTGATGCTCGAAACGAATAACTAGAACGGCCTATGGGAAAAGTACGCATACCGATCTAATCGGGCGAGTTGCTTCTTTCAGATGCAACAGAAATTTTGCGGATTGGTCAATCCGTTCGCGAGATATGGCAGTTTGGAGGTAAGAAACGCTTGAGAAACTCAAAATGTTCGCAGTTCTGATGCTCGAAACGAATAACTAGAACGGCCTAGGGGAAAAGTACGCACACCGTTGTAATCGGGCGAGTTTCTACTTTCAGACGCAACAGAAATTTTGCGGATTGGTCAATCTGTTCGCGAGATATGGCAGTTTGGAGGTGAGAAACGCTTGAGGAACTCAAAATTCTCGCAGTTCTGATGCTCGAAACGAATAACTAGAACGGCCTATGGGAAAAGTACGCATACCGTTGTAATCGGGCGAGTTGCTACTTTCAGATGCAACAGAAATTTTGCGGATTGGTCATTCCGTTCGCGAGATATGGCAGTTTGGAAGTAAGAATCGCTTGAGAAACTCACAATTTTCGCAGTTCTGATTCTCGAAACGAATAACTAGAACGGCCTAGGGGAAAGGTACGCATACCGATCTAATCCGGCGAGTTGCTACTTTCAGATGCAACAGAAATTTTGCGGATTGGTCATTCCGTTCGCGAGATATGGCAGTTTGGAAGTAAGAATCGCTTGAGAAACTCACAATTTTCGCAGTTCTGATTCTCGAAACGAATAACTAGAACGGCCTAGGGGAAAGGTACGCATACCGATCTAATCCGGCGAGTTTCTGCTTTCAGATGCAACAGAAATTTTGCGGATTGGTCAATCGGTTCGCGAGATATGGCAGTTTGGATGTAAGAAACGCTTGAGAAACTCAAAATTTTCGCAGTTCTGATGCTCGAAACGAATAACAAGAACGGCCTAGGGTAAAAGTACGAATACCGTTATATAGTAATCGGGCGAGTTTTTACTTTCAGACGCAACAGAAATTTTGCGGATTGGTCAATCTGTTCGCGAGATATGGCAGTTTGGAGGTGAGAAACGCTTGAGGAACTCAAAATTTTCGCAGTTCTGATGCTCGAAACAAATAACTAGAACGGCCTAGGGGAAAAGTACGCATACCGATCTAATCGGGCGAGTTTCTACTTTCAGATGCAACAGAAATTTTGCGGATTGGTCAATCCGTTCGCGAGATATGGCAGTTTGGAGGTAAGAAACGCTTGAGAAACTCAAAATTTTCGCAGTTCTGATGCTCGAAACGAATAACTAGAACGGCCTAGGGGAAGAGTACGCATACCGATCTAATCGGGCGAGTTTCTACTTTTAGACGCAACAGAAATTTTGCGGATTGGTCAATCTGTTCGCGAGATATGGCAGTTTGGAGGTGAGAAACGCTTGAGGAACTCAAAATTCTCGCAGTTCTGATGCTCGAAACGAATAACTAGAACGGCCTATGGGAAAAGTACGCATACCGTTGTAATCGGGCGAGTTGCTACTTTCAGATGCAACAGAAATTTTGCGGATTGGTCAATCCGTTCGCGAGATATGGCAGTTTGGATGTAAGAAACGCTTGAGAAACTCAAAATTTTCGCAGTTCTGATGCTCGAAACGAATAACAAGAACGGCCTAGGGTAAAAGTACGAATACCGTTATATAGTAATCGGGCGAGTTTTTACTTTCACATGCAACAGAAATTTTGCGGATTGGTCAATCCGTTCGCGAGATATGGCAGTTTGGAGGTAAGAAACGCTTGAGAAACTCAAAATTTTCGCAGTTCTGATGCTCGAACGAATAACTAGGACGGCCTACGAGAAAACTACGCATACCTTTGTAATCGGGCGAGTTTCTACTTTCAGACGCAACAGAAATTTTGCGGATTGGTCAATCTGTTCGCGAGGTATGGCAGTTTGGAGGTGAGAAACGCTTGAGGAACTCAAAATTCTCGCAGTTCTGATGCTCGAAACGAATAACTAGAACGGCCTAGGGGAAAAGTACGCATACCGTTGTAATCGGGCAAGTTTCGACTTTCAGATGCAACAGAAATTTTGCGGATTGTTCAATCCTTTCCCGAGATATGGCAGTTTGGAGGTAAGAAACGCTTGAGAAACTCAAAATTTTCGCAGTTCTGATGCTCGAAACGAATAACTGGAACGGCCTAGGGGAAAAGTACGCATACCGTTGTAATCGGGCGAGTTTCTTCTTTCAGATGCAACAGAAATTTTGCGGATTGGTCAATCGGTTCGCGAGATATGGCAGTTTGGATGTAAGAAACGCTTGAGAAACTCAAAATTTTCGCAGTTCTGATGCTCGAAACGAATAACAAGAACGGCCTAGGGTAAAAGTACGAATACTGTTATATAGTAATCGGGCGAGTTTTTACTTTCACATGCAACAGAAATTTTGCGGATTGGTCAATCCGTTCGCGAGATATGGCAGTTTGGAGGTAAGAAACGCTTGAGAAACTCAAAATTTTCGCAGTTCTGATGCTCGAACGAATAACTAGGACGGCCTAGGAGAAAACTACGCATACCGTTGTAATCGGGCGAGTTTCTACTTTCAGATGCAACAGAAACTTTGCTGATTGGTCAATACGTTCGCGAGATATGGCAGTTTGGAGGTAAGAAACGCTTGAGAAACTCAAAATTTTCGAAGTTCTGATGCTCGAAACGAATAACTAGAACGGCCTAGGGGAAAAGTACGCATACCGATCTAATCGGGCGAGTTTCTACTTTCAGATGCAACAGAAATTTTGCGGATTGGTCAATCCGTTCGCGAGATATGGCAGTTTGGAGGTAAGAAACGCTTGAGAAACTCAAAATTTTCGCATTTCTGATGCTCGAAACGAATAACTAGAACGGCCTAGGGGAAAAGTACGCATACCGTTGTAATCGGGCGAGTTTCTACTTTCAGATGCAACAGAAATTTTGCAGATTGGTCAATCCGTTCGCGAGATATGGCAGTTTGGAGGTAAGAAACGCTTGAGAAACTCAAAATTTTCGCAGTTCTGATGCTCGAAACGAATAACTAGAACGGCCTAGGGGAAAAGTACGCACACCGTTGTAATCGGGCCAGTTGCTTCTTTCAGATGCAACAGAAATTTTGCGGATTGGTCAATCCGTTCGCGAGATATGGCAGTTTGAAGGTAAGAAACGCTTGAGAAACTCAAACATTTCGCAGTTCTGATGCTCGAAACGAACAACTAGAACGGCCTAGGGGAAAAGTACGCATACCGTTGTAATCGGGCGAGTTGCTTCTTTCAGATGCAACAGAAATTTTGCAGATTGGTCAATCCGTTCGCGAGATATGGCAGTTTGGAGGAAAGAAACGCTTGAGAAACTCAAAATTCTCGCAGTTCTGATGCTCGAAACGAATAACTAGAACGGCCTATGGGAAAAGTACGCATACCGTTGTAATCGGGCGAGTTGCTACTTTCAGACGCAACAGAAATTTTGCGGATTGGTCAATGTGTTCGCGAGATATGGCAGTTTGGAGGTGAGAAACGCTTGAGGAACTCAAAATTCTCGCAGTTCTGATGCTCGAAACGAATAACTAGAACGGCCTAGGGGAAAAGTACGCATACCGTTGTAATCGGGCGAGTTTCTTCTTTCAGATGCAAAAGAAATTTTGCGGATTGGTCAATCGGTTCGCGAGATATGGCAGTTTGGAGGTAAGAAACGCTTGAGAAACTCAAAATTCTCGCAGTTCTGATGCTCGAAACGAATAACTAGAACGGCCTATGGGAAAAGTACGCATACCGTTGTAATCGGGCGAGTTTCTACTTTCAGATGCAACAGAAATTTTGCAGATTGGTCAATCCGTTCGCGAGATATGGCAGTTTGGAGGTAAGAAACGCTTGAGAAACTCAAAATTTTCGCAGTTCTGATGCTCCAAACGAATAACTAGAACGGCCTAGGGGAAAAGTACGCACACCGTTGTAATCGGGCGAGTTTCTACTTTCAGACGCAACAGAAATTTTGCGGATTGGTCAATCTGTTCGCGAGATATGGCAGTTTGGAGGTGAGAAACGCTTGAGGAACTCAAAATTCTCGCAGTTCTGATGCTCGAAACGAATAACTAGAACTGCCTAGGGGAAAAGTACGCATACCGTTGTAATCGGGCAAGTTTCGACTTTCAGATGCAACAGAAATTTTGCGGATTGTTCAATCCTTTCCCGAGATATGGCAGTTTGGAGGTAAGAAACGCTTGAGAAACTCAAAATTTTCGCAGTTCTGATGCTCGAAACGAATAACTGGAACGGCCTAGGGGAAAAGTACGCATACCGTTGTAATCGGGCGAGTTTCTTCTTTCAGATGCAACAGAAATTTTGCGGATTGGTCAATCGGTTCGCGAGATATGGCAGTTTGGATGTAAGAAACGCTTGAGAAACTCAAAATTTTCGCAGTTCTGATGCTCGAAACGAATAACAAGAACGGCCTAGGGTAAAAGTACGAATACCGTTATATAGTAATCGGGCGAGTTTTTACTTTCACATGCAACAGAAATTTTGCGGATTGGTCAATCCGTTCGCGAGATATGGCAGTTTGGAGGTAAGAAACGCTTGAGAAACTCAAAATTTTCGCAGTTCTGATGCTCGAAACGAATAACTGGAACGGCCTAGGGGAAAAGTACGCAAACCGTTGTAATCGGGCGAGTTTCTTCTTTCAGATGCAAAAGAAATTTTGCGGATTGGTCAATCGGTTCGCGAGATATGGCAGTTTGGAGGTAAGAAACGCTTGAGAAACTCAAAATTCTCGCAGTTCTGATGCTCGAAACGAATAACTAGAACGGCCTATGGGAAAAGTACGCATACCGTTGTAATCGGGCGAGTTTCTACTTTCAGATGCAACAGAAATTTTGCAGATTGGTCAATCCGTTCGCGAGATATGGCAGTTTGGAGGTAAGAAACGCTTGAGAAACTCAAAATTTTCGCAGTTCTGATGCTCCAAACGAATAACTAGAACGGCCTAGGGGAAAAGTACGCACACCGTTGTAATCGGGCGAGTTTCTACTTTCAGACGCAACAGAAATTTTGCGGATTGGTCAATCTGTTCGCGAGATATGGCAGTTTGGAGGTGAGAAACGCTTGAGGAACTCAAAATTCTCGCAGTTCTGATGCTCGAAACGAATAACTAAAACGGTCTAGGGGAAAAGTACACATACCGTTGTAATCGGGCTAGTTTCTACTTTCAGATGCAACAGAAATTTTGCGGATTGTTCAATCCTTTCCCGAGATATGGCAGTTTGGAGGTAAGAAACGCTTGAGAAACTCAAAATTTTCGCAGTTCTGATGCTCGAAACGAATAACTGGAACGGCCTAGGGGAAAAGTACGCATACCGTTGTAATCGGGTGTGTTGCTTCTTTCAGATGCAACAGAAATTTTGCGGATTGATCAATCCGTTCGCGAGGTATGGTAGTTTGGAGGTAAGAAACGCTTGAGAAACTCAAAATTTTCGCAGTTCTGATGCTCGAAACGAATAACTAGAACTGCCTAGGGGAAAAGTACGCATACCGCTGTAATCGGGCGAGTTGCTTCTTTCAGATGCAACAGAAATTTTGCGGATTGGTCAATCCGTTCGCGAGATATGGCAGTTTGGAGGTAAGAAACGCTTGAGAAACTCAAAATTTTCGCAGTCCGGATGCTCGAAACGAATAACTAGAGCGGCCTAGGGGAAAAGTACGCACACCTTTATAATCGGGCGAGTTTCTACTTTCACATGCAACATAAATTTTGCGGATTGGTCAATCCGTTCGCGAGATATGGCAGTTTGGAGGTAACAAACACTTGAGAAACTCAAAATTTTCTTAGTTCTGATGCTCGAAACGAATAACTAGAACGGCCTAGGGGAAAAGTACGCATACCGATGTAATCGGGCGAGTTTCTACTTTCAGATGCAACAGAAATTTTGCGGATTGGTCAATCCGTTCGCGAGATATGGCAGTTTGGAGGTAAGAAACACTTGAGTAACTCAAAATTTTCGCAGTTCTGATGCTCGAAACGAATAACTAGAACGGCCTAGGGGAAAAGTACGCATACCGATGTAATCGGGCGAGTTTCTACTTTCAGATGCAACAGAAATTTTGCGGATTGGTCAATCCGTTCGCGAGATATGGCAGTTTGGAGGTAAGAAACGCTTGAGGAACTCAAAATTCTCGCAGTTCTGATGCTCGAAACGAATAACTAGAACTGCCTAGGGGAAAAGTACGCATACCGTTGTAATCGGGCAAGTTTCGACTTTCAGATGCAACAGAAATTTTGCGGATTGTTCAATCCTTTCCCGAGATATGGCAGTTTGGAGGTAAGAAACGCTTGAGAAACTCAAAATTTTCGCAGTTCTGATGCTCGAAACGAATAACTGGAACGGCCTAGGGGAAAAGTACGCATACCGTTGTAATCGGGCGAGTTTCTTCTTTCAGATGCAACAGAAATTTTGCGGATTGGTCAATCGGTTCGCGAGATATGGCAGTTTGGATGTAAGAAACGCTTGAGAAACTCAAAATTTTCGCAGTTCTGATGCTCGAAACGAATAACAAGAACGGCCTAGGGTAAAAGTACGAATACCGTTATATAGTAATCGGGCGAGTTTTTACTTTCACATGCAACAGAAATTTTGCGGATTGGTCAATCCGTTCGCGAGATATGGCAGTTTGGAGGTAAGAAACGCTTGAGAAACTCAAAATTTTCGCAGTTCTGATGCTCGAACGAATAACTAGGACGGCCTACGAGAAAACTACGCATACCCTTGTAATCGGGCGAGTTTCTACTTTCAGATGCAACAGAAATTTTGCAGATTGGTCAATCCGTTCGCGAGATATGGCAGTTTGGAGGTAAGAAACGCATGAGAAACTCAAAATTTTCGCAGTTCTGATGCTCCAAACGAATAACTAGAACGGCCTAGGGGAAAAGTACGCACACCGTTGTAATCGGGCGAGTTTCTACTTTCAGACGCAACAGAAATTTTGCGGATTGGTCAATCTGTTCGCGAGATATGGCAGTTTGGAGGTGAGAAACGCTTGAGGAACTCAAAATTCTCGCAGTTCTGATGCTCGAAACGAATAACTAAAACGGTCTAGGGGAAAAGTACACATACCGTTGTAATCGGGCTAGTTTCTACTTTCAGATGCAACAGAAATTTTGCGGATTGTTCAATCCTTTCCCGAGATATGGCAGTTTGGAGGTAAGAAACGCTTGAGAAACTCAAAATTTTCGCAGTTCTGATGCTCGAAACGAATAACTGGAACGGCCTAGGGGAAAAGTACGCATACCGTTGTAATCGGGTGTGTTGCTTCTTTCAGATGCAACAGAAATTTTGCGGATTGATCAATCCGTTCGCGAGGTATGGTAGTTTGGAGGTAAGAAACGCTTGAGAAACTCAAAATTTTCGCAGTTCTGATGCTCGAAACGAATAACTAGAACTGCCTAGGGGAAAAGTACGCATACCGCTGTAATCGGGCGAGTTGCTTCTTTCAGATGCAACAGAAATTTTGCGGATTGGTCAATCCGTTCGCGAGATATGGCAGTTTGGAGGTAAGAAACGCTTGAGAAACTCAAAATTTTCGCAGTCCGGATGCTCGAAACGAATAACTAGAGCGGCCTAGGGGAAAAGTACGCACACCTTTATAATCGGGCGAGTTTCTACTTTCACATGCAACATAAATTTTGCGGATTGGTCAATCCGTTCGCGAGATATGGCAGTTTGGAGGTAACAAACACTTGAGAAACTCAAAATTTTCTTAGTTCTGATGCTCGAAACGAATAACTAGAACGGCCTAGGGGAAAAGTACGCATACCGATGTAATCGGGCGAGTTTCTACTTTCAGATGCAACAGAAATTTTGCGGATTGGTCAATCCGTTCGCGAGATATGGCAGTTTGGAGGTAAGAAACACTTGAGTAACTCAAAATTTTCGCAGTTCTGATGCTCGAAACGAATAACTAGAACGGCCTAGGGGAAAAGTACGCATACCGATGTAATCGGGCGAGTTTCTACTTTCAGATGCAACAGAAATTTTGCGGATTGGTCAATCCGTTCGCGAGATATGGCAGTTTGGAGGTAAGAAACGCTTGAGGAACTCAAAATTCTCGCAGTTCTGATGCTCGAAACGAATAACTAGAACGGCCTATTGGAAAAGTACGCATACCGTTGTAATCGGGAGAGTTGCTACTTTCAGATGCAACAGAAATTTTGCGGATTGGTCAATCCGTTCGCGAGATATGGCAGTTTGGAGGTAAGAAACGCTTGAGAAACTCAAAATTTTCGCAGTTCTGATGCTCGAAACGAATAACTAGAACGGCCTAGGGGAAAAGTACGCATACCGTTGTAATCGGGTGTGTTGCTTCTTTCAGATGCAACAGAAATTTTGCGGATTGGTCAATCCGTTCGCGAGGTATGGCAGTTTGGAGGTAAGAAACGCTTGAGAAACTCAAAATTTTCGCAGTTCTGATGCTCGAAACGAATAACTAGAACTGCCTTGGGGAAAAGTACGCATACCGCTGTAATCGGGCGAGTTGCTTCTTTCAGATGCAACAGAAATTTTGCGGATTGGTCAATCCGTTCGCGAGATATGGCAGTTTGGAGGTAAGAAACGCTTGAGAAACTCAAAATTTTCGCAGTTCTGATGCTCGAAACGAATAACTAGAAAAGCCTAGTGGAAAACTACACATACTATTGTAATCCGGTGAGCTTCTACTTTCAGATGCAACAGAAATTTTGCGGATTGGTCAATCCGTTCGCGAGATATGGCAGTTTGGAGGTAAGAAACGCTTCAGAAACTCAAAATTTTCGCAGTTCTGATGCTCGAAACGAATAACTAGAACGGCCTAGGAGAAAACTACGCATACCGTTGTAATCGGGCGTGTTTCTACTCTCAGATGCAACAGAAATATTGCGGATTGGTCAATCCGTTCGCGAGATATGGAAGTTTGGAGGAAAGAAACGCTTGAGAAACTCAAAATTTTCGCAGTTCTGATGCTCGAAACGAATAACTAGAACAGCCTAGTGGAAAACTACACATACCGCTGTAATCGGGCGAGTTGCTTCTTTCAGATGCAACAGAAATTTTGCGGATTGGTCAATCCGTTCGCGAGATATGGCAGTTTGGAGGTAAGAAACGCTTGAGGAACTCAAAATTCTCGCAGTTCTGATGCTCGAAACGAATAACTAGAACGGCCTATTGGAAAAGTACGCATACCGTTGTAATCGGGAGAGTTGCTACTTTCAGATGCAACAGAAATTTTGCGGATTGGTCAATCCGTTCGCGAGATATGGCAGTTTGGAGGTAAGAAACGCTTGAGAAACTCAAAATTTTCGCAGTTCTGATGCTCGAAACGAATAACTAGAACGGCCTAGGGGAAAAGTACGCATACCGTTGTAATCGGGTGTGTTGCTTCTTTCAGATGCAACAGAAATTTTGCGGATTGGTCAATCCGTTCGCGAGGTATGGCAGTTTGGAGGTAAGAAACGCTTGAGAAACTCAAAATTTTCGCAGTTCTGATGCTCGAAACGAATAACTAGAACTGCCTAGGGGAAAAGTACGCATACCGCTGTAATCGGGCGAGTTGCTTCTTTCAGATGCAACAGAAATTTTGCGGATTGGTCAATCCGTTCGCGAGATATGGCAGTTTGGAGGTAAGAAACGCTTGAGAAACTCAAAATTTTCGCAGTTCTGATGCTCGAAACGAATAACTAGAAAAGCCTAGTGGAAAACTACACATACTATTGTAATCCGGTGAGCTTCTACTTTCAGATGCAACAGAAATTTTGCGGATTGGTCAATCCGTTCGCGAGATATGGCAGTTTGGAGGAGAGGAACGCTTGAGAAACTCAAAATTTTCGCAGTTCTGATGCTCGAAAGGAATAACTAGGACGGCCTAGGAGAAAACTACGCATACCGTTGTAATCGGGCGTGTTTCTACTTTCAGATGCAACAGAAATATTGCGGATTGGTCAATCCGTTCGCGAGATATGGCAGTTTGGAGGTAAGGAACGCTTGGGATACTCAAAATTTTGGCAGTTCTGATGCTCGAAACGAATAACTAGAACGGTCTAGGGGAAGAGTACGCATACCGTTGTAATCGGGCGTGTTTCTACTTTCAGATGCAAAAGAAATATTGCGGATTGGTCAATCCGTTCGCGAGATATGGCAGTTTGGAGGAAACAAACGCTTGAGAAACTCAAAATTTTCGCAGTTCTGATGCTCGAAACGAATAACTAGAACGGTCTAGGGGAAAAGTACGCATACCGTTGTAATCGGGCGAGTTGCTTCTTTCAGATGCAACAGAAATTTTGCGGATTGGTCAATCCGTTCGCGAGATATGGCAGTTTGGAGGTAAGAAACGCTTCAGAAACTCAAAATTTTTGTAGTTCTGATGCTCGAAACGAATAACTAGAACGGCCTAGGAGAAAACTACGCATACCGTTGTAATCGGGCGTGTTTCTACTCTCAGATGCAACAGAAATGTTGCGGATTGGTCAATCCGTTCGCGAGATATGGAAGTTTGGAGGAAAGAAACGCTTGAGAAACTCAAAATTTTCGCAGTTCTGATGCTCGAAACGAATAACTAGAACAGCCTAGTGGAAAACTACACATACTGTTGTAATCCGGTTAGCTTCTACTTTCAGATGCAACAGAAATTTTGCGGATTGGTCAATCCGTTCGCGAGATATGGCAGTTTGGAGGTAAGAAACGCTTGAGAAACTCAAAATTTTCGCAGTTCTGATGCTCGAAACGAATAACTAGAACGGTTTAGGGGAAATGTACGCATACCGTTGTAATCGGGCGAGTTTCTACTTTCAGATGCAACAGAAATTTTGCGGATTGGTCAATCCGTTCGCGAGATGTGGCAGTTTGGAGGAAATAAACGCTTGAGAAACTCAAAATTTTCGCAGTTCTGATGCTCGAAACGAATAACTAGAAAAGCCTAGTGGAAAACTACACATACTGTTGTAATCCGGTGAGCTTCTACTTTCAGATGCAACAGAAATTTTGCGGATTGGTCAATCCGTTCGCGAGATATGGCAGTTTGGAGGTAAGAAACGCTTCAGAAAGTCAAAATTTTCGCAGCTCTGATGGTCGAAACGAATAACTAGAACGGCCTAGGAGAAAACTACGCATACTCTTGTAATCGGGCGAGACTCTACTTTCAGATGCAACAGAAATTTTGCCGATTGTTCAATCCGTTCGCGAGATGTGGCAGTTTGGAGGTAAGAAACGCTTGAGAAACTCAAAATTTTAGTAGTTCTGATGCTCGAAACGAATAACTAGAACGGCCTAGGGGAAAACTACGCATACCGTTGTAATCGGGCGTGTTTCTACTTTCAGATGCAACAGAAATATTGCGGATTGGTCAATCCGTTCGCGAGATATGGCAGTTTGGAGGAAAGAAACGCTTGAGAAACTCAAAATTTTCGCAGTTCTGATGCTCGCAACGAATAACTAGAACAGCCTAGTGGAAAACTACACATACTGTTGTAATCCGGTGAGCTTCTACTTTCAGATGCAACAGAAATTTTGCGGATTGGTCAATCCGTTCGCGAGTTATGGCAGTTTGGAGGTAAGGAACGCTTGGGATACTCAAAATTTTCGCAGTTCTGATGCTCGAAACGAATAACTAGAACGGTCTAGGGGAAGAGTACGCATACCGTTGTAATCGGGCGTGTTTCTACTTTCAGATGCAACAGAAATATTGCGGACTGGTCAATCCGTTCGCGAGATATGGCAGTTTGGAGGAAACAAACGCTTGAGAAACTCAAAATTTTCGCCGTTCTGATGCTCGAAACGAATAACTAGAACGGCCTAGCTGAAAAGTACGCATACTGTTGTAATCCGGTGAGCTTCTACTTTCAGCTGCAACAGAAATTTTGCGGATTGGTCAATCCTATCGCGAGATATGGCAGTTTGGAGGTAAGAAACGCTTCAGAAACTCAAATTTTTCGCAGTTCTGATGGTCGAAACGAATAACTAGAACGGCCAAGGAGAAAACTACGCACGCCGTTGTAGTCGGGCGAGTTTCTACTTTCAGATGCAACTGAAATTTTGCCGATTGTTCAATCCGTTCGCGAGATATGGCAGTTTGGAGGTAAGAAACGCGTCAGAAACTCAAAATTTTCGCAGTTCTGATGCTCGAAACGAATAACTAGAACAGCCTAGTGGAAAACTACATATACTGTTGTAATCCGGTGAGCTTCTACTTTCAGATGCAACAGAAATTTTGCGGATTGGTCAATCCGTTCGCGAGATATGGCAGTTTGGAGGTAAGAAACGCTTCAGAAACTCAAAATTTTCGCAGTTCTGATGGTCGAAACGAATAACTAGAACGGCCTAGGAGAAAACTACGCATACGGTTGTAATCGGGCGAGTCTCTACTTTCAGATGCAACAGAAATTTTGCCGATTGTTCAATCCGTTCGCGAGATGTGGCAGTTTGGAGGTAAGAAACGCTTGAGAAACTCAAAATTTTCGCAGTTCTGATGCTCGAAACGAATAACTAGGACGGCCTTGGAGAAAACTGCGCATACCGTTGTAATCGGGCGAGTTTCTACATTCAGATGCAACAGAAATTTTGCGAATTGGTAAATCCGTTCGCGAGATATGGCAGTTTGGATGTAAGAAACGCTTGAGAAACTCAACATTTTCGCAGTTCTGATGCTCGAAACGAATAACTAGGACGGCCTTGGAGAAAACTGCGCATAACGTTGTAATCGGGCGAGTTTCTACTTTCAGATGCAACAGAAATTTTGCGGATTGGTCAATCCGTTCGCGAGATATGGCAGTTTGGAGGTAAGAAACGCTTGAGAAACTCAAAATTTTCGTAGTTCTATTGCTCGAAACGAATAACTAGAACGGCCTAGGAGAAAACTACGCATACCGTTGTAATCGGGCGTGTTTCTACTTTCAGATGCAACAGAAATATTGCGGATTGGTCAATCAGTTCGCGAGATATGGCAGTTTGGAGGAAAGAAACGCTTGAGAAACTCAAAATTTTCGCAGTTCTGATACTCGAAACGAATAACTACAAAAGCCTAGTGGAAAACTACACATACTGTTGTAACCCGGTGAGCTTCTACTTTCAGATGCAACAGAAATTTTGCGGATTGGTCAATCCGTTCGCGATATATGGCAGTTTGGAGGTAAGAAACTCTTCAGAAACTCAAATTTTTCGCAGTTCTGATGGTCGAAACGAATAACTAGAACGGCCTAGGAGAAAACTACGCATACCGTTGTAATCGGGCGAGTTTCTACTTTCAGATGCAACAGAAATTTTGCCGATTGTTCAATCCGTTCGCGAGATATGCCAGTTTGGAGGTAAGAAACGCTTGAGAAACTCAAAATTTTCGCAGTTCTGATGCTCGAAACGAATAACTAGGACGGCCTTGGAGAAAACTGCGCATACCGTTGTAATCGGGCGAGTTTCTACATTCAGATGCAACAGAAATTTTGCGAATTGGTAAATCCGTTCGCGAGATATGGCAGTTTGGAGGTAAGAAACGCTTGAGAAACTCAAAATTTTCGTAGTTCTGATGCTCGAAACGAATAACTAGAACGGCCTAGGGGAAAAGTACGCATACCGATGTAATCGGGCGAGTTTCTACTTTCAGATGCAACAGAAATTTTGCGGATTGGTCAATCCGTTCGCGAGATATGGCAGTTTGGAGGTAAGAAACGCTTGAGAAACTCAAAATTTTCGCAGTTCTGATGCTCGAAACGAATAACTAGAACGGTCTAGGGGAAAAGTTCGCATACCGTTGTAATCGGGCGAGTTTCTACTTTCAGACGCAACAGAAATTTTGCGGATTGGTCAATCCGTTCGCGCGATATGGCAGTTTGGAGGTAAGAAACGCTTGAGAAACTCAAAATTTTCGTAGTTCTGATGATCGAAACCAATAACTAGAACGGCCTAGGAGAAAACTACGCATACCGTTGTAATCGGGCGAGTTTCTACTTTCAGATGCAACAGAAATTTTGCCGATTGTTCAATACGTTCGCGAGATATGGCAGTTTCGAGGAGAGAAACGCTTGAGAAACTCAAAATTCTCTTAGTTCTGATGCTCGAAACGAATAACTAGGACGGCCTAGGAGAATACTACGCATACCGTTGTAATCGGGCGAGTTTCCACTTTCAGATGCAACAGAAATTTTGCGGATTGGTCAATCCGTTCGCGAGATATGGCAGTTTGGAGGTAACAAACGCTTGAGAAACTCAAAATTTTCGTAGTCCTGATGCTCGAAACGAATAACTAGAACGGCATAGGAGAAAACTACACATACCGTTGTAATCGGGCGTGTTTCTACTTTCAGATGCAACAGAAATATTGCGGATTGGTCAATCCGTTCGCGAGATATGGCAGTTTGGAGGAGAGAAACGCTTGAGAAACTCAAAATTTTCGCAGTTCTGATGCTCGAAACGAATAACCAGAACGGCCTAGGGGAAAAGTACCCATACCGTTGTAATCGGGCGAGTTGCTTCTTTCAGATGCAACAGAAATTTTGCGGATTGGTCAATCCGTTCGCGAGATATGGCAGTTTGGAGGTAAGAAACGCTTGAGAAACTCAAAATTTTCGTAGTTCTGATGCTCGAAACGAAAAACTAGAACGGCCTAGGAGAAAACTACGCATACCGTTGTAATCGGGCGTGTTTCTACTTTCAGATGCAACAGAAATATTGCGGATTGGTCAATCCGTTCGCGAGAAATGGATGTTTGGAGGAAAGAAACGCTTGAGAAACTCAAAATTTTCGCAGTTCTGATGCTCGAAACGAATAACTAGAACAGCCTAGTGGAAAACTACACGTACTGTTGTAATCCGGTGAGCTTCTACTTTCAGATGCAACAGAAATTTTGCGGATTGGTCAATCCGTTCGCGAGATATGGCAGTTTGGAGGTAAGAAACGCTTGAGAAACTCAAAATTTTCGTAGTTCTGATGCTCGAAACGAATAACTAGAACGGCCTAGGAGAAAACTACACACACCGTTGTAATCGGGCGTGTTTCTACTTTCAGATGCAACAGAAATATTGCGGATTGGTCAATCCGTTCGCGAGATATGGCAGTTTGGAGGAGAGAAACGCTTGAGAAACTCAAAATTTTCGCAGTTCTGATGCTCGAAACGAATGACTAGAACGGCCTAGGGGAAAAGTACGCATACCGTTGTAATCGGGCGAGTTGCTTCTTTCAGATGCAACAGAAATTTTGCGGATTGGTCAATCCGTTCGCGAGATATGGCAGTTTGGAGGTAAGAAACGCTTAAGAAACTCAAAATTTTCGTAGTTCTGATGCTCGAAACGAATAACTAGAACGGCCTAGGAGAAAACTACGCATACCGTTGTAATCGGGCGTGTTTCTACTTTCAGATGCAACAGAAATATTGCGGATTGGTCAATCCGTTCGCGAGATATGGAAGTTTGGAGGAAAGAAACGCTTGAGAAACTCAAAATTTTCGCAGTTCTGATGCTCGAAACGAATAACTAGAACAGCCTAGTGGAAAACTACACATACTGTTGTAATCCGGTGAGCTTCTACTTTCAGATGCAACAGAAATTTTGCGGATTGGTCAATCCGTTCGCGAGATATGGCAGTTTGGAGGTAAGAAACGCTTGAGAAACTCAAAATTTTCGTAGTTCTGATGCTCGAAACGAATAACTAGAACGGCCTAGGAGAAAACTACGCATACCGTTGTAATCGGGCGTGTTGCTACTTTCAGATGCAACAGAAATATTGCGGATTGGTCAATCCGTTCGCGAGATATGGAAGTTTGGAGGAAAGAAACGCTTGAGAAACTCAAAATTTTCGCAGTTCTGATGCTCGAAACGAATAACTAGAACAGCCTAGTGGAAAACTACACATACTGTTGTAATCCGGTGAGCTTCTACTTTCATATGCAACAGAAATTTTGCGGATTGGTCAATCCGTTCGCGAGATATGGCAGTTTGGAGGTAAGAAACGCTTGAGAAACTCAAAATTTTCGCAGTTCTGATGCTCGAAACGAATAACTAGAACAGCCTAGTGGAAAACTACACATACCGTTGTAATCGGGCGAGTTTCTACTTTCAGATGCAACAGAAATTTTGCGGATTGGTCAATCCGTTCGCGAGATATGGCAGTTTGGAGGTAAGAAACGCTTGAGAAACACAAAATTTTCGTAGTTCTAATGCTGGAAACGAATAACTAGAACGGCCTAGGAGAAAACTACGCATACCGTTGTAATCGAGCGTGTTTCTACTTTCAGATGCAACAGAAATATTGCGGATTGGTCAATCAGTTCGCGAGATATGGCAGTTTGGAGGAAATAAACGCTTGAGGAACTCAAAATTTTCGCAGTTCTGATGCTCGAAACGAATAACTAGAAAAGCCTAGTGGAAAACTACACATACTATTGTAATCCGGTGAGCTTCTACTTTCAGATGCAACAGAAATTTTGCGGATTGGTCAATCCGTTCGCGAGATATGGCAGTTTGGAGGTAAGAAACGCTTGAGAAACTCAAAATTTTCGTAGTTCTATTGCTCGAAACGAATAACTAGAACGGCCTAGGAGAAAACTACGCATACCGTTGTAATCGGGCGTGTTTCTACTTTCAGATGCAACAGAAATATTGCGGATTGGTCAATCCGTTCGCGAGATATGGCAGTTTGGAGGAGAGAAACGCTTGAGAAACTCAAAATTTTCGCAGTTCTGATGCTCGAAACGAATGACTAGAACGGCCTAGGGGAAAAGTACGCATACCGTTGTAATCGGGCGAGTTGCTTCTTTCAGATGCAACAGAAATTTTGCGGATTGGTCAATCCGTTCGCGAGATATGGCAGTTTGGAGGTAAGAAACGCTTAAGAAACTCAAAATTTTCGTAGTTCTGATGCTCGAAACGAATAACTAGAACGGCCTAGGAGAAAACTACGCATACCGTTGTAATCGGGCGTGTTTCTACTTTCAGATGCAACAGAAATATTGCGGATTGGTCAATCCGTTCGCGAGATATGGAAGTTTGGAGGAAAGAAACGCTTGAGAAACTCAAAATTTTCGCAGTTCTGATGCTCGAAACGAATAACTAGAACAGCCTAGTGGAAAACTACACATACTGTTGTAATCCGGTGAGCTTCTACTTTCAGATGCAACAGAAATTTTGCGGATTGGTCAATCCGTTCGCGAGATATGGCAGTTTGGAGGTAAGAAACGCTTGAGAAACTCAAAATTTTCGTAGTTCTGATGCTCGAAACGAATAACTAGAACGGCCTAGGAGAAAACTACGCATACCGTTGTAATCGGGCGTGTTGCTACTTTCAGATGCAACAGAAATATTGCGGATTGGTCAATCCGTTCGCGAGATATGGAAGTTTGGAGGAAAGAAACGCTTGAGAAACTCAAAATTTTCGCAGTTCTGATGCTCGAAACGAATAACTAGAACAGCCTAGTGGAAAACTACACATACTGTTGTAATCCGGTGAGCTTCTACTTTCATATGCAACAGAAATTTTGCGGATTGGTCAATCCGTTCGCGAGATATGGCAGTTTGGAGGTAAGAAACGCTTGAGAAACTCAAAATTTTCGCAGTTCTGATGCTCGAAACGAATAACTAGAACAGCCTAGTGGAAAACTACACATACCGTTGTAATCGGGCGAGTTTCTACTTTCAGATGCAACAGAAATTTTGCGGATTGGTCAATCCGTTCGCGAGATATGGCAGTTTGGAGGTAAGAAACGCTTGAGAAACACAAAATTTTCGTAGTTCTAATGCTGGAAACGAATAACTAGAACGGCCTAGGAGAAAACTACGCATACCGTTGTAATCGAGCGTGTTTCTACTTTCAGATGCAACAGAAATATTGCGGATTGGTCAATCAGTTCGCGAGATATGGCAGTTTGGAGGAAATAAACGCTTGAGAAACTCAAAATTTTCGCAGTTCTGATGCTCGAAACGAATAACTAGAAAAGCCTAGTGGAAAACTACACATACTATTGTAATCCGGTGAGCTTCTACTTTCAGATGCAACAGAAATTTTGCGGATTGGTCAATCCGTTCGCGAGATATGGCAGTTTGGAGGTAAGAAACGCTTGAGAAACTCAAAATTTTCGTAGTTCTATTGCTCGAAACGAATAACTAGAACGGCCTAGGAGAAAACTACGCATACCGTTGTAATCGGGCGTGTTTCTACTTTCAGATGCAACAGAAATATTGCGGATTGGTCAATCAGTTCGCGAGATATGGCAGTTTGGAGGAAAGAAACGCTTGAGAAACTCAAAATTTTCGCAGTTCTGATACTCGAAACGAATAACTAGAACGGTCTAGGGGAAAAGTACGCATACCGTTGTAATCGGGCGAGTTTCTACTTTCAGACGCAACAGAAATTTTGCGGATTGGCCAATCCGTTCGCGAGATATGGCAGTTTAGAGGCAAGAAACGCTTCAGAAGCTCAAAATTTTCGCAGTTCTGATGCTCGAAACGAATAACTAGAACAGCCTAGTGGAAAACTACATATACTGTTGTAATCCGGTGAGCTTCTACTTTCAGATGCAACAGAAATTTTGCGCATTGGTCAATCCGTTCGCGAGATATGGCAGTTTGGAGGTAAGAAACGCTTCAGAAACTCAAAATTTTCGCAGTTCTGATGCTCGAAACGAATAACTAGAACGGTCTAGGGGAAAAGTACGCATACCGTTGTAATCGGGCGTGTTTCTACTTTCAGATGCAACAGAAATATTGTGGATTGGTCAATCCGTTCGCGAGACATGGCAGTTTGGAGGAAACAAACGCTTGAGAAACTCAAAATTTTCGCAGTTCTGATGCTCGAAACGAATAACTAGAACGGCCTAGATGAAAAGTACGCATACTGTTGTAATCCGGTGAGCTTCTACTTTCAGATGCAACAGAAATTTTGCGGATTGGTCAATCCGTTCGCGAGATATGGCAGTGTGGAGGTAAGAAACGCTTCAGAAACTCAAATTTTTCGCAGTTCTGATGGTCGAAACGAATAACTAGAACGGCCTAGGAGAAAACTACGCATACCGTTGTAGTCGGGCGAGTTTCTACTTTCAGATGCAACAGAAATTTTGCCGATTGTTCAATCCGTTCGCGAGATATGGCAGTTTGGAGGTAAGAAACGCTTCAGAAACTCAAAATTTTCGCAGTTCTGATGCTCGAAACGAATAACTAGGACAGCCTAGTGGAAAACTACATATACTGTTGTAATCCGGTGAGCTTCTACTTTCAGATGCAACAGAAATTTTGCGGATTGGTCAATCCGTTCGCGAGATATGGCAGTTTGGAGGTAAGAAACGCTTCAGAAACTCAAAATTTTCGCAGTTCTGATGGTCGAAACGAATAACTAGAACGGCCTAGGAGAAAACTACGCATACCGTTGTAATCGGGCGAGTCTCTACTTTCAGATGCAACAGAAATTTTGCCGATTGTTCAATCCGTTCGCGAGATGTGGCAGTTTGGAAGTAAGAAACGCTTGAGAAACTCAAAATTTTCGCAGTTCTGATGCTCGAAACGAATAACTAGGACGGCCTTGGAGAAACTGCGCATACCGTTGTAATCGGGCGAGTTTCTACTTTCAGATGCAACAGAAATTTTGCGAATTGGTAAATCCGTTCGCGAGATATGGCAGTTTGGAGGTAAGAAACGCTTGAGAAACTCAACATTTTCGCAGTTCTGATGCTCGAAACGAATAACTAGAACGGCCTAGGGGAAAAGTACGCATACCGTTGTAATCGGGCGAGTTGCTTCTTTCAGATGCAACAGAAAATTTGCGGATTGGTCAATCCGTTCGCGAGATATGGCGGTTTGGAGGTAAGAAACGCTTGAGAAACTCAAAATTTTCGCAGTTCTGATGCTCGAAACGAATAACTAGGACGGCCTTGGAGAATACTGCGCATAACGTTGTAATCGGGCGAGTTTCTACTTTCAGATGCAACAGAAATTTTGCGGATTGGTCAATCCGTTCGCGAGATATGGCAGTTTGGAGGTAAGAAACGCTTCAGAAACTCAAAACTTTCGCAGTTCTGATGCTCGAAACGAATAACTAGAACGGCCTAGGAGAAAACTACGCATACCGTTGTAATCGGGCGAGTTTCTACTTTCAGATGCAACAGAAATTTTGCGGATTGGTCAATCCGTTCGCGAGATATGGCAGTTTGGAGGAGAGAAACGCTTGAGAAACTCAAAATTTTCGTAGTTCTGATGCTCGAAACGAAAAACTAGAACGGCCTAGGAGAAAACTACGCATACCGTTGTAATCGGGCGTGTTTCTACTTTCAGATGCAACAGAAATATTGCGGATTGGTCAATCCGTTCGCGAGATATGGCAGTTTGGAGGAAAGAAACGCTTGAGAAACTCAAAATTTTCGCAGTTCTGATGCTCGGAACGAATAACTAGAACAGCCTAGTGGAAAACTACACATACTGTTGTAATCCGGTGAGCTTCTACTTTCAGATGCAACAGAAATTTTGCGGATTGGTCAATCCGTTCGCGAGTTATGGCAGTTTGGAGGTAAGGAACGCTTGGGATACTCAAAATTTTCGCAGTTCTGATGCTCGAAACGAATAACTAGAACGATCTAGGGGAAAAGTACGCATACCGTTGTAATCGGGCGTGTTTCTACTTTCAGATGCAACAGAAATATTGCGGACTGGTCAATCCGTTCGCGAGATATGGCAGTTTGGAGGAAACAAACGCTTGAGAAACTCAAAATTTTCGCCGTTCTGATGCTCGAAACGAATAACTAGAACGGCCTAGCTGAAAAGTACGCATACTGTTGTAATCCGGTGAGCTTCTACTTTCAGCTGCAACAGAAATTTTGCGGATTGGTCAATCCTATCGCGAGATATGGCAGTTTGGAGGTAAGAAACGCTTCAGAAACTCAAATTTTTCGCAGTTCTGATGGTCGAAACGAATAACTAGAACGGCCAAGGAGAAAACTACGAACGCCGTTGTAATCGGGCGAGTTTCTACTTTCAGATGCAACTGAAATTTTGCCGATTGTTCAATCCGTTCGCGAGATATGGCAGTTTGGAGGTAAGAAACGCGTCAGAAACTCAAAATTTTCGCAGTTCTGATGCTCGAAACGAATAACTAGAACAGCCTAGTGGAAAACTACATATACTGTTGTAATCCGGTGAGCTTCTACTTTCAGATGCAACAGAAATTTTGCGGATTGGTCAATCCGTTCGCGAGATATGGCAGTTTGGAGGTAAGAAACGCTTCAGAAACTCAAAATTTTCGCAGTTCTGATGGTCGAAACGAATAACTAGAACGGCCTAGGAGAAAACTACGCATACGGTTGTAATCGGGCGAGTCTCTACTTTCAGATGCAACAGAAATTTTGCCGATTGTTCAATCCGTTCGCGAGATGTGGCAGTTTGGAGGTAAGAAACGCTTGAGAAACTCAAAATTTTCGCAGTTCTGATGCTCGAAACGAATAACTAGGACGGCCTTGGAGAAAACTGCGCATACCGTTGTAATCGGGCGAGTTTCTACATTCAGATGCAACAGAAATTTTGCGAATTGGTAAATCCGTTCGCGAGATATGGCAGTTTGGATGTAAGAAACGCTTGAGAAACTCAACATTTTCGCAGTTCTGATGCTCGAAACGAATAACTAGGACGGCCTTGGAGAAAACTGCGCATAACGTTGTAATCGGGCGAGTTTCTACTTTCAGATGCAACAGAAATTTTGCGGATTGGTCAATCCGTTCGCGAGATATGGCAGTTTGGAGGTAAGAAACGCTTGAGAAACTCAAAATTTTCGTAGTTCTATTGCTCGAAACGAATAACTAGAACGGCCTAGGAGAAAACTACGCATACCGTTGTAATCGGGCGTGTTTCTACTTTCAGATGCAACAGAAATATTGCGGATTGGTCAATCAGTTCGCGAGATATGGCAGTTTGGAGGAAAGAAACGCTTGAGAAACTCAAAATATTCGCAGTTCTGATACTCGAAACGAATAACTACAAAAGACTAGTGGAAAACTACACATACTGTTGTAACCCGGTGAGCTTCTACTTTCAGATGCAACAGAAATTTTGCGGATTGGTCAATCCGTTCGCGATATATGGCAGTTTGGAGGTAAGAAACTCTTCAGAAACTCAAATTTTTCGCAGTTCTGATGGTCGAAACGAATAACTAGAACGGCCTAGAAGAAAACTACGCATACCGTTGTAATCGGGCGAGTTTCTACTTTCAGATGCAACAGAAATTTTGCCGATTGTTCAATCCGTTCGCGAGATATGCCAGTTTGGAGGTAAGAAACGCTTGAGAAACTCAAAATTTTCGCAGTTCTGATGCTCGAAACGAATAACTAGGACGGCCTTGGAGAAAACTGCGCATACCGTTGTAATCGGGCGAGTTTCTACATTCAGATGCAACAGAAATTTTGCGAATTGGTAAATCCGTTCGCGAGATATGGCAGTTTGGAGGTAAGAAACGCTTGAGAAACTCAAAATTTTCGTAGTTCTGATGCTCGAAACGAATAACTAGAACGGCCTAGGGGAAAAGTACGCATACCGATGTAATCGGGCGAGTTTCTACTTTCAGATGCAACAGAAATTTTGCGGATTGGTCAATCCGTTCGCGAGATATGGCAGTTTGGAGGTAAGAAACGCTTGAGAAACTCAAAATTTTCGCAGTTCTGATGCTCGAAACGAATAACTAGAACGGTGTAGGGGAAAAGTTCGCATACCGTTGTAATCGGGCGAGTTTCTACTTTCAGACGCAACAGAAATTTTGCGGATTGGTCAATCCGTTCGCGCGATATGGCAGTTTGGAGGTAAGAAACGCTTGAGAAACTCAAAATTTTCGTAGTTCTGATGATCGAAACCAATAACTAGAACGGCCTAGGAGAAAACTACGCATACCGTTGTAATCGGGCGAGTTTCTACTTTCAGATGCAACAGAAATTTTGCCGATTGTTCAATACGTTCGCGAGATATGGCAGTTTCGAGGAGAGAAACGCTTGAGAAACTCAAAATTCTCTTAGTTCTGATGCTCGAAACGAATAACTAGGACGGCCTAGGAGAAAACTACGCATACCGTTGTAATCGGGCGAGTTTCCACTTTCAGATGCAACAGAAATTTTGCGGATTGGTCAATCCGTTCGCGAGATATGGCAGTTTGGAGGTAACAAACGCTTGAGAAACTCAAAATTTTCGTAGTCCTGATGCTCGAAACGAATAACTAGAACGGCATAGGAGAAAACTACACATACCGTTGTAATCGGGCGTGTTTCTACTTTCAGATGCAACAGAAATATTGCGGATTGGTCAATCCGTTCGCGAGATATGGCAGTTTGGAGGAGAGAAACGCTTGAGAAACTCAAAATTTTCGCAGTTCTGATGCTCGAAACGAATAACCAGAACGGCCTAGGGGAAAAGTACGCATACCGTTGTAATCGGGCGAGTTGCTTCTTTCAGATGCAACAGAAATTTTGCGGATTGGTCAATCCGTTCGCGAGATATGGCAGATTGGAGGTAAGAAACGCTTGAGAAACTCAAAATTTTCGTAGTTCTGATGCTCGAAACGAATAACTAGAACGGCCTAGGAGAAAACTACGCATGCAGTTGTAATCGGGCGTGATTCTACTTTCTGATGCAACAGAAATATTGCGGATTGTTCAATCCGGTCGCGAGATATTGCAGTTTGGAGGAAAAAAACGCTTGAGAAACTCAAAATTTTCGCAGTTCTGATGCTCGAAACGAATAACTAGAACAGCCTAGTGGAAAACTACGCATACAGTTGTAATCGGGCGAATTTCTACTTTCAGATCCAACAGAAATTTTGCGGATTGGTCAATCCGTTCGCGAGATATGGCAGTTTCGAGGTAAGAAACGCTTGAGAAACTCAAAATTTTCGCAGTTCTGATGCTCGAAACGAATAACTAGGACGGCCTTGGAGAAAACTGCGCATACCGTTGTAATCGGGCGAGTTTCTACTTTCAGATGTAACAGAAATTTTGCGGATTGGTCAATCCGTTCGCGAGATATGGCAGTTTGGAGGTAAGAAACGCTTGAGAAACTCAAAATTTTCGCAGTTCTGATGCTCGAAACGAATAACTAGAACGGCCTAGGGGAAAAGTACGCATACCGATGTAATCGGGCGAGTTTCTACTTTCAGATGCAACAGAAATTTTGCGGATTGGTCAATCCGTTCGCGAGATATGGCAATTTGGAGGTAAGAAACGCTTGAGAAACTCAAAATTTTCGCAGTTCTGATGCTCGAAACGAATAACTAGAACGGTCTAGGGGAAAAGTACGCATACCGTTGTAATCGGGCGAGTTTCTACTTTCAGACGCAACAGAAATTTTGCGGATTGGTCAATCAGTTCGCGAGATATGGCAGTTTGGAGGTAAGAAACGCTTGAGAAACTCAAAATTTTCGTAGTTCTGATGCTCGAAACGAATAACTAGAACGGCCTAGGAGAAAACTACACATACCGTTGTAATCGGGCGTGTTTCTACTTTCTGATGCAACAGAAATATTGCGGATTGGTCAATCCGTTCGCGAGATATGGCAGTTTGGAGGTAAGAAACGCTTGAGAAACTCAAAATTTTCTTAGTTCTGATGCTCGAAACGAATAACTAGAACTGCCTATGAGAAAAGTACGCATACCGCTGTAATCGGGCGAGTTGCTTCTTTCAGATGCAACAGAAATTTTGCGGATTGGTCAATCCGTTCGCGAGATATGGCAGTTTGGAGGAAAGAAACGCTTGAGAAACTCAAAATTTTCGCAGTTCTGATGCTCGAAACGAATAACTAGAACGGTCTAGGGGAAAACTGCGCATAACGTTGTAATCGGGCGAGTTTCTACTTTCAGATGCAACAGAAATTTTGCGGACTGGTCAATCCGTTCGCGAGATATGGCAGTTTGGAGGTAAGAAACGCTTCAGAAACTCAAAATTTTCGCAGTTCTGATGCTCGAAACGAATAACTAGAACGGCCTAGGAGAAAACTACGCATACCGTTGTAATCGGGCGAGTTTCTACTTTCAGATGCAACAGAAATTTTGCGGATTGGTCAATCCGTTCGCGAGATATGGCAGTTTGGAGGTAAGAAACGCTTGAGAAACTCAAAATTTTCGCAGTTCTGATGCTCGAAACGAATAACTAGAACGGCCTAGGGGAAAAGTACGCATACCGATGTAATCGGGCGAGTTTCTACTTTCAGATGCAACAGAAATTTTGCGGATTGGTCAATCCGTTCGCGAGATATGGCAATTTGGAGGTAAGAAACGCTTGAGAAACTCAAAATTTTCGCAGTTCTGATGCTCGAAACGAATAACTAGAACGGTCTAGGGGAAAAGTACGCATACCGTTGTAATCGGGCGAGTTTCTACTTTCAGACGCAACAGAAATTTTGCGGATTGGTCAATCAGTTCGCGAGATATGGCAGTTTGGAGGTAAGAAACGCTTGAGAAACTCAAAATTTTCGTAGTTCTGATGCTCGAAACGAATAACTAGAACGGCCTAGGAGAAAACTACACATACCGTTGTAATCGGGCGTGTTTCTACTTTCTGATGCAACAGAAATATTGCGGATTGGTCAATCCGTTCGCGAGATATGGCAGTTTGGAGGTAAGAAACGCTTGAGAAACTCAAAATTTTCTTAGTTCTGATGCTCGAAACGAATAACTAGAACTGCCTATGAGAAAAGTACGCATACCGCTGTAATCGGGCGAGTTGCTTCTTTCAGATGCAACAGAAATTTTGCGGATTGGTCAATCCGTTCGCGAGATATGGCAGTTTGGAGGAAAGAAACGCTTGAGAAACTCAAAATTTTCGCTGTTCTGATGCTCGAAACGAATAACTAGAACGGTCTAGGGGAAAAGTACACATACCGTTGTAATCGGGCGTGTTTCTACTTTCTGATGCAACAGAAATATTGCGGATTGGTCAATCCGTTCGCGAGATATGGCAGTTTGGAGGAGAGAAACGCTTGAGAAACTCAAAATTTTCGCAGTTCTGATGCTCGAAACGAATGACTAGAACGGCCTAGGGGAAAAGTACGCATACCGTTGTAATCGGGCGAGTTGCTTCTTTCAGATGCAACAGAAATTTTGCGGATTGGTCAATCCGTTCGCGAGATATGGCAGTTTGGAGGTAAGAAACGCTTGAGAAACTCAAAATTTTCGTAGTTCTGATGCTCGAAACGAATAACTAGAACGGCCTAGGAGAAAACTACGCATACCGTTGTAATCGGGCGTGTTGCTACTTTCAGATGCAACAGAAATATTGCGGATTGGTCAATCCGTTCGCGAGATATGGAAGTTTGGAGGAAAGAAACGCTTGAGAAACTCAAAATTTTCGCAGTTCTGATGCTCGAAACGAATAACTAGAACAGCCTAGTGGAAAACTACACATACTGTTGTAATCCGGTGAGCTTCTACTTTCATATGCAACAGAAATTTTGCGGATTGGTCAATCCGTTCGCGAGATATGGCAGTTTGGAGGTAAGAAACGCTTGAGAAACTCAAAATTTTCGCAGTTCTGATGCTCGAAACGAATAACTAGAACAGCCTAGTGGAAAACTACACATACCGTTGTAATCGGGCGAGTTTCTACTTTCAGATGCAACAGAAATTTTGCGGATTGGTCAATCCGTTCGCGAGATATGGCAGTTTGGAGGTAAGAAACGCTTGAGAAACTCAAAATTTTCGTAGTTCTAATGCTGGAAACGAATAACTAGAACGGCCTAGGAGAAAACTACGCATACCGTTGTAATCGAGCGTGTTTCTACTTTCAGATGCAACAGAAATATTGCGGATTGGTCAATCAGTTCGCGAGATATGGCAGTTTGGAGGAAATAAACGCTTGAGAAACTCAAAATTTTCGCAGTTCTGATGCTCGAAACGAATAACTAGAAAAGCCTAGTGGAAAACTACACATACTATTGTAATCCGGTGAGCTTCTACTTTCAGATGCAACAGAAATTTTGCGGATTGGTCAATCCGTTCGCGAGATATGGCAGTTTGGAGGTAAGAAACGCTTGAGAAACTCAAAATTTTCGTAGTTCTATTGCTCGAAACGAATAACTAGAACGGCCTAGGAGAAAACTACGCATACCGTTGTAATCGGGCGTGTTTCTACTTTCAGATGCAACAGAAATATTGCGGATTGGTCAATCAGTTCGCGAGATATGGCAGTTTGGAGGAAAGAAACGCTTGAGAAACTCAAAATTTTCGCAGTTCTGATACTCGAAACGAATAACTAGAACGGTCTAGGGGAAAAGTACGCATACCGTTGTAATCGGGCGTGTTTCTACTTTCAGATGCAACAGAAATATTGTGGATTGGTCAATCCGTTCGCGAGACATGGCAGTTTGGAGGAAACAAACGCTTGAGAAACTCAAAATTTTCGCAGTTCTGATGCTCGAAACGAATAACTAGAACGGCCTAGCTGAAAAGTACGCATACTGTTGTAATCCGGTGAGCTTCTACTTTCAGATGCAACAGAAATTTTGCGGATTGGTCAATCCGTTCGCGAGATATGGCAGTGTGGAGGTAAGAAACGCTTCAGAAACTCAAATTTTTCGCAGTTCTGATGGTCGAAACGAATAACTAGAACGGCCTAGGAGAAAACTACGCATACCGTTGTAGTCGGGCGAGTTTCTACTTTCAGATGCAACAGAAATTTTGCCGATTGTTCAATCCGTTCGCGAGATATGGCAGTTTGGAGGTAAGAAACGCTTCAGAAACTCAAAATTTTCGCAGTTCTGATGCTCGAAACGAATAACTAGGACAGCCTAGTGGAAAACTACATATACTGTTGTAATCCGGTGAGCTTCTACTTTCAGATGCAACAGAAATTTTGCGGATTGGTCAATCCGTTCGCGAGATATGGCAGTTTGGAGGTAAGAAACGCTTCAGAAACTCAAAATTTTCGCAGTTCTGATGGTCGAAACGAATAACTAGAACGGCCTAGGAGAAAACTACGCATACCGTTGTAATCGGGCGAGTCTCTACTTTCAGATGCAACAGAAATTTTGCCGATTGTTCAATCCGTTCGCGAGATGTGGCAGTTTGGAAGTAAGAAACGCTTGAGAAACTCAAAATTTTCGCAGTTCTGATGCTCGAAACGAATAACTAGGACGGCCTTGGAGAAACTGCGCATACCGTTGTAATCGGGCGAGTTTCTACTTTCAGATGCAACAGAAATTTTGCGAATTGGTAAATCCGTTCGCGAGATATGGCAGTTTGGAGGTAAGAAACGCTTGAGAAACTCAACATTTTCGCAGTTCTGATGCTCGAAACGAATAACTAGAACGGCCTAGGGGAAAAGTACGCATACCGTTGTAATCGGGCGAGTTGCTTCTTTCAGATGCAACAGAAATTTTGCGGATTGGTCAATCCGTTCGCGAGATATGGCAGTTTGGAGGTAAGAAACGCTTGAGAAACTCAAAATTTTCGCAGTTCTGATGCTCGAAACGAATAACTAGGACGGCCTTGGAGAATACTGCGCATAACGTTGTAATCGGGCGAGTTTCTACTTTCAGATGCAACAGAAATTTTGCGGATTGGTCAATCCGTTCGCGAGATATGGCAGTTTGGAGGTAAGAAACGCTTCAGAAACTCAAAACTTTCGCAGTTCTGATGCTCGAAACGAATAACTAGAACGGCCTAGGAGAAAACTACGCATACCGTTGTAATCGGGCGAGTTTCTACTTTCAGATGCAACAGAAATTTTGCGGATTGGTCAATCCGTTCGCGAGATATGGCAGTTTGGAGGAGAGAAACGCTTGAGAAACTCAAAATTTTCGTAGTTCTGATGCTCGAAACGAAAAACTAGAACGGCCTAGGAGAAAACTACGCATACAGTTGTAATCGGGCGAATTTCTACTTTCAGATCCAACAGAAATTTTGCGGATTGGTCAATCCGTTCGCGAGATATGGCAGTTTCGAGGTAAGAAACGCTTGAGAAACTCAAAATTTTCGAAGTTCTGATGCTCGAAACGAATAACTAGGACGGCCTTGGAGAAAACTGCGCATACCGTTGTAATCGGGCGAGTTTCTACTTTCAGATGTAACAGAAATTTTGCGGATTGGTCAATCCGTTCGCGAGATATGGCAGTTTGGAGGTAAGAAACGCTTGAGAAACTCAAAATTTTCGCAGTTCTGATGCTCGAAACGAATAACTAGAACGGCCTAGGGGAAAAGTACGCATACCGATGTAATCGGGCGAGTTTCTACTTTCAGATGCAACAGAAATTTTGCGGATTGGTCAATCCGTTCGCGAGATATGGCAATTTGGACGTAAGAAACGCTTGAGAAACTCAAAATTTTCGCAGTTCTGATGCTCGAAACGAATAACTAGAACGGTCTAGGGGAAAACTGCGCATAACGTTGTAATCGGGCGAGTTTCTACTTTCAGATGCAACAGAAATTTTGCGGATTGGTCAATCCGTTCGCGAGATATGGCAGTTTGGAGGTAAGAAACGCTTGAGAAACTCAAAATTTTCGCAGTTCTGATGCTCGAAACGAATAACTAGAACGGCCTAGGGGAAAAGTACGCATACCGATGTAATCGGGCGAGTTTCTACTTTCAGATGCAACAGAAATTTTGCGGATTGGTCAATCCGTTCGCGAGATATGGCAATTTGGAGGTAAGAAACGCTTGAGAAACTCAAAATTTTCGCAGTTCTGATGCTCGAAACGAATAACTAGAACGGTCTAGGGGAAAAGTACGCATACCGTTGTAATCGGGCGAGTTTCTACTTTCAGACGCAACAGAAATTTTGCGGATTGGTCAATCAGTTCGCGAGATATGGCAGTTTGGAGGTAAGAAACGCTTGAGAAACTCAAAATTTTCGTAGTTCTGATGCTCGAAACCAATAACTAGAACGGCCTAGGAGAAAACTACCCATACCGTTGTAATCGGGCGTGTTTCTACTTTCTGATGCAACAGAAATATTGCGGATTGGTCAATCCGTTCGCGAGATATGGCAGTTTGGAGGTAAGAAACGCTTGAGAAACTCAAAATTTTCTTAGTTCTGATGCTCGAAACGAATAACTAGAACTGCCTATGAGAAAAGTACGCATACCGCTGTAATCGGGCGAGTTGCTTCTTTCAGATGCAACAGAAATTTTGCGGATTGGTCAATCCGTTCGCGAGATATGGCAGTTTGGAGGAAAGAAACGCTTGAGAAACTCAAAATTTTCGCAGTTCTGATGCTCGAAACGAATAACTAGAACGGTCTAGGGGAAAAGTACGCATACCGTTGTAATCGGGCGAGTTTCTACTTTCAGATGCAACAGAAATTTTGCGGATTGGTCAATCTGTTCGCGAGATATGGCAGTTTGGAGGTAAGAAACGCTTGCGAAACTCAAGATTTTCGTAGTTCTGATGCTCGAAACGAATAACTAGAACGGCCTAGGAGAAAACTACACATACCGTTGTAATCGGGCGTGTTTCTACTTTCTGATGCAACAGAAATATTGCGGATTGGTCAATCCGTTCGCGAGATATGGCAGTTTGGAGGAGAGAAACGCTTGAGAAACTCAAAATTTTCGCAGTTCTGATGCTCGAAACGAATGACTAGAACGGCCTAGGGGAAAAGTACGCATACCGTTGTAATCGGGCGAGTTGCTTCTTTCAGATGCAACAGAAATTTTGCGGATTGGTCAATCCGTTCGCGAGATATGGCAGTTTGGAGGTAAGAAACGCTTGAGAAACTCAAAATTTTCGTAGTTCTGATGCTCGAAACGAAAAACTAGAACGGCCTAGGAGAAAACTACGCATACCGTTGTAATCGGGCGTGTTTCTACTTTCAGATGCAACAGAAATATTGCGGATTGGTCAATCCGTTCGCGAGAAATGGATGTTTGGAGGAAAGAAACGCTTGAGAAACTCAAAATTTTCGCAGTTCTGATGCTCGAAACGAATAACTAGAACAGCCTAGTGGAAAACTACACGTACTGTTGTAATCCGGTGAGCTTCTACTTTCAGATGCAACAGAAATTTTGCGGATTGGTCAATCCGTTCGCGAGATATGGCAGTTTGGAGGTAAGAAACGCTTGAGAAACTCAAAATTTTCGTAGTTCTGATGCTCGAAACGAATAACTAGAACGGCCTAGGAGAAAACTACACATACCGTTGTAATCGGGCGTGTTTCTACTTTCAGATGCAACAGAAATATTGCGGATTGGTCAATCCGTTCGCGAGATATGGCAGTTTGGAGGAGAGAAACGCTTGAGAAACTCAAAATTTTCGCAGTTCTGATGCTCGAAACGAATGACTAGAACGGCCTAGGGGAAAAGTACGCATACCGTTGTAATCGGGCGAGTTGCTTCTTTCAGATGCAACAGAAATTTTGCGGATTGGTCAATCCGTTCGCGAGATATGGCAGTTTGGAGGTAAGAAACGCTTAAGAAACTCAAAATTTTCGTAGTTCTGATGCTCGAAACGAATAACTAGAACGGCCTAGGAGAAAACTACGCATACCGTTGTAATCGGGCATGTTTCTACTTTCAGATGCAACAGAAATATTGCGGATTGGTCAATCCGTTCGCGAGATATGGAAGTTTGGAGGAAAGAAACGCTTGAGAAACTCAAAATTTTCGCAGTTCTGATGCTCGAAACGAATAACTAGAACAGCCTAGTGGAAAACTACACATACTGTTGTAATCCGGTGAGCTTCTACTTTCAGATGCAACAGAAATTTTGCGGATTGGTCAATCCGTTCGCGAGATATGGCAGTTTGGAGGTAAGAAACGCTTGAGAAACTCAAAATTTTCGTAGTTCTGATGCTCGAAACGAATAACTAGAACGGCCTAGGAGAAAACTACGCATACCGTTGTAATCGGGCGTGTTGCTACTTTCAGATGCAACAGAAATATTGCGGATTGGTCAATCCGTTCGCGAGATATGGAAGTTTGGAGGAAAGAAACGCTTGAGAAACTCAAAATTTTCGCAGTTCTGATGCTCGAAACGAATAACTAGAACAGCCTAGTGGAAAACTACACATACTGTTGTAATCCGGTGAGCTTCTACTTTCATATGCAACAGAAATTTTGCGGATTGGTCAATCCGTTCGCGAGATATGGCAGTTTGGAGGTAAGAAACGCTTGAGAAACTCAAAATTTTCGCAGTTCTGATGCTCGAAACGAATAACTAGAACAGCCTAGTGGAAAACTACACATACCGTTGTAATCGGGCGAGTTTCTACTTTCAGATGCAACAGAAATTTTGCGGATTGGTCAATCCGTTCGCGAGATATGGCAGTTTGGAGGTAAGAAACGCTTGAGAAACTCAAAATTTTCGTAGTTCTAATGCTGGAAACGAATAACTAGAACGGCCTAGGAGAAAACTACGCTTACCGTTGTAATCGAGCGTGTTTCTACTTTCAGATGCAACAGAAATATTGCGGATTGGTCAATCAGTTCGCGAGATATGGCAGTTTGGAGTAAATAAACGCTTGAGAAACTCAAAATTTTCGCAGTTCTGATGCTCGAAACGAATAACTAGAAAAGCCTAGTGGAAAACTACACATACTATTGTAATCCGGTGAGCTTCTACTTTCAGATGCAACAGAAATTTTGCGGATTGGTCAATCCGTTCGCGAGATATGGCAGTGTGGAGGTAAGAAACGCTTCAGAAACTCAAATTTTTCGCAGTTCTGATGGTCGAAACGAATAACTAGAACGGCCTAGGAGAAAACTACGCATACCGTTGTAGTCGGGCGAGTTTCTACTTTCAGATGCAACAGAAATTTTGCCGATTGTTCAATCCGTTCGCGAGATATGGCAGTTTGGAGGTAAGAAACGCTTCAGAAACTCAAAATTTTCGCAGTTCTGATGCTCGAAACGACTAACTAGGACAGCCTAGTGGAAAACTACATATACTGTTGTAATCCGGTGAGCTTCTACTTTCAGATGCAACAGAAATTTTGCGGATTGGTCAATCCGTTCGCGAGATATGGCAGTTTGGAGGTAAGAAACGCTTCAGAAACTCAAAATTTTCGCAGTTCTGATGGTCGAAGCGAATAACTAGAACGGCCTAGGAGAAAACTACGCATACTGTTGTAATCGGGCGAGTCCCTACTTTCAGATGCAACAGAAATTTTGCCGATTGTTCAATCCGTTCGCGAGATATGGCAGTTTGGAGGTAAGAAACGCTTGAGAAACTCAAAATTTTCGCAGTTCTGATGCTCGAAACGAATAACTAGGACGGCCTTGGAGAAAACTGCGCATAACGTTGTAATCGGGCGAGTTTCTACTTTCAGATGCAACAGAAATTTTGCGAATTGGTAAATCCGTTCGCGAGATATGGCAGTTTGGAGGTAAGAAACGCTTGAGAAACTCAACATTTTCGCAGTTCTGATGCTCGAAACGAATAACTAGGACGGCCTTGGAGAAAACTGCGCATAACGTTGTAATCGGGCGAGTTTCTACTTTCAGATGCAACAGAAACTTTGCGGATTGGTCAATCCGTTCGCGAGATATGGCAGTTTGGAGGTAAGAAACGCTTGAGAAACTCAACATTTTCGCAGTTCTGATTCTCGAAACGAATAACTAGAAAAGCCTAGTGGAAAACTACATATACTGTTGTAATCCGGTGAGCTTCTACTTTCAAATGCAACAGAAATTTTGCGGATTGGTCAATCCGTTCGCGAGATATGGCAGTTTGGAGGTAAGAAACGCTTCAGAAACTCAAAATTTTCGCAGTTCTGATGCTCGAAACGAATAACTAGAACGGCCTAGGAGAAAACTACGCATACCGTTGTAATCGGGCGAGTTTCTACTTTCAGATGCAACAGAAATTTTGCGGATTGGTCAATCCGTTCGCGAGATATGGCAGTTTGGAGGTAAGAAACGCTTCAGAAACTCAAATTTTTCGCAGTTCTGATGGTCGAAACGAATAGCTAGAACGGCCTAGGAGAAAACTACGCATACCGTTGTAATCGGACGAGTTTCTACTTTCAGATGCAACAGAAATTTTGCCGATTGTTCAATCCGTTCGCGAGATATGGCAGTTTGGAGGTAAGAAACGCTTGAGAAACTCAAAATTTTCGTAGTTCTGATGCTCGAAACGACTAACTAGGACAGCCTAGTGGAAAACTACACGTACTGTTGTAATCCGGTGAGCTTCTACTTTCAGATGCAACAGAAATTTTGCGGATTGGTCAATCCGTTCGCGAGATATGGCAGTTTGGAGGTAAGAAACGCTTGAGAAACTCAAAATTTTCGTAGTTCTGATGCTCGAAACGAATAACTAGAACGGCCTAGGAGAAAACTACACATACCGTTGTAATCGGGCGTGTTTCTACTTTCAGATGCAACAGAAATATTGCGGATTGGTCAATCCGTTCGCGAGATATGGCAGTTTGGAGGAGAGAAACGCTTGAGAAACTCAAAATTTTCGCAGTTCTGATGCTCGAAACGAATGACTAGAACGGCCTAGGGGAAAAGTACGCATACCGTTGTAATCGGGCGAGTTGCTTCTTTCAGATGCAACAGAAATTTTGCGGATTGGTCAATCCGTTCGCGAGATATGGCAGTTTGGAGGTAAGAAACGCTTAAGAAACTCAAAATTTTCGTAGTTCTGATGCTCGAAACGAATAACTAGAACGGCCTAGGAGAAAACTACGCATACCGTTGTAATCGGGCATGTTTCTACTTTCAGATGCAACAGAAATATTGCGGATTGGTCAATCCGTTCGCGAGATATGGAAGTTTGGAGGAAAGAAACGCTTGAGAAACTCAAAATTTTCGCAGTTCTGATGCTCGAAACGAATAACTAGAACAGCCTAGTGGAAAACTACACATACTGTTGTAATCCGGTGAGCTTCTACTTTCAGATGCAACAGAAATTTTGCGGATTGGTCAATCCGTTCGCGAGATATGGCAGTTTGGAGGTAAGAAACGCTTGAGAAACTCAAAATTTTCGTAGTTCTGATGCTCGAAACGAATAACTAGAACGGCCTAGGAGAAAACTACGCATACCGTTGTAATCGGGCGTGTTGCTACTTTCAGATGCAACAGAAATATTGCGGATTGGTCAATCCGTTCGCGAGATATGGAAGTTTGGAGGAAAGAAACGCTTGAGAAACTCAAAATTTTCGCAGTTCTGATGCTCGAAACGAATAACTAGAACAGCCTAGTGGAAAACTACACATACTGTTGTAATCCGGTGAGCTTCTACTTTCATATGCAACAGAAATTTTGCGGATTGGTCAATCCGTTCGCGAGATATGGCAGTTTGGAGGTAAGAAACGCTTGAGAAACTCAAAATTTTCGCAGTTCTGATGCTCGAAACGAATAACTAGAACAGCCTAGTGGAAAACTACACATACCGTTGTAATCGGGCGAGTTTCTACTTTCAGATGCAACAGAAATTTTGCGGATTGGTCAATCCGTTCGCGAGATATGGCAGTTTGGAGGTAAGAAACGCTTGAGAAACTCAAAATTTTCGTAGTTCTAATGCTGGAAACGAATAACTAGAACGGCCTAGGAGAAAACTACGCTTACCGTTGTAATCGAGCGTGTTTCTACTTTCAGATGCAACAGAAATATTGCGGATTGGTCAATCAGTTCGCGAGATATGGCAGTTTGGAGTAAATAAACGCTTGAGAAACTCAAAATTTTCGCAGTTCTGATGCTCGAAACGAATAACTAGAAAAGCCTAGTGGAAAACTACACATACTATTGTAATCCGGTGAGCTTCTACTTTCAGATGCAACAGAAATTTTGCGGATTGGTCAATCCGTTCGCGAGATATGGCAGTGTGGAGGTAAGAAACGCTTCAGAAACTCAAATTTTTCGCAGTTCTGATGGTCGAAACGAATAACTAGAACGGCCTAGGAGAAAACTACGCATACCGTTGTAGTCGGGCGAGTTTCTACTTTCAGATGCAACAGAAATTTTGCCGATTGTTCAATCCGTTCGCGAGATATGGCAGTTTGGAGGTAAGAAACGCTTCAGAAACTCAAAATTTTCGCAGTTCTGCTGCTCGAAACGACTAACTAGGACAGCCTAGTGGAAAACTACATATACTGTTGTAATCCGGTGAGCTTCTACTTTCAGATGCAACAGAAATTTTGCGGATTGGTCAATCCGTTCGCGAGATATGGCAGTTTGGAGGTAAGAAACGCTTCAGAAACTCAAAATTTTCGCAGTTCTGATGGTCGAAGCGAATAACTAGAACGGCCTAGGAGAAAACTACGCATACTGTTGTAATCGGGCGAGTCCCTACTTTCAGATGCAACAGAAATTTTGCCGATTGTTCAATCCGTTCGCGAGATATGGCAGTTTGGAGGTAAGAAACGCTTGAGAAACTCAAAATTTTCGCAGTTCTGATGCTCGAAACGAATAACTAGGACGGCCTTGGAGAAAACTGCGCATAACGTTGTAATCGGGCGAGTTTCTACTTTCAGATGCAACAGAAATTTTGCGAATTGGTAAATCCGTTCGCGAGATATGGCAGTTTGGAGGTAAGAAACGCTTGAGAAACTCAACATTTTCGCAGTTCTGATGCTCGAAACGAATAACTAGGACGGCCTTGGAGAAAACTGCGCATAACGTTGTAATCGGGCGAGTTTCTACTTTCAGATGCAACAGAAACTTTGCGGATTGGTCAATCCGTTCGCGAGATATGGCAGTTTGGAGGTAAGAAACGCTTGAGAAACTCAACATTTTCGCAGTTCTGATTCTCGAAACGAATAACTAGAAAAGCCTAGTGGAAAACTACATATACTGTTGTAATCCGGTGAGCTTCTACTTTCAAATGCAACAGAAATTTTGCGGATTGGTCAATCCGTTCGCGAGATATGGCAGTTTGGAGGTAAGAAACGCTTCAGAAACTCAAAATTTTCGCAGTTCTGATGCTCGAAACGAATAACTAGAACGGCCTAGGAGAAAACTACGCATACCGTTGTAATCGGGCGAGTTTCTACTTTCAGATGCAACAGAAATTTTGCGGATTGGTCAATCCGTTCGCGAGATATGGCAGTTTGGAGGTAAGAAACGCTTCAGAAACTCAAATTTTTCGCAGTTCTGATGGTCGAAACGAATAGCTAGAACGGCCTAGGAGAAAACTACGCATACCGTTGTAATCGGACGAGTTTCTACTTTCAGATGCAACAGAAATTTTGCCGATTGTTCAATCCGTTCGCGAGATATGGCAGTTTGGAGGTAAGAAACGCTTGAGAAACTCAAAATTTTCGTAGTTCTGATGCTCGAAACGAATAACTAGAACGGCCTAGGAGAAAACTACACATACCGTTGTAATCGGGCGTGTTTCTACTTTCTGATGCAACAGAAATATTGCGGATTGGTCAATCCGTTCGCGAGATATGGCAGTTTGGAGGTAAGAAACGCTTGAGAAACTCAAAATTTTCGCAGTTCTGATGCTCGAAACGAATAACTAGGACGGCCTTGGAGAAAACTGCGCATAACGTTGTAATCGGGCGAGTTTCTACTTTCAGATGCAACAGAAATTTTGCGAATTGGTAAATCCGTTCGCGAGATATGGCAGTTTGGAGGTAAGAAACGCTTGAGAAACTCAACATTTTCGCAGTTCTGATGCTCGAAACGAATAACTAGGACGGCCTTGGAGAAAACTGCGCATAACGTTGTAATCGGGCGAGTTTCTACTTTCAGATGCAACAGAAACTTTGCGGATTGGTCAATCCGTTCGCGAGATATGGCAGTTTGGAGGTAAGAAACGCTTGAGAAACTCAACATTTTCGCAGTTCTGATTCTCGAAACGAATAACTAGAAAAGCCTAGTGGAAAACTACATATACTGTTGTAATCCGGTGAGCTTCTACTTTCAAATGCAACAGAAATTTTGCGGATTGGTCAATCCGTTCGCGAGATATGGCAGTTTGGAGGTAAGAAACGCTTCAGAAACTCAAAATTTTCGCAGTTCTGATGCTCGAAACGAATAACTAGAACGGCCTAGGAGAAAACTACGCATACCGTTGTAATCGGGCGAGTTTCTACTTTCAGATGCAACAGAAATTTTGCGGATTGGTCAATCCGTTCGCGAGATATGGCAGTTTGGAGGTAAGAAACGCTTCAGAAACTCAAATTTTTCGCAGTTCTGATGGTCGAAACGAATAGCTAGAACGGCCTAGGAGAAAACTACGCATACCGTTGTAATCGGACGAGTTTCTACTTTCAGATGCAACAGAAATTTTGCCGATTGTTCAATCCGTTCGCGAGATATGGCAGTTTGGAGGTAAGAAACGCTTGAGAAACTCAAAATTTTCGTAGTTCTGATGCTCGAAACGAATAACTAGAACGGCCTAGGAGAAAACTACACATACCGTTGTAATCGGGCGTGTTTCTACTTTCTGATGCAACAGAAATATTGCGGATTGGTCAATCCGTTCGCGAGATATGGCAGTTTGGAGGTAAGAAACGCTTGAGAAACTCAAAATTTTCTTAGTTCTGATGCTCGAAACGAATAACTAGAACTGCCTATGAGAAAAGTACGCATACCGCTGTAATCGGGCGAGTTGCTTCTTTCAGATGCAACAGAAATTTTGCGGATTGGTCAATCCGTTCGCGAGATATGGCAGTTTGGAGGAAAGAAACGCTTGAGAAACTCAAAATTTTCGCAGTTCTGATGCTCGAAACGAATAACTAGAACGGTCTAGGGGAAAAGTACGCATACCGTTGTAATCGGGCGAGTTTCTACTTTCAGACGCAACAGAAATTTTGCGGATTGGTCAATCTGTTCGCGAGATATGGCAGTTTGGAGGTAAGAAACGCTTGAGAAACTCAAGATTTTCGTAGTTCTGATGCTCGAAACGAATAACTAGAACGGCCTAGGAGAAAACTACACATACCGTTGTAATCGGGCGTGTTTCTACTTTCAGATGCAACAGAAATTTTGCCGATTGTTCAATCCGTTCGCGAGATATGGCAGTTTGGAGGTAAGAAACGCTTCAGAAACTCAAAATTTTCGCAGTTCTGATGCTCGAAACGACTAACTAGGACAGCCTAGTGGAAAACTACATATACTGTTGTAATCCGGTGAGCTTCTACTTTCAGATGCAACAGAAATTTTGCGGATTGGTCAATCCGTTCGCGAGATATGGCAGTTTGGAGGTAAGAAACGCTTCAGAAACTCAAAATTTTCGCAGTTCTGATGGTCGAAGCGAATAACTAGAACGGCCTAGGAGAAAACTACGCATACTGTTGTAATCGGGCGAGTCCCTACTTTCAGATGCAACAGAAATTTTGCCGATTGTTCAATCCGTTCGCGAGATATGGCAGTTTGGAGGTAAGAAACGCTTGAGAAACTCAAAATTTTCGCAGTTCTGATGCTCGAAACGAATAACTAGGACGGCCTTGGAGAAAACTGCGCATAACGTTGTAATCGGGCGAGTTTCTACTTTCAGATGCAACAGAAATTTTGCGAATTGGTAAATCCGTTCGCGAGATATGGCAGTTTGGAGGTAAGAAACGCTTGAGAAACTCAACATTTTCGCAGTTCTGATGCTCGAAACGAATAACTAGGACGGCCTTGGAGAAAACTGCGCATAACGTTGTAATCGGGCGAGTTTCTACTTTCAGATGCAACAGAAACTTTGCGGATTGGTCAATCCGTTCGCGAGATATGGCAGTTTGGAGGTAAGAAACGCTTGAGAAACTCAACATTTTCGCAGTTCTGATTCTCGAAACGAATAACTAGAAAAGCCTAGTGGAAAACTACATATACTGTTGTAATCCGGTGAGCTTCTACTTTCAAATGCAACAGAAATTTTGCGGATTGGTCAATCCGTTCGCGAGATATGGCAGTTTGGAGGTAAGAAACGCTTCAGAAACTCAAAATTTTCGCAGTTCTGATGCTCGAAACGAATAACTAGAACGGCCTAGGAGAAAACTACGCATACCGTTGTAATCGGGCGAGTTTCTACTTTCAGATGCAACAGAAATTTTGCGGATTGGTCAATCCGTTCGCGAGATATGGCAGTTTGGAGGTAAGAAACGCTTCAGAAACTCAAATTTTTCGCAGTTCTGATGGTCGAAACGAATAGCTAGAACGGCCTAGGAGAAAACTACGCATACCGTTGTAATCGGACGAGTTTCTACTTTCAGATGCAACAGAAATTTTGCCGATTGTTCAATCCGTTCGCGAGATATGGCAGTTTGGAGGTAAGAAACGCTTCAGAAACTCAAAATTTTCGCAGTTCTGATGCTCGAAACGAATAACTAGAACAGCCTAGTGGAAAACTACATATACTGTTGTAATCCGGTGAGCTTCTACTTTCAAATGCAACAGAAATTTTGCGGATTGGTCAATCCGTTCGCGAGATATGGCAGTTTGGAGGTAAGAAACGCTTCAGAAACTCAAAATTTTCGCAGTTCTGATGGTCGAAGCGAATAACTAGAACGGCCTAGGAGAAAACTACGCATACTGTTGTAATCGGGCGAGTCCCTACTTTCAGATGCAACAGAAATTTTGCCGATTGTTCAATCCGTTCGCGAGATATGGCAGTTTGGAGGTAAGAAACGCTTGAGAAACTCAAAATATTCGCAGTTCTGATGCTCGAAACGAATAACTAGGACGGCCTTGGAGAAAACTGCGCATAACGTTGTAATCGGGCGAGTTTCTACTTTCAGATGCAACAGAAATTTTGCGAATTGGTAAATCCGTTCGCGAGATATGGCAGTTTGGAGGTAAGAAACGCTTGAGAAACTCAACATTTTCGCAGTTCTGATGCTCGAAACGAATAACTAGGACGGCCTTGGAGAAAACTGCGCATAACGTTGTAATCGGGCGAGTTTCTACTTTCAGATGCAACAGAAACTTTGCGGATTGGTCAATCCGTTCGCGAGATATGGCAGTTTGGAGGTAAGAAACGCTTGAGAAACTCAACATTTTCGCAGTTCTGATTCTCGAAACGAATAACTAGAAAAGCCTAGTGGAAAACTACATATACTGTTGTAATCCGGTGAGCTTCTACTTTCAAATGCAACAGAAATTTTGCGGATTGGTCAATCCGTTCGCGAGATATGGCAGTTTGGAGGTAAGAAACGCTTCAGAAACTCAAAATTTTCGCAGTTCTGATGCTCGAAACGAATAACTAGAACGGCCTAGGAGAAAACTACGCATACCGTTGTAATCGGGCGAGTTTCTACTTTCAGATGCAACAGAAATTTTGCGGATTGGTCAATCCGTTCGCGAGATATGGCAGTTTGGAGGTAAGAAACGCTTGAGAAACTCAAAATTTTCGTAGTTCTATTGCTCGAAACGAATAACTAGAACGGCCTAGGAGAAAACTACGCATACCGTTGTAATCGGGCGTGTTTCTACTTTCAGATGCAACAGAAATATTGCGGATTGTTCAATCAGTTCGCGAGATATGGCAGTTTGGAGGAAAGAAACGCTTGAGAAACTCAAAATTTTCGCAGTTCTGATACTCGAAACGAATAACTAGAAAAGCCTAGTGGAAAACTACACATACTGTTGTAACCCGGTGAGCTTCTACTTTCAGATGCAACAGAAATTTTGCGGATTGGTCAATCCGTCCGCGAGATATGGCAGTTTGGAGGTAAGAAACGCTTCAGAAACTCAAAATTTTCGCAGTTCTGATGGTCGAAACGAATAACTAGAACGGCCTAGGAGAAAACTACGCATACCGTTGTAATCGGGCGAGTCTCTACTTTCAGATGCAACAGAAATTTTGCCGATTGTTCAATCCGTTCGCGAGATGTGGCAGTTTGGAGGTAAGAAACGCTTGAGAAACTCAAAATTTTCGCAGTTCTGATGCTCGAAACGAATAACTAGGACGGCCTTGGAGAAAACTGCGCATACCGTGGTAATCGGGCGTGTTTCTACTTTCAGATGCAACAGAAATATTGCGGATTGGTCAATCAGTTCGCGAGATATGGCAGTTTAGAGGCAAGAAACGCTTCAGAAGCTCAAAATTTTCGCAGTTCTGATGCTCGAAACGAATAACTAGAACAGCCTAGTGGAAAACTACATATACTGTTGTAATCCGGTGAGCTTCTACTTTCAGATGCAACAGAAATTTTGCGGATTGGTCAATCCGTTCGCGAGATATGGCAGTTTGGAGGTAGGAAACGCTTCAGAAACTCAAAATTTACGCAGTTCTGATGCTCGAAACGAATAACTAGAACGGTCTAGGGGAAAAGTACGCATACCGTTGTAATCGGGTGTGTTTCTACTTTCAGATGCAACAGAAATTTTGCCGATTGTTCAATCCGTTCTCGAGATATGGCAGTTTGGAGGTAAGAAACGCTTGAGAAACTCAAAATTTTCGTAGTTCTGATGCTCGAAACGAAAAACTAGAACGGCCTAGGAGAAAACTACGCATACCGTTGTAATCGGGCGTGTTTCTACTTTCAGATGCAACAGAAATATTGCGGATTGGTCAATCCGTTCGCGAGAAATGGATGTTTGGAGGAAAGAAACGCTTGAGAAACTCAAAATTTTCGCAGTTCTGATGCTCGAAACGAATAACTAGAACAGCCTAGTGGAAAACTACACGTACTGTTGTAATCCGGTGAGCTTCTACTTTCAGATGCAACAGAAATTTTGCGGATTGGTCAATCCGTTCGCGAGATATGGCAGTTTGGAGGTAAGAAACGCTTGAGAAACTCAAAATTTTCGTAGTTCTGATGCTCGAAACGAATAACTAGAACGGCCTAGGAGAAAACTACACACACCGTTGTAATCGGGCGTGTTTCTACTTTCAGATGCAACAGAAATATTGCGGATTGGTCAATCCGTTCGCGAGATATGGCAGTTTGGAGGAGAGAAACGCTTGAGAAACTCAAAATTTTCGCAGTTCTGATGCTCGAAACGAATGACTAGAACGGCCTAGGGGAAGAGTACGCATACCGTTGTAATCGGGCGAGTTGCTTCTTTCAGATGCAACAGAAATTTTGCGGATTGGTCAATCCGTTCGCGAGATATGGCAGTTTGGAGGTAAGAAACGCTTAAGAAACTCAAAATTTTCGTAGTTCTGATGCTCGAAACGAATAACTAGAACGGCCTAGGAGAAAACTACGCATACCGTTGTAATCGGGCGTGCTTCTACTTTCAGATGCAACAGAAATATTGCGAATTGGTCAATCCGTTCGCGAGATATGGAAGTTTGGAGGAAAGAAACGCTTGAGAAACTCAAAATTTTCGCAGTTCTGATGCTCGAAACGAATAACTAGAACAGCCTAGTGGAAAACTACACATACTGTTGTAATCCGGTGAGCTTCTACTTTCAGATGCAACAGAAATTTTGCGGATTGGTCAATCCGTTCGCGAGATATGGCAGTTTGGAGGTAAGAAACGCTTGAGAAACTCAAAATTTTCGTAGTTCTGATGCTCGAAACGAATAACTAGAACGGCCTAGGAGAAAACTACGCATACCGTTGTAGTCGGGCGAGTTTCTACTTTCAGATGCAACAGAAATTTTGCCGATTGTTCAATCCGTTCGCGAGATATGGCAGTTTGGAGGTAAGAAACGCTTCAGAAACTCAAAATTTTCGCAGTTCTGATGCTCGAAACGACTAACTAGGACAGCCTAGTGGAAAACTACATATACTGTTGTAATCCGGTGAGCTTCTACTTTCAGATGCAACAGAAATTTTGCGGATTGGTCAATCCGTTCGCGAGATATGGCAGTTTGGAGGTAAGAAACGCTTCAGAAACTCAAAATTTTCGCAGTTCTGATGGTCGAAGCGAATAACTAGAACGGCCTAGGAGAAAACTACGCATACTGTTGTAATCGGGCGAGTCCCTACTTTCAGATGCAACAGAAATTTTGCCGATTGTTCAATCCGTTCGCGAGATATGGCAGTTTGGAGGTAAGAAACGCTTGAGAAACTCAAAATTTTCGCAGTTCTGATGCTCGAAACGAATAACTAGGACGGCCTTGGAGAAAACTGCGCATAACGTTGTAATCGGGCGAGTTTCTACTTTCAGATGCAACAGAAATTTTGCGAATTGGTAAATCCGTTCGCGAGATATGGCAGTTTGGAGGTAAGAAACGCTTGAGAAACTCAACATTTTCGCAGTTCTGATGCTCGAAACGAATAACTAGGACGGCCTTGGAGAAAACTGCGCATAACGTTGTAATCGGGCGAGTTTCTACTTTCAGATGCAACAGAAACTTTGCGGATTGGTCAATCCGTTCGCGAGATATGGCAGTTTGGAGGTAAGAAACGCTTGAGAAACTCAACATTTTCGCAGTTCTGATTCTCGAAACGAATAACTAGAAAAGCCTAGTGGAAAACTACATATACTGTTGTAATCCGGTGAGCTTCTACTTTCAAATGCAACAGAAATTTTGCGGATTGGTCAATCCGTTCGCGAGATATGGCAGTTTGGAGGTAAGAAACGCTTCAGAAACTCAAAATTTTCGCAGTTCTGATGCTCGAAACGAATAACTAGAACGGCCTAGGAGAAAACTACGCATACCGTTGTAATCGGGCGAGTTTCTACTTTCAGATGCAACAGAAATTTTGCGGATTGGTCAATCCGTTCGCGAGATATGGCAGTTTGGAGGTAAGAAACGCTTCAGAAACTCAAATTTTTCGCAGTTCTGATGGTCGAAACGAATAGCTAGAACGGCCTAGGAGAAAACTACGCATACCGTTGTAATCGGACGAGTTTCTACTTTCAGATGCAACAGAAATTTTGCCGATTGTTCAATCCGTTCGCGAGATATGGCAGTTTGGAGGTAAGAAACGCTTCAGAAACTCAAAATTTTCGCAGTTCTGATGCTCGAAACGAATAACTAGAACAGCCTAGTGGAAAACTACATATACTGTTGTAATCCGGTGAGCTTCTACTTTCAAATGCAACAGAAATTTTGCGGATTGGTCAATCCGTTCGCGAGATATGGCAGTTTGGAGGTAAGAAACGCTTCAGAAACTCAAAATTTTCGCAGTTCTGATGGTCGAAGCGAATAACTAGAACGGCCTAGGAGAAAACTACGCATACTGTTGTAATCGGGCGAGTCCCTACTTTCAGATGCAACAGAAATTTTGCCGATTGTTCAATCCGTTCGCGAGATATGGCAGTTTGGAGGTAAGAAACGCTTGAGAAACTCAAAATATTCGCAGTTCTGATGCTCGAAACGAATAACTAGGACGGCCTTGGAGAAAACTGCGCATAACGTTGTAATCGGGCGAGTTTCTACTTTCAGATGCAACAGAAATTTTGCGAATTGGTAAATCCGTTCGCGAGATATGGCAGTTTGGAGGTAAGAAACGCTTGAGAAACTCAACATTTTCGCAGTTCTGATGCTCGAAACGAATAACTAGGACGGCCTTGGAGAAAACTGCGCATAACGTTGTAATCGGGCGAGTTTCTACTTTCAGATGCAACAGAAACTTTGCGGATTGGTCAATCCGTTCGCGAGATATGGCAGTTTGGAGGTAAGAAACGCTTGAGAAACTCAACATTTTCGCAGTTCTGATTCTCGAAACGAATAACTAGAAAAGCCTAGTGGAAAACTACATATACTGTTGTAATCCGGTGAGCTTCTACTTTCAAATGCAACAGAAATTTTGCGGATTGGTCAATCCGTTCGCGAGATATGGCAGTTTGGAGGTAAGAAACGCTTCAGAAACTCAAAATTTTCGCAGTTCTGATGCTCGAAACGAATAACTAGAACGGCCTAGGAGAAAACTACGCATACCGTTGTAATCGGGCGAGTTTCTACTTTCAGATGCAACAGAAATTTTGCGGATTGGTCAATCCGTTCGCGAGATATGGCAGTTTGGAGGTAAGAAACGCTTGAGAAACTCAAAATTTTCGTAGTTCTATTGCTCGAAACGAATAACTAGAACGGCCTAGGAGAAAACTACGCATACCGTTGTAATCGGGCGTGTTTCTACTTTCAGATGCAACAGAAATATTGCGGATTGTTCAATCAGTTCGCGAGATATGGCAGTTTGGAGGAAAGAAACGCTTGAGAAACTCAAAATTTTCGCAGTTCTGATACTCGAAACGAATAACTAGAAAAGCCTAGTGGAAAACTACACATACTGTTGTAACCCGGTGAGCTTCTACTTTCAGATGCAACAGAAATTTTGCGGATTGGTCAATCCGTCCGCGAGATATGGCAGTTTGGAGGTAAGAAACGCTTCAGAAACTCAAAATTTTCGCAGTTCTGATGGTCGAAACGAATAACTAGAACGGCCTAGGAGAAAACTACGCATACCGTTGTAATCGGGCGAGTCTCTACTTTCAGATGCAACAGAAATTTTGCCGATTGTTCAATACGTTCGCGAGATGTGGCAGTTTGGAGGTAAGAAACGCTTGAGAAACTCAAAATTTTCGCAGTTCTGATGCTCGAAACGAATAACTAGGACGGCCTTGGAGAAAACTGCGCATACCGTGGTAATCGGGCGAGTTTCTACTTTCAGATGCAACAGAAACTTTGCGGATTGGTCAATCCGTTCGCGAGATATGGCAGTTTGGAGGTAAGAAACGCTTGAGAAACTCAAAATTTTCGTAGTTCCATTGCTCGAAACGAATAACTAGAACGGCCTAGGAGAAAACTACGCATACCGTTGTAATCGGGCGTGTTTCTACTTTCAGATGCAACAGAAATATTGCGGATTGGTCAATCAGTTCGCGAGATATGGCAGTTTAGAGGCAAGAAACGCTTCAGAAGCTCAAAATTTTCGCAGTTCTGATGCTCGAAACGAATAACTAGAACAGCCTAGTGGAAAACTACATATACTGTTGTAATCCGGTGAGCTTCTACTTTCAGATGCAACAGAAATTTTGCGGATTGGTCAATCCGTTCGCGAGATATGGCAGTTTGGAGGTAGGAAACGCTTCAGAAACTCAAAATTTACGCAGTTCTGATGCTCGAAACGAATAACTAGAACGGTCTAGGGGAAAAGTACGCATACCGTTGTAATCGGGTGTGTTTCTACTTTCAGATGCAACAGAAATTTTGCCGATTGTTCAATCCGTTCGCGAGATATGGCAGTTTGGAGGTAAGAAACGCTTCAGAAACTCAAAATTTTCGCAGTTCTGATGCTCGAAACGAATAACTAGAACAGCCTAGTGGAAAACTACATATACTGTTGTAATCCGGTGAGCTTCTACTTTCAGATGCAACAGAAATTTTGCGGATTGGTCAATCCGTTCGCGAGATATGGCAGTTTGGAGGTAAGAAACGCTTCAGAAACTCAAAATTTTCGCAGTTCTGATGGTCGAAACGAATAACTAGAACGGCCTAGGAGAAAACTACGCATACCGTTGTAATCGGGCGAGTCTCTACTTTCAGATGCAACAGAAATTTTGCCGATTGTTCAATCCGTTCGCGAGATGTGGCAGTTTGGAAGTAAGAAACGCTTGAGAAACTCAAAATTTTCGCAGTTCTGATGCTCGAAACGAATAACTAGGACGGCCTTGTAGAAACTGCGCATACCGTTGTAATCGGGCGAGTTTCTACTTTCAGATGCAACAGAAATTTTGCGGATTGGTCAATCCGTTCGCGAGATATGGCAGTTTGGAGGTAAGAAACGCTTGAGAAACTCAAAATTTTCGCAGTTCTGATGCTCGAAACGAATAACTAGGATGGCCTTGGAGAAAACTGCGCATAACGTTGTAATCGGGCGAGTTTCTACTTTCAGATGCAACAGAAATTTTGCGGAATGATCAATCCGTTCGCGAGATATGGCAGTTTGGAGGTAAGAAACGCTTCAGAAACTCAAAACTTTCGCAGTTCTGATGCTCGAAACGAATAACTAGAACGGCCTAGGAGAAAACTACGCATACCGTTGTAATCGGGCGAGTTTCTACTTTCAGATGCAACAGAAATTTTGCGGATTGGTCAATCCGTTCGCGAGATATGGCAGTTTGGAGGTAAGAAACGCTTGAGAAACTCAAAATTTTCGTAGTGCTATTGCTCGAAACGAATAACTAGAACGGCCTAGGAGAAAACTACGCATACCGTTGTAATCGGACGAGTTTCTACTTTCAGATGCAACAGAAATTTTGCCGATTGTTCAATCCGTTCTCGAGATGTGGCAGTTTGGAAGTAAGAAACGCTTGAGAAACTCAAAATTTTCGCAGTTCTGATGCTCGAAACGAATAACTAGAACGGCCTAGGAGAAAACTACGCATACCGTTGTAATCGGGCGTGTTTCTACTTTCAGATGCAACAGAAATATTGCGGATTGGTCAATCAGTTCGCGAGATATGGCAGTTTGGAGGAAAGAAACGCTTGAGAAACACAAAATTTTCGCAGTTCTGATACTCGAAACGAATAACTAGAAAAGCCTAGTGGAAAACTACACATACTGTTGTAACCCGGTGAGCTTCTACTTTCAGATGCAACAGAAATTTTGCGGATTGGTCAATCCGTTCGCGAGATATGGCAGTTTGGAGGTAAGAAACGTTTCAGAAACTCAAATTTTTCGCAGTTCTGATGGTCGAAACGAATAACTAGAACGGCCTAGGAGAACACTACGCATACCGTTGTAATCGGACGAGTTTCTACTTTCAGATGCAACAGAAATTTTGCCGATTGTTCAATCCGTTCGCGAGATATGGCAGTTTGGAGGTAAGAAACGCTTCAGAAACTCAAAATTTTCGCAGTTCTGATGCTCGAAACGAATAACTAGAACAGCCTAGTGGAAAACTACATATACTGTTGTAATCCGGTGAGCTTCTACTTTCAGATGCAACAGAAATTTTGCGGATTGGTCAATCCGTTCGCGAGATATGGCAGTTTGGAGGTAAGAAACGCTACAGAAACTCAAAATTTTCGCAGTTCTGATGGTCGAAACGAATAACTAGAACGGCCTAGGAGAAAACTACGCATACCGTTGTAATCGGGCGAGTCTCTACTTTCAGATGCAACAGAAATTTTGCCGCTTGTTCAATCCGTTCGCGAGATGTGGCAGTTTGGAAGTAAGAAACGCTTGAGAAACTCAAAATTTTCGCAGTTCTGATGCTCGAAACGAATAACTAGGACGGCCTTGGAGAAAACTGCGCATAACGTTGTAATCGGGCGAGTTTCTACTTTCAGATGCAACAGAAATTTTGCGGAATGATCAATCCGTTCGCGAGATATGGCAGTTTGGAGGTAAGAAACGCTTCAGAAACTCAAAACTTTCGCAGTTCTGATGCTCGAAACGAATAACTAGAACGGCCTAGGAGAAAACTACGCATACCGTTGTAATCGGGCGAGTTTCTACTTTCAGATGCAACAGAAATTTTGCGGATTGGTCAATCCGTTCGCGAGATATGGCAGTTTGGAGGTAAGAAACGCTTGAGAAACTCAAAATTTTCGTAGTGCTATTGCTCGAAACGAATAACTAGAACGGCCTAGGAGAAAACTACGCATACCGTTGTAATCGGACGAGTTTCTACTTTCAGATGCAACAGAAATTTTGCCGATTGTTCAATCCGTTCTCGAGATGTGGCAGTTTGGAAGTAAGAAACGCTTGAGAAACTCAAAATTTTCGCAGTTCTGATGCTCGAAACGAATAACTAGAACGGCCTAGGAGAAAACTACGCATACCGTTGTAATCGGGCGTGTTTCTACTTTCAGATGCAACAGAAATATTGCGGATTGGTCAATCAGTTCGCGAGATATGGCAGTTTGGAGGAAAGAAACGCTTGAGAAACACAAAATTTTCGCAGTTCTGATACTCGAAACGAATAACTAGAAAAGCCTAGTGGAAAACTACACATACTGTTGTAACCCGGTGAGCTTCTACTTTCAGATGCAACAGAAATTTTGCGGATTGGTCAATCCGTTCGCGAGATATGGCAGTTTGGAGGTAAGAAACGTTTCAGAAACTCAAATTTTTCGCAGTTCTGATGGTCGAAACGAATAACTAGAACGGCCTAGGAGAACACTACGCATACCGTTGTAATCGGACGAGTTTCTACTTTCAGATGCAACAGAAATTTTGCCGATTGTTCAATCCGTTCGCGAGATATGGCAGTTTGGAGGTAAGAAACGCTTCAGAAACTCAAAATTTTCGCAGTTCTGATGCTCGAAACGAATAACTAGAACAGCCTAGTGGAAAACTACATATACTGTTGTAATCCGGTGAGCTTCTACTTTCAGATGCAACAGAAATTTTGCGGATTGGTCAATCCGTTCGCGAGATATGGCAGTTTGGAGGTAAGAAACGCTTCAGAAACTCAAAATTTTCGCAGTTCTGATGGTCGAAACGAATAACTAGAACGGCCTAGGAGAAAACTACGCATACCGTTGTAATCGGGCGTGTTTCTACTTTCAGATGCAACAGAAATATTGCGGATTGGTCAATCAGTTCGCGAGATATGGCAGTTTGGAGGAAAGAAACGCTTGAGAAACTCAAAATTTTCGCAGTTCTGATTCTCGAAACGAATAACTAGGAAAGCCTAGTGGAAAACTACACATACTGTTGTAACCCGGTGAGCTTCTACTTTCAGATGCAACAGAAATTTTGCGGATTGGTCAATCCGTTCGCGAGATATGGCAGTTTGGAGGTAAGAAACGCTTCAGAAACTCAAATTTTTCGCAGTTCTGATGGTCGAAACGAATAGCTAGAACGGCCTTGGAGAAAACTGCGCATAACGTTGTAATCGGGCGAGTTTCTACTTTCAGATGCAACAGAAATTTTGCGGATTGGTCAATCCGTTCGCGAGATATGGCAGTTTGGAGGTAAGAAACGCTTCAGAAACTCAAAATTTTCGCAGTTCTGATGCTCGAAACGAATAACTAGAACGGCCTAGGAGAAAACTACCCATACCGTTGTAATCGGGCGAGTTTCTACTTTCAGATGCAACAGAAATTTTGCGGATTGGTCAATCCGTTCGCGAGATATGGCAGTTTGGAGGTAAGAAACGCTTGAGAAACTCAAAATTTTCGTAGTTCTATTGCTCGAAACGAATAACTAGAACGGCCTAGGAGAAAACTACGCATACCGTTGTAATCGGGCGTGTTTCTACTTTCAGATGCAACAGAAATATTGCGGATTGTTCAATCAGTTCGCGAGATATGGCAGTTTGGAGGAAAGAAACGCTTGAGAAACTCAAAATTTTCGCAGTTCTGATACTCGAAACGAATAACTAGAAAAGCCTAGTGGAAAACTACACATACTGTTGTAACCCGGTGAGCTTCTACTTTCAGATGCAACAGAAATTTTGCGGATTGGTCAATCCGTTCGCGAGATATGGCAGTTTGCAGGTAAGAAACGCTTCAGAAACTCAAAATTTTCGCAGATCTGATGGTCGAAACGAATAACTAGAACGGCCTAGGAGAAAACTACGCATACCGTTGTAATCGGGCGAGTCTCTACTTTCAGATGCAACAGAAATTTTGCCGATTGTTCAATCCGTTCGCGAGATGTGGCAGTTTGGAGGTAAGAAACGCTTGAGAAACTCAAAATTTTCGCAGTTCTGATGCTCGAAACGAATAACTAGGACGGCCTTGGAGAAAACTGCGCATACCGTGGTAATCGGGCGAGTTTCTACTTTCAGATGCAACAGAAATTTTGCGAATTGGTAAATCCGTTCGCGAGATATGGCAGTTTGGAGGTAAGAAACGCTTGAGAAACTCATCATTTTCGCAGATCTGATGCTCGAAACGAATAACTAGGACGGCCTTGGAGAAAACTGCGCATAACGTTGTAATCGGGCGAGTTTCTACTTTCAGATGCAACAGAAACTTTGCGGATTGGTCAATCCGTTCGCGAGATATGGCAGTTTGGAGGTAAGAAACGCTTGAGAAACTCAAAATTTTCGTAGTTCCATTGCTCGAAACGAATAACTAGAACGGCCTAGGAGAAAACTACGCATACCGTTGTAATCGGGCGTGTTTCTACTTTCAGATGCAACAGAAATATTGCGGATTGGTCAATCAGTTCGCGAGATATGGCAGTTTGGAGGAAAGAAACGCTTGAGAAACTCAAAATTTTCGCAGTTCTGATACTCGAAACGAATAACTAGGAAAGCCTAGTGGAAAACTACACATACTGTTGTAACCCGGTGAGCTTCTACTTTCAGATGCAACAGAAATTTTGCGGATTGGTCAATCCGTTCGCGAGATATGGCAGTTTGGAGGTAAGAAACGCTTCAGAAACTCAAATTTTTCGCAGTTCTGATGGTCGAAACGAATAACTAGAACGGCCTAGGAGAAAACTACGCATACCGTTGTAATCGGACGAGTTTCTACTTTCAGATGCAACAGAAATTTTGCCGATTGTTCAATCCGTTCGCGAGATATGGCAGTTTGGAGGTAAGAAACGCTTCAGAAACTCAAAATTTTCGCAGTTCTGATGCTCGAAACGAATAACTAGAACAGCCTAGTGGAAAACTACATATACTGTTGTAATCCGGTGAGCTTCTACTTTCAGATGCAACAGAAATTTTGCGGATTGGTCAATCCTTTCGCGAGATATGGCAGTTTGGAGGTAAGAAACGCTTCAGAAACTCAAATTTTTCGCAGTTCTGATGGTCGAAACGAATAACTAGAACGGCCTAGGAGAAAACTACGCATACCGTTGTAATCGGACGAGTTTCTACTTTCAGATGCAACAGAAATTTTGCCGATTGTTCAATCCGTTCGCGTGATATGGCAGTTTTGAGGTAAGAAACGCTTCAGAAACTCAAAATTTTCGCAGTTCTGATGCTCGAAACGAATAACTAGAACAGCCTAGTGGAAAACTACATATACTGTTGTAATCCGGTGAGCTTCTACTTTCAGATGCAACAGAAATTTTGCGGATTGGTCAATCCTTTCGCGAGATATGGCAGTTTGGAGGTAAGAAACGCTTCAGAAACTCAAAATTTTCGCAGTTCTGATGGTCGAAACGAATAACTAGAACGGCCTAGGAGAAAACTACGCATACTGTTGTAATCGGGCGAGTCTCTACTTTCAGATGCAACAGAAATTTTGCCGATTGTTCAATCCGTTCGCGAGATGTGGCAGTTTGGAGGTAAGAAACGCTTCAGAAACTCAAATTTTTCGCAGTTCTGATGGTCGAAACGAATAACTAGAACGGCCTAGGAGAAAACTACGCATACCGTTGTAATCGGACAAGTTTCTACTTTCAGATGCAACAGAAATTTTGCCGATTGTTCAATCCGTTCGCGAGATATGGCAGTTTGGAGGTAAGAAACGCTTCAGAAACTCAAAATTTTCGCAGTTCTGATGCTCGAAACGAATAACTAGAACAGCCTAGTGGAAAACTACATATACTGTTGTAATCCGGTGAGCTTCTACTTTCAGATGCAACAGAAATTTTGCGGATTGGTCAATCCTTTCGCGAGATATGGCAGTTTGGAGGTAAGAAACGCTTCAGAAACTCAAAATTTTCGTAGTTCTGATGCTCGAAACGAATAACTAGAACGGCCTAGGAGAAAACTACGCATACCGTTGTAATCGGGCGTGTTTCTACTTTCAGATGCAACAGAAATATTGCGGATTGGTCAATCCGTTCGCGAGATATGGCAGTTTGGAGGAAAGAAACGCTTGAGAAACTCAAAATTTTCGCAGTTCTGATGCTCGAAACGAATAACTAGAACAGCCTAGTGGAATACTACACATACTGTTGTAATCGGGCGTGTTTCTACTTTCAGATGCAACAGAAATATTGCGGATTGGTCAATCAGTTCGCGAGATATGGCAGTTTGGAGGAAAGAAACGCTTGAGAAACTCAAAATTTTCGCAGTTCTGATACTCGAAACGAATAACTAGGAAAGCCTAGTGGAAAACTACACATACTGTTGTAACCCGGTGAGCTTCTACTTTCAGATGCAACAGAAATTTTGCGGATTGGTCAATCCGTTCGCGAGATATGGCAGTTTGGAGGTAAGAAACGCTTCAGAAACTCAAATTTTTCGCAGTTCTGATGGTCGAAACGAATAACTAGAACGGCCTAGGAGAAAACTACGCATACCGTTGTAATCGGACGAGTTTCTACTTTCAGATGCAACAGAAATTTTGCCGATTGTTCAATCCGTTCGCGAGATATGGCAGTTTGGAGGTAAGAAACGCTTCAGAAACTCAAAATTTTCGCAGTTCTGATGCTCGAAACGAATAACTAGAACAGCCTAGTGGAAAACTACATATACTGTTGTAATCCGGTGAGCCTCTACTTTCAGATGCAACAGAAATTTTGCGGATTGGTCAATCCTTTCGCGAGATATGGCAGTTTGGAGGTAAGAAACGCTTCAGAAACTCAAATTTTTCGCAGTTCTGATGGTCGAAACGAATAACTAGAACGGCCTAGGAGAAAAGTACGCATACCGTTGTAATCGGACGAGTTTCTACTTTCAGATGCAACAGAAATTTTGCCGATTGTTCAATCCGTTCGCGAGATATGGCAGTTTGGATGTAAGAAACGCTTCAGAAACTCAAAATTTTCGCAGTTCTGATGCTCGAAACGAATAACTAGAACAGCCTAGTGGAAAACTACATATACTGTTGTAATCCGGTGAGCTTCTACTTTCAGATGCAACAGAAATTTTGCGGATTGGTCAATCCTTTCGCGAGATATGGCATTTTGGAGGTAAGAAACGCTTCAGAAACTCAAAATTTTCGCAGTTCTGATGGTCGAAACGAATAACTAGAACGGCCTAGGAGAAAACTACGCATACTGTTGTAATCGGGCGAGTCTCTACTTTCAGATGCAATAGAAATTTTGCCGATTGTTCAATCCGTTCGCGAGATGTGGCAGTTTGGAGGTAAGAAACGCTTGAGAAACTCAAAATTTTCGTAGTTCTGATGCTCGAAACGAATAACTAGAACGGCCTAGGAGAAAACTACGCATACCGTTGTAATCGGGCGTGTTTCTACTTTCAGATGCAACAGAAATATTGCGGATTGGTCAATCCGTTCGCGAGATATGGCAGTTTGGAGGAAAGAAACGCTTGAGAAACTCAAATTTTTCGAAGTTCTGATGGTCGAAACCAATAACTAGAACGGCCTAGGAGAAAACTACGCATACCGCTGTAATCGGGCGAGTTTCTACTTTCAGATGCAACAGAAATTTTGCCGATTGTTCAATCCGTTCGCGAGATGTGGCAGTTTGGAGGTAAGAAACGCTTGAGAAACTCAAAATTTTCGTAGTTCTGATGCTCGAAACGAATAACTAGAACGGCCTAGGAGAAAACTACGCATACCGTTGTAATCGGGCGTGTTTCTACTTTCAGATGCAACAGAAATATTGCGGATTGGTCAATCCGTTCGCGAGATATGGCAGTTTGGAGGAAAGAAACGCTTGAGAAACTCAAATTTTTCGAAGTTCTGATGGTCGAAACCAATAACTAGAACGGCCTAGGAGAAAACTACGCATACCGCTGTAATCGGGCGAGTTTCTACTTTCAGATGCAACAGAAATTTTGCCGATTGTTCAATCCGTTCGCGAGATATGGCAGTTTGGAGGAAACAAACGCTTGAGAAACTCAAAATTTTCGCAGTTCTGATGCTCGAAACGAATAACTAGAACGGCCTAGCTGAAAAGTACGCATACTGTTGTAATCCGGTGAGCTTCTACTTTCAGATGCAACAGAAATTTTGCGGATTGGTCAATCCTATCGCGAGATATGGCAGTTTGGAGGTAAGAAACGCTTCAGAAACTCAAATTTTTCGAAGTTCTGATGGTCGAAACCAATAACTAGAACGGCCTAGGAGAAAACTACGCATACCGCTGTAATCGGGCGAGTCTCTACTTTCAGATGCAACAGAAATTTTGCCGATTGTTCAATCCGTTCGCGAGATGTGGCAGTTTGGAGGTAAGAAACGCTTGAGAAACTCAAAATTTTCGTAGTTCTGATGCTCGAAACGAATAACTAGAACGGCCTAGGAGAAAACTACGCATACCGTTGTAATCGGGCGTGTTTCTACTTTCAGATGCAACAGAAATATTGCGGATTGGTCAATCCGTTCGCGAGATATGGCAGTTTGGAGGAAAGAAACGCTTGAGAAACTCAAAATTTTCGCAGTTCTGATGCTCGAAACGAATAACTAGAACAGCCTAGTGGAATACTACACATACTGTTGTAATCCGGTGAGCTTCTACTTTCAGATGCAACAGAAATATTGCGGATTGGTCAATCCGTTCGCGAGATATGGCAGTTTGGAGGAAACAAACGCTTGAGAAACTCAAAATTTTCGCAGTTCTGATGCTCGAAACGAATAACGCTATACGTTATACTTTATACGTTATACGTTATACGTTATACGTTATACGCTATCCGTTATACGTCATACGTTATACGTTATACGTTATACGTTATACGTTATACGTTATACGTTATACGTTATACGTTATACGTTATACGTTATACGTTATACGTCATACGTTATACGTTATACGTTACACGTTATACGTTACACGCTATACGTTATACGTTATACGTTACACGTCATACGTTATACGTCATACTTTTTACGTTATACGTTATGCGTTATACGTTATACGTTATACGTTATACGTTATACGTTATACGTTATACGTTATAAGTTATACGTAATACGTTATAGGTTTTACGTTATACGTTATACGTCATGGGTTATACGTTATACGTTATACGTTATACGTTATACGTTATACGTTATACGTTATACGTTATGCGTTATGCGTTATACGTTATACGTTATACGTTATACGTTATTCGTTATGCGTTATACGTTATACGTTATACGTTATACGTCATAGGTTATACGTAATACGTTATACGTTACACGTTATACGTTATACGTTATACGTTATACGTTATACGTCATACATTATACGTTATACGTTATACGTTATACGTTATACGTTATACGTTATACGTTATACGTCATAGGTTATACGTTATACGTTATACGTTATACGGTATACGTAATATGTAATACGTTATACGTTATACGTTATACGTTATACGTTAAACGTTATATGTTATACGTTATACGTTATACGTTATACGTTATACGTTATACGTTATACGTTATACGTTATACGATATACAATATACGTTATACGTTATACGTTATACGTTATACGTTTTACGTTATACGTTATACGTTACACGTTATACGTTACACGTTATACGTTATACGTCATACGATATACGTCATACTTTTTACGTTATACGTTATACGTTATACGTTATACGTCATACTTTTTACGTTATACGTTATACGTTATACGTTATACGTTATACGTTATACGTTATACGTTATACGTTATACGTTATACGTTATACGTTATACGGTATACGTTATACGTTATAGGTTATACAATATACGTTATACGTTATACGTTATACGTTATACGTTATACGTTATACGTTGTACGTTATACGTTGTACTTTATACGTTATACGTTATACGTTATACGTTATACGTTATACGTTATACGTTATACGTTATACGTTATACGTTATACGTTATACGTTATACGTCATACGTTATAAATTATACGTTACACGCTATACGTTACACGCTATACGTTATACTTTATACATTAGACGTTATACGTTATACGTTCTACGTTATACGTTATACGTTATACGTTATACGTTATACGTTATACGTTATACGTTATACGTTATACGTCATACGTTATACGTTATACGTTATACGTTAGAGGTTATACGTTATACGTTATAGGTTATACTTTATACGTTAGACGTCATACGTTATACGTTATACGTTGTACGTTATACGTTATACGTTATACGTTATACGTCATACGTTATACGTCATACTTTATACGTTATACGTTATACGTTATACGTTATACGTTATACGTTATACGTTATACGTTATAGGTTATACGTTATACGGTATACGTTATACGTTATACGTCATGTGTTATACGTTATACGTTATACGTTATACGGTATACGTAATATGTAATACGTTATACGTTATACGTTATACGTTATACGTTAAACGTTATATTTTATACGTTATACGTTACACGTTATACGTTATACGTTATACGTTATACGTTATACGTTATACTTTATACATTAGACGTTATACGTTATACGTTCTACGTTATACGTTATACGTTATACGTTATACGTTATACGTTATACGTTATACGTTATACGTTATACGTCATACGTTATACGTTATACGTTATACGTTAAAGGTTATACGTTATACGTTATAGGTTATACTTTATACGTTAGACGTCATACGTTATACGTTATACGTTGTACGTTATACGTTATACGTTATACGTTATACGTCATACGTTATACGTCATACTTTATACGTTATACGTTATACGTTATACGTTATACGTTATACGTTATACGTTATACGTTATAGGTTATACGTTATACGGTATACGTTATACGTTATACGTCATGTGTTATACGGTATACGTTATACGTTATACGGTATACGTAATATGTAATACGTTATACGTTATACGTTATACGTTATACGTTAAACGTTATATTTTATACGTTATACGTTATACGTTATACGTTATACGTTATACGTTATACGTTATACGTTATACGTTATACAATATACGTTATACGTTATACGTTATACGTTATACGTTATACGTTATACGTTACACGTTATACGTTACACGTTATATGTTATACGTCATACGTTATACGTCATACTTTTTACGTTATACGTTATACGTTATACGTTATACGTTATACGTTATACGTTATACGTTATACGGTATACGGTATACGTTATACGTTATGCGTTATACAATATACGTTATACGTTATACGTTATACGTTATACGTTATACGTTATACGTTGTACTTTATACGTTGTACTTTATACGTTATACGTTATACGTTATAGGTTATACGTTATACGTTATACGTCATAGGTTATACGTTATACGTTATACGTTATACATTATACGTTATACGTTATACGTTATACGTTATGCGTTATACGTTATACGTTATACGTTATACGTTACACGTTATACGTTATACGTTATACGTTATACGTTATACGTTATACGTTATACGTTATACGTAATACGTCATAGGTTATACGTTATACGTTATACGTTATACGTTATACGTTATACGTTATACGTTATACGTTATACGTTACACGTCATACGTTATACGTTATACGTTATACGTTATACGTTACACGTTATGGGTTATACGTTATACGTCATATATTATACGTTATACGTTCTACGTTACACGTTGTACGTTATACGTTATACGTTATACGTTATACGTTATACGTTATACGTTATACGGTATACGTTATACGTTATACGTAATACGTCATAGGTTATACGTTATACGTTATACGTTATACGTTATACGTTATACGTTATACGTTATACGTTATACGTTACACGTCATACGTTATACGTTATACGTTATACGTTATACGTTACACGTTATGGGTTATACGTTATACGTCATATATTATACGTTATACGTTCTACGTTACACGTTGTACGTTATACGTTATACGTTATACGTTATACGTTAGTCGTTATACGTTATACGTCATAGGTTATACGTTATACGTTATACGTTATACATTATACGTTATACGTTATACGTTATACGTTATGCGTTATACGTTATACGTTATACGTTATACGTTATTCGTTATGCGTTATTCGTTATACGTTATACGTTATACGTTATACGTCATAGGTTATACGTTATACGTTATACGTTATACATTATACGTTATACGTTATACGTTATACGTTATGCGTTATACGTTATACGTTATACGTTATACGTTATTCGTTATGCGTTATTCGTTATACGTTATACGTTATACGTCATAGGTTATACGTAATACGTTATACGTTACACGTTATACGTTATACGTTATACGTTATACGTTATACGTTATACGTTATACGTTATACGTTATACGTTATACGTTATACGTTATACGTTATACGTTATACGTTATACGGTATACGTTATACGTTATACGTAATACGTCATAGGTTATACGTTATACGTTATACGTTATACGTTATACGTTATACGTTATACGTTATACGTTATACGTTATACGTTATACGTTATACGTTACACGTTATGGGTTATACGTTATACGTCATATATTATACGTTATACGTTCTACGTTACACGTTGTACGTTATACGTTATACGTTATACGTTATACGTTAGTCGTTATACGTTATACGTCATAGGTTATACGTTATACGTTATACGTTATACGTTGTACGTTACACGTAATACGTCATACGTTATACGTTATACGTTATACGTTTTACTTTATAGGTTATACGTTATACGTTATACGTTTTACGTTATACGTTATACGTTATACGTTGTACTTTATACGTTATACGTTATACGTTATACGTTATACGTTATACGTTATACGTTATACGTTATACGTTATACGTTATACGTTATACGTTATACGTTATACGTTATACGTTATACGTTATACGTTATACTTTATAGGTTATACGATATACGTTATACGTTTTACGTTATACGTTATACGTTATACGTTATACGTTATACGTTATACGTTATACGTTATACGTTATACGTTATACGTTATACGTTATACATTATACGTTATACGTTATACGTTATACGTTATACGTTATACGTTACACGTTATGGGTTATACGTTATACGTTATACGTTATACGTTATACGTTATACGTTATACGTTATACGTTATACGTTATACGTTATACGTTATACGTTATACGTTATACGTTATACGTTATACGTTATACGTTATACGTTATACGTTATACGTTATACGTTATACGTTATACTTTATAGGTTATACGATATACGTTATACGTTTTACGTTATACGTTATACGTTATACGTTATACGTTATACGTTATACGTTATACGTTATACGTTATACGTTATACGTTATACGTTATACGTTATACGTTATACGTTATACGTTATACGTTATACGTTATACGTTATACGTTATACGTTATACGTTATACGTTATACGTTATACGTTATACGTTATACGTTATACGTTATACGTTATACGTTATACGTTATACGTTATACGTTATACGTTACACGTTATACGTTATACGTTATACGTTATACGTTATACGTTATACGTTATACGTTATACGTCATACGTTATACGTTAAAGGTTATACGTTATACTTTATACATTAGACGTTATACGTTATACGTTCTACGTTATACGTTATACGTTATACGTTATACGTTATACGTTATACGTTATACGTTATACGTTATACGTTATACGTTATACGTTATACGTAATGGGTTATACGTTACACGTTATACGTTATACGTTATACGTTATACGTTATACGTTACACGTCAAACGTTATACGTTATACGTTATACGTTATACGTTATACGTTATACGTTATACGTTATACGTTATACGTTATACGTTATACGTTATACGTTATACGTTATACGTCATACATTATACGTTATACGTTATACGTTATACGTTATACGTTATACGTTATACGTTATACGTTATACGTTATACGTTATACGTTATACGTTATACGTTATACGTTATACGTTATACGTTCTACGTTATAAGTTATACGTCATACGTTATACGTTATACGTTACACGTTATGCGTTATATGTTACACGTCACACGTTATACGTTATACGTTATACGTTATACGTTATACGTTATACGTAATGGGTTATACGTTACACGTTATACGTTATACGTTATACGTTATACGTTATACGTTACACGTCAAACGTTATACGTTATACGTTATACGTTATACGTTATACGTTATACGTTATACGTTATACGTTATACGTTATACGTTATACGTTATACGTTGTACGTTATGCATTATACGTCATACGTTATACGTTATGCGTTATACGTTATGAGTTATAAGTTATACGTTATACGTTATACGTTATACGTTATACGTTATACGTTATACGTTATACTTTATACGTTTTACGTTATACGTTATACGTTATACGTTATACGTTATACGTTATACGTTATACGTTATACGTTATACGTTATACGTTATACGTTATAAATTATACGTTATACGTTATACGTTATACGTTATACGTTATACCTTATACGTTATATGTTATACGTTATACGTTATACGTTATACGTTATACGTTATACGTTATACGTTACACGTTATACGTTACACGTTATACGTTGTACTTTATACGTTATACGTTATACGTTATACGTTATACGTTATACGTTATACGTTATACGTTATACGTCATAGGTTATACGTTATACGTTATACGTTATACATTATACGTTATACGTTTTACGTTATACGTTATGCGTTATACGTTATACGTTATACGTTATACGTTATTCGTTATGCGTTATACGTTATACGTTATACGTTATACGTCATAGGTTATACGTTATACGTTATACGTTACACGTTATACGTTATACGTTATACGTTATACGTTATACGTCATACATTATACGTCATACGTTATACGTTATACGTTATACGTTATACGTTATACGTCATAGGTTATACGTTATATGTTATACGTTATACGGTATACGTAATATGTAATACGTTATACGTTATACGTTATACGTTATACGTTAAACGTTATATGTTATACGTTATACGTTATACGTTATACGTTATACGTTATACGTTATACGTTATACGTTATACGTTATACAATATACGTTATACGTTATACGTTATACGTTATACGTTATACGTTACACGTTATACGTTACACGTTATACGTTATACGTCATACGATATACGTCATACTTTTTACGTTATACGTTATACGTTATACGTTATACGTCATACTTTTTACGTTATACGTTATACGTTATACGTTATACGTTATACGTTATACGTTATACGTTATACGTTATACGTTATACGTTATACGTTATACGGTATACGTTATACGTTATGCGTTATACAATATACGTTATACGTTATACGTTATACGTTATACGTTATACGTCATACATTATACGTCATACGTTATACGTTATACGTTATACGTTATACGTTATACGTCATAGGTTATACGTTATACGTTATACGTTATACGGTATACGTAATATGTAATACGTTATACGTTATACGTTATACGTTATACGTTAAACGTTATATGTTATACGTTATACGTTATACGTTATACGTTATACGTTATACGTTATACGTTATACGTTATACGTTATACGTTATACGTTATACGTTATACAATATACGTTATACGTTATACGTTATACGTTATACGTTATACGGTATACGTTATACGTTATACGTTATACGTCATAGGTTATACGTTATACGTTATACGTTATACGTTGTACGTTATGCGTTATACGTTATACGTTATACTTTATACGTTATACGTTATACTTTATAGGTTATACGTTATACGTTATACGTTATACGTTATACGTCATAGGTTATACGTTATACGTTATACGTTATACAATATACGTTAAACGTTATACGTTATACGTTATACGTTATACGTTATACGTTATACGTTATACGTTATACGTTATACGTTATACGTTATACGTTATACGTTATACGTTATACGTTATACGTTATACGTTATACGTTACACGTTATACGTTATACGTTATACGTTATACGTTATACGTTATACGTTTTACGTTATACGTTATACGTCATAGGTTATACGTTATACGTTATACGTTATACAATATACGTTAAACGTTATACGTTATACGTTATACGTTATACGTTATACGTTATACGTTATACGTCATAGGTTATACGTTATACGTTATACGTTATACAATATACGTTATACGTTATACGTTATACGTTATACGTTATACGTTATACGTTATACGTTATACGTTATACGTTATACGTTATACGTTATACGTTATACGTCATAGGTTATACGTTATACGTTATACGTTATACGTCATAGGCTATACGTTATACGTTATACGTTATACAATATACGTTAAACGTTATACGTTATACGTTATACGTTATACGTTATACGTTATACGTTATACGTTATACGTTATACGTTATACGTTATACGTTATACGTTATACGTTATACGTCATAGGTTATACGTTATACGTTATACGTTATATGTTGTACGTTATACGTTATTCGTTATACGTTATACGTTATACAATATACGTTATACGTTATACGTTATACGTTATACGTTATACGTTATACGTTGTACTTTATACGTTATACGTTATACGTTATACGTTATACAATATACGTCAAACGTTATACGTTATACGATATACGTTATACGTTATACGTTATACGTTATACGTTATACGTTATACGTTATACGTTATACGTTATACGTTATACGTCATAGGTTATACGTTATACGTTATACGTTATACGTTATACGTTATACAATATACGTTATACGTTATACGTTATACGTTATACGTTATACGGTATACGTTATACGTTATACGTTATACGTCATAGGTTATACGTTATACGTTATACGTTATACAATATACGTTATACGTTATACGTTATACGTTATACGTTATACGTTATACGTTATACGTTATACGTTATACGTTATACGTTATACGTTATACGTTATACGTCATAGGTTATACGTTATACGTTATACGTTATACGTCATAGGCTATACGTTATACGTTATACGTTATACAATATACGTTAAACGTTATACGTTATACGTTATACGTTATACGTTATACGTTATACGTTATACGTTATACGTTATACGTTATACGTTATACGTTATACGTTATACGTTATACGTCATAGGTTATACGTTATACGTTATACGTTATATGTTGTACGTTATACGTTATTCGTTATACGTTATACGTTATACAATATACGTTATACGTTATACGTTATACGTTATACGTTATACGTTATACGTTGTACTTTATACGTTATACGTTATACGTTATAGGTTATACGTTATACGTTATACGTTATACGTCATAGGTTATACGTTATACGTCATACGTTATACGTTATACATTATACGTTATACGTTATACGTTATACGTTATACGTTATACGGTATACATTATACGTTATACGTTATACGTCATAGGTTATACGTTATACGTTATACGTTATACGTTATACAATATACGTTATACGTTATACGTTACACGTTATACGTTATACGTTATACGGTATACGTTATACGTTATACGTTATACGTCATAGGTTATACGTTATACGTTATACGTTATACAATATACGTTAAACGTTATACGTTATACGATATACGTTATACGTTATACGTTATACGTTATACTTTATACGTTATACGTTATACGTTATACGTCATAGGTTATACGTTATACGTTATACGTTATACGTTATACGTTATACAATATACGTTATACGTTATACGTTATACGTTATACGTTATACGGTATACGTTATACGTTATACGTTATACGTCATAGGTTATACGTTATACGTTATACGTTATACAATATACGTTATACGTTATACGTTATACGTTATACAATATACGTTATACGTTATACGTTATACGTTATACGTTAAACGTTATACGTTATACGTTATACGTTATACGTTATACGTTATACGTTATACGTTATACGTTATACGTCATAGGTTATACGTTATACGTTATACGTTATACGTTGTACGTTACACGTAATACTTCATACGTTATACGTTATACGTTATACGTTATACGTTATGCGTTATACGTTATACGTTATACGTTATACGTTATACGTTGTACTTTATATGTTATACGTTATACGTTATACGTTATACGTTATACGTTATACGTTATACGTTATACGTTATACGTTATACGTTATACGTTATATGTCATACGTTATACGTTATACGTTATACGTTATACGTCATAGGTTATACGTTATACGTTATACGTTATACAATATACGTTAAACGTTATACGTTATACGTTATACGTTATACGTTATACGTTATACGTTATACGTTATACGTTATACGTTATACGTTATACGTCATAGGTTATACGTTATACGTTATACGTTATACGTTGTACGTTACACGTAATACTTCATACGTTATACGTTATACGTTATACGTTATACGTTATACGTTATGCGTTATACGTTATACGTTATACGTTATACGTTATACGTTGTACTTTATATGTTATACGTTATACGTTATACGTTATACGTTATACGTTATACGTCATAGGTTATACGTTATACGTTATACGTTATACAATATACGTTAAACGTTATACGTTATACGTTATACGTTATACGTTATACGTTATACGTTATACGTTATACGTTATACGTTATACGTTATACGTTATACGTTATACGTTATACGTTATACGTTATACGTTACACGTTATACGTTACACGTTATACGTTATACGTTATACGTTATACGTTATACGTTATACGTTATACGTTATACGTTATACGTTATACGTTATACGCTATACGTTATACGTTATACGTTATACGTTATACGTTATACGTTATGCTTCATAGGTCTTACGTTATACGATATACATTATACGGTATACGTAATATGTAATACGTTATACGTTATACGTTATATGTTGTACGTTATACGTTATACGTTATACGTTATACGTTATACAATATACGTTATACGTTATACGTTATACGTTATACGTTATACGTTATACAATATACGTTATACGTTATGCGTTATACGTTATACGTTATACGTTATACGTTGTACTTTATACGTTATACGTTATACGTTATAGGTTATACGTTATACGTTATACGTCATAGGTTATACGTTATACGTTATACGTTATACGTTATACGTTATACGTTATACGTTATACGTTATACGTTATACGTTATACGTTATACGTTATACGTTATACGTCATAGGTTATACGTTATACGTTATACGCTATACGTTATACTTCATAGGTCTTACGTTATACGATATACATTATACGGTATACGTTATATGTTGTACGTTATACGTTATTCGTTATACGTTATACGTTATACAATATACGTTATACGTTATACGTTATACGTTATACGTTATACGTTATACGTTGTACTTTATACGTTATACGTTATACGTTATAGGTTATACGTTATACGTTATACGTCATAGGTTATACGTTATACGTCATACGTTATACGTTATACATTATACGTTATACGTTATACGTTATACGTTATACGTTATACGGTATACATTATACGTTATACGTTATACGTCATAGGTTATACGTTATACGTTATACGTTATACGTTATACGTTATACGTTATACGTTATACGTTATACGTTATACGTTATACGTTATACGTTATACGTTATACGTTATACGTTATACGTTACACGTTATACGTTATACGTTATACGTTATACGTTATACGTTATACGTTATACGTTATACGTTATACGTTATACGTTATACGTTATACGTTATACGTTATACGTTATACGTTATACGTTATACGTTATACGTTATACGTTATACGTTATACTTCATAGGTCTTACGTTATACGATATACATTATACGGTATACGTAATATGTAATACGTTATACGTTATACGTTATACGATATACGTTATACGGTATACATTATACGTTATACGTTATACGTCATAGGTTATACGTTATACGTTATACATTATACAATATACGTTAAACGTTATACGTTATACGTTATACGTTATACGTTATACGGTATTCGTTATACGTTATACGTTATACGTCATAGGTTATACGTTATACGTTATACGTTATACAATATACGTTAAACGTTATACGTTATACGTTATACGTTATACGTTATACGTCATACGATATACGTCATACTTTTTACGTTATACGTTATACGTTATACGTTATACGTCATACTTTTTACGTTATACGTTATACGTTATACGTTATACGTTATACGTTATACGTTATACGTTATACGTTATACGTTATACGTTATACGTTATACGTTATACGGTATACGTTATACGTTATGCGTTATACAATATACGTTATACGTTATACGTTATACGTTATACGTTATACGTCATACATTATACGTCATACGTTATACGTTATACGTTATACGTTATACGTTATACGTCATAGGTTATACGTTATACGTTATACGTTATACGGTATACGTAATATGTAATACGTTATACGTTATACGTTATACGTTATACGTTAAACGTTATATGTTATACGTTATACGTTATACGTTATACGTTATACGTTATACGTTATACGTTATACGTTATACGTTATACGTTATACGTTATACGTTATACAATATACGTTATACGTTATACGTTATACGTTATACGTTATACGGTATACGTTATACGTTATACGTTATACGTCATAGGTTATACGTTATACGTTATACGTTATACGTTGTACGTTATGCGTTATACGTTATACGTTATACTTTATACGTTATACGTTATACTTTATAGGTTATACGTTATACGTTATACGTTATACGTTATACGTCATAGGTTATACGTTATACGTTATACGTTATACAATATACGTTAAACGTTATACGTTATACGTTATACGTTATACGTTATACGTTATACGTTATACGTTATACGTTATACGTTATACGTTATACGTTATACGTTATACGTTATACGTTATACGTTATACGTTATACGTTACACGTTATACGTTATACGTTATACGTTATACGTTATACGTTATACGTTTTACGTTATACGTTATACGTCATAGGTTATACGTTATACGTTATACGTTATACAATATACGTTAAACGTTATACGTTATACGTTATACGTTATACGTTATACGTTATACGTTATACGTCATAGGTTATACGTTATACGTTATACGTTATACAATATACGTTATACGTTATACGTTATACGTTATACGTTATACGTTATACGTTATACGTTATACGTTATACGTTATACGTTATACGTTATACGTTATACGTCATAGGTTATACGTTATACGTTATACGTTATACGTCATAGGCTATACGTTATACGTTATACGTTATACAATATACGTTAAACGTTATACGTTATACGTTATACGTTATACGTTATACGTTATACGTTATACGTTATACGTTATACGTTATACGTTATACGTTATACGTTATACGTTATACGTCATAGGTTATACGTTATACGTTATACGTTATATGTTGTACGTTATACGTTATTCGTTATACGTTATACGTTATACAATATACGTTATACGTTATACGTTATACGTTATACGTTATACGTTATACGTTGTACTTTATACGTTATACGTTATACGTTATACGTTATACAATATACGTCAAACGTTATACGTTATACGATATACGTTATACGTTATACGTTATACGTTATACGTTATACGTTATACGTTATACGTTATACGTTATACGTTATACGTCATAGGTTATACGTTATACGTTATACGTTATACGTTATACGTTATACAATATACGTTATACGTTATACGTTATACGTTATACGTTATACGGTATACGTTATACGTTATACGTTATACGTCATAGGTTATACGTTATACGTTATACGTTATACAATATACGTTATACGTTATACGTTATACGTTATACGTTATACGTTATACGTTATACGTTATACGTTATACGTTATACGTTATACGTTATACGTTATACGTCATAGGTTATACGTTATACGTTATACGTTATACGTCATAGGCTATACGTTATACGTTATACGTTATACAATATACGTTAAACGTTATACGTTATACGTTATACGTTATACGTTATACGTTATACGTTATACGTTATACGTTATACGTTATACGTTATACGTTATACGTTATACGTTATACGTCATAGGTTATACGTTATACGTTATACGTTATATGTTGTACGTTATACGTTATTCGTTATACGTTATACGTTATACAATATACGTTATACGTTATACGTTATACGTTATACGTTATACGTTATACGTTGTACTTTATACGTTATACGTTATACGTTATAGGTTATACGTTATACGTTATACGTTATACGTCATAGGTTATACGTTATACGTCATACGTTATACGTTATACATTATACGTTATACGTTATACGTTATACGTTATACGTTATACGGTATACATTATACGTTATACGTTATACGTCATAGGTTATACGTTATACGTTATACGTTATACGTTATACAATATACGTTATACGTTATACGTTACACGTTATACGTTATACGTTATACGGTATACGTTATACGTTATACGTTATACGTCATAGGTTATACGTTATACGTTATACGTTATACAATATACGTTAAACGTTATACGTTATACGATATACGTTATACGTTATACGTTATACGTTATACTTTATACGTTATACGTTATACGTTATACGTCATAGGTTATACGTTATACGTTATACGTTATACGTTATACGTTATACAATATACGTTATACGTTATACGTTATACGTTATACGTTATACGGTATACGTTATACGTTATACGTTATACGTCATAGGTTATACGTTATACGTTATACGTTATACAATATACGTTATACGTTATACGTTATACGTTATACAATATACGTTATACGTTATACGTTATACGTTATACGTTAAACGTTATACGTTATACGTTATACGTTATACGTTATACGTTATACGTTATACGTTATACGTTATACGTCATAGGTTATACGTTATACGTTATACGTTATACGTTGTACGTTACACGTAATACTTCATACGTTATACGTTATACGTTATACGTTATACGTTATGCGTTATACGTTATACGTTATACGTTATACGTTATACGTTGTACTTTATATGTTATACGTTATACGTTATACGTTATACGTTATACGTTATACGTTATACGTTATACGTTATACGTTATACGTTATACGTTATATGTCATACGTTATACGTTATACGTTATACGTTATACGTCATAGGTTATACGTTATACGTTATACGTTATACAATATACGTTAAACGTTATACGTTATACGTTATACGTTATACGTTATACGTTATACGTTATACGTTATACGTTATACGTTATACGTTATACGTTATACGTTATACGTTATACGTCATAGGTTATACGTTATACGTTATACGTTATACGTTGTACGTTACACGTAATACTTCATACGTTATACGTTATACGTTATACGTTATACGTTATACGTTATGCGTTATACGTTATACGTTATACGTTATACGTTATACGTTGTACTTTATATGTTATACGTTATACGTTATACGTTATACGTTATACGTTATACGTTATACGTTATACGTTATACGTTATACGTTATACGTTATACGTTATACGTTATACGTTATACGTTATACGTTATACGTTATACGTTATACGTTATACGTTATACGTTATACGTTATACGTTATACGTTATACGTTATACGTTACACGTTATACGTTACACGTTATACGTTATACGTTATACGTTATACGTTATACGTTATACGTTATACGTTATACGTTATACGTTATACGTTATACGCTATACGTTATACGTTATACGTTATACGTTATACGTTATACGTTATGCTTCATAGGTCTTACGTTATACGATATACATTATACGGTATACGTAATATGTAATACGTTATACGTTATACGTTATATGTTGTACGTTATACGTTATACGTTATACGTTATACGTTATACAATATACGTTATACGTTATACGTTATACGTTATACGTTATACGTTATACAATATACGTTATACGTTATGCGTTATACGTTATACGTTATACGTTATACGTTGTACTTTATACGTTATACGTTATACGTTATAGGTTATACGTTATACGTTATACGTCATAGGTTATACGTTATACGTTATACGTTATACGTTATACGTTATACGTTATACGTTATACGTTATACGTTATACGTTATACGTTATACGTTATACGTTATACGTCATAGGTTATACGTTATACGTTATACGCTATACGTTATACTTCATAGGTCTTACGTTATACGATATACATTATACGGTATACGTTATATGTTGTACGTTATACGTTATTCGTTATACGTTATACGTTATACAATATACGTTATACGTTATACGTTATACGTTATACGTTATACGTTATACGTTGTACTTTATACGTTATACGTTATACGTTATAGGTTATACGTTATACGTTATACGTCATAGGTTATACGTTATACGTCATACGTTATACGTTATACATTATACGTTATACGTTATACGTTATACGTTATACGTTATACGGTATACATTATACGTTATACGTTATACGTCATAGGTTATACGTTATACGTTATACGTTATACGTTATACGTTATACGTTATACGTTATACGTTATACGTTATACGTTATACGTTATACGTTATACGTTATACGTTATACGTTATACGTTACACGTTATACGTTATACGTTATACGTTATACGTTATACGTTATACGTTATACGTTATACGTTATACGTTATACGTTATACGTTATACGTTATACGTTATACGTTATACGTTATACGTTATACGTTATACGTTATACGTTATACGTTATACGTTATACTTCATAGGTCTTACGTTATACGATATACATTATACGGTATACGTAATATGTAATACGTTATACGTTATACGTTATACGATATACGTTATACGGTATACATTATACGTTATACGTTATACGTCATAGGTTATACGTTATACGTTATACATTATACAATATACGTTAAACGTTATACGTTATACGTTATACGTTATACGTTATACGGTATTCGTTATACGTTATACGTTATACGTCATAGGTTATACGTTATACGTTATACGTTATACAATATACGTTAAACGTTATACGTTATACGATATACGTTATACGTTATACGTTATACGTTATACGTTATACGTTATACGTTATACGTTATACGTCATAGGTTATACGTTATACGTTATACGTTATACGTTATACAATATACGTTATACGTTATACGTTATACGTTATACGTTATACGGTATACGTTATACGTTATACGTTATACGTCATAGGTTATACGTTATACGTTATACGTTATACAATATACGTTATACGTTATACGTTATACGTTATACGTTATACGTTATACGGTATACATTATACGTTATACGTTATACGTCATAGGTTATACGTTATACGTTATACGTTATACGTTATACAATATACGTTATACGTTATACGTTACACGTTATACGTTATACGTTATACGGTATACGTTATACGTTATACGTTATACGTCATAGGTTATACGTTATACGTTATACGTTATACAATATACGTTAAACGTTATACGTTATACGATATACGTTATACGTTATACGTTATACGTTATACGTTATCCGTTATACGTTATACGTTATACGTCATAGGTTATACGTTATACGTTATACGTTATACGTTATACGTTATACAATATACGTTATACGTTATACGTTATACGTTATACGTTATACGGTATACGTTATACGTTATACGTTATACGTCATAGGTTATACGTTATACGTTATACGTTATGCAATATACGTTATACGTTATACGTTATACGTTATACAATATACGTTATACGTTATACGTTATACGTTATACGTTAAACGTTATACGTTATACGTTATACGTTATACGTTATACGTTATACGTTATACGTTATACGTTATACGTCATAGGTTATACGTTATACGTTATACGTTATACGTTGTACGTTACACGTAATACTTCATACGTTATACGTTATACGTTATACGTTATACGTTATGCGTTATACGTTATACGTTATACGTTATACGTTATACGTTGTACTTTATATGTTATACGTTATACGTTATACGTTATACGTTATACGTTATACGTTATACGTTATACGTTATACGTTATACGTTATATGTCATACGTTATACGTTATACGTTATACGTTATACGTCATAGGTTATACGTTATACGTTATACGTTATACAATATACGTTAAACGTTATACGTTATACGTTATACGTTATACGTTATACGTTATACGTTATACGTTATACGTTATACGTTATACGTTATACGTTATACGTCATAGGTTATACGTTATACGTTATACGTTATACGTTGTACGTTACACGTAATACTTCATACGTTATACGTTATACGTTATACGTTATACGTTATACGTTATGCGTTATACGTTATACGTTATACGTTATACGTTATACGTTGTACTTTATATGTTATACGTTATACGTTATACGTTATACGTTATACGTTATACGTTATACGTCATAGGTTATACGTTATACGTTATACGTTATACAATATACGTTAAACGTTATACGTTATACGTTATACGTTATACGTTATACGTTATACGTTATACGTCATAGGTTATACGTTATACGTCATACGTTATACGTTATACATTATACGTTATACGTTATACGTTATACGTTATACGTTATACGGTATACATTATACGTTATACGTTATACGTCATAGGTTATACGTTATACGTTATACGTTATACGTTATACGTTATACGTTATACGTTATACGTTATACGTTATACGTTATACGTTATACGTTATACGTTATACGTTATACGTTATACGTTACACGTTATACGTTATACGTTATACGTTATACGTTATACGTTATACGTTATACGTTATACGTTATACGTTATACGTTATACGTTATACGTTATACGTTATACGTTATACGTTATACGTTATACGTTATACGTTATACGTTATACGTTATACGTTATACGTTATACGTTATACGTTATACGTTATACGTTATACTTCATAGGTCTTACGTTATACGATATACATTATACGGTATACGTAATATGTAATACGTTATACGTTATACGTTATACGATATACGTTATACGGTATACATTATACGTTATACGTTATACGTCATAGGTTATACGTTATACGTTATACATTATACAATATACGTTATACGTTATACGTTATACGTTATACGTTATACGTTATACGGTATTCGTTATACGTTATACGTTATACGTCATAGGTTATACGTTATACGTTATACGTTATACAATATACGTTAAACGTTATACGTTATACGATATACGTTATACGTTATACGTTATACGTTATACGTTATACGTTATACGTTATACGTTATACGTTATACGTCATAGGTTATACGTTATACGTTATACGTTATACGTTATACAATATACGTTATACGTTATACGTTATACGTTATACGTTATACGGTATACGTTATACGTTATACGTTATACGTCATAGGTTATACGTTATACGTTATACGTTATACAATATACGTTATACGTTATACGTTATACGTTATACGTTATACGTTATACGTTATACGTTATACGTTATACGTTATACGTTATACGTTATACGTTATACGTTATACGTCATAGGTTATACGTTATACGTTATACGTTATACGTTGTACGTTACACGTAATACTTCATACGTTATACGTTATACGTTATACGTTATACGTTATGCGTTATACGTTATACGTTATACGTTATACGTTGTACTTTATAGGTTATACGTTATACGTTATACGTTATACGTTATACGTTATACGTCATAGGTTATACGTTATACGTTATACGTTATACGTCATAGGTTATACGTTATACGTTATACGTTATACGTTATACGTTATACGTTATACTTTATAGGTTATACGTTATACGTTATACGTTATACGTTATACGTTATACGTTATACGTTATACGTTATACGTTATACGTTATACGTCATACGTTATACGTTATACGTTATACGTTATACGTCATAGGTTATACGTTATACGTTATACGTTATACAATATACGTTAAACGTTATACGTTATACGTTATACGTTATACGTTATACGTTATACGTTATACGTTATACGTTATACGTTATACGTTATACGTTATACGTTATACGTTATACGTTATACGTTATACGTTATACGTTACACGTTATACGTTATACGTTATACGTTATACGTTATACGTTATACGTTATACGTTATACGTTATACGTCATAGGTTATACGTTATACGTTATACGTTATACGTTATACAATATACGTTAAACGTTATACGTTATACGTTATACGTTATACGTTATACGTTATACGTTATACGTTATACGTTATACGTTATACGTTATACGTTATACGTTATACGTTATACGTTATACGTTATACGTCATAGGTTATACGTTATACGTTATACGTTATACAATATACGTTAAACGTTATACGTTATACGTTATACGTTATACGTTATACGTTATACGTTATACGTTATACGTCATAGGTTATACGTTATACGTTATACGTTATACAATATACGTCAAACGTTATACGTTATACGATATACGTTATACGTTATACGTTATACGTTATACGTTATACGTTATACGTTATACGTTATACGTTATACGTTATACGTCATAGGTTATACGTTATACGTTATACGTTATACGTTATACGTTATACAATATACGTTATACGTTATACGTTATACGTTATACGTTATACGGTATACGTTATACGTTATACGTTATACGTCATAGGTTATACGTTATACGTTATACGTTATACAATATACGTTATACGTTATACGTTATACGTTATACGTTATACGTTATACGTTATACGTTATACGTTATACGTTATACGTTATACGTTATACGTTATACGTCATAGGTTATACGTTATACGTTATACGTTATACGTCATAGGTTATACGTTATACGTTATACGTTATACAATATACGTTAAACGTTATATGTTATACGTTATACGTTATACGTTATACGTTATACGTTATACGTTATACGTTATACGTTATACGTTATACGTTATACGTTATACGTTATACGTCATAGGTTATACGTTATACGTTATACGTTATATGTTGTACGTTATACGTTATTCGTTATACGTTATACGTTATACAATATACGTTATACGTTATACGTTATACGTTATACGTTATACGTTATACGTTGTACTTTATACGTTATACGTTATACGTTATAGGTTATACGTTATACGTTATACGTTATACGTCATAGGTTATACGTTATACGTCATACGTTATACGTTATACATTATACGTTATACGTTATACGTTATACGTTATACGTTATACGGTATACATTATACGTTATACGTTATACGTCATAGGTTATACGTTATACGTTATACGTTATACGTTATACAATATACGTTATACGTTATACGTTACACGTTATACGTTATACGTTATACGGTATACGTTATACGTTATACGTTATACGTCATAGGTTATACGTTATACGTTATACGTTATACAATATACGTTAAACGTTATACGTTATACGATATACGTTATACGTTATACGTTATACGTTATACGTTATACGTTATACGTTATACGTTATACGTCATAGGTTATACGTTATACGTTATACGTTATACGTTATACGTTATACAATATACGTTATACGTTATACGTTATACGTTATACGTTATACGGTATACGTTATACGTTATACGTTATACGTCATAGGTTATACGTTATACGTTATACGTTATACAATATACGTTATACGTTATACGTTATACGTTATGCAATATACGTTATACGTTATACGTTATACGTTATACGTTAAACGTTATACGTTATACGTTATACGTTATACGTTATACGTTATACGTTATACGTTATACGTTATACGTCATAGGTTATACGTTATACGTTATACGTTATACGTTGTACGTTACACGTAATACTTCATACGTTATACGTTATACGTTATACGTTATACGTTATGCGTTATACGTTATACGTTATACGTTATACGTTATACGTTGTACTTTATATGTTATACGTTATACGTTATACGTTATACGTTATACGTTATACGTTATACGTTATACGTTATACGTTATACGTTATATGTCATACGTTATACGTTATACGTTATACGTTATACGTCATAGGTTATACGTTATACGTTATACGTTATACAATATACGTTAAACGTTATACGTTATACGTTATACGTTATACGTTATACGTTATACGTTATACGTTATACGTTATACGTTATACGTTATACGTTATACGTCATAGGTTATACGTTATACGTTATACGTTATACGTTGTACGTTACACGTAATACTTCATACGTTATACGTTATACGTTATACGTTATACGTTATACGTTATGCGTTATACGTTATACGTTATACGTTATACGTTATACGTTGTACTTTATATGTTATACGTTATACGTTATACGTTATACGTTATACGTTATACGTCATAGGTTATACGTTATACGTTATACGTTATACAATATACGTTAAACGTTATACGTTATACGTTATACGTTATACGTTATACGTTATACGTTATACGTTATACGTTATACGTTATACGTTATACGTTATACGTTATACGTTATACGTTATACGTTACACGTTATACGTTACACGTTATACGTTATACGTTATACGTTATACGTTATACGTTATACGTTATACGTTATACGTTATACGTTATACGTTATACGTTATACGTTATACGCTATACGTTATACGTTATACGTTATACGTTATACGTTATACGTTATACTTCATAGGTCTTACGTTATACGATATACATTATACGGTATACGTAATATGTAATACGTTATACGTTATACGTTATATGTTGTACGTTATACGTTATACGTTATACGTTATACGTTATACAATATACGTTATACGTTATACGTTATACGTTATACGTTATACGTTATACAATATACGTTATACGTTATGCGTTATACGTTATACGTTATACGTTATACGTTGTACTTTATACGTTATACGTTATACGTTATAGGTTATACGTTATACGTTATACGTCATAGGTTATACGTTATACGTTATACGTTATACGTTATACGTTATACGTTATACGTTATACGTTATACGTTATACGTTATACGTTATACGTTATACGTTATACGTTATACGTTATACGTCATAGGTTATACGTTATACGCTATACGCTATACGTTATACTTCATAGGTCTTACGTTATACGATATACATTATACGGTATACGTTATATGTTGTACGTTATACGTTATTCGTTATACGTTATACGTTATACAATATACGTTATACGTTATACGTTATACGTTATACGTTATACGTTATACGTTGTACTTTATACGTTATACGTTATACGTTATAGGTTATACGTTATACGTTATACGTCATAGGTTATACGTTATACGTCATACGTTATACGTTATACATTATACGTTATACGTTATACGTTATACGTTATACGTTATACGGTATACATTATACGTTATACGTTATACGTCATAGGTTATACGTTATACGTTATACGTTATACGTTATACGTTATACGTTATACGTTATACGTTATACGTTATACGTTATACGTTATACGTTATACGTTATACGTTATACGTTATACGTTACACGTTATACGTTACACGTTATACGTTATACGTTATACGTTATACGTTATACGTTATACGTTATACGTTATACGTTATACGTTATACGTTATACGTTATACGTTATACGTTATACGTTATACGTTATACGTTATACGTTATACGTTATACTTCATAGGTCTTACGTTATACGATATACATTATACGGTATACGTAATATGTAATACGTTATACGTTATACGTTATACGATATACGTTATACGGTATACATTATACGTTATACGTTATACGTCATAGGTTATACGTTATACGTTATACATTATACAATATACGTTATACGTTATACGTTATACGTTATACGTTATACGTTATACGGTATTCGTTATACGTTATACGTTATACGTCATAGGTTATACGTTATACGTTATACGTTATACAATATACGTTAAACGTTATACGTTATACGATATACGTTATACGTTATACGTTATACGTTATACGTTATACGTTATACGTTATACGTTATACGTTATACGTTATACGTCATAGGTTATACGTTATACGTTATACGTTATACGTTATACAATATACGTTATACGTTATACGTTATACGTTATACGTTATACGGTATACGTTATACGTTATACGTTATACGTCATAGGTTATACGTTATACGTTATACGTTATACAATATACGTTATACGTTATACGTTATACGTTATACGTTATACGTTATACGTTATACGTTATACGTTATACGTTATACGTTATACGTTATACGTTATACGTTATACGTTATACGTCATAGGTTATACGTTATACGTTATACGTTATACGTTGTACGTTACACGTAATACTTCATACGTTATACGTTATACGTTATACGTTATACGTTATGCGTTATACGTTATACGTTATACGTTATACGTTGTACTTTATAGGTTATACGTTATACGTTATACGTTATACGTTATACGTTATACGTCATAGGTTATACGTTATACGTTATACGTTATACGTCATAGGTTATACGTTATACGTTATACGTTATACGTTATACGTTATACGTTATACTTTATAGGTTATACGTTATACGTTATACGTTATACGTTATACGTTATACGTTATACGTTATACGTTATACGTTATACGTTATACGTCATACGTTATACGTTATACGTTATACGTTATACGTCATAGGTTATACGTTATACGTTATACGTTATACAATATACGTTAAACGTTATACGTTATACGTTATACGTTATACGTTATACGTTATACGTTATACGTTATACGTTATACGTTATACGTTATACGTTATACGTTATACGTTATACGTTATACGTTATACGTTACACGTTATACGTTATACGTTATACGTTATACGTTATACGTTATACGTTATACGTTATACGTCATAGGTTATACGTTATACGTTATACGTTATACAATATACGTTAAACGTTATACGTTATACGTTATACGTTATACGTTATACGTTATACGTTATACGTTATACGTTATACGTTATACGTCATAGGTTATACGTTATACGTTATACGTTATACAATATACGTTAAACGTTATACGTTATACGATATACGTTATACGTTATACGTTATACGTTATACGTTATACGTTATACGTTATACGTTATACGTCATAGGTTATACGTTATACGTTATACGTTATACGTTATACGTTATACAATATACGTTATACGTTATACGTTATACGTTATACGTTATACGGTATACGTTATACGTTATACGTTATACGTCATAGGTTATACGTTATACGTTATACGTTATACAATATACGTTATACGTTATACGTTATACGTTATACGTTATACGTTATACGTTATACGTTATACGTTATACGTTATACGTTATACGTTATACGTTATACGTCATAGGTTATACGTTATACGTTATACGTTATACGTCATAGGTTATACGTTATACGTTATACGTTATACAATATACGTTAAACGTTATACGTTATACGTTATACGTTATACGTTATACGTTATACGTTATACGTTATACGTTATACGTTATACGTTATACGTTATACGTTATACGTTATACGTCATAGGTTATACGTTATACGTTATACGTTATATGTTGTACGTTATACGTTATTCGTTATACGTTATACGTTATACAATATACGTTATACGTTATACGTTATACGTTATACGTTATACGTTATACGTTGTACTTTATACGTTATACGTTATACGTTATACGTTATACGTTATACGTTATACGTTATACGTTATACGTTATACGTTATACGTTATGCGTTATACGTTATACGTTATACGTCATAGGTTATACGTTATACGTTATACGTTATACGTTGTACGTTACACGTAATACGTCATACGTTATACGTTATACGTTATACGTCATACGTTATACGTTATAGGTTATACTTTATACGTTAGACGTCATACGTTATACGTTATACGTTGTACGTTATACGTTATACGTTATACGTTATACGTCATACGTTATACGTCATACTTTATACGTTATACGTTATACGTTATACGTTATACGTTATACGTTATACGTTATACGTTATACGTTATACGTTATACGTTATACGGTATACGTTATACGTTATACGTCATGTGTTATACGTTATACGTTATACGTTATACGGTATACGTAATATGTAATACGTTATACGTTATACGTTATACGTTATACGTTAAACGTTATATTTTATACGTTATACGTTATACGTTATACGTTATACGTTATACATTATACGTTATACGTTATACGTTATACAATATACGCTATACGTTATACGTTATACGTTATACGTTATACGTTATACGTTACACGTTATACGTTACACGTTATATGTTATACGTCATACGTTATACGTCATACTTTTTACGTTATACGTTATACGTTATACGTTATACGTTATACGTTATACGTTATACGTTATACGGTATACGGTATACGTTATACGTTATGCGTTATACAATATACGTTATACGTTATACGTTATACGTTATACGTTATACGTTATACGTTGTACTTTATACGTTGTACTTTATACGTTATACGTTATACGTTATAGGTTATACGTTATACGTTATACGTCATAGGTTATACGTTATACGTTATACGTTATACATTATACGTTATACGTTATACGTTATACGTTATGCGTTATACGTTATACGTTATACGTTATACGTTACACGTTATACGTTATACGTTATACGTTATACGTTATACGTTATACGTTATACGTAATACGTCATAGGTTATACGTTATACGTTATACGTTATACGTCATAGGTTATACGTTATACGTTATACGTTATACATTATACGTTATACGTTATACGTTATACGTTATGCGTTATACGTTATACGTTATACGTTATACGTTATTCGTTATGCGTTATTCGTTATACGTTATACGTTATACGTCATAGGTTATACGTAATACGTTATACGTTACACGTTATACGTTATACGTTATACGTTATACGTTATACGTTATACGTTATACGTTATACGTTATACGTTATACGTTATACGTTATACGTTACACGTCATACGTTATACGTTATACGTTATACGTTATACGTTACACGTTATGGGTTATACGTTATACGTCATATATTATACGTTATACGTTCTACGTTACACGTTGTACGTTATACGTTATACGTTATACGTTATACGTTATACGTTATACGTTATACGTTATACGTTATACGGTATACGTTATACGTTATACGTAATACGTCATAGGTTATACGTTATACGTTATACGTTATACGTTATACGTTATACGTTATACGTTATACGTTATACGTTACACGTCATACGTTATACGTTATACGTTATACGTTATACGTTACACGTTATGGGTTATACGTTATACGTCATATATTATACGTTATACGTTCTACGTTACACGTTGTACGTTATACGTTATACGTTATACGTTATACGTTAGTCGTTATACGTTATACGTCATAGGTTATACGTTATACGTTATACGTTATACGTTATACGTTATACGTTATACGTTATACGTTATACGTTATACGTTATACGTTATACGTTATACGTTATACGTTGTACTTTATACGTTATACGTTATACGTTATACGTTATACGTTATACGTTATACGTCATAGGTTATACGTTATACGTTATACGTTATACATTATACGTTATACGTTATACGTTATACGTTATGCGTTATACGTTATACGTTATACGTTATACGTTATTCGTTATGCGTTATTCGTTATACGTTATACGTTATACGACATAGGTTATACGTAATACGTTATACGTTATACGTTACACGTTATGGGTTATACGTTATACGTCATATATTATACGTTATACGTTCTACGTTACACGTTGTACGTTATACGTTATACGTTATACGTTATACGTTAGTCGTTATACGTTATACGTCATAGGTTATACGTTATACGTTATACGTTATACGTTGTACGTTACACGTAATACGTCATACGTTATACGTTATACGTTATACGTTATACTTTATAGGTTATACGTTATACGTTATACGTTTTACGTTATACGTTATACGTTATACGTTGTACTTTATACGTTATACGTTATACGTTATACGTTATACGTTATACGTTATACGTTATACGTTATACGTTATACGTTATACGTTATACGTTATACGTTATACGTTATACGTTATACTTTATAGGTTATACGTTATACGTTATACGTTTTACGTTATACGTTATACGTTATACGTTATACGTTATACGTTATACGTTATACGTTATACGTTATACGTTATACGTTATACGTTATACGTTATACGTTATACGTTATACGTTATACGTTATACGTTATACGTTATACGTTATACGTTATACGTTATACGTTATACGTTATACGTTATACGTTATACGTTATACGTTATACGTTATACGTTATACGTTATACGTTATACGTTATACGTTATACGTTATACGTTATACGTTATACGTTATACGTTATACGTTATACGTTATACGTTATACGTTATACTTTATAGGTTATACGTTATACGTTATACGTTTTACGTTATACGTTATACGTTATACGTTATACGTTATACGTTATACGTTATACGTTATACGTTATACGTTATACGTTATACGTTATACGTTATACGTTATACGTTATACGTTATACGTTATACGTTATACGTTATACGTTATACGTTATACGTTATACGTTATACGTTATACGTTATACGTAATACGTCATAGGTTATACGTTATACGTTATACGTTATACGTCATAGGTTATACGTTATACGTTATACGTTATACATTATACGTTATACGTTATACGTTATACGTTATGCGTTATACGTTATACGTTATACGTTATACGTTATTCGTTATGCGTTATACGTTATACGTTATACGTTACACGTTATACGTTATACGTTATACGTTATACGTTATACGTTATACGTTATACGTAATACGTCATAGGTTATACGTTATACGTTATACGTTATACAATATACGTTAAACGTTATACGTTATACGATATACGTTATACGTTATACGTTATACGTTATACGTTATACGTTATACGTTATACGTTATACGTCATAGGTTATACGTTATACGTTATACGTTATACGTTATACGTTATACGTTATACAATATACGTTATACGTTATACGTTATACGTTATACGTTATACGGTATACGTTATACGTTATACGTTATACGTCATAGGTTATACGTTATACGTTATACGTTATACAATATACGTTATACGTTATACGTTATACGTTATACAATATACGTTATACGTTATACGTTATACGTTATACGTTAAACGTTATACGTTATACGTTATACGTTATACGTTATACGTTATACGTTATACGTCATAGATTATACGTTATACGTTATACGTTATACGTTGTACGTTACACGTAATACTTCATACGTTATACGTTATACGTTATACGTTATACGTTATGCGTTATACGTTATACGTTATACGTTATACGTTATACGTTGTACTTTATATGTTATACGTTATACGTTATACGTTATACGTTATACGTTATACGTTATACGTTATACGTTATACGTTATACGTTATATGTCATACGTTATACGTTATACGTTATACGTTATACGTCATAGGTTATACGTTATACGTTATACGTTATACAATATACGTTAAACGTTATACGTTATACGTTATACGTTATACGTTATACGTTATACGTTATACGTTATACGTTATACGTTATACGTTATACGTCATAGGTTATACGTTATACGTTATACGTTATACGTTGTACGTTACACGTAATACTTCATACGTTATACGTTATACGTTATACGTTATACGTTATACGTTATGCGTTATACGTTATACGTTATACGTTATACGTTATACGTTGTAGTTTATATGTTATACGTTATACGTTATACGTTATACGTTATACGTTATACGTCATAGGTTATACGTTATACGTTATACGTTATACAATATACGTTAAACGTTATACGTTATACGTTATACGTTATACGTTATACGTTATACGTTATACGTTATACGTTATACGTTATACGTTATACGTTACACGTTATACGTTATACGTTATACGTTATACGTTATACGTTATACGTTATACGTTATACGTTATACGTTATACGTTATACGTTATACGTTATACGCTATACGTTATACGTTATACGTTATACGTTATACGTTATACGTTATACTTCATAGGTCTTACGTTATACGATATACATTATACGGTATACGTAATATGTAATACGTTATACGTTATACGTTATATGTTGTACGTTATACGTTATACGTTATACGTTATACGTTATACAATATACGTTATACGTTATACGTTATACGTTATACGTTATACGTTATACGTTGTACTTTATACGTTATACGTTATACGTTATACGTTATACGTTATACGTTATACGTTATACGTTATACGTCATAGGTTATACGTTATACGTTATACGTTATACAATATACGTTAAACGTTATACGTTATACGTTATACGTTATACGTTATACAATATACGTTATACGTTATGCGTTATACGTTATACGTTATACGTTATACGTTGTACTTTATACGTTATACGTTATACGTTATAGGTTATACGTTATACGTTATACGTCATAGGTTATACGTTATACGTTATACGTTATACGTTATACGTTATACGTTATACGTTATACGTTATACGTTATACGTTATACGTTATACGTTATACGTTATACGTTATACGTCATAGGTTGTACGTTATACGTTATACGTTACACGTTATACGTTATACGGTATACGTTATACGTTATACGTTATACGTCATAGGTTATACGTTATACGTTATACGTTATACAATATACGTTATACGTTATACGTTATACGTTATACGTTATACGTTATACGTTATACGTTATACGTTATACGTTATACGTTATACGTTATACGTTATACGTTATACGTCATAGGTTATACGTTATACGTTATACGTTCTACGTTGTACGTTACACGTAATACTTCATACGTTATACGTTATACGTTATACGTTATACGTTATGCGTTATACGTTATACGTTATACGTTATACGTTGTACTTTATAGGCTATACGTTATACGTTATACGTTATACGTTATACGTTATACGTTATACGTTATACGTTATACGTTATACGTTATACGTTATACGTTATACGTCATACGTTATACGTTATACGTTATACGTTATACGTCATAGGTTATACGTTATACGTTATACGTTATACAATATACGTTAAACGTTATACGTTATACGTTATACGTTATACGTTATACGTTATACGTTATACGTTATACGTTATACGTTATACGTTATACGTTATACGTTATACGTCATAGGTTATACGTTATACGTTATACGTTATACGTTGTACGTTATACGTTATACGTTATACGTTATACGTTATACGTTATACGTTATACGTTATACGTTATACGTTATACGTTATACGTCATAGGTTATACGTTATACGTTATACGTTATACGTTGTACGTTACACGTAATACGTCATACGTTATACGTTATACGTTATACGTTATACGTTATACGTTATACGTTATACGTTATACGTTATACGTTATACGTTATACAATATACGTTAACCGTTATACGTTATATGTTATACGTTATACGTTATACGTTATACGTTATACGTTATACGTTATACGTTATACGTTATACGTCATAGGTTAGACGTTATACGTTATACGTTATACGTTATACTTCATAGGTCTTACGTTATACGATATACATTATATGGTATACGTTATATGTTGTACGTTATACGTTATTCGTTATACGTTATACGTTATACAATATACGTTATACGTCATACGTTATACGTTATACGTTATACGTTATACGTTATACGTTGTACTTTATACGTTATACGTTATACGTTATAGGTTATACATTATACGTTATACGTCATAGGTTATACGTTATACGTCATACGTTATACGTTATACATTATACGTTATACGTTATACGTTATACGTTATACGTTATACGTCATAGGTTATACGTTATACGTTATACGTTATACAATATACGTTATACGTTATACGTTATACGTTATACGTTATACGTTATACGTTATACGTTATACGTTATACGTTATACGTTATACGTTATACGTTATACGTTATACGTCATAGGTTATACGTTATACGTCATACGTTATACGTTATACATTATACGTTATACGTTATACGTTATACGTTATACGTTATACGTTATACGGTATACATTATACGTTATACGTTATACGTCATAGGTTATACGTTATACGTTATACGTTATACGTTATACGTTATACGTTATACGTTATACGTTATACGTTATACGTTATACGTTATACGTTATACGTTATACGTTATACGTTATACGTTACACGTTATACGTTATACGTTATACGTTATACGTTATACGTTATACGTTATACGTTATACGTTATACGTTATACGTTATACGTTATACGTTATACGTTATACGTTATACGTTATACGTTATACGTTATACGTTATACGTTATACGTTATACTTCATAGGTCTTACGTTATACGATATACATTATACGGTATACGTAATATGTAATACGTTATACGTTATACGTTATACGATATACGTTATACGGTATACATTATACGTTATACGTTATACGTCATAGGTTATACGTTATACGTTATACATTATACAATATACGTTAAACGTTATACGTTATACGTTATACGTTATACGTTATACGGTATTCGTTATACGTTATACGTTATACGTCATAGGTTATACGTTATACGTTATACGTTATACAATATACGTTAAACGTTATACGTTATACGATATACGTTATACGTTATACGTTATACGTTATACGTTATACGTTATACGTTATACGTTATACGTTATACGTTATACGTTATACGTCATAGGTTATACGTTATACGTTATACGTTATACGTTGTACGTTACACGTAATACTTCATACGTTATACGTTATACGTTATACGTTATACGTTATGCGTTATACGTTATACGTTATACGTTATACGTTATACGTTGTACTTTATATGTTATACGTTATACGTTATACGTTATACGTTATACGTTATACGTTATACGTTATACGTTATACGTTATACGTTATATGTCATACGTTATACGTTATACGTTATACGTTATACGTCATAGGTTATACGTTATACGTTATACGTTATACAATATACGTTAAACGTTATACGTTATACGTTATACGTTATACGTTATACGTTATACGTTATACGTTATACGTTATACGTTATACGTTATACGTTATACGTCATAGGTTATACGTTATACGTTATACGTTATACGTTGTACGTTACACGTAATACTTCATACGTTATACGTTATACGTTATACGTTATACGTTATACGTTATGCGTTATACGTTATACGTTATACGTTATACGTTATACGTTGTACTTTATATGTTATACGTTATACGTTATACGTTATACGTTATACGTTATACGTTATACGTCATAGGTTATACGTTATACGTTATACGTTATACAATATACGTTAAACGTTATACGTTATACGTTATACGTTATACGTTATACGTTATACGTTATACGTTATACGTTATACGTTATACGTTATACGTTATACGTTATACGTTATTCGTTATACGTTATACGTTACACGTTATACGTTACACGTTATACGTTACACGTTATACGTTATACGTTATACGTTATACGTTATACGTTATACGTTATACGTTATACGTTATACGCTATACGTTATACGTTATACGTTATACGTTATACGTTATACGTTATACTTCATAGGTCTTACGTTATACGATATACATTATACGGTATACGTAATATGTAATACGTTATACGTTATACGTTATATGTTGTACGTTATACGTTATACGTTATACGTTATACGTTATACAATATACGTTATACGTTATATGTTATACGTTATACGTTATACGTTATACAATATACGTTATACGTTATGCGTTATACGTTATACGTTATACGTTATACGTTGTACTTTATACGTTATACGTTATACGTTATAGGTTATACGTTATACGTTATACGTCATAGGTTATACGTTATACGTTATACGTTATACGTTATACGTTATACGTTATACGTTATACGTTATACGTTATACGTTATACGTTATACGTTATACGTTATACGTTATACGTCATAGGTTATACGTTATACGTTATACGCTATACGTTATACTTCATAGGTCTTACGTTATACGATATACATTATACGGTATACGTTATATGTTGTACGTTATACGTTATTCGTTATACGTTATACGTTATACAATATACGTTATACGTTATACGTTATACGTTATACGTTATACGTTATACGTTGTACTTTATACGTTATACGTTATACGTTATAGGTTATACGTTATACGTTATACGTCATAGGTTATACGTTATACGTCATACGTTATACGTTATACATTATACGTTATACGTTATACGTTATACGTTATACGTTATACGTTATACGTTATACGTTATACGTTATACGTTATACGTTATACGTTATACGTTATACGTTATACGTTATACGTTATACGTTATACGTTACACGTTATACGTTACACGTTATACGTTACACGTTATACGTTATACGTTATACGTTATACGTTATACGTTATACGTTATACGTTATACGTTATACGCTATACGTTATACGTTATACGTTATACGTTATACGTTATACGTTATACTTCATAGGTCTTACGTTATACGATATACATTATACGGTATACGTAATATGTAATACGTTATACGTTATACGTTATATGTTGTACGTTATACGTTATACGTTATACGTTATACGTTATACGTCATAGGTTATACGTTATACGTTATACGTTATACGTTGTACGTTACACGTAATACGTCATACGTTATACGTTATACGTTATACGTTATACGTTATACGTTATACGTTATACGTTATACGTTATACGTTATACGTTATACAATATACGTTAACCGTTATACGTTATATGTTATACGTTATACGTTATACGTTATACGTTATACGTTATACGTTATACGTTATACGTTATACGTCATAGGTTAGACGTTATACGTTATACGTTATACGTTATACTTCATAGGTCTTACGTTATACGATATACATTATATGGTATACGTTATATGTTGTACGTTATACGTTATTCGTTATACGTTATACGTTATACAATATACGTTATACGTCATACGTTATACGTTATACGTTATACGTTATACGTTATACGTTGTACTTTATACGTTATACGTTATACGTTATAGGTTATACATTATACGTTATACGTCATAGGTTATACGTTATACGTCATACGTTATACGTTATACATTATACGTTATACGTTATACGTTATACGTTATACGTTATACGTGATAGGTTATACGTTATACGTTATACGTTATACAATATACGTTATACGTTATACGTTATACGTTATACGTTATACGTTATACGTTATACGTTATACGTTATACGTTATACGTTATACGTTATACGTTATACGTTATACGTCATAGGTTATACGTTATACGTCATACGTTATACGTTATACATTATACGTTATACGTTATACGTTATACGTTATACGTTATACGGTATACATTATACGTTATACGTTATACGTCATAGGTTATACGTTATACGTTATACGTTATACGTTATACGTTATACGTTATACGTTATACGTTATACGTTATACGTTATACGTTATACGTTATACGTTATACGTTATACGTTATACGTTACACGTTATACGTTATACGTTATACGTTATACGTTATACGTTATACGTTATACGTTATACGTTATACGTTATACGTTATACGTTATACGTTATACGTTATACGTTATACGTTATACGTTATACGTTATACGTTATACGTTATACGTTATACGTTATACGTTATACGTTATACGTTATACTTCATAGGTCTTACGTTATACGATATACATTATACGGTATACGTAATATGTAATACGTTATACGTTATACGTTATACGATATACGTTATACGGTATACATTATACGTTATACGTTATACGTCATAGGTTATACGTTATACGTTATACATTATACAATATACGTTAAACGTTATACGTTATACGTTATACGTTATACGTTATACGGTATTCGTTATACGTTATACGTTATACGTCATAGGTTATACGTTATACGTTATACGTTATACAATATACGTTAAACGTTATACGTTATACGATATACGTTATACGTTATACGTTATACGTTATACGTTATACGTTATACGTTATACGTTATACGTTATACGTTATACGTCATAGGTTATACGTTATACGTTATACGTTATACGTTGTACGTTACACGTAATACTTCATACGTTATACGTTATACGTTATACGTTATACGTTATGCGTTATACGTTATACGTTATACGTTATACGTTATACGTTGTACTTTATATGTTATACGTTATACGTTATACGTTATACGTTATACGTTATACGTTATACGTTATACGTTATACGTTATACGTTATATGTCATACGTTATACGTTATACGTTATACGTTATACGTCATAGGTTATACGTTATACGTTATACGTTATACAATATACGTTAAACGTTATACGTTATACGTTATACGTTATACGTTATACGTTATACGTTATACGTTATACGTTATACGTTATACGTTATACGTTATACGTCATAGGTTATACGTTATACGTTATACGTTATACGTTGTACGTTACACGTAATACTTCATACGTTATACGTTATACGTTATACGTTATACGTTATACGTTATGCGTTATACGTTATACGTTATACGTTATACGTTATACGTTGTACTTTATATGTTATACGTTATACGTTATACGTTATACGTTATACGTTATACGTTATACGTCATAGGTTATACGTTATACGTTATACGTTATACAATATACGTTAAACGTTATACGTTATACGTTATACGTTATACGTTATACGTTATACGTTATATGTCATACGTTATACGTTATACGTTATACGTTATACGTTATACGTTATACGTTATACGTTATACGTTACACGTTATACGTTACACGTTATACGTTACACGTTATACGTTATACGTTATACGTTATACGTTATACGTTATACGTTATACGTTATACGTTATACGTTATACGTTATACGTCATAGGTTATACGTTATACGTTATACGTTATACGTTGTACGTTACACGTAATACTTCATACGTTATACGTTATACGTTATACGTTATACGTTATACGTTATACGTTATGCGTTATACGTTATACGTTATACAATATACGTTAAACGTTATACGTTATACGTTATACGTTATACGTTATACGTTATACGTTATACGTTATACGTCATAGGTTATACGTTATACGTTATACGTTATACAATATACGTTAAACGTTATACGTTATACGTTATACGTTATACGTTATACGTTATACGTTATACGTTATACGTTATACGTTATACGTTATGCGTTATACGTTATACGTTATACGTTATACGTTATACGTTGTACTTTATATGTTATACGTTATACGTTATACGTTATACGTTATACGTTATACGTTATACGTCATAGGTTATACGTTATACGTTATACGTTATACAATATACGTTAAACGTTATACGTTATACGTTATACGTTATACGTTATACGTTATACGTTATACGTTATACGTTATACGTTATACGTTATACGTTATACGTTATACGTCATAGGTTATACGTTATACGTTATACGTTATACAATATACGTTAAACGTTATACGTTATACGTTATACGTTATACGTTATACGTTATACGTTATACGTTATACGTTATACGTTATACGTTATACGTTATACGTCATAGGTTATACGTTATACGTTATACGTTATACGTTGTACGTTACACGTAATACTTCATACGTTATACGTTATACGTTATACGTTATACGTTATACGTTATGCGTTATACGTTATACGTTATACGTTATACGTTATACGTTGTACTTTATATGTTATACGTTATACGTTATACGTTATACGTTATACGTTATACGTTATACGTCATAGGTTATACGTTATACGTTATACGTTATACAATATACGTTAAACGTTATACGTTATACGTTATACGTTATACGTTATACGTTATACGTTATACGTTATACGTTATACGTTATACGTTATACGTTATACGTTATACGTTATACGTTATACGTTATACGTTACACGTTATACGTTACACGTTATACGTTACACGTTATACGTTATACGTTATACGTTATACGTTATACGTTATACGTTATACGTTATACGTTATACGCTATACGTTATACGTTATACGTTATACGTTATACGTTATACGTTATACTTCATAGGTCTTACGTTATACGATATACATTATACGGTATACGTAATATGTAATACGTTATACGTTATACGTTATATGTTGTACGTTATACGTTATACGTTATACGTTATACGTTATACAATATACGTTATACGTTATATGTTATACGTTATACGTTATACGTTATACAATATACGTTATACGTTATGCGTTATACGTTATACGTTATACGTTATACGTTGTACTTTATACGTTATACGTTATACGTTATAGGTTATACGTTATACGTTATACGTCATAGGTTATACGTTATACGTTATACGTTATACGTTATACGTTATACGTTATACGTTATACGTTATACGTTATACGTTATACGTTATACGTTATACGTTATACGTTATACGTCATAGGTTATACGTTATACGTTATACGCTATACGTTATACTTCATAGGTCTTACGTTATACGATATACATTATACGGTATACGTTATATGTTGTACGTTATACGTTATTCGTTATACGTTATACGTTATACAATATACGTTATACGTTATACGTTATACGTTATACGTTATACGTTATACGTTGTACTTTATACGTTATACGTTATACGTTATAGGTTATACGTTATACGTTATACGTCATAGGTTATACGTTATACGTCATACGTTATACGTTATACATTATACGTTATACGTTATACGTTATACGTTATACGTTATACGTTATACGTTATACGTTATACGTTATACGTTATACGTTATACGTTATACGTTATACGTTATACGTTATACGTTATACGTTACACGTTATACGTTACACGTTATACGTTACACGTTATACGTTATACGTTATACGTTATACGTTATACGTTATACGTTATACGTTATACGTTATACGTTATACGCTATACGTTATACGTTATACGTTATACGTTATACGTTATACGTTATACTTCATAGGTCTTACGTTATACGATATACATTATACGGTATACGTAATATGTAATACGTTATACGTTATACGTTATATGTTGTACGTTATACGTTATACGTTATACGTTATACGTTATACAATATACGTTATACGTTATATGTTATACGTTATACGTTATACGTTATACAATATACGTTATACGTTATGCGTTATACGTTATACGTTATACGTTATACGTTGTACTTTATACGTTATACGTTATACGTTATAGGTTATACGTTATACGTTATACGTCATAGGTTATACGTTATACGTTATACGTTATACGTTATACGTTATACGTTATACGTTATACGTTATACGTTATACGTTATACGTTATACGTTATACGTTATACGTTATACGTCATAGGTTATACGTTATACGTTATACGCTATACGTTATACTTCATAGGTCTTACGTTATACGATATACATTATACGGTATACGTTATATGTTGTACGTTATACGTTATTCGTTATACGTTATACGTTATACAATATACGTTATACGTTATACGTTATACGTTATACGTTATACGTTATACGTTGTACTTTATACGTTATACGTTATACGTTATAGGTTATACGTTATACGTTATACGTCATAGGTTATACGTTATACGTCATACGTTATACGTTATACATTATACGTTATACGTTATACGTTATACGTTATACGTTATACGGTATACATTATACGTTATACGTTATACGTCATAGGTTATACGTTATACGTTATACGTTATACGTTATACGTTATACGTTATACGTTATACGTTATACGTTATACGTTATACGTTATACGTTATACGTTATACGTTATACGTTATACGTTACACGTTATACGTTATACGTTATACGTTATACGTTATACGTTATACGTTATACGTTATACGTTATACGTTATACGTTATACGTTATACGTTATACGTTATACGTTATACGTTATACGTTATACGTTATACGTTATACGTTATACGTTATACGTTATACGTTATACGTTATACGTTATACTTCATAGGTCTTACGTTATACGATATACATTATACGGTATACGTAATATGTAATACGTTATACGTTATACGTTATACGATATACGTTATACGGTATACATTATACGTTATACGTTATACGTCATAGGTTATACGTTATACGTTATACATTATACAATATACGTTATACGTTATACGTTATACGTTATACGTTATACGTTATACGGTATTCGTTATACGTTATACGTTATACGTCATAGGTTATACGTTATACGTTATACGTTATACAATATACGTTAAACGTTATACGTTATACGATATACGTTATACGTTATACGTTATACGTTATACGTTATACGTTATACGTTATACGTTATACGTTATACGTCATAGGTTATACGTTATACGTTATACGTTATACGTTATACAATATACGTTATACGTTATACGTTATACGTTATACGTTATACGGTATACGTTATACGTTATACGTTATACGTCATAGGTTATACGTTATACGTTATACGTTATACAATATACGTTATACGTTATACGTCATACGTTATACGTTATACGTTATACGTTATACGTTATACGTTATACGTTATACGTTATACGTTATACGTTATACGTTATACGTCATAGGTTATACGTTATACGTTATACGTTATACGTTGTACGTTACACGTAATACTTCATACGTTATACGTTATACGTTATACGTTATACGTTATGCGTTATACGTTATACGTTATACGTTATACGTTGTACTTTATAGGTTATACGTTATACGTTATACGTTATACGTTATACGTTATACGTCATAGGTTATACGTTATACGTTATACGTTATACGTCATAGGTTATACGTTATACGTTATACGTTATACGTTATACGTTATACGTTATACTTTATAGGTTATACGTTATACGTTATACGTTATACGTTATACGTTATACGTTATACGTTATACGTTATACGTTATACGTTATACGTCATACGTTATACGTTATACGTTATACGTTATACGTCATAGGTTATACGTTATACGTTATACGTTATACAATATACGTTAAACGTTATACGTTATACGTTATACGTTATACGTTATACGTTATACGTTATACGTTATACGTTATACGTTATACGTTATACGTTATACGTTATACGTTATACGTTATACGTTATACGTTATACGTTACACGTTATACGTTATACGTTATACGTTATACGTTATACGTTATACGTTATACGTTATACGTCATAGGTTATACGTTATACGTTATACGTTATACGTTATACAATATACGTTAAACGTTATACGTTATACGTTATACGTTATACGTTATACGTTATACGTTATACGTTATACGTTATACGTTATACGTTATACGTTATACGTTATACGTTATACGTTATACGTTATACGTTATACGTTACACGTTATACGTTATACGTTATACGTTATACGTTATACGTTATACGTTTTACGTTATACGTTATACGTCATAGGTTATACGTTATACGTTATACGTTATACAATATACGTTAAACGTTATACGTTATACGTTATACGTTATACGTTATACGTTATACGTTATACGTTATACGTCATAGGTTATACGTTATACGTTATACGTTATACAATATACGTCAAACGTTATACGTTATACGATATACGTTATACGTTATACGTTATACGTTATACGTTATACGTTATACGTTATACGTTATACGTTATACGTTATACGTCATAGGTTATACGTTATACGTTATACGTTATACGTTATACGTTATACAATATACGTTATACGTTATACGTTATACGTTATACGTTATACGGTATACGTTATACGTTATACGTTATACGTCATAGGTTATACGTTATACGTTATACGTTATACAATATACGTTATACGTTATACGTTATACGTTATACGTTATACGTTATACGTTATACGTTATACGTTATACGTTATACGTTATACGTTATACGTTATACGTCATAGGTTATACGTTATACGTTATACGTTATACGTCATAGGTTATACGTTATACGTTATACGTTATACAATATACGTTAAACGTTATATGTTATACGTTATACGTTATACGTTATACGTTATACGTTATACGTTATACGTTATACGTTATACGTTATACGTTATACGTTATACGTTATACGTCATAGGTTATACGTTATACGTTATACGTTATATGTTGTACGTTATACGTTATTCGTTATACGTTATACGTTATACAATATACGTTATACGTTATACGTTATACGTTATACGTTATACGTTATACGTTGTACTTTATACGTTATACGTTATACGTTATAGGTTATACGTTATACGTTATACGTTATACGTCATAGGTTATACGTTATACGTCATACGTTATACGTTATACATTATACGTTATACGTTATACGTTATACGTTATACGTTATACGGTATACATTATACGTTATACGTTATACGTCATAGGTTATACGTTATACGTTATACGTTATACGTTATACAATATACGTTATACGTTATACGTTACACGTTATACGTTATACGTTATACGGTATACGTTATACGTTATACGTTATACGTCATAGGTTATACGTTATACGTTATACGTTATACAATATACGTTAAACGTTATACGTTATACGATATACGTTATACGTTATACGTTATACGTTATACGTTATACGTTATACGTTATACGTTATACGTCATAGGTTATACGTTATACGTTATACGTTATACGTTATACGTTATACAATATACGTTATACGTTATACGTTATACGTTATACGTTATACGGTATACGTTATACGTTATACGTTATACGTCATAGGTTATACGTTATACGTTATACGTTATACAATATACGTTATACGTTATACGTTATACGTTATACAATATACGTTATACGTTATACGTTATACGTTATTCGTTAAACGTTATACGTTATACGTTATACGTTATACGTTATACGTTATACGTTATACGTTATACGTTATACGTCATAGGTTATACGTTATACGTTATACGTTATACGTTGTACGTTACACGTAATACTTCATACGTTATACGTTATACGTTATACGTTATACGTTATGCGTTATACGTTATACGTTATACGTTATACGTTATACGTTGTACTTTATATGTTATACGTTATACGTTATACGTTATACGTTATACGTTATACGTTATACGTTATACGTTATACGTTATACGTTATATGTCATACGTTATACGTTATACGTTATACGTTATACGTCATAGGTTATACGTTATACGTTATACGTTATACAATATACGTTAAACGTTATACGTTATACGTTATACGTTATACGTTATACGTTATACAATATACGTTATACGTTATACGTTATACGTTATACGTTATACGTTATACAATATACGTTATACGTTATGCGTTATACGTTATACGTTATACGTTATACGTTGTACTTTATACGTTATACGTTATACGTTATAGGTTATACGTTATACGTTATACGTCATAGGTTATACGTTATACGTTATACGTTATACGTTATACGTTATACGTTATACGTTATACGTTATACGTTATACGTTATACGTTATACGTTATACGTTATACGTTATACGTCATAGGTTATACGTTATACGTTATACGCTATACGTTATACTTCATAGGTCTTACGTTATACGATATACATTATACGGTATACGTTATATGTTGTACGTTATACGTTATTCGTTATACGTTATACGTTATACAATATACGTTATACGTTATACGTTATACGTTATACGTTATACGTTATACGTTATACGTTGTACTTTATACGTTATACGTTATACGTTATAGGTTATACGTTATACGTTATACGTCATAGGTTATACGTTATACGTCATACGTTATACGTTATACATTATACGTTATACGTTATACGTTATACGTTATACGTTATACGGTATACATTATACGTTATACGTTATACGTCATAGGTTATACGTTATACGTTATACGTTATACGTTATACGTTATACGTTATACGTTATACGTTATACGTTATACGTTATACGTTATACGTTATACGTTATACGTTATACGTTATACGTTATACGTTACACGTTATACGTTATACGTTATACGTTATACGTTATACGTTATACGTTATACGTTATACGTTGTACGTTATACGTTATACGTTATACGTTATACGTTATACGTTATACGTTATACGTTATACGTTATACGTTATACGTTATACGTTATACGTTATACGTTATACTTCATAGGTCTTACGTTATACGATATACATTATACGGTATACGTAATATGTAATACGTTATACGTTATACGTTATACGATATACGTTATACGGTATACATTATACGTTATACGTTATACGTCATAGGTTATACGTTATACGTTATACATTATACAATATACGTTATACGTTATACGTTATACGTTATACGTTATACGTTATACGGTATTCGTTATACGTTATACGTTATACGTCATAGGTTATACGTTATACGTTATACGTTATACAATATACGTTAAACGTTATACGTTATACGATATACGTTATACGTTATACGTTATACGTTATACGTTATACGTTATACGTTATACGTTATACGTTATACGTCATAGGTTATACGTTATACGTTATACGTTATACGTTATACAATATACGTTATACGTTATACGTTATACGTTATACGTTATACGGTATACGTTATACGTTATACGTTATACGTCATAGGTTATACGTTATACGTTATACGTTATACAATATACGTTATACGTTATACGTTATACGTTATACGTTATACGTTATACGTTATACGTTATACGTTATACGTTATACGTTATACGTTATACGTTATACGTTATACGTCATAGGTTATACGTTATACGTTATACGTTATACGTTGTACGTTACACGTAATACTTCATACGTTATACGTTATACGTTATACGTTATACGTTATGCGTTATACGTTATACGTTATACGTTATACGTTGTACTTTATAGGTTATACGTTATACGTTATACGTTATACGTTATACGTTATACGTCATAGGTTATACGTTATACGTTATACGTTATACGTCATAGGTTATACGTTATACGTTATACGTTATACGTTATACGTTATACGTTATACGTTATACGTTATACGTTATACGTCATACGTTATACGTTATACGTTATACGTTATACGTCATAGGTTATACGTTATACGTTATACGTTATACAATATACGTTAAACGTTATACGTTATACGTTATACGTTATACGTTATACGTTATACGTTATACGTTATACGTTATACGTTATACGTTATACGTTATACGTTATACGTTATACGTTATACGTTATACGTTATACGTTACACGTTATACGTTATACGTTATACGTTATACGTTATACGTTATACGTTATACGTTATACGTCATAGGTTATACGTTATACGTTATACGTTATACAATATACGTTAAACGTTATACGTTATACGTTATACGTTATACGTTATACGTTATACGTTATACGTTATACGTTATACGTCATAGGTTATACGTTATACGTTATACGTTATACAATATACGTTAAACGTTATACGTTATACGATATACGTTATACGTTATACGTTATACGTTATACGTTATACGTTATACGTTATACGTTATACGTTATACGTCATAGGTTATACGTTATACGTTATACGTTATACGTTATACGTTATACAATATACGTTATACGTTATACGTTATACGTTATACGTTATACGGTATACGTTATACGTTATACGTTATACGTCATAGGTTATACGTTATACGTTATACGTTATACAATATACGTTATACGTTATACGTTATACGTTATACGTTATACGTTATACGTTATACGTTATACGTTATACGTTATACGTTATACGTTATACGTTATACGTTATACGTCATAGGTTATACGTTATACGTTATACGTTATACGTCATAGGTTATACGTTATACGTTATACGTTATACAATATACGTTAAACGTTATACGTTATACGTTATACGTTATACGTTATACGTTATACGTTATACGTTATACGTTATACGTTATACGTTATACGTTATACGTTATACGTTATACGTTATACGTCATAGGTTATACGTTATACGTTATACGTTATATGTTGTACGTTATACGTTATTCGTTATACGTTATACGTTATACAATATACGTTATACGTTATACGTTATACGTTATACGTTATACGTTATACGTTGTACTTTATACGTTATACGTTATACGTTATACGTTATACGTTATACGTTATACGTTATACGTTATACGTTATACGTTATACGTTATGCGTTATACGTTATACGTTATACGTCATAGGTTATATGTTATACGTTATACGTTATACGTTGTACGTTACACGTAATACGTCATACGTTATACGTTATACGTTATACGTCATACGTTATACGTTATACGTTACACGTTATACGTTATACGTTATACGTTATACGTTATACTTTATACATTAGACGTTATACGTTATACGTTCTACGTTATACGTTATACGTTATACGTTATACGTTATACGTTATACGTTATACGTTATACGTTATACGTCATACGTTATACGTTATACGTTATACGTTAAAGGTTATACGTTATACGTTATAGGTTATACTTTATACGTTAGACGTCATACGTTATACGTTATACGTTGTACGTTATACGTTATACGTTATACGTTATACGTCATACGTTATACGTCATACTTTATACGTTATACGTTATACGTTATACGTTATACGTTATACGTTATACGTTATACGTTATACGTTATAGGTTATACGTTATACGGTATACGTTATACGTTATACGTCATGTGTTATACGTTATACGTTATACGTTATACGGTATACGTAATATGTAATACGTTATACGTTATACGTTATACGTTATACGTTAAACGTTATATTTTATACGTTATACGTTATACGTTATACGTTATACGTTATACGTTATACGTTATACGTTATACGTTATACAATATACGCTATACGTTATACGTTATACGTTATACGTTATACGTTATACGTTACACGTTATACGTTACACGTTATATGTTATACGTCATACGTTATACGTCATACTTTTTACGTTATACGTTATACGTTATACGTTATACGTTATACGTTATACGTTATACGTTATACGGTATACGGTATACGTTATACGTTATGCGTTATACAATATACGTTATACGTTATACGTTATACGTTATACGTTATACGTTATACGTTGTACTTTATACGTTGTACTTTATACGTTATACGTTATACGTTATAGGTTATACGTTATACGTTATACGTCATAGGTTATACGTTATACGTTATACGTTATACATTATACGTTATACGTTATACGTTATACGTTATGCGTTATACGTTATACGTTATACGTTATACGTTACACGTTATACGTTATACGTTATACGTTATACGTTATACGTTATACGTTATACGTAATACGTCATAGGTTATACGTTATACGTTATACGTTATACGTCATAGGTTATACGTTATACGTTATACGTTATACATTATACGTTATACGTTATACGTTATACGTTATGCGTTATACGTTATACGTTATACGTTATACGTTATTCGTTATGCGTTATTCGTTATACGTTATACGTTATACGTCATAGGTTATACGTAATACGTTATACGTTACACGTTATACGTTATACGTTATACGTTATACGTTATACGTTATACGTTATACGTTATACGTTATACGTTATACGTTATACGTTATACGTTACACGTCATACGTTATACGTTATACGTTATACGTTATACGTTACACGTTATGGGTTATACGTTATACGTCATATATTATACGTTATACGTTCTACGTTACACGTTGTACGTTATACGTTATACGTTATACGTTATACGTTATACGTTATACGTTATACGTTATACGTTATACGGTATACGTTATACGTTATACGTAATACGTCATAGGTTATACGTTATACGTTATACGTTATACGTTATACGTTATACGTTATACGTTATACGTTATACGTTACACGTCATACGTTATACGTTATACGTTATACGTTATACGTTACACGTTATGGGTTATACGTTATACGTCATATATTATACGTTATACGTTCTACGTTACACGTTGTACGTTATACGTTATACGTTATACGTTATACGTTAGTCGTTATACGTTATACGTCATAGGTTATACGTTATACGTTATACGTTATACGTTATACGTTATACGTTATACGTTATACGTTATACGTTATACGTTATACGTTATACGTTATACGTTATACGTTGTACTTTATACGTTATACGTTATACGTTATACGTTATACGTTATACGTTATACGTCATAGGTTATACGTTATACGTTATACGTTATACATTATACGTTATACGTTATACGTTATACGTTATGCGTTATACGTTATACGTTATACGTTATACGTTATTCGTTATGCGTTATTCGTTATACGTTATACGTTATACGACATAGGTTATACGTAATACGTTATACGTTATACGTTACACGTTATGGGTTATACGTTATACGTCATATATTATACGTTATACGTTCTACGTTACACGTTGTACGTTATACGTTATACGTTATACGTTATACGTTAGTCGTTATACGTTATACGTCATAGGTTATACGTTATACGTTATACGTTATACGTTATACGTTATACGTTATACGTTATACGTAATACGTCATAGGTTATACGTTATACGTTATACGTTATACGTCATAGGTTATACGTTATACGTTATACGTTATACATTATACGTTATACGTTATACGTTATACGTTATGCGTTATACGTTATACGTTATACGTTATACGTTATACGTTACACGTCATACGTTATACGTTATACGTTATACGTTATACGTTATACGTTACACGTTATGGGTTATACGTTATACGTCATATATTATACGTTATACGTTCTACGTTACACGTTGTACGTTATACGTTATACGTTATACGTTATACGTTATACGTTATACGTTATACGTTATACGGTATACGTTATACGTTATACGTAATACGTCATAGGTTATACGTTATACGTTATACGTTATACGTTATACGTTATACGTTATACGTTATACGTTATACGTTACACGTCATACGTTATACGTTATACGTTATACGTTATACGTTACACGTTATGGGTTATACGTTATACGTCATATATTATACGTTATACGTTCTACGTTACACGTTGTACGTTATACGTTATACGTTATACGTTATACGTTAGTCGTTATACGTTATACGTCATAGGTTATACGTTATACGTTATACGTTATACGTTATACGTTATACGTTATACGTTATACGTTATACGTTATACGTTATACGTTATACGTTGTACTTTATACGTTATACGTTATACGTTATACGTTATACGTTATACGTTATACGTCATAGGTTATACGTTATACGTTATACGTTATACATTATACGTTATACGTTATACGTTATACGTTATGCGTTATACGTTATACGTTATACGTTATACGTTATTCGTTATGCGTTATTCGTTATACGTTATACGTTATACGACATAGGTTATACGTAATACGTTATACGTTATACGTTACACGTTATGGGTTATACGTTATACGTCATATATTATACGTTATACGTTCTACGTTACACGTTGTACGTTATACGTTATACGTTATACGTTATACGTTAGTCGTTATACGTTATACGTCATACATTATACGTTATACGTTATACGTTATACGTTATACGTTATACGTTATACGTTATACGTTATACGTTATACGTTATACGTTATACGTTATACGTTATACGTTATACGTTATACGTTCTACGTTATAAGTTATACGTCATACGTTATACGTTATACGTTATACGTTATAAATTATACGTTATACGTTATACGTTACACGTCAAACGTTATACGTTATACGTTATACGTTATACGTTATACGTTATACGTAATGGGTTATACGTTACACGTTATACGTTATACGTTATACGTTATACGTTATACGTTACACGTCAAACGTTATACGTTATACGTTATACGTTATACGTTATACGTTATACGTTATACGTTATACGTTATACGTTATACGTTATACGTTATACGTTATACGTCATACATTATACGTTATACGTTATACGTTATACGTTATACGTTATACGTTATACGTTATACGTTATACGTTATACGTTATACGTTATACGTTATACGTTATACGTTATACGTTATACGTTCTACGTTATAAGTTATACGTCATACGTTATACGTTATACGTTATACGTTATAAATTATACGTTATACGTTATACGTTACACGTCAAACGTTATACGTTATACGTTATACGTTATACGTTATACGTTATGCGTTATACGTTATGAGTTATAAGTTATACGTTATACGTTATACGTTATACGTTATACGTTATACGTTATACGTTATACTTTATACGTTTTACGTTATACGTTATACGTTATACGTTATACGTTATGCGTTATACGTTATACGTTATACGTTATACGTTATACGTTATACGTTATACGTTATAAATTATACGTTATACGTTATACGTTATACGTTATACGTAATGGGTTATACGTTACACGTTATACGTTATACGTTATACGTTATACGTTATACGTTACACGTCAAACGTTATACGTTATACGTTATACGTTATACGTTATACGTTATACGTTATACGTTATACGTTATACGTTATACGTTATACGTTATACGTTATACGTCATACATTATACGTTATACGTTATACGTTATACGTTATACGTTATACGTTATACGTTATAACTTATACGTTATACGTTATACGTTATACGTTATACGTTATACGTTATACGTTATACGTTATACGTTCTACGTTATAAGTTATACGTCATACGTTATACGTTATACGTTATACGTTATAAATTATACGTTATACGTTATACGTTACACGTCAAACGTTATACGTTATACGTTATACGTTATACGTTATACGTTATACGTTATACGTTATACGTTATACGTTATACGTTATACGTTATACGTTGTACGTTATGCATTATACGTCATACGTTATACGTTATGCGTTATACGTTATGAGTTATAAGTTATACGTTATACGTTATACGTTATACGTTATACGTTATACGTTATACGTTATACTTTATACGTTTTACGTTATACGTTATACGTTATACGTTATACGTTATACGTTATACGTTATACGTTATACGTTGTACGTTATGCATTATACGTCATACATTATACGTTATGCGTTATACGTTATGAGTTATAAGTTATACGTTATACGTTATACGTTATACGTTATACGTTATACGTTATACGTTATACGTTATACGTTATACGTTATACGTTGTACGTTATGCATTATACGTCATACGTTATACGTTATGCGTTATACGTTATGAGTTATAAGTTATACGTTATACGTTATACGTTATACGTTATACGTTATACGTTATACGTTATACTTTATACGTTTTACGTTATACGTTATACGTTATACGTTATACGTTATACGTTATACGTTATACGTTATACGTTATACGTTATACGTTATACGTTATAAATTATACGTTATACGTTATACGTTATACGTTATACGTTATACCTTATACGTTATATGTTATACGTTATGCGTTATACGTTATACGTTATACGTTATACGTTATACGTTACACGTTATACGTTACACGTTATACGTTGTACTTTATACGTTATACGTTATACGTTATACGTTATACGTTATACGTTATACGTTATACGTCATAGGTTATACGTTATACGTTATACGTTATACATTATACGTTATACGTTTTACGTTATACGTTATGCGTTATACGTTATACGTTATACGTTATACGTTATTCGTTATGCGTTATACGTTATACGTTATACGTTATACGTCATAGGTTATACGTTATACGTTATACGTTACACGTTATACGTTATACGTTATACGTTATACGTTATACGTCATACATTATACGTCATACGTTATACGTTATACGTTATACGTTATACGTTATACGTCATAGGTTATACGTTATACGTTATACGTTATACGGTATACGTAATATGTAATACGTTATACGTTATACGTTATACGTTATACGTTAAACGTTATATGTTATACGTTATACGTTATACGTTATACGTTATACGTTATACGTTATACGTTATACGTTATACGTTATACGTTATACGTTATACAATATACGTTATACGTTATACGTTATACGTTATACGTTATACGTTACACGTTATACGTTACACGTTATACGTTATACGTCATACGATATACGTCATACTTTTTACGTTATACGTTATACGTTATACGTTATACGTCATACTTTTTACGTTATACGTTATACGTTATACGTTATACGTTATACGTTATACGTTATACGTTATACGTTATACGTTATACGTTATACGTTATACGGTATACGTTATACGTTATGCGTTATACAATATACGTTATACGTTATACGTTATACGTTATACGTTATACGTCATACATTATACGTCATACGTTATACGTTATACGTTATACGTTATACGTTATACGTCATAGGTTATACGTTATACGTTATACGTTATACGGTATACGTAATATGTAATACGTTATACGTTATACGTTATACGTTATACGTTAAACGTTATATGTTATACGTTATACGTTATACGTTATACGTTATACGTTATACGTTATACGTTATACGTTATACGTTATACGTTATACGTTATACAATATACGTTATACGTTATACGTTATACGTTATACGTTATACGGTATACGTTATACGTTATACGTTATACGTCATAGGTTATACGTTATACGTTATACGTTATACGTTGTACGTTATGCGTTATACGTTATACGTTATACTTTATACGTTATACGTTATACTTTATACGTTTTACGTTATACGTTATACGTTATACGTTATACGTTATACGTTATACGTTATACGTTATACGTTATACGTTATACGTTATACGTTATAAATTATACGTTATACGTTATACGTTATACGTTATACGTTATACCTTATACGTTATATGTTATACGTTATGCGTTATACGTTATACGTTATACGTTATACGTTATACGTTACACGTTATACGTTACACGTTATACGTTGTACTTTATACGTTATACGTTATACGTTATACGTTATACGTTATACGTTATACGTTATACGTCATAGGTTATACGTTATACGTTATACGTTATACATTATACGTTATACGTTTTACGTTATACGTTATGCGTTATACGTTATACGTTATACGTTATACGTTATTCGTTATGCGTTATACGTTATACGTTATACGTTATACGTCATAGGTTATACGTTATACGTTATACGTTACACGTTATACGTTATACGTTATACGTTATACGTTATACGTCATACATTATACGTCATACGTTATACGTTATACGTTATACGTTATACGTTATACGTCATAGGTTATACGTTATACGTTATACGTTATACGGTATACGTAATATGTAATACGTTATACGTTATACGTTATACGTTATACGTTAAACGTTATATGTTATACGTTATACGTTATACGTTATACGTTATACGTTATACGTTATACGTTATACGTTATACGTTATACGTTATACGTTATACAATATACGTTATACGTTATACGTTATACGTTATACGTTATACGTTACACGTTATACGTTACACGTTATACGTTATACGTCATACGATATACGTCATACTTTTTACGTTATACGTTATACGTTATACGTTATACGTCATACTTTTTACGTTATACGTTATACGTTATACGTTATACGTTATACGTTATACGTTATACGTTATACGTTATACGTTATACGTTATACGTTATACGGTATACGTTATACGTTATGCGTTATACAATATACGTTATACGTTATACGTTATACGTTATACGTTATACGTCATACATTATACGTCATACGTTATACGTTATACGTTATACGTTATACGTTATACGTCATAGGTTATACGTTATACGTTATACGTTATACGGTATACGTAATATGTAATACGTTATACGTTATACGTTATACGTTATACGTTAAACGTTATATGTTATACGTTATACGTTATACGTTATACGTTATACGTTATACGTTATACGTTATACGTTATACGTTATACGTTATACGTTATACAATATACGTTATACGTTATACGTTATACGTTATACGTTATACGGTATACGTTATACGTTATACGTTATACGTCATAGGTTATACGTTATACGTTATACGTTATACGTTGTACGTTATGCGTTATACGTTATACGTTATACTTTATACGTTATACGTTATACTTTATAGGTTATACGTTATACGTTATACGTTATACGTTATACGTTATACGTTATACGTTATACGTTATACGTTATACGTTATACGTTATACGTCATACGTTATACGTTATACGTTATACGTTATACGTCATAGGTTATACGTTATACGTTATACGTTATACAATATACGTTAAACGTTATACGTTATACGTTATACGTTATACGTTATACGTTATACGTTATACGTTATACGTTATACGTTATACGTTATACGTTATACGTTATACGTTATACGTTATACGTTATACGTTATACGTTACACGTTATACGTTATACGTTATACGTTATACGTTATACGTTATACGTTATACGTTATACGTTATACGTCATAGGTTATACGTTATACGTTATACGTTATACAATATACGTTAAACGTTATACGTTATACGTTATACGTTATACGTTATACGTTATACGTTATACGTTATACGTTATACGTCATAGGTTATACGTTATACGTTATACGTTATACGTTATACAATATACGTTAAACGTTATACGTTATACGATATACGTTATACGTTATACGTTATACGTTATACGTTATACGTTATACGTTATACGTTATACGTTATACGTCATAGGTTATACGTTATACGTTATACGTTATACGTTATACGTTATACAATATACGTTATACGTTATACGTTATACGTTATACGTTATACGGTATACGTTATACGTAATACGTTATACGTCATAGGTTATACGTTATACGTTATACGTTATACAATATACGTTATACGTTATACGTTATACGTTATACGTTATACGTTATACGTTATACGTTATACGTTATACGTTATACGTTATACGTTATACGTTATACGTTATACGTCATAGGTTATACGTTATACGTTATACGTTATACGTCATAGGTTATACGTTATACGTTATACGTTATACAATATACGTTAAACGTTATACGTTATACGTTATACGTTATACGTTATACGTTATACGTTATACGTTATACGTTATAGGTTATACGTTATACGTTATACGTTATACGTTATACGTCATAGGTTATACGTTATACGTTATACGTTATATGTTGTACGTTATACGTTATTCGTTATACGTTATACGTTATACAATATACGTTATACGTTATACGTTATACGTTATACGTTATACGTTATACGTTGTACTTTATACGTTATACGTTATACGTTATAGGTTATACGTTATACGTTATACGTTATACGTCATAGGTTATACGTTATACGTCATACGTTATACGTTATACATTATACGTTATACGTTATACGTTATACGTTATACGTTATACGGTATACATTATACGTTATACGTTATACGTCATAGGTTATACGTTATACGTTATACGTTATACGTTATACAATATACGTTATACGTTATACGTTATACGTTATACGTTATACGTTATACGGTATACGTTATACGTTATACGTTATACGTCATAGGTTATACGTTATACGTTATACGTAATACAATATACGTTAAACGTTATACGTTATACGATATACGTTATACGTTATACGTTATACGTTATACGTTATACGTTATACGTTATACGTTATACGTCATAGGTTATACGTTATACGTTATACGTTATACGTTATACGTTATACAATATACGTTATACGTTATACGTTATACGTTATACGTTATACGGTATACGTTATACGTTATACGTTATACGTCATAGGTTATACGTTATACGTTATACGTTATACAATATACGTTATACGTTATACGTTATACGTTATACAATATACGTTATACGTTATACGTTATACGTTATACGTTAAACGTTATACGTTATACGTTATACGTTATACGTTATACGTTATACGTTATACGTTATACGTTATACGTCATAGGTTATACGTTATACGTTATACGTTATACGTTGTACGTTACACGTAATACTTCATACGTTATACGTTATACGTTATACGTTATACGTTATGCGTTATACGTTATACGTTATACGTTATACGTTATACGTTGTACTTTATATGTTATACGTTATACGTTATACGTTATACGTTATACGTTATACGTTATACGTTATACGTTATACGTTATACGTTATATGTCATACGTTATACGTTATACGTTATACGTTATACGTCATAGGTTATACGTTATACGTTATACGTTATACAATATACGTTAAACGTTATACGTTATACGTTATACGTTATACGTTATACGTTATACGTTATACGTTATACGTTATACGTTATACGTTATACGTCATAGGTTATACGTTATACGTTATACGTTATACGTTGTACGTTACACGTAATACTTCATACGTTATACGTTATACGTTATACGTTATACGTTATACGTTATGCGTTATACGTTATACGTTATACGTTATACGTTATACGTTGTAGTTTATATGTTATACGTTATACGTTATACGTTATACGTTATACGTTATACGTCATAGGTTATACGTTATACGTTATACGTTATACAATATACGTTAAACGTTATACGTTATACGTTATACGTTATACGTTATACGTTATACGTTATACGTTATACGTTATACGTTATACGTTATACGTTACACGTTATACGTTATACGTTATACGTTATACGTTATACGTTATACGTTATACGTTATACGTTATACGTTATACGTTATACGTTATACGTTATACGCTATACGTTATACGTTATACGTTATACGTTATACGTTATACGTTATACTTCATAGGTCTTACGTTATACGATATACATTATACGGTATACGTAATATGTAATACGTTATACGTTATACGTTATATGTTGTACGTTATACGTTATACGTTATACGTTATACGTTATACAATATACGTTATACGTTATACGTTATACGTTATACGTTATACGTTATACGTTGTACTTTATACGTTATACGTTATACGTTATACGTTATACGTTATACGTTATACGTTATACGTTATACGTCATAGGTTATACGTTATACGTTATACGTTATACGTTATACGTTATACGTTATACGTTATACGCTATACGTTATACGTTATACGTTATACGTTATACGTTATACGTTATACTTCATAGGTCTTACGTTATACGATATACATTATACGGTATACGTAATATGTAATACGTTATACGTTATACGTTATATGTTGTACGTTATACGTTATACGTTATACGTTATACGTTATACGTTATACGTTATACGTTATGCGTTATACGTTATACGTTATACGTTATACGTTGTACTTTATAGGCTATACGTTATACGTTATACGTTATACGTTATACGTTATACGTTATACGTTATACGTTATACGTTATACGTTATACGTTATACGTTATACGTCATACGTTATACGTTATACGTTATACGTTATACGTCATAGGTTATACGTTATACGTTATACGTTATACAATATACGTTAAACGTTATACGTTATACGTTATACGTTATACGTTATACGTTATACGTTATACGTTATACGTTATACGTTATACGTTATACGTTATACGTCATAGGTTATACGTTATACGTTATACGTTATACGTTGTACGTTATACGTTATACGTTATACGTTATACGTTATACGTTATACGTTATACGTTATACGTTATACGTTATACGTTATACGTCATAGGTTATACGTTATACGTTATACGTTATACGTTGTACGTTACACGTAATACGTCATACGTTATACGTTATACGTTATACGTTATACGTTATACGTTATACGTTATACGTTATACGTTATACGTTATACGTTATACAATATACGTTAACCGTTATACGTTATATGTTATACGTTATACGTTATACGTTATACGTTATACGTTATACGTTATACGTTATACGTTATACGTCATAGGTTAGACGTTATACGTTATACGTTATACGTTATACTTCATAGGTCTTACGTTATACGATATACATTATACGGTATACGTTATATGTTGTACGTTATACGTTATTCGTTATACGTTATACGTTATACAATATACGTTATACGTCATACGTTATACGTTATACGTTATACGTTATACGTTATACGTTGTACTTTATACGTTATACGTTATACGTTATAGGTTATACATTATACGTTATACGTCATAGGTTATACGTTATACGTCATACGTTATACGTTATACATTATACGTTATACGTTATACGTTATACGTTATACGTTATACGTCATAGGTTATACGTTATACGTTATACGTTATACAATATACGTTATACGTTATACGTTATACGTTATACGTTATACGTTATACGTTATACGTTATACGTTATACGTTATACGTTATACGTTATACGTTATACGTTATACGTCATAGGTTATACGTTATACGTTATACGTTATACGTTGTACGTTACACGTAATACTTCATACGTTATACGTTATACGTTATACGTTATACGTTATGCGTTATACGTTATACGTTATACGTTATACGTTATACTTTATAGGTTATACGTTATACGTTATACGTTATACGTTATACGTTATACGTTATACGTTATACGTTATACGTTATACGTTATACGTCATACGTTATACGTTATACGTTATACGTTATACGTCATAGGTTATACGTTATACGTTATACGTTATACAATATACGTTAAACGTTATACGTTATACGTTATACGTTATACGTTATACGTTATACGTTATACGTTATACGTTATACGTTATACGTTATACGTTATACGTTATACGTTATACGTCATAGGTTATACGTTATACGTTATACGTTATACGTTGTACGTTACACGTAATACGTTATACGTTATACGTTAGACGTTATACGTTATACGTTATACGTTATACGTTATACCTTATATGTTATACGTTATACGTTACACGTTATACGTTATACGTTATAAGTTATACGTTATACGTTATACGTTATACGTTATACGTTATACGTCATACGTTATACGTTATACGTTATACGTCATACGTTATACGTTATACGTTATACGTTATACGTTATACGTTATACGTTATAGGTTATACTTTATACGTTAGACGTCATACGCTATACGTCATAGGTTATACGTTATACGTTATAGGTTATACGTTATACGGTATACGCTATACGTTATACGTCATAGGTTATACGTTATACGTTATACGTTATACGGTATAGGTAATATGTAATACGTTATACGTTATACGTTATACGTTATTCGTTAAACGTTATATGTTATACGTTATACGTTATACGTTATACGTTATACGTTATACGTTATACGTTATACGTTATACGTTATACGTTATACGTTATACGTTATACGTTATACGTCATACGTTATACGTTATACGTTATACGTTATACGTTATACGTTATACGTTATACGTTATAGGTTATACTTTATACGTTAGACGTCATACGCTATACGTCATAGGTTATACGTTATACGTTATACGTTATACAATATACGTTATACGTTATACGTTATACGTTATAAGTTATACGTTATACGTTATACGTTATACGTTATACGTTATACGTTATACGTTATACCTTATACGTTAGACGTCATACGTTATACGTTATACGTTATACGTTATACGTTATACGTTATACGTTATACGTTATAGGTTATACTTTATACGTTAGACGTCATACGTTATACGTTATATGTTGTACGTTATACGTTATACGTTATACGTTGTACGTTATACAATATACGTTATACGTTATACGTTATACGTTATACGTTATACGTTATACGTTATACGTTGTACTTTATACGTTATACGTTATACGTTATAAGTTATACGTTATACGTTATACGTCATAGGTTATACGTTAAACGTTATACGTTGTACGTTATACATTATACGTTATACGTTATACGTCATAGGTTATACGTTATACGTTATACAATATACGTTATACGTTATACGTTATACGTTATACCTTATACGTTATACGGTATACGTTATACGTTATACGTTATACGTCATAGGTTATACGTTATACGTTATACGGTATACATTATACGTTATACGTTATACGTCATAGGTTATACGTTATACGTTATACGTTATACAATATACGTTATACGTTATACGTTTTACGTTATACGTTATACGGTATACGTTATACGTTATACGTTATACGTCATAGGTTATACGTTATACGTTATACGTTATACAATATACGTTAAACGTTATACGTTATACGTTATACGTTATACGTTATGCGTTATACGTTATACGTTATACGTTATACGTTATACGTCATAGGTTATACGTTATACGTTATACGTTATACGTTGTACGTTACACGTAACACGTCATACGTTATACGTTATACGTTATACGTTATATGTTATACGTTATACGTTATACGTTATACGTTATACGTTATACAATATACGTTAAACGTTATACGTTATACGTTATACGTTATACGTTATACGTTATACGTTATACGTTATACGTTATACGTTATACGTTATACGTTATACGTTATACGACATAGGTTATACGTTATACGTTATACGTTATACGTTATACGTTATACGTTATACGTTATACGTCATAGGTTATACGTTATACGTTATACGTTATACGTCATAGGTTATACGTTATACGTTATACGTTATACAATATACGTTAAACGTTATACGTTATACGTTATACGTTATACGTTATACGTTATCCTTTATACTTTATAAGTTATACGTTATACGTTATACGTTATACGTTATACGTTATACGTTATACGTTATACGTTATACGTTATACGTTATACGTCATACGTTATACGTTATACGTTATACGTTATACGTTATACGTCATAGGTTATACGTTATACGTCATACGTTATACGTTATACGTTATATGTTATACAATATACGTTATACGTTATACGTTATATGTTATACGTTATACGTTATACGTTATACGTTATACGTTATACGTTATACGTTATACGTTATACGTTATACGTTATACGTTATACGTCATAGGTTATACGTTATACGTTATACGTTATACGTTGTACGTTACACGTAATACTTCATACGTTATACGTTATACGTTATACGTTATACGTTATGCGTTATACGTTATACGTTATACGTTATACGTTATACTTTATAGGTTATACGTTATACGTTATACGTTATACGTTATACGTTATACGTTATACGTTATACGTTATACGTTATACGCTATACATTATACGTTATACGTTATACGTCATAGGTTATACGTTATACGTTATACGTTATACAATATACGTTTTACGTTATACGTTATACGTTATACGTTATACGTTATACGGTATACGTTATACGTTATACGTTATACGTCATAGGTTATACGTTATACGTTATACGTTATACAATATACGTTAAACGTTATACGTTATACGATATACGTTATACGTTATACGTTATACGTTATACGTTATACGTTATACGTTATACGTTATACGTCATAGGTTATACGTTATACGTTATACGTTATGCGTTATACGTTATACGTTATACGTTATACGTTATACGTTATACGTTATACGTTATACAATATACGTTATACGTTATACGTTATACGTTATACGTTATACGGTATACGTTGTACTTTATACGTTATACGTTAAACGTTATAGGTTATACGTTATACGTTATACGTTATACGTCATAGGTTATACGTTATACGTCATACGTTATACGTTATACATTATACGTTATACGTTATACGTTATACGTTATACGTTATACGTTATACGCTATACATTATACGTTATACGTTATACGTCATAGGTTATACGTTATACGTTATACGTTATACAATATACGTTATACGATATACGTTATACGTTATAAGTTATACGTTATACGTTATACGTTATACGTTATACGTTATACGTTATACGTTATACCTTATACGTTATACGTCATACGTTATACGTTATACGTTATACGTTATACGTTATACGTTATACGTTATACGTTATAGGTTATACTTTATACGTTAGACGTCATACGTTATACGTTATATGTTGTACGTTATACGTTATACGTTATACGTTGTACGTTATACAATATACGTTATATGTTATACGTTATACGTTATACGTTATACGTTATACGTTATACGTTGTACTTTATAGGTTTACGTTATACGTTATAAGTTATACGTTATACGTTATACGTCATAGGTTATACGTTAAACGTTATACGTTGTACGTTATACATTATACGTTATACGTTATACGTCATAGGTTATACGTTATACGTTATACAATATACGTTATACGTTATACGTTATACGTTATACGTTATACGTTATACGTTATACGTTATACGTTATACGTTATACGTTATACGTTATACGTTATACGTTATACGTTATACGTTATACGTTATGCGTTATACGTTATACGTTATACGTTATACTTCATAGGTCTTACGTTATACGATATACATTATACGGTATACGTAATATGTAATACGTTATACGTTATACGTTATATGTTGTACGTTATACGTTATACGTTATACGTTATACGTTATACGTTATACAATATACGTTATACGTTATACGTTATACGTTATACGTTATACGTTATACGTTGTACTTTATACGTTATACGTTATACGTTATAGGTTATACGTTATACGTTATACGTCATAGGTTATACGTTATACGTTATACGTTATACGTTATACGTTATACGTTATACGGTATACAATATACGTTATACGTTATACGTCATAGGTTGTACGTTATACGTTATACGTTATACAATATACGTTATACGATATACGTTATACGTTATACGTTATACGTTATACGTTATACGTTATACGTTATACGTTATACGTCATAGGTTATACGTTATACGTTATACGTTATACGTTGTACGTTACACGTAATACTTCATACGTTATACGTTATACGTTATACGTTATACGTTATACGTTATGCGTTATACGTTATACGTTACACGTTATACGTTATACGTTATACGTTATACGTTATACGTTATACGTTATACGTTATACGCTATACGTTATACGTTATACGTTATACGTTATACGTTATACGTTATACGTTATACTTCATAGGTCTTACGTTATACGATATACATTATACGGTATACGTAATATGTAATACGTTATACGTTATACGTTATATGTTGTACGTTATACGTTATACGTTATACGTTATACGTTATACAATATACGTTATACGTTATACGTTATACGTTATACGTTATACGTTATACGTTATACGTTATACGTCATAGGTTATACGTTATACGTTATACGTTATACAATATACGTTAAACGTTATACGTTATACGTTATACGTTATACGTTATACGTTATACGTTATACGTTATACGTTATACGTTATACGTTATACGTTATACGTTATACGTTATACGTTATACGTTATACGTTATACGTTATACGTTATACGTTACACGTTATACGTTATACGTTATACGTTATACGTTATACGTTATACGTTATACGTTATACGTTATACGTTATACGTTATACGTTATACGTTATACGCTATACGTTATACGTTATACGTTATACGTTATACGTTATACGTTATACGTTATACTTCATAGGTCTTACGTTATACGATATACATTATACGGTATACGTAATATGTAATACGTTATACGTTATACGTTATATGTTGTACGTTATACGTTATACGTTATACGTTATACGTTATACAATATACGTTATACGTTATACGTTATACGTTATACGTTATACGTTATACGTTGTACTTTATACGTTATACGTTATACGTTATACGTTATACGTTATACGTTATACGTTATACGTTATACGTCATAGGTTATACGTTATACGTTATACGTTATACACTATACGTTAAACGTTATACGTTATACGTTATACGTTATACGTTATACAATATACGTTATACGTTATGCGTTATACGTTATACGTTATACGTTATACGTTGTACTTTATACGTTATACGTTATACGTTATAGGTTATACGTTATACGTTATACGTCATAGGTTATACGTTATACGTTATACGTTATACGTTATACGTTATACGTTATACGTTATACGTTATACGTTATACGTTATACGTTATACGTTATACGTCATAGGTTATACGTTATACGTTATACGTTATACGTTATACTTCATAGGTCTTACGTTATACGATATACATTATACGGTATACGTTATATGTTGTACGTTATACGTTATTCGTTATACGTTATACGTTATACAATATACGTTATACGTTATACGTTATACGTTATACGTTATACGTTATACGTTGTACTTTATACGTTATACGTTATACGTTATAGGTTATACGTTATACGTTATACGTCATAGGTTATACGTTATACGTCATACGTTATACGTTATACGTTATATGTTATACAATATACGTTATACGTTATACGTTATATGTTATACGTTATACGTTATACGTTATACGTTATACGTTATACGTTATACGTTATACGTTATACGTTATACGTTATACGTTATACGTTATACGTCATAGGTTATACGTTATACGTTATACGTTATACGTTGTACGTTACACGTAATACTTCATACGTTATACGTTATACGTTATACGTTATACGTTATGCGTTATACGTTATACGTTATACGTTATACGTTATACTTTATAGGTTATACGTTATACGTTATACGTTATACGTTATACGTTATACGTTATACGTTATACGTTATACGTTATACGTTATACGTTATACGTTATACGCTATACATTATACGTTATACGTTATACGTCATAGGTTATACGTTATACGTTATACGTTATACAATATACGATTTACGTTATACGTTATACGTTATACGTTATACGTTATACGGTATACGTTATACGTTATACGTTATACGTCATAGGTTATACGTTATACGTTATACGTTATACAATATACGTTAAACGTTATGCGATATACGATATACGTTATACGTTATACGTTATACGTTATACGTTATACGTTATACGTTATACGTTATACGTCATAGGTTATACGTTATACGTTATACGTTATGCGTTATACGTTATACGTTATACGTTATACGTTATACGTTATACGTTATACAATATACGTTATACGTTATACGTTATACGTTATACGTTATACGGTATACGTTGTACTTTATACGTTATACGTTAAACGTTATAGGTTATACGTTATACGTTATACGTTATACGTCATAGGTTATACGTTATACGTCATACGTTATACGTTATACATTATACGTTATACGTTATACGTTATACGTTATACGTTATACGCTATACATTATACGTCATACGTTATACGTCATAGGTTATACGTTATACGTTATACGTTATACAATATACGTTATACGATATACGTTATACGTTATAAGTTATACGTTATACGTTATACGTTATACGTTATACGTTATACGTTATACGTTATACGTTATACGTTATACGTTATAGGTTATACTTTATACGTTAGACGTCATACGTTATACGTTATATGTTGTACGTTATACGTTATACGTTATACGTTGTACGTTATACAATATACGTTATATGTTATACGTTATACGTTATACGTTATACGTTATACGTTATACGTTGTACTTTATACGTTATACGTTATACGTTATAAGTTATACGTTATACGTTATACGTCATAGGTTATACGTTAAACGTTATACGTTGTACGTTATACATTATACGTTATACGTTATACGTCATAGGTTATACGTTATACGTTATACAATATACGTTATACGTTATACGTTATACGTTATACGTTATACGTTATACGTTATACGTTATACGTTATACGTTATACGTTATACGTTATACGTTATACGTTATACGTTATACGTCATAGGTTATACGTTATACGTTATACGTTATACGTTGTACGTTACACGTAATACTTCATACGTTATACGTTATACGTTATACGTTATACGTTATACGTTATGCGTTATACGTTATACGTTACACGTTATACGTTATACGTTATACGTTATACGTTATACGTTATACGTTATACGTTATACGCTATACGTTATACGTTATACGTTATACGTTATACGTTATACGTTATACTTCATAGGTCTTACGTTATACGATATACATTATACGGTATACGTAATATGTAATACGTTATACGTTATACGTTATATGTTGTACGTTATACGTTATACGTTATACGTTATACGTTATACAATATACGTTATACGTTATACGTTATACGTTATACGTTATACGTTATACGTTATACGTCATAGGTTATACGTTATACGTTATACGTTATACAATATACGTTAAACGTTATACGTTATACGTTATACGTTATACGTTATACGTTATACGTTATACGTTATACGTTATACGGTATACAATATACGTTATACGTTATACGTCATAGGTTGTACGTTATACGTTATACGTTATACAATATACGTTATACGATATACGTTATACGTTATACGTTATACGTTATACGTTATACGTTATACGTTATACGTTATACGTCATAGGTTATACGTTATACGTTATACGTTATACGTTGTACGTTACACGTAATACTTCATACGTTATACGTTATACGTTATACGTTATACGTTATACGTTATGCGTTATACGTTATACGTTACACGTTATACGTTATACGTTATACGTTATACGTTATACGTTATACGTTATACGTTATACGCTATACGTTATACGTTATACGTTATACGTTATACGTTATACGTTATACTTCATAGGTCTTACGTTATACGATATACATTATACGGTATACGTAATATGTAATACGTTATACGTTATACGTTATATGTTGTACGTTATACGTTATACGTTATACGTTATACGTTATACGTTATACAATATACGTTATACGTTATACGTTATACGTTATACGTTATACGTTATACGTTATACGTCATAGGTTATACGTTATACGTTATACGTTATACAATATACGTTAAACGTTATACGTTATACGTTATACGTTATACGTTATACGTTATACGTTATACGTTATACGTTATACGTTATACGTTATACGTTATACGTTATACGTTATACGTTATACGTTATACGTTATACGTTATACGTTATACGTTACACGTTATACGTTATACGTTATACGTTATACGTTATACGTTATACGTTATACGTTATACGTTATACGTTATACGTTATACGTTATACGTTATACGCTATACGTTATACGTTATACGTTATACGTTATACGTTATACGTTATACTTCATAGGTCTTACGTTATACGATATACATTATACGGTATACGTAATATGTAATACGTTATACGTTATACGTTATATGTTGTACGTTATACGTTATACGTTATACGTTATACGATATACAATATACGTTATACGTTATACGTTATACGTTATACGTTATACGTTATACGTTGTACTTTATACATTATACGTTATACGTTATACGTTATACGTTATACGTTATACGTTATACGTTATACGTTATACGTCATAGGTTATACGTTATACGTTATACGTTATACAATATACGTTAAACGTTATACGTTATACGTTATACGTTATACGTTATACAATATACGTTATACGTTATGCGTTATACGTTATACGTTATACGTTATACGTTGTACTTTATACGTTATACGTTATACGTTATAGGTTATACGTTATACGTTATACGTCATAGGTTATACGTTATACGTTATACGTTATACGTTATACGTTATACGTTATACGTTATACGTTATACGTTATACGTTATACGTTATACGTTATACGTCATAGGTTATACGTTATACGTTATACGTTATACGTTATACTTCATAGGTCTTACGTTATACGATATACATTATACGGTATACGTTATATGTTGTACGTTATACGTTATTCGTTATACGTTATACGTTATACAATATACGTTATACGTTATACGTTATACGTTATACGTTATACGTTATACGTTGTACTTTATACGTTACACGTTATACGTTATAGGTTATACGTTATACGTTATACGTCATAGGTTATACGTTATACGTCATACGTTATACGTTATACATTATACGTTATACGTTATACGTTATACGTTATACGTTATACGGTATACATTATACGTTATACGTTATACGTCATAGGTTATACGTTATACGTTATACGTTATACGTTATACGTTATACGTTATACGTTATACGTTATACGTTATACGTTATACGCTATACGTTATACGTTATACGTTATACGTTATACGTTATACGTTATACGTTATACGTTATACGTTATACGTTATACGTTATACGTTATACGTTATACGTTATACGTTATACGTTATACGTTATACGTTATACGTTATACGTTATACGTTATACGTTATACGTTATACGTTATACGTTATACGTTATGCGTTATACGTTATACGTTATACGTTATACTTCATAGGTCTTACGTTATACGATATACATTATACGGTATACGTAATATGTAATACGTTATACGTTATACGTTATACGTTATATGTTGTACGTTATACGTTATACGTTATACGTTATACGTTGTACTTTATACGTTATACGTTATACGTTATAGGTTATACGTTATACGTTATACGTCATAGGTTATACGTTATACGTCATACGTTATACGTTATACATTATACGTTATACGTTATACGTTATACGTTATACGTTATACGGTATACATTATACGTTATACGTTATACGTCATAGGTTATACGTTATACGTTATACGTTATACGTTATACGTTATACGTTATACGTTATACGTTATACGTTATACGTTATACGCTATACGTTATACGTTATACGTTATACGTTATACGTTATACGTTATACGTTATACGTTATACGTTATACGTTATACGTTATACGTTATACGTTATACGTTATACGTTATACGTTATACGTTATACGTTATACGTTATACGTTATACGTTATACGTTATACGTTATACGTTATACGTTATACGTTATACGTTATACGTTATACGTTATACGTTATGCGTTATACGTTATACGTTATACGTTATACTTCATAGGTCTTACGTTATACGATATACATTATACGGTATACGTAATATGTAATACGTTATACGTTATACGTTATATGTTGTACGTTATACGTTATACGTTATACGTTATACGTTATACAATATACGTTATACGTTATACGTTATACGTTATACGTTATACGTTATACGTTATACGTTATACGTTATACGTTATACGTTATACGTTATACGTTATACGTTATACGTTATACGTTATACGTCATAGGTTATACGTTATACGTTATACGTTATACAATATACGTTAAACGTTATACGTTATACGTTATACGTTATACGTTATACGTTATACAATATACGTTATACGTTATGCGTTATACGTTATACGTTATACGTTATACGTTGTACTTTATACGTTATACGTTATACGTTGTACTTTATACGTTATACGTTATACGTTATACGTTATACGTTATACGTTATACGTTATACGTTATACGTCATAGGTTATACGTTATACGTTATACGTTATACACTATACGTTAAACGTTATACGTTATACGTTATACGTTATACGTTATACAATATACGTTATACGTTATGCGTTATACGTTATACGTTATACGTTATACGTTGTACTTTATACGTTATACGTTATACGTTATAGGTTATACGTTATACGTTATACGTCATAGGTTATACGTTATACGTTATACGTTATACGTTGTACTTTATACGTTATACGTTATACGTTATAGGTTATACGTTATACGTTATACGTCATAGGTTATACGTTATACGTCATAGGTTATACGTTATACGTCATACGTTATACGTTATACATTATACGTTATACGTTATACGTTGTACGTTATACGTTATACGTTATACGTTATACGTTATACAATATACGTTATACGTTATACGTTATACGTTATACGTTATACGTTATACGTTGTACTTTATACGTTATACGTTATACGTTATACGTTATACGTTATACGTTATACGTTATACGTTATACGTCATAGGTTATACGTTATACGTTATACGTTATACACTATACGTTAAACGTTATACGTTATACGTTATACGTTATACGTTATACAATATACGTTATACGTTATGCGTTATACGTTATACGTTATACGTTATACGTTGTACTTTATACGTTATACGTTATACGTTATAGGTTATACGTTATACGTTATACGTCATAGGTTATACGTTATACGTTATACGTTATACGTTATACGTTATACGTTATACGTTATACGTTATACGTTATACGTTATACGTTATACGTTATACGTCATAGGTTATACGTTATACGTTATACGTTATACGTTATACTTCATAGGTCTTACGTTATACGATATACATTATACGGTATACGTTATATGTTGTACGTTATACGTTATTCGTTATACGTTATACGTTATACAATATACGTTATACGTTATACGTTATACGTTATACGTTATACGTTATACGTTGTACTTTATACGTTATACGTTATACGTTATAGGTTATACGTTATACGTTATACGTCATAGGTTATACGTTATACGTCATACGTTATACGTTATACGTTATATGTTATACAATATACGTTATACGTTATACGTTATATGTTATACGTTATACGTTATACGTTATACGTTATACGTTATACGTTATACGTTATACGTTATACGTTATACGTTATACGTTATACGTTATACGTCATAGGTTATACGTTATACGTTATACGTTATACGTTGTACGTTACACGTAATACTTCATACGTTATACGTTATACGTTATACGTTATACGTTATGCGTTATACGTTATACGTTATACGTTATACGTTATACTTTATAGGTTATACGTTATACGTTATACGTTATACGTTATACGTTATACGTTATACGTTATACGTTATACGTTATACGCTATACATTATACGTTATACGTTATACGTCATAGGTTATACGTTATACGTTATACGTTATACAATATACGATTTACGTTATACGTTATACGTTATACGTTATACGTTATACGGTATACGTTATACGTTATACGTTATACGTCATAGGTTATACGTTATACGTTATACGTTATACAATATACGTTAAACGTTATGCGATATACGATATACGTTATACGTTATACGTTATACGTTATACGTTATACGTTATACGTTATACGTTATACGTCATAGGTTATACGTTATACGTTATACGTTATGCGTTATACGTTATACGTTATACGTTATACGTTATACGTTATACGTTATACAATATACGTTATACGTTATACGTTATACGTTATACGTTATACGGTATACGTTGTACTTTATACGTTATACGTTAAACGTTATAGGTTATACGTTATACGTTATACGTTATACGTCATAGGTTATACGTTATACGTCATACGTTATACGTTATACATTATACGTTATACGTTATACGTTATACGTTATACGTTATACGCTATACATTATACGTCATACGTTATACGTCATAGGTTATACGTTATACGTTATACGTTATACAATATACGTTATACGATATACGTTATACGTTATAAGTTATACGTTATACGTTATACGTTATACGTTATACGTTATACGTTATACGTTATACGTTATACGTTATACGTTATAGGTTATACTTTATACGTTAGACGTCATACGTTATACGTTATATGTTGTACGTTATACGTTATACGTTATACGTTGTACGTTATACAATATACGTTATATGTTATACGTTATACGTTATACGTTATACGTTATACGTTATACGTTGTACTTTATACGTTATACGTTATACGTTATAAGTTATACGTTATACGTTATACGTCATAGGTTATACGTTAAACGTTATACGTTGTACGTTATACATTATACGTTATACGTTATACGTCATAGGTTATACGTTATACGTTATACAATATACGTTATACGTTATACGTTATACGTTATACGTTATACGTTATACGTTATACGTTATACGTTATACGTTATACGTTATACGTTATACGTTATACGTTATACGTTATACGTCATAGGTTATACGTTATACGTTATACGTTATACGTTGTACGTTACACGTAATACTTCATACGTTATACGTTATACGTTATACGTTATACGTTATACGTTATGCGTTATACGTTATACGTTACACGTTATACGTTATACGTTATACGTTATACGTTATACGTTATACGTTATACGTTATACGCTATACGTTATACGTTATACGTTATACGTTATACGTTATACGTTATACTTCATAGGTCTTACGTTATACGATATACATTATACGGTATACGTAATATGTAATACGTTATACGTTATACGTTATATGTTGTACGTTATACGTTATACGTTATACGTTATACGTTATACAATATACGTTATACGTTATACGTTATACGTTATACGTTATACGTTATACGTTATACGTCATAGGTTATACGTTATACGTTATACGTTATACAATATACGTTAAACGTTATACGTTATACGTTATACGTTATACGTTATACGTTATACGTTATACGTTATACGTTATACGGTATACAATATACGTTATACGTTATACGTCATAGGTTGTACGTTATACGTTATACGTTATACAATATACGTTATACGATATACGTTATACGTTATACGTTATACGTTATACGTTATACGTTATACGTTATACGTTATACGTCATAGGTTATACGTTATACGTTATACGTTATACGTTGTACGTTACACGTAATACTTCATACGTTATACGTTATACGTTATACGTTATACGTTATACGTTATGCGTTATACGTTATACGTTACACGTTATACGTTATACGTTATACGTTATACGTTATACGTTATACGTTATACGTTATACGCTATACGTTATACGTTATACGTTATACGTTATACGTTATACGTTATACTTCATAGGTCTTACGTTATACGATATACATTATACGGTATACGTAATATGTAATACGTTATACGTTATACGTTATATGTTGTACGTTATACGTTATACGTTATACGTTATACGTTATACAATATACGTTATACGTTATACGTTATACGTTATACGTTATACGTTATACGTTATACGTCATAGGTTATACGTTATACGTTATACGTTATACAATATACGTTAAACGTTATACGTTATACGTTATACGTTATACGTTATACGTTATACGTTATACGTTATACGTTATACGTTATACGTTATACGTTATACGTTATACGTTATACGTTATACGTTATACGTTATACGTTATACGTTATACGTTACACGTTATACGTTATACGTTATACGTTATACGTTATACGTTATACGTTATACGTTATACGTTATACGTTATACGTTATACGTTATACGTTATACGCTATACGTTATACGTTATACGTTATACGTTATACGTTATACGTTATACTTCATAGGTCTTACGTTATACGATATACATTATACGGTATACGTAATATGTAATACGTTATACGTTATACGTTATATGTTGTACGTTATACGTTATACGTTATACGTTATACGTTATACAATATACGTTATACGTTATACGTTATACGTTATACGTTATACGTTATACGTTGTACTTTATACGTTATACGTTATACGTTATACGTTATACGTTATACGTTATACGTTATACGTTATACGTTATACGTCATAGGTTATACGTTATACGTTATACGTTATACAATATACGTTAAACGTTATACGTTATACGTTATACGTTATACGTTATACAATATACGTTATACGTTATGCGTTATACGTTATACGTTATACGTTATACGTTGTACTTTATACGTTATACGTTATACGTTATAGGTTATACGTTATACGTTATACGTCATAGGTTATACGTTATACGTTATACGTTATACGTTATACGTTATACGTTATACGTTATACGTTATACGTTATACGTTATACGTTATACGTTATACGTCATAGGTTATACGTTATACGTTATACGTTATACGTTATACTTCATAGGTCTTACGTTATACGATATACATTATACGGTATACGTTATATGTTGTACGTTATACGTTATTCGTTATACGTTATACGTTATACAATATACGTTATACGTTATACGTTATACGTTATACGTTATACGTTATACGTTGTACTTTATACGTTATACGTTATACGTTATAGGTTATACGTTATACGTTATACGTCATAGGTTATACGTTATACGTCATACGTTATACGTTATACATTATACGTTATACGTTATACGTTATACGTTATACGTTATACGGTATACATTATACGTTATACGTTATACGTCATAGGTTATACGTTATACGTTATACGTTATACGTTATACGTTATACGTTATACGTTATACGTTATACGTTATACGTTATACGCTATACGTTATACGTTATACGTTATACGTTATACGTTATACGTTATACGTTATACGTTATACGTTATACGTTATACGTTATACGTTATACGTTATACGTTATACGTTATACGTTATACGTTATACGTTATACGTTATACGTTATACGTTATACGTTATACGTTATACGTTATACGTTATACGTTATACGTTATACGTTATGCGTTATACGTTATACGTTATACGTTATACTTCATAGGTCTTACGTTATACGATATACATTATACGGTATACGTAATATGTAATACGTTATACGTTATACGTTATACGTTATATGTTGTACGTTATACGTTATACGTTATACGTTATACGTTGTACTTTATACGTTATACGTTATACGTTATAGGTTATACGTTATACGTTATACGTCATAGGTTATACGTTATACGTCATACGTTATACGTTATACATTATACGTTATACGTTATACGTTATACGTTATACGTTATACGGTATACATTATACGTTATACGTTATACGTCATAGGTTATACGTTATACGTTATACGTTATACGTTATACGTTATACGTTATACGTTATACGTTATACGTTATACGTTATACGCTATACGTTATACGTTATACGTTATACGTTATACGTTATACGTTATACGTTATACGTTATACGTTATACGTTATACGTTATACGTTATACGTTATACGTTATACGTTATACGTTATACGTTATACGTTATACGTTATACGTTATACGTTATACGTTATACGTTATACGTTATACGTTATACGTTATACGTTATACGTTATACGTTATACGTTATGCGTTATACGTTATACGTTATACGTTATACTTCATAGGTCTTACGTTATACGATATACATTATACGGTATACGTAATATGTAATACGTTATACGTTATACGTTATATGTTGTACGTTATACGTTATACGTTATACGTTATACGTTATACAATATACGTTATACGTTATACGTTATACGTTATACGTTATACGTTATACGTTATACGTTATACGTTATAGGTTATACGTTATACGTTATACGTCATAGGTTATACGTTATACGTTATACGTTATACGTTATACGTTATACGTTATACGTTATACGTTATACGTTATACGTTATACGTTATACGTTATACGTCATAGGTTATACGTTATACGTTATACGTTATACGTTATACTTCATAGGTCTTACGTTATACGATATACATTATACGGTATTCGTTATATGTTGTACGTTATACGTTATTCGTTATACGTTATACGTTATACAATATACGTTATACGTTATACGTTATACGTTATATTATACGTTATACGTTGTACTTTATACGTTATACGTTATACGTTATAGGTTATACGTTATACGTTATACGTCATAGATTATACGTTATACGTCATACGTTATACGTTATACATTATACGTTATACGTTATACGTTATACGTTATACGTTATACGTTATACGTTATACGTTATACGTTGTACTTTATAAGTTATACGTTATACGTTATACGTTATACGTTATACGTTATACGTTATACGTTATACGTCATAGGTTATACGTTATACGTTATACGTTATACAATATACGTTAAACGTTATACGTTATACGTTATACGTTATACGTTATACAATATACGTTATACGTTATGCGTTATACGTTATACGTTATACGTTATACGTTGTACTTTATACGTTATACGTTATACGTTATAGGTTATACGTTATACGTTACTATACGTCATAGGTTATACGTATACGTTATACGTTATACGTTATACGTTATACGTTATACGTTATACGTTATACGTTATACGTTATACGTTATACGTTATACGTTATACGTTATACGTTATACGTTATACGTTATACGTTGTACTTTATACGTTATACGTTATACGTTATAGGTTATACGTTATACGTTATACGTCATAGGTTATACGTTATACGTTATACGTTATACGTTATACGTTATACGTTATACGGTATACAATATACGTTATACGTTATACGTCATAGGTTATACGTTATACGTTATACGTTATACAATATACGTTAAACGTTATACGTTATACGTTATACGTTATACGTTATACGTTATACAATATACGTTATACGTTATGCGTTATACGTTATACGTTATACGTTATACGTTGTACTTTATACGTTATACGTTATACGTTATAGGTTATACGTTATACGTTATACGTCATAGGTTATACGTTATACGTTATACGTTATACGTTATACGTTATACGTTATACGTTATACGTTATGCGTTATACGTTATACGTTATACGTTATACGTCATAGGTTATACGTTATACGTTATACGTTATACGTTATACTTCATAGGTCTTACGTTATACGATATACATTATACGGTATACGTTATATGTTGTACGTTATACGTTATTCGTTATACGTTATACGTTATACAATATACGTTATACGTTATACGTTATACGTTATACGTTATACGTTATACGTTGTACTTTATACGTTATACGTTATACGTTATAGGTTATACGTTATACGTTATACGTCATAGGTTATACGTTATACGTCATACGTTATACGTTATACATTATACGTTATACGTTATACGTTATACGTTATACGTTATACGGTATACATTATACGTTATACGTTATACGTCATAGGTTATACGTTATACGTTATACGTTATACGTTATACGTTATACGTTATACGTTATACGTTATACGTTATACGTTATACGCAATACGTTATACGTTATACGTTATACGTTATACGTTATACGTTATACGTTATACGTTATACGTTATACGTTATACGTTATACGTTATACGTTATACGTTATACGTTATACGTTATACGTTATACGTTATACGTTATACGTTATACGTTATACGTTATACGTTATACGTTATACGTTATACGTTATACGTTATGCGTTATACGTTATACGTTATACGTTATACTTCATAGGTCTTACGTTATACGATATACATTATACGGTATACGTAATATGTAATACGTTATACGTTATACGTTATATGTTGTACGTTATACGTTATACGTTATACGTTATACGTTATACAATATACGTTATACGTTATACGTTATACGTTATACGTTATACGTTATACGTTGTACTTTATACGTTATACGTTATACGTTATAGGTTATACGTTATACGTTATACGTCATAGGTTATACGTTATACGTTATACGTTATACGTTATACGTTATACGTTATACGGTATACAATTTACGTTATACGTTATACGTCATAGGTTGTACGTTATACGTTATACGTTATACAATATACGTTATACGATATACGTTATACGTTATACGTTACACGTTATACGTCATAGGTCTTACGTTTTACGTTATACGTTATACGGTATACGTACTATGTAATACGTTATACGTTATACGTTATACGTTATACGTTATACGTTATACGTTATACGTTATACGTTATACGTTATACGTTATACGTTATACGTTATACGTTATACGTTATACGTTATACGTTATACGTTATACGTTATACGTCATAGGTTATACGTTATACGTTATACGTTATACAATATACGTTAAACGTTATACGTTATACGTTATACGTTATACGTTATACAATATACGTTATACGTTATGCGTTATACGTTATACGTTATACGTTATACGTTATACTTCATAGGTCTTACGTTATACGATATACATTATACGGTAGACGTTATATGTTGTACGTTATACGTTATTCGTTATACGTTATACGTTATACAATATACGTTATACGTTATACGTTATACGTTATACGTTATACGTTGTACTTTATACGTTATACGTTATACGTTATAGGTTATACGTTATACGTTATACGTCATAGATTATACGTTATACGTCATACGTTATACGTTATACATTATACGTTATACGTTATACGTTATACGTTATACGTTATACGTTATACGTTATACGTTATACGTTGTACTTTATAAGTTATACGTTATACGTTATACGTTATACGTTATACGTTATACGTTATACGTTATACGTCATAGGTTATATGTTATACGTTATACGTTATACAATATACGTTAAACGTTATACGTTATACGTTATACGTTATACGTTATACAATATACGTTATACGTTATGCGTTATACGTTATACGTTATACGTTATACGTTGTACTTTATACGTTATACGTTATACGTTATAGGTTATACGTTATACGTTATACGTCATAGGTTATACGTTATACGTTATACGTTATACGTTATACGTTATACGTTATACGTTATACGTTATACGTTATACGTTATACGTTATACAATATACGTTATACGTTATACGTTATACGTTATACGTTATACGTTATACGTTGTACTTTATACGTTATACGTTATACGTTATAGGTTATACGTTATACGTTATACGTCATAGGTTATACGTTATACGTTATACGTTATACGTTATACGTTATACGTTATACGGTATACAATATACGTTATACGTTATACGTCATAGGTTGTACGTTATACGTTATACGTTATACAATATACGTTATACGATATACGTTATACGTTATACGTTATACGTTATACGTTATAAGTTATACGTTATACGTTATACGTCATAGGTTATACGTTATACGTTATACGTTATACGTTGTACGTTACACGTAATACTTCATACGTTATACGTTATACGTTATACGTTATACGTTATACGTTATGCGTTATACGTTATACGTTACACGTTATACGTTATACGTTATACGTTATACGTTATACGTTATACGTTATACGTTATACGCTATACGTTATACGTTATACGTTATACGTTATACGTTATACGTTATACTTCATAGGTCTTACGTTATACGATATACATTATACGGTATACGTAATATGTAATACGTTATACGTTATACGTTATATGTTGTACGTTATACGTTATACGTTATACGTTATACGTTATACGTCATAGGTTATACGTTATACGTTATACGTTATACAATATACGTTAAACGTTATACGTTATACGTTATACGTTATACGTTATACGTTATACGTTATACGTTATACGTTATACGTTATACGTTATACGTTATACTTTATACGTTATACGTTATACGTTATACGTTATACGTTATACGTTATACGTTACACGTTACACGTTGTACTTTATACGTTATACGTTATACGTTATACGTTATACGTTATACGTTATACGTTATACGTTATACGTTATACAATATACGTTATACGTTATACGTTATACGTTATACGTTATACGTTATACGTTGTACTTTATACGTTATACGTCATAGGTTATACGTTATACGTTATACGTTATACGTTATACGTTATACGTTATACGTTATACGTTATACGTTATACGTTATACGTTATACGTTATACGTCATAGGTTATACGTTATACGTTATACGTTATACGTTATACTTCATAGGTCTTACGTTATACGATATACATTATACGGTATACGTTATATGTTGTACGTTATACGTTATTCGTTATACGTTATACGTTATACAATATACGTTATACGTTATACGTTATACGTTATACGTTATACGTTATACGTTGTACTTTATACGTTATACGTTATACGTTATAGGTTATACGTTATACGTTATACGTCATAGGTTATACGTTATACGTCATACGTTATACGTTATACATTATACGTTATACGTTATACGTTATACGTTATACGTTATACGGTATACATTATACGTTATACGTTATACGTCATAGGTTATACGTTATACGTTATACGTTATACGTTATACGTTATACGTTATACGTTATACGTTATACGTTATACGTTATACGCTATACGTTATACGTTATACGTTTTACGTTATACGTTATACGTTATACGTTATACGTTATACGTTATACGTTATACGTTATACGTTATACGTTATACGTTATACGTTATACGTTATACGTTATGCGTTATACGTTATACGTTATACGTTATACGTCATAGGTTGTACGTTATACGTTATACGTTATACAATATACGTTATACGATATACGTTATACGTTATACGTTACACGTTATACGTCATAGGTCTTACGTTTTACGTTATACGTTATACGGTATACGTACTATGTAATACGTTATACGTTATACGTTATACGTTATACGTTATACGTTATACGTTATACGTTATACGTTATACGTTATACGTTATACGTTATACGTTATACGTTATACGTTATACGTTATACGTTATACGTCATAGGTTATACGTTATACGTTATACGTTATACAATATACGTTAAACGTTATACGTTATACGTTATACGTTATACGTTATACGTTATACGTTATACGTTATACGTTATACAATATACGTTATACGTTATACGTCATAGGTTGTACGTTATACGTTATACGTTATACAATATACGTTATACGATATACGTTATACGTTATACGTTACACGTTATACGTCATAGGTCTTACGTTATACGTTATACGTTATACGGTATACGTACTATGTAATACGGTATACGTTATACGTTATACGTTATACGTTATACGTTATACGTTATACGTTATACGTTATACGTTATACGTTATACGTTATACGTTATACGTTATACGTTATACGTTATACGTTATACGTTACACGTTATACGTTATACGTTATACGTTATACGTTATACGTTATACGTTATACGTTATACTTCATAGGTCTTGCGTTATACGATATACATTATACGGTATACGTAATATGTAATACGTTATACGTTATACGTTATACGTTATACGTTATACGTTATACGTTATACGTTATACGTTATACGTTATACGTTAGACGTTATACGTTATACGTTATACGTTATACGTTATACGTTATACGTTACACGTTATACGTTATACGTTATACGTTATACGTTATACGTTATACGTTATACGTTGTACTTTATACGTTATACGTTATACGTTATAGGTTATACGTTATACGTTATACGTCATAGGTTATACGTTATACTTTATACGTTATACGTTATACATTATGCGTTATACGTTATACGTTATACGTTATACGTTATACGTTATACGTTATACAATATACGTTATACGTTATACGTTATACGTTATACGTTATACGGTATACGTTATACGTTATACGTTATACGTCATAGGTTATACGTTATACGTTATACGTTATACGTTATACGTTATACGTTATAGGTTATACTTTATACGTTAGACGTCATACGTTATACGTTATATGTTGTACGTTATACGTTATTCGTTATACGTTATACGTTATACAATATACGTTATACGTTATACGTTATACGTTATACGTTATACGTTATACGTTATACGTTGTACTTTATACGTTATACGTTATACGTTATAGGTTATACGTTATACGTTATACGTTATAACTTATAGGTTATACGTTATACGTCATACGTTATACGTTATACATTATACGTTATACGTTATACGTTATACGTTATACGTTATACGCTATACATTATACGTTATACGTTATACGTCATAGGTTATACGTTATACGTTATACGTTATACAATATACGTTATACGTTATACGTTATACGTTATACGTTATACGTTATACGTTATACGTTATACGGTATACGTTATACGTTATACGTTATACGTCATAGGTTATACGTTATACGTTATACGTTATACAATATACGTTAAACGTTATACGTTATACGATATACGTTATACGTTATACGTTATACGTTATACGTTATACGTTATACGTTATACGTTATACGTCATAGGTTATACGTTATACGTTATACGTTATACGTTATACGTTATACAATATACGTTATACGTTATACGTTATACGTTATACGTTATACGGTATACGTTATACGTTATAAGTTATACGTCATAGGTTATACGTTATACGTTATACGTTATACAATATACGTTATACGTTATACGTTATACGTTATACGTTATACGTTATACGTTATACGTTATACGTTATACGTTATACGTTATACGTTATACGTTATACGTTATACGTCATAGGTTATACGTTATACGTTATACGATATACGTTGTACGTTACACGTTATACGTTATACGTTGTACTTTATACGTTATACGTTATACGTTATAGGTTATACGTTATACGTTATACGTCATAGGTTATACGTTATACGTTATACGTTATACGTTATACATTATGCGTTATACGTTATACGTTATACGTTATACAATATACGTTAAACGTTATACGTTATACGTTATACGTTATACGTTATACGTTATACGTTATACGTTATACGTTATACGTTATACGTTATACGTTATACGTTATACGTCATAGGTTATACGTTATACGTTATACGTTATACGTTGTACGTTATACGTTATACGTTATACGTTATACGTTATACGTTATACGTTATACGTTATACGTTATACGTTATACGTTATACGTTATACGTCATAGGTTATACGTTATACGTTATACGTTATACGTTGTACGTTACACGTAATACGTCATACGTCATACGTTATACGTTATACGTTATACAATATACGTTATACGTTATACGTTATACGTTATACGTTATACGTTATACGTTGTACTTTATACGTTATACGTTATACGTTATAGGTTATACGTTATACGTTATACGTCATAGGTTATACGTTATACGTTATACGTTATACGTTATACGTTATACGTTGTACTTTATACGTTATACGTTATACGTTATACGTTATACGTTATACGTTATACGTCATAGGTTATACGTTATACGTTATACGTTATACGTTGTACGTTACACGTTATACGTTATACGTTGTACTTTATACGTTATACGTTATACGTTATAGGTTATACGTTATACGTTATACGTCATAGGTTATACGTTATACGTTATACGTTATACGTTATACGTTATACGTTATACGTTGTACTTTATACGTTATACGTTATACGTTATAGGTTATACGTTATACGTTATACGTTATACGTTATACGTTATACGTTATACGTTATACGTTATACGTTATACGTTATACGTTATACGTTATACGTTATACGTCATAGGTTATACGTTATACGTTATACGTTATACGTTATACGTTATACGGTATACAATATACGTTATACGTTATACGTCATAGGTTGTACGTTATACGTTATACGTTATACAATATACGTTATACGATATACGTTATACGTTATACGTTACACGTTATACGTCATAGGTCTTACGTTATACGTTATACGTTATACGGTATACGTACTATGTAATACGTTATACGTTATACGTTATACGTTATACGTTATACGTTATACGTTATACGTTATACGTTATACGTTATACGTTATACGTTATACGTTATACGTTATACGTTATACGTTACACGTTATACGTTATACGTTATACGTTATACGTTATACGTTATACGTTATACGTTATACGTTATACTTCATAGGTCTTGCGTTATACGATATACATTATACGGTATACGTAATATGTAATACGTTATACGTTATACGTTATACGTTATACGTTATACGTTATACGTTATACGTTATACGTTATACGTTAGACGTTATACGTTATACGTTATACGTTATACGTTATACGTTATACGTTACACGTTATACGTTATACGTTATACGTTATACGTTATACGTTATACGTTATACGTTGTACTTTATACGTTATACGTTATACGTTATAGGTTATACGTTATACGTTATACGTCATAGGTTATACGTTATACGTTATACGTTATACGTTATACATTATGCGTTATACGTTATACGTTATACGTTATACGTTATACGTTATACGTTATACGTTATACAATATACGTTATACGTTATACGTTATACGTTATACGTTATACGTTATACGGTATACGTTATACGTTATACGTTATACGTCATAGGTTATACGTTATACGTTATACGTTATACGTTATACGATATACGTTATAGGTTATACTTTATACGTTAGACGTCATACGTTATACGTTATATGTTGTACGTTATACGTTATTCGTTATACGTTATACGTTATACAATATACGTTATACGTTATACGTTATACGTTATACGTTATACGTTATACGTTGTACTTTATACGTTATACGTTATACGTTATAGGTTATACGTTATACGTTATACGTTATACGTCATAGGTTATACGTTATACGTCATACGTTATACGTTATACATTATACGTTATACGTTATACGTTATACGTTATACGTTATACGCTATACATTATACGTTATACGTTATACGTCATAGGTTATACGTTATACGTTATACGTTATACAATATACGTTATACGTTATACGTTATACGTTATACGTTATACGTTATACGTTATACGGTATACGTTATACGTTATACGTTATACGTCATAGGTTATACGTTATACGTTATACGTTATACAATATACGTTAAACGTTATACGTTATACGATATACGTTATACGTTATACGTTATACGTTATACGTTATACGTTATACGTTATACGTTATACGTCATAGGTTATACGTTATACGTTATACGTTATACGTTATACGTTATACAATATACGTTATACGTTATACGTTATACGTTATACGTTATACGGTATACGTTATACGTTATACGTTATACGTCATAGGTTATACGTTATACGTTATACGTTATACAATATACGTTATACGTTATACGTTATACGTTATACGTTATACGTTATACGTTATACGTTATACGTTATACGTTATACGTTATACGTTATACGTTATACGTCATAGGTTATACGTTATACGTTATACGTTCTACGTTGTACGTTACACGTAATACTTCATACGTTATACGTTATACGTTATACGTTATACGTTATGCGTTATACGTTATACGTTATACGTTATACGTTGTACTTTATAGGTTATACGTTATACGTTATACGTTATACGTTATACGTTATACGTTATACGTTATACGTTATACGTTATACGTTATACGTTATACGTCATACGTTATACGTTATACGTTATACGTTATACGTCATAGGTTATACGTTATACGTTATACGTTATACAATATACGTTAAACGTTATACGTTATACGTTATACGTTATACGTTATACGTTATACGTTATACGTTATACGTTATACGTTATACGTTATACGTTATACGTTATACGTTATACGTTATACGTCATAGGTTATACGTTATACGTTATACGTTATACGTTGTACGTTATACGTTATACGTTATACGTTATACGTTATACGTTATACGTTATACGTTATACGTTATACGTTATACGTTATACGTTATACGTCATAGGTTATACGTTATACGTTATACGTTATGCGTTGTACGTTACACGTAATACGTCATACGTTATACGTTATACGTTATACGTTATACGTTATACGTTATACGTTATACGTTATACGTTATACGTTATACGTTATACAATATACGTTAACCGTTATACGTTATATGTTATACGTTATACGTTATACGTTATACGTTATACGTTATACGTTATACGTTATACGTTATACGTCATAGGTTAGACGTTATACGTTATACGTTATACGTTATACTTCATAGGTCTTACGTTATACGATATACATTATACGGTATACGTTATATGTTGTACGTTATACGTTATTCGTTATACGTTATACGTTATACAATATACGTTATACGTCATACGTTATACGTTATACGTTATACGTTATACGTTATACGTTGTACTTTATACGTTATACGTTATACGTTATAGGTTATACATTATACGTTATACGTCATAGGTTATACGTTATACGTCATACGTTATACGTTATACATTATACGTTATACGTTATACGTTATACGTTATACGTTATACGTCATAGGTTATACGTTATACGTTATACGTTATACAATATACGTTATACGTTATACGTTATACGTTATACGTTATACGTTATACGTTATACGTTATACGTTATACGTTATACGTTATACGTTATACGTTATACGTTATACGTCATAGGTTATACGTTATACGTTATACGTTATACGTTGTACGTTACACGTAATACTTCATACGTTATACGTTATACGTTATACGTTATACGTTATGCGTTATACGTTATACGTTATACGTTATACGTTATACTTTATAGGTTATACGTTATACGTTATACGTTATACGTTATACGTTATACGTTATACGTTATACGTTATACGTTATACGTTATACGTCATACGTTATACGTTATACGTTATACGTTATACGTCATAGGTTATACGTTATACGTTATACGTTATACAATATACGTTAAACGTTATACGTTATACGTTATACGTTATACGTTATACGTTATACGTTATACGTTATACGTTATACGTTATACGTTATACGTTATACGTTATACGTTATACGTTATACGTCATAGGTTATACGTTATACGTTATACGTTATACGTTGTACGTTACACGTAATACGTTATACGTTATACGTTATACGTTATACGTTATACGTTATACGTTATACGTTATACGTTATACGTTATACGTTATACGTTATACGTTATACGTTATACGTTATACGTTATACGTTATACGTTATACGTTATACGTTATACGTTATACGTTATACGTTATACGTTATACGTTATACGTTATACGTTATACGTTATACGTTATACGTTATACGTTATACGTTATACGTTCTACGTTACACGTTATACGTTATACGTTATACGTTATACGTCATAGGTTATACGTTATAAGTTATACGTTATACGGTATACGTAATATGTAATACGTTAGACGTTATACGTTATACGTTATACGTTATACGTTATACCTTATATGTTATACGTTATACGTTACACGTTATACGTTATACGTTATACGTTATACGTTATACGATATACGTTATACGTTATACGTTACACGTTATACGTCATAGGTCTTACGTTATACGTTATACGTTATACGGTATACGTAATATGTAATACGTTATACGTTATACGTTATACGTTTTACGTTATATGTTATACGTTATACGTTATACGTTATACGTTATACGTCATAGGTTATACGTTATAAGTTATACGTTATACGGTATACGTAATATGTAATACGTTAGACGTTATACGTTATACGTTATACGTTATACGTTATACCTTATATGTTATACGTTATACGTTACACGTTATACGTTATACGTTATAAGTTATACGTTATACGTTATACGTTATACGTTATACGTTATACGTCATACGTTATACGTTATACGTTATACGTCATACGTTATACGTTATACGTTATACGTTATACGTTATACGTTATACGTTATAGGTTATACTTTATACGTTAGACGTCATACGCTATACGTCATAGGTTATACGTTATACGTTATAGGTTATACGTTATACGGTATACGCTATACGTTATACGTCATAGGTTATACGTTATACGTTATACGTTATACGGTATAGGTAATATGTAATACGTTATACGTTATACGTTATACGTTATTCGTTAAACGTTATATGTTATACGTTATACGTTATACGTTATACGTTATACGTTATACGTTATACGTTATACGTTATACGTTATACGTTATACGTTATACGTTATACGTTATACGTCATACGTTATACGTTATACGTTATACGTTATACGTTATACGTTATACGTTATACGTTATAGGTTATACTTTATACGTTAGACGTCATACGCTATACGTCATAGGTTATACGTTATACGTTATACGTTATACAATATACGTTATACGTTATACGTTATACGTTATAAGTTATACGTTATACGTTATACGTTATACGTTATACGTTATACGTTATACGTTATACCTTATACGTTATACGTCATACGTTATACGTTATACGTTATACGTTATACGTTATACGTTATACGTTATACGTTATAGGTTATACTTTATACGTTAGACGTCATACGTTATACGTTATATGTTGTACGTTATACGTTATACGTTATACGTTGTACGTTATACAATATACGTTATACGTTATACGTTATACGTTATACGTTATACGTTATACGTTATACGTTGTACTTTATACGTTATACGTTATACGTTATAAGTTATACGTTATACGTTATACGTCATAGGTTATACGTTAAACGTTATACGTTGTACGTTATACATTATACGTTATACGTTATACGTCATTGGTTATACGTTATACGTTATACAATATACGTTATACGTTATACGTTATACGTTATACCTTATACGTTATAGGGTATACGTTATACGTTATACGTTATACGTCATAGGTTATACGTTATACGTTATACGGTATACATTATACGTTATACGTTATACGTCATAGGTTATACGTTATACGTTATACGTTATACAATATACGTTATACGTTATACGTTTTACGTTATACGTTATACGTTATACGGTATACGTTATACGTTATACGTTATACGTTATACGTCATAGGTTATACGTTATACGTTATACGTTATACAATATACGTTAAACGTTATACGTTATACGTTATACGTTATACGTTATACGTTATACGTTATACGTTATACGTTATACGTTATACGTCATAGGTTATACGTTATACGTTATACGTTATACGTTGTACGTTACACGTAACACGTCATACGTTATATGTTATACGTTATACGTTATACGTTATACGTTATACGTTATACGTTATACGTTATACAATATACGTTAAACGTTATACGTTATACGTTATACGTTATACGTTATACGTTATACGTTATACGTTATACGTTATACGTTATACGTTATACGTTATACGACATAGGTTATACGTTATACGTTATACGTTATACGTTATACGTTATACGTTATACGTTATACGTCATAGGTTATACGTTATACGTTATACGTTATACGTTATACGTCATAGGTTATACGTTATACGTTATACGTTATACAATATACGTTAAACGTTATGCGTTATACGTTATACGTTATACGTTATACGTTATACTTTATACTTTATAAGTTATACGTTATACGTTATACGTTATACGTTATACGTTATACGTTATACGTTATACGTTATACGTTATACGTTATACGTCATACGTTATACGTTATACGTTATACGTTATACGTTATACGTCATAGGTTATACGTCATACGTCATACGTTATACGTTATACGTTATATGTTATACAATATACGTTATACGTTATACGTTATATGTTATACGTTATACGTTATACGTTATACGTTATACGTTATACGTTATACGTTATACGTTATACGTTATACGTTATACGTTATACGTCAAAGGTTATACGTTATACGTTATACGTTATACGTTGTACGTTACACGTAATACTTCATACGTTATACGTTATACGTTATACGTTATACGTTATGCGTTATACGTTATACGTTATACGTTATACGTTATACTTTATAGGTTATACGTTATACGTTATACGTTATACGTTATACGTTATACGTTATACGTTATACGTTATACGTTATACGCTATACATTATACGTTATACGTTATACGTCATAGGTTATACGTTATACGTTATACGTTATACAATATACGTTTTACGTTATACGTTATACGTTATACGTTATACGTTATACGGTATACGTTATACGTTATACGTTATACGTCATAGGTTATACGTTATACGTTATACGTTATACAATATACGTTAAACGTTATACGTTATACGATATACGTTATACGTTATACGTTATACGTTATACGTTATACGTTATACGTTATACGTTATACGTCATAGGTTATACGTTATACGTTATACGTTATGCGTTATACGTTATACGTTATACGTTATACGTTATACGTTATACGTTATACAATATACGTTATACGTTATACGTTATACGTTATACGTTATACGGTATACGTTGTACTTTATACGTTATACGTTATACGTTATAGGTTATACGTTATACGTTATACGTTATACGTCATAGGTTATACGTTATACGTCATACGTTATACGTTATACATTATACGTTATACGTTATACGTTATACGTTATACGTTATACGTTATACGCTATACATTATACGTTATACGTTATACGTCATAGGTTATACGTTATACGTTATACGTTATACAATATACGTTATACGATATACGTTATACGTTATAAGTTATACGTTATACGTTATACGTTATACGTTATACGTTATACGTTATACGTTATACCTTATACGTTATACGTCATACGTTATACGTTATACGTTATACGTTATACGTTATACGTTATACGTTATACGTTATAGGTTATACTTTATACGTTAGACGTCATACGTTATACGTTATATGTTGTACGTTATACGTTATACGTTATACGTTGTACGTTATACAATATACGTTATACGTTATACGTTATACGTTATACGTTATACGTTATACGTTATACGTTGTACTTTATACGTTATACGTTATACGTTATAAGTTATACGTTATACGTTATACGTCATAGGTTATACGTTAAACGTTATACGTTGTACGTTATACATTATACGTTATACGTTATACGTCATAGGTTATACGTTATACGTTATACAATATACGTTATACGTTATACGTTATACGTTATACCTTATACGTTATACGGTATACGTTATACGTTATACGTTATACGTCATAGGTTATACGTTATACGTTATACGGTATACATTATACGTTATACGTTATACGTCATAGGTTATACGTTATACGTTATACGTTATACAATATACGTTATACGTTATACGTTATACGTTATACGTTATACGTTATACGGTATACGTTATACGTTATACGTTATACGTCATAGGTTATACGTTATACGTTATACGTTATACAATATACGTTAAACGTTATACGTTATACGTTATACGTTATACGTTATACGTTATACGTTATACGTTATACGTTATACGTTATACGTCATAGGTTATACGTTATACGTTATACGTTATACGTTGTACGTTACACGTAACACGTCATACGTTATACGTTATACGTTATACGTTATACGTTATACGTTATACGTTATACGTTATACGTTATACGTTATACAATATACGTTAAACGTTATACGTTATACGTTATACGTTATACGTTATACGTTATACGTTATACGTTATACGTTATACGTTATACGTTATACGTTATACGACATAGGTTATACGTTATACGTTATACGTTATACGTTATACGTTATACGTTATACGTTATACGTCATAGGTTATACGTTACACGTTATACGTTATACGTTATACTTCATAGGTCTTACGTTATACGATATACATTATACGGTATACGTTATATGTTGTACGTTATACGTTATTCGTTATACGTTATACGTTATACAATATACGTTATACGTTATACGTTATACGTTATACGTTATACGTTATACGTTATACGTTGTACTTTATACGTTATACGTTATACGTTATAGGTTATACGTTGTACGTTATACGTCATAGGTTATACGTTATACGTCATACGTTATACGTTATACGTTATATGTTATACAATATGCGTTATACGTTATACGTTATATGTTATACGTTATACGTTATACGTTATACGTTATACGTTATACGTTATACGTTATACGTTATACGTTATACGTTATACGTTATACGTCATAGGTTATACGTTATACGTTATACGTTATACGTTGTACGTTACACGTAATACTTCATACGTTATACGTTATACGTTATACGTTATACGTTATGCGTTATACGTTATACGTTATACGTTATACGTTATACTTTATAGGTTATACGTTATACGTTATACGTTATACGTTATACGTTATACGTTATACGTTATACGTTATACGTTATACGTTATACGTTATACGTCATACGTTATACGTTATACGTTATACGTTATACGTCATAGGTTATATGTTATACGTTATACGTTATACAATATACGTTAAACGTTATACGTTATACGTTATACGTTATACGTTATACGTTATACTTTATACTTTATAAGTTATACGTTATACGTTATACGTTATACGTTATACGTTATACGTTATACGTTATACGTTATACGTTATACGTCATACGTTATACGTTATACGTTATACGTTATACGTTATACGTTATACGTTATACGTTATACGTTATACGTTATACGTTATACGGTATACGTCATACGTTATACGTTATACGTTATACGTTATAGGTTATACTTTATACGTTAGACGTCATACGTTATACGTCATACTTTATACGTTATACGTTATACGTTATACGTTATACGTTATACGTTATACGTTATACGTTATACGTTATACGTTATACGGTATACGTTATACGTTATAAGTTATACGTCATAGGTTATACGTTATACGTTATACGTTATACAATATACGTTATACGTTATACGTTATACGTTATACGTCATAGGTTATACGTTATACGTTATACGTTATACAATATACGTTATACGTTATACGTTATACGTTATACGTTATACGTTATACGTTATACGTTATACGGTATACGTTATACGTTATACGTTATACGTCATAGGTTATACGTTATACGTTATACGTTATACAATATACGTTAAACGTTATACGTTATACGATATACGTTATACGTTATACGTTATACGTTATACGTTATACGTTATACGTTATACGTTATACGTCATAGGTTATACGTTATACGTTATACGTTATACGTTATACGTTATACAATATACGTTATACGTTATACGTTATACGTTATACGTTATACGGTATACGTTATACGTTATAAGTTATACGTCATAGGTTATACGTTATACGTTATACGTTATACAATATACGTTATACGTTATACGTTATACGTTATACGTTATACGTTATACGTTATACGTTATACGTTATACGTTATACGTTATACGTTATACGTTATACGTTATACGTCATAGGTTATACGTTATACGTTATACGTTATACGTTGTACGTTACACGTTATACGTTATACGTTGTACTTTATACGTTATACGTTATACGTTATAGGTTATACGTTATACGTTATACGTCATAGGTTATACGTTATACGTTATACGTTATACGTTATACATTATGCGTTATACGTTATACGTTATACGTTATACAATATACGTTAAACGTTATACGTTATACGTTATACGTTATACGTTATACGTTATACGTTATACGTTATACGTTATACGTTATACGTTATACGTTATACGTTATACGTCATAGGTTATACGTTATACGTTATACGTTATACGTTGTACGTTATACGTTATACGTTATACGTTATACGTTATACGTTATACGTTATACGTTATACGTTATACGTTATACGTTATACGTTATACGTCATAGGTTATACGTTATACGTTATACGTTATACGTTGTACGTTACACGTAATACGTCATACGTCATACGTTATACGTTATACGTTATACAATATACGTTATACGTTATACGTTATACGTTATACGTTATACGTTATACGTTGTACTTTATACGTTATACGTTATACGTTATAGGTTATACGTTATACGTTATACGTCATAGGTTATACGTTATACGTTATACGTTATACGTTATACGTTATACGTTGTACTTTATACGTTATACGTTATACGTTATAGGTTATACGTTATACGTTATACGTCATAGGTTATACGTTATACGTTATACGTTATACGTTATACGTTATACGTTATACGGTATACAATATACGTTATACGTTATACGTCATAGGTTGTACGTTATACGTTATACGTTATACAATATACGTTATACGATATACGTTATACGTTATACGTTACACGTTATACGTCATAGGTCTTACGTTATACGTTATACGTTATACGGTATACGTACTATGTAATACGTTATACGTTATACGTTATACGTTATACGTTATACGTTATACGTTATACGTTATACGTTATACGTTATACGTTATACGTTATACGTTATACGTTATACGTTATACGTTACACGTTATACGTTATACGTTATACGTTATACGTTATACGTTATACGTTATACGTTATACGTTATACTTCATAGGTCTTGCGTTATACGATATACATTATACGGTATACGTAATATGTAATACGTTATACGTTATACGTTATACGTTATACGTTATACGTTATACGTTATACGTTATACGTTATACGTTAGACGTTATACGTTATACGTTATACGTTATACGTTATACGTTATACGTTACACGTTATACGTTATACGTTATACGTTATACGTTATACGTTATACGTTATACGTTGTACTTTATACGTTATACGTTATACGTTATAGGTTATACGTTATACGTTATACGTCATAGGTTATACGTTATACGTTATACGTTATACGTTATACATTATGCGTTATACGTTATACGTTATACGTTATACGTTATACGTTATACGTTATACGTTATACAATATACGTTATACGTTATACGTTATACGTTATACGTTATACGTTATACGGTATACGTTATACGTTATACGTTATACGTCATAGGTTATACGTTATACGTTATACGTTATACGTTATACGATATACGTTATAGGTTATACTTTATACGTTAGACGTCATACGTTATACGTTATATGTTGTACGTTATACGTTATTCGTTATACGTTATACGTTATACAATATACGTTATACGTTATACGTTATACGTTATACGTTATACGTTATACGTTATACGTTGTACTTAATACGTTATACGTTATACGTTATAGGTTATACGTTATACGTTATACGTTATACGTCATAGGTTATACGTTATACGTCATACGTTATACGTTATACATTATACGTTATACGTTATACGTTATACGTTATACGTTATACGCAATACATTATACGTTATACGTTATACGTCATAGGTTATACGTTATACGTTATACGTTATACAATATACGTTATACGTTATACGTTATACGTTATACGTTATACGTTATACGTTATACGGTATACGTTATACGTTATACGTTATACGTCATAGGTTATACGTTATACGTTATACGTTATACAATATACGTTAAACGTTATACGTTTATACGATATACGTTATACGTTATACGTTATACGTTATACGTTATACGTTATACGTTATACGTTATACGTCATAGGTTATACGTTATACGTTATACGTTATACGTTATACGTTATACAATATACGTTATACGTTATACGTTATACGTTATACGTTATACGGTATACGTTATACGTTATACGTTATACGTCATAGGTTATACGTTATACGTTATACGTTATACAATATACGTTATACGTTATACGTTATACGTTATACGTTATACGTTATACGTTATACGTTATACGTTATACGTTATACGTTATACGTTATACGTTATACGTCATAGGTTATACGTTATACGTTATACGTTCTACGTTGTACGTTACACGTAATACTTCATACGTTATACGTTATACGTTATACGTTATACGTTATGCGTTATACGTTATACGTTATACGTTATACGTTGTACTTTATAGGTTATACGTTATACGTTATACGTTATACGTTATACGTTATACGTTATACGTTATACGTTATACGTTATACGTTATACGTTATACGTCATACGTTATACGTTATACGTTATACGTTATACGTCATAGGTTATACGTTATACGTTATACGTTATACAATATACGTTAAACGTTATACGTTATACGTTATACGTTATACGTTATACGTTATACGTTATACGTTATACGTTATACGTTATACGTTATACGTTATACGTTATACGTTATACGTTATACGTCATAGGTTATACGTTATACGTTATACGTTATACGTTGTACGTTATACGTTATACGTTATACGTTATACGTTATACGTTATACGTTATACGTTATACGTTATACGTTATACGTTATACGTTATACGTCATAGGTTATACGTTATACGTTATACGTTATACGTTGTACGTTACACGTAATACGTCATACGTTATACGTTATACGTTATACGTTATACGTTATACGTTATACGTTATACGTTATACGTTATACGTTATACGTTATACAATATACGTTAACCGTTATACGTTATATGTTATACGTTATACGTTATACGTTATACGTTATACGTTATACGTTATACGTTATACGTTATACGTCATAGGTTAGACGTTATACGTTATACGTTATACGTTATACTTCATAGGTCTTACGTTATACGATATACATTATACGGTATACGTTATATGTTGTACGTTATACGTTATTCGTTATACGTTATACGTTATACAATATACGTTATACGTCATACGTTATACGTTATACGTTATACGTTATACGTTATACGTTGTACTTTATACGTTATACGTTATACGTTATAGGTTATACATTATACGTTATACGTCATAGGTTATACGTTATACGTCATACGTTATACGTTATACATTATACGTTATACGTTATACGTTATACGTTATACGTTATACGTCATAGGTTATACGTTATACGTTATACGTTATACAATATACGTTATACGTTATACGTTATACGTTATACGTTATACGTTATACGTTATACGTTATACGTTATACGTTATACGTTATACGTTATACGTTATACGTTATACGTCATAGGTTATACGTTATACGTTATACGTTATACGTTGTACGTTACACGTAATACTTCATACGTTATACGTTATACGTTATACGTTATACGTTATGCGTTATACGTTATACGTTATACGTTATACGTTATACTTTATAGGTTATACGTTATACGTTATACGTTATACGTTATACGTTATACGTTATACGTTATACGTTATACGTTATACGTTATACGTTATACGTCATACGTTATACGTTATACGTTATACGTTATACGTCATAGGTTATACGTTATACGTTATACGTTATACAATATACGTTAAACGTTATACGTTATACGTTATACGTTATACGTTATACGTTATACGTTATACGTTATACGTTATACGTTATACGTTATACGTTATACGTTATACGTTATACGTTATACGTCATAGGTTATACGTTATACGTTATACGTTATACGTTGTACGTTACACGTAATACGTTATACGTTATACGTTATACGTTATACGTTATACGTTATACGTTATACGTTATACGTTATACGTTATACGTTATACGTTATACGTTATACGTTATACGTTATACGTTATACGTTATACGTTATACGTTATACGTTATACGTTATACGTTATACGTTATACGTTATACGTTATACGTTATACGTTATACGTTATACGTTATACGTTATACGTTCTACGTTACACGTTATACGTTATACGTTATACGTTATACGTCATAGGTTATACGTTATAAGTTATACGTTATACGGTATACGTAATATGTAATACGTTAGACGTTATACGTTATACGTTATACGTTATACGTTATACCTTATATGTTATACGTTATACGTTACACGTTATACGTTATACGTTATACGTTATACGTTATACGATATACGTTATACGTTATACGTTACACGTTATACGTCATAGGTCTTACGTTATACGTTATACGTTATACGGTATACGTAATATGTAATACGTTATACGTTATACGTTATACGTTTTACGTTATATGTTATACGTTATACGTTATACGTTATACGTTATACGTCATAGGTTATACGTTATAAGTTATACGTTATACGGTATACGTAATATGTAATACGTTAGACGTTATACGTTATACGTTATACGTTATACGTTATACCTTATATGTTATACGTTATACGTTACACGTTATACGTTATACGTTATAAGTTATACGTTATACGTTATACGTTATACGTTATACGTTATACGTCATACGTTATATGTTATACGTTATACGTCATACGTTATACGTTATACGTTATACGTTATACGTTATACGTTATACGTTATAGGTTATACTTTATACGTTAGACGTCATACGCTATACGTCATAGGTTATACGTTATACGTTATAGGTTATACGTTATACGGTATACGCTATACGTTATACGTCATAGGTTATACGTTATACGTTATACGTTATACGGTATAGGTAATATGTAATACGTTATACGTTATACGTTATACGTTATTCGTTAAACGTTATATGTTATACGTTATACGTTATACGTTATACGTTATACGTTATACGTTATACGTTATACGTTATACGTTATACGTTATACGTTATACGTTATACGTTATACGTCATACGTTATACGTTATACGTTATACGTTATACGTTATACGTTATACGTTATACGTTATAGGTTATACTTTATACGTTAGACGTCATACGCTATACGTCATAGGTTATACGTTATACGTTATACGTTATACAATATACGTTATACGTTATACGTTATACGTTATAAGTTATACGTTATACGTTATACGTTATACGTTATACGTTATACGTTATACGTTATACCTTATACGTTATACGTCATACGTTATACGTTATACGTTATACGTTATACGTTATACGTTATACGTTATACGTTATAGGTTATACTTTATACGTTAGACGTCATACGTTATACGTTATATGTTGTACGTTATACGTTATACGTTATACGTTGTACGTTATACAATATACGTTATACGTTATACGTTATACGTTATACGTTATACGTTATACGTTATACGTTGTACTTTATACGTTATACGTTATACGTTATAAGTTATACGTTATACGTTATACGTCATAGGTTATACGTTAAACGTTATACGTTGTACGTTATACATTATACGTTATACGTTATACGTCATTGGTTATACGTTATACGTTATACAATATACGTTATACGTTATACGTTATACGTTATACCTTATACGTTATACGGTATACGTTATACGTCATACGTTATACGTCATAGGTTATACGTTATACGTTATACGGTATACATTATACGTTATACGTTATACGTCATAGGTTATACGTTATACGTTATACGTTATACAATATACGTTATACGTTATACGTTTTACGTTATACGTTATACGTTATACGGTATACGTTATACGTTATACGTTATACGTTATACGTCATAGGTTATACGTTATACGTTATACGTTATACAATATACGTTAAACGTTATACGTTATACGTTATACGTTATACGTTATACGTTATACGTTATACGTTATACGTTATACGTTATACGTCATAGGTTATACGTTATACGTTATACGTTATACGTTGTACGTTACACGTAACACGTCATACGTTATATGTTATACGTTATACGTTATACGTTATACGTTATACGTTATACGTTATACGTTATACAATATACGTTAAACGTTATACGTTATACGTTATACGTTATACGTTATACGTTATACGTTATACGTTATACGTTATACGTTATACGTTATACGTTATACGACATAGGTTATACGTTATACGTTATACGTTATACGTTATACGTTATACGTTATACGTTATACGTCATAGGTTATACGTTATACGTTATACGTTATACGTTATACGTCATAGGTTATACGTTATACGTTATACGTTATACAATATACGTTAAACGTTATGCGTTATACGTTATACGTTATACGTTATACGTTATACTTTATACTTTATAAGTTATACGTTATACGTTATACGTTATACGTTATACGTTATACGTTATACGTTATACGTTATACGTTATACGTTATACGTCATACGTTATACGTTATACGTTATACGTTATACGTTATACGTCATAGGTTATACGTCATACGTCATACGTTATACGTTATACGTTATATGTTATACAATATACGTTATACGTTATACGTTATATGTTATACGTTATACGTTATACGTTATACGTTATACGTTATACGTTATACGTTATACGTTATACGTTATACGTTATACGTTATACGTCAAAGGTTATACGTTATACGTTATACGTTATACGTTGTACGTTACACGTAATACTTCATACGTTATACGTTATACGTTATACGTTATACGTTATGCGTTATACGTTATACGTTATACGTTATACGTTATACTTTATAGGTTATACGTTATACGTTATACGTTATACGTTATACGTTATACGTTATACGTTATACGTTATACGTTATACGCTATACATTATACGTTATACGTTATACGTCATAGGTTATACGTTATACGTTATACGTTATACAATATACGTTTTACGTTATACGTTATACGTTATACGTTATACGTTATACGGTATACGTTATACGTTATACGTTATACGTCATAGGTTATACGTTATACGTTATACGTTATACAATATACGTTAAACGTTATACGTTATACGATATACGTTATACGTTATACGTTATACGTTATACGTTATACGTTATACGTTATACGTTATACGTCATAGGTTATACGTTATACGTTATACGTTATGCGTTATACGTTATACGTTATACGTTATACGTTATACGTTATACGTTATACAATATACGTTATACGTTATACGTTATACGTTATACGTTATACGGTATACGTTGTACTTTATACGTTATACGTTATACGTTATAGGTTATACGTTATACGTTATACGTTATACGTCATAGGTTATACGTTATACGTCATACGTTATACGTTATACATTATACGTTATACGTTATACGTTATACGTTATACGTTATACGTTATACGCTATACATTATACGTTATACGTTATACGTCATAGGTTATACGTTATACGTTATACGTTATACAATATACGTTATACGATATACGTTATACGTTATAAGTTATACGTTATACGTTATACGTTATACGTTATACGTTATACGTTATACGTTATACCTTATACGTTATACGTCATACGTTATACGTTATACGTTATACGTTATACGTTATACGTTATACGTTATACGTTATAGGTTATACTTTATACGTTAGACGTCATACGTTATACGTTATATGTTGTACGTTATACGTTATACGTTATACGTTGTACGTTATACAATATACGTTATACGTTATACGTTATACGTTATACGTTATACGTTATACGTTATACGTTGTACTTTATACGTTATACGTTATACGTTATAAGTTATACGTTATACGTTATACGTCATAGGTTATACGTTAAACGTTATACGTTGTACGTTATACATTATACGTTATACGTTATACGTCATAGGTTATACGTTATACGTTATACAATATACGTTATACGTTATACGTTATACGTTATACCTTATACGTTATACGGTATACGTTATACGTTATACGTTATACGTCATAGGTTATACGTTATACGTTATACGGTATACATTATACGTTATACGTTATACGTCATAGGTTATACGTTATACGTTATACGTTATACAATATACGTTATACGTTATACGTTATACGTTATACGTTATACGTTATACGGTATACGTTATACGTTATACGTTATACGTCATAGGTTATACGTTATACGTTATACGTTATACAATATACGTTAAACGTTATACGTTATACGTTATACGTTATACGTTATACGTTATACGTTATACGTTATACGTTATACGTTATACGTCATAGGTTATACGTTATACGTTATACGTTATACGTTGTACGTTACACGTAACACGTCATACGTTATACGTTATACGTTATACGTTATACGTTATACGTTATACGTTATACGTTATACGTTATACGTTATACAATATACGTTAAACGTTATACGTTATACGTTATACGTTATACGTTATACGTTATACGTTATACGTTATACGTTATACGTTATACGTTATACGTTATACGACATAGGTTATACGTTATACGTTATACGTTATACGTTATACGTTATACGTTATACGTTATACGTCATAGGTTATACGTTACACGTTATACGTTATACGTTATACTTCATAGGTCTTACGTTATACGATATACATTATACGGTATACGTTATATGTTGTACGTTATACGTTATTCGTTATACGTTATACGTTATACAATATACGTTATACGTTATACGTTATACGTTATACGTTATACGTTATACGTTATACGTTGTACTTTATACGTTATACGTTATACGTTATAGGTTATACGTTGTACGTTATACGTCATAGGTTATACGTTATACGTCATACGTTATACGTTATACGTTATATGTTATACAATATGCGTTATACGTTATACGTTATATGTTATACGTTATACGTTATACGTTATACGTTATACGTTATACGTTATACGTTATACGTTATACGTTATACGTTATACGTTATACGTCATAGGTTATACGTTATACGTTATACGTTATACGTTGTACGTTACACGTAATACTTCATACGTTATACGTTATACGTTATACGTTATACGTTATGCGTTATACGTTATACGTTATACGTTATACGTTATACTTTATAGGTTATACGTTATACGTTATACGTTATACGTTATACGTTATACGTTATACGTTATACGTTATACGTTATACGTTATACGTTATACGTCATACGTTATACGTTATACGTTATACGTTATACGTCATAGGTTATATGTTATACGTTATACGTTATACAATATACGTTAAACGTTATACGTTATACGTTATACGTTATACGTTATACGTTATACTTTATACTTTATAAGTTATACGTTATACGTTATACGTCATAGGTTATACGTTATACGTTATACGTTATACGTTATACGTTATACGTCATACGTTATACGTTATACGTTATACGTTATACGTTATACGTTATACGTTATACGTTATACGTTATACGTTATACGTTATACGGTATACGTCATACGTTATACGTTATACGTTATACGTTATAGGTTATACTTTATACGTTAGACGTCATACGTTATACGTCATACTTTATACGCTATACGTTATACGTTATACGTTATACGTTATACGTTATACGTTATACGTTATACGTTATACGTCATAGGTTATACGTTATACGTTATACGTTATACGTTGTACGTTACACGTAACACGTCATACGTTATACGTTATACGTTATACGTTATACGTTATACGTTATACGTTATACGTTATACGTTATACGTTATACAATATACGTTAAACGTTATACGTTATACGTTATACGTTATACGTTATACGTTATACGTTATACGTTATACGTTATACGTTATACGTTATACGTTATACGACATAGGTTATACGTTATACGTTATACGTTATACGTTATACGTTATACGTTATACGTTATACGTCATAGGTTATACGTTACACGTTATACGTTATACGTTATACTTCATAGGTCTTACGTTATACGATATACATTATACGGTATACGTTATATGTTGTACGTTATACGTTATTCGTTATACGTTATACGTTATACAATATACGTTATACGTTATACGTTATACGTTATACGTTATACGTTATACGTTATACGTTGTACTTTATACGTTATACGTTATACGTTATAGGTTATACGTTGTACGTTATACGTCATAGGTTATACGTTATACGTCATACGTTATACGTTATACGTTATATGTTATACAATATGCGTTATACGTTATACGTTATATGTTATACGTTATACGTTATACGTTATACGTTATACGTTATACGTTATACGTTATACGTTATACGTTATACGTTATACGTTATACGTCATAGGTTATACGTTATACGTTATACGTTATACGTTGTACGTTACACGTAATACTTCATACGTTATACGTTATACGTTATACGTTATACGTTATGCGTTATACGTTATACGTTATACGTTATACGTTATACGTCATACGTTATACGTTATACGTCATAGGTTATACGTTATACGTTATACGTTATACAATATACGTTATACGTTATACGTTATACGTTATACGTTATACGTTATACGTTATAGGTTATACTTTATACGTTAGACGTCATACGTTATACGTCATACTTTATACGTTATATGTTGTACGTTATACGTTATACGTTATACGTTGTACGTTATACAATATACGTTATACGTTATACGTTATACGTTATACGTTATACGTTATACGTTATACGTTATACGTTATACGTTATACGTTATACGTTATACGGTACACGTTATACGTTATACGTTATACGTCATAGGTTATACGTTATACGTTATACGTTATACAATATACGTTATACGTTATACGTTATACGTTATACGTTATACGTTATACGTTATACGTTATACGTTATACGTTATACGTTATACGTTATACTTTATAAGTTATACGTTATACGTTATACGTTATACGTTATACGTTATACGTTATACGTTATACGTTATACGTTATACGTCATACGTTATACGTTATACGTTATACGTTATACGTTATACGTTATACGTTATAGGTTATACTTTATACGTTAAACGTCATACGTTATACGTTATATGTTGTACGTTATACGTTATACGTTATACGTTGTACGTTATACAATATACGTTATACGTTATACGTTATACGTTATACGTTAAACGTTATACGTTGTACTTTATACGTTATACGTTATACGTTATAGGTTATACGTTATACGTTATACGTCATAGGTTATACGTTATACGTTATACGTTATACGTTATACGTTAAACGTTATACGTTGTACTTTATACGTTATACGTTATACGTTATAGGTTATACGTTATACGTTATACGTCATAGGTTATACGTTATACGTTATACGTTATACGTCATAGGTTATACGTTATACGTTATACGTTATACGTTGTACGTTACACGTAATACGTCATACGTTATACGTTATACGTTATACGTTATACGTTATACGTTATACGTTATACGTTATACGTTATACGTTGTACTTTATAGGTTATACGTTACACGTTATACGTTATACGTTATACGTTATACGTATACGTTATACGTTATACGTTATACGTTATACGTTATACGTTATACGTTATACGTTGTACTTTATACGTTATACGTTATACGTTATAAGTTATACGTTATACGTTATACGTCATAGGTTATACGTTAAACGTTATACGTTGTGCGTTATACATTATACGTTATACGTTATACGTCATAGGTTATACGTTATACGTTATACAATATACGTTATACGTTATACGTTATACGTTATACCTTATACGTTATACGGTATACGTTATACGTTATACGTTATACGTCATAGGTTATACGTTATACGTTATACGGTATACATTATACGTTATACGTTATACGTCATAGGTTATACGTTATACGTTATACGTTATACAATATACGTTATACGTTATACGTTATACGTTATACGTTATACGTTATACGGTATACGTTATACGTTATACGTTATACGTCATAGGTTATACGTTATACGTTATACGTTATACAATATACGTTAAACGTTATACGTTATACGTTATACGTTATACGTTATACGTTATACGTTATACGTTATACGTTATACGTTATACGTTATACGTTATACGTTATACGTTATACGTTATACGTCATAGGTTATACGTTATACGTTATACGTTATACGTTATACGTTATACGTTATACGTTATACGTTATACGTTATACGTTATACGTTATACGTTATACGTCATACGTTATACGTTATACGTTATACGTTATACGTTATACGTTATACGTTATACGTTATACTTCATAGGTCTTACGTTATACGATATACATTATACGGTATACGTTATATGTTGTACGTTATACGTTATTCGTTATACGTTATACGTTATACGTTATACAATATACGTTATACGTTATACGTTATACGTTATACGTTATACGTTATACGTTATACGTTGTACTTTATACGTTATACGTTATACGTTATAGGTTATACGTTGTACGTTATACGTCATAGGTTATACGTTATACGTCATACGTTATACGTTATACGTTATATGTTATACAATATGCGTTATACGTTATACGTTATATGTTATACGTTATACGTTATACGTTATACGTTATACGTTATACGTTATACGTTATACGTTATACGTTATACGTTATACGTTATACGTCATAGGTTATACGTTATACGTTATACGTTATACGTTGTACGTTACACGTAATACTTCATACGTTATACGTTATACGTTATACGTTATACGTTATGCGTTATACGTTATACGTTATACGTTATACGTTATACTTTATAGGTTATACGTTATACGCTATACGTTATACGTTATACGTTATACGTTATACGTTATACGTTATACGTTATACGTTATACGTTATAGGTTATACGTTATACGGTATACGCTATACGTTATACGTCATAGGTTATACGTTATACGTTATACGTTATACGGTATAGGTAATATGTAATACGTTATACGTTATACGTTATACGTTATACGTTAAACGTTATATGTTATACGTTATACGTTATACGTTATACGTTATACGTTATACGTTATACGTTATACGTTATACGTTATACGTTATACGTTATACTTTATAAGTTATACGTTATACGTTATACGTTATACGTTATACGTTATACGTTATACGTTATACGTTATACGTTATACGTCATACGTTATACGTTATACGTTATACGTTATACGTTATACGTTATACGTTATAGGTTATACTTTATACGTTAAACGTCATACGTTATACGTTATATGTTGTACGTTATACGTTATACGTTATACGTTGTACGTTATACAATATACGTTATACGTTATACGTTATACGTTATACGTTAAACGTTATACGTTGTACTTTATACGTTATACGTTATACGTTATAGGTTATACGTTATACGTTATACGTCATAGGTTATACGTTATACGTTATACGTTATAGGTTATACGTTAAACGTTATACGTTGTACTTTATACGTTATACGTTATACGTTATAGGTTATACGTTATACGTTATACGTCATAGGTTATACGTTATACGTTATACGTTATACGTCATAGGTTATACGTTATACGTTATACGTTATACGTTGTACGTTACACGTAATACGTCATACGTTATACGTTATACGTTATACGTTATACGTTATACGTTATACGTTATACGTTATACGTTATACGTTGTACTTTATAGGTTATACGTTACACGTTATACGTTATACGTTATACGTTATACGTATACGTTATACGTTATACGTTATACGTTATACGTTATACGTTATACGTTATACGTTATACGTTATACGTTATACGTTATACGTTATACGTTATACGTTATACGTTATACGTTATACGTTATACGTTATACGTTATACAATATACGTTATACGATATACGTTATACGTTATAAGTTATACGTTATACGTTATACGTTATACGTTATACGTTATACGTTATACGTTATACCTTATACGTTATACGTCATACGTTATACGTTATACGTTATACGTTATACGTTATACGTTATACGTTATACGTTATAGGTTATACTTTATACGTTAGACGTCATACGTTATACGTTATATGTTGTACGTTATACGTTATACGTTATACGTTGTACGTTATACAATATACGTTATACGTTATACGTTATACGTTATACGTTATACGTTATACGTTATACGTTGTACTTTATACGTTATACGTTATACGTTATAAGTTATACGTTATACGTTATACGTCATAGGTTATACGTTAAACGTTATACGTTGTACGTTATACATTATACGTTATACGTTATACGTCATAGGTTATACGTTATACGTTATACAATATACGTTATACGTTATACGTTATACGTTATACCTTATACGTTATACGGTATACGTTATACGTTATACGTTATACGTCATAGGTTATACGTTATACGTTATACGGTATACATTATACGTTATACGTTATACGTCATAGGTTATACGTTATACGTTATACGTTATACAATATACGTTATACGTTATACGTTATACGTTATACGTTATACGTTATACGGTATACGTTATACGTTATACGTTATACGTCATAGGTTATACGTTATACGTTATACGTTATACAATATACGTTAAACGTTATACGTTATACGTTATACGTTATACGTTATACGTTATACGTTATACGTTATACGTTATACGTTATACGTCATAGGTTATACGTTATACGTTATACGTTATACGTTGTACGTTACACGTAACACGTCATACGTTATACGTTATACGTTATACGTTATACGTTATACGTTATACGTTATACGTTATACGTTATACGTTATACGTTATACGTTATACGTCATACGTTATACGTTATACGTTATACGTTATACGTTATACGTTATACGTTATACGTTATACGTTATACTTCATAGGTCTTACGTTATACGATATACATTATACGGTATACGTTATATGTTGTACGTTATACGTTATTCGTTATACGTTATACGTTATACAATATACGTTATACGTTATACGTTATACGTTATACGTTATACGTTATACGTTATACGTTGTACTTTATACGTTATACGTTATACGTTATAGGTTATACGTTGTACGTTATACGTCATAGGTTATACGTTATACGTCATACGTTATACGTTATACGTTATATGTTATACAATATGCGTTATACGTTATACGTTATATGTTATACGTTATACGTTATACGTTATACGTTATACGTTATACGTTATACGTTATACGTTATACGTTATACGTTATACGTTATACGTCATAGGTTATACGTTATACGTTATACGTTATACGTTATACGGTACACGTTATACGTTATACGTTATACGTCATAGGTTATACGTTATACGTTATACGTTATACGTTATACATTATACGTTATACGTTATACGTCATAGGTTATACGTTATACGTTATACAATATACGTTATACGTTATACGTTATACGTCATAGGTTATACGTTATACGTTATACGTTATACGTTGTACGTTACACGTAATACGTCATACGTTATACGTTATACGTTATACATTATACGTTATACGTTATACGTTATACGTTATACGTTATACGTTGTACTTTATAGGTTATACGTTATACGTTATACGTTATACGTTATAGGTTATACTTTATACGTTAGACGTCATACGTTATACGTTATATGTTGTAGGTTATACGTCATACGTTATACGTTGTACGTTATGCAATATACGTTATACGTTATACGTTATACGTTATACGTTATACGTTATACGATGTACTTTATACGTTATACGTTATACGTTATACGTTATAGGTTATACTTTATACGTTAGACGTCATACGTTATACGTCATAGGTTATACGTTATACGTTATACGTTATACAATATACGTTATACGTTATACGTTATACGTTATAAGTTATACATTATACGTTATACGTTATACGTTATACGTTATACGTTATACGTTGTACTTTATAGGTTATACGTTATACGTTATACGTTATACGTTATAGGTTATACTTTATACGTTAGACGTCATACGTTATACGTTATATGTTGTAGGTTATACGTCATACGTTATACGTTGTACGTTATGCAATATACGTTATACGTTATACGTTATACGTTATACGTTATACGTTATACGTTATACGATGTACTTTATACGTTATACGTTATACGTTATACGTTATAGGTTATACTTTATACGTTAGACGTCATACGTTATACGTCATAGGTTATACGTTATACGTTATACGTTATACAATATACGTTATACGTTATACGTTATACGTTATAAGTTATACGTTATACGTTATACGTTATACGTTATACGTTATACGTTATACCTTATACGTTATACGTCATACGTTATACGTTATACGTTATACGTTATACGTTATACGTTATACGTTATACGTTATACGTTATAGGTTATACTTTATACGTTAGACGTCATACGTTATACGTTATATGTTGTAGGTTATACGTCATACGTTATACGTTGTACGTTATACAATATACGTTATACGTTATACGTTATACGTTATACGTTATACGTTATACGATGTACTTTATACGTTATACGTTATACGTTATACGTTATAAGTTATACGTTATACGTTATACGTCATAGGTTATACGTTATACGTTATACGTTATACGTTATACATTATACGTTATACGTTATACGTCATAGGTTATACGTTATACGTTATGCAATATACGTTATACGTTATACGTTATACGTTATACGTTATACGTTATACGTTATACGTTATACGGTATACGTTATACGTTATACGTTATACGTCATAGGTTATACGTTATACGTTATACGCTATACAATATACGTTATACGTTATACGTTATACGTTATACGTTATACGTTATACGTTATACGTTATACGTTATACGTTATACGTTATACGTTATACGTTATACGTTATACGTCATAGGTTATACGTTATACGTTATACGTTATACGTTGTACGTTACACGTAATACGTCATACGTTATACGTTATACGTTATACATTATACGTTATACGTTATACGTTATACGTTATACGTTGTACTTTATAGGTTATACGTTATACGGTATACGTTATACGTTATACGTTATACGTCATAGGTTATACGTTATACGTTATACGTTATACAATGTACGTTAAACGTTATACGTTATACGTTACACGTTATACGTTATACGTTATACGTTATACGTTATACGTTATACGTTATACGTCATAGGTTATACGTTATACGTTATACGTTATACGTCATAGGTTATACGTTATACGTTATACGTTATACAATATACGTTATACGTTATACGTTATACGTTATACGTTATACGTTATACGTTATAGGTTATACTTTATACGTTAGACGTCATACGTTATACGTCATACTTTATACGTTATATGTTGTACGTTATACGTTATACGTTATACGTTGTACGTTATACAATATACGTTATACGTTATACGTTATACGTTATACGTTATACGTTATACGTTATACGTTATACGTTATACGTTATACGTTATACGGTACACGTTATACGTTATACGTTATACGTCATAGGTTATACGTTATACGTTATACGTTATACAATATACGTTATACGTTATACGTTATACGTTATACGTTATACGTTATACGTTATACGTTATACGTTATACGTTATACGTTATACGTTATACTTTATAAGTTATACGTTATACGTTATACGTTATACGTTATACGTTATACGTTATACGTTATACGTTATACGTTATACGTCATACGTTATACGTTATACGTTATACGTTATACGTTATACGTTATACGTTATAGGTTATACTTTATACGTTAAACGTCATACGTTATACGTTATATGTTGTACGTTATACGTTATACGTTATACGTTGTACGTTATACAATATACGTTATACGTTATACGTTATACGTTATACGTTAAACGTTATACGTTGTACTTTATACGTTATACGTTATACGTTATAGGTTATACGTTATACGTTATACGTCATAGGTTATACGTTATACGTTATACGTTATACGTTATACGTTATACGTTATACGTTATACGTTGTACTTTATACGTTATACGTTATACGTTATAAGTTATACGTTATACGTTATACGTCATAGGTTATACGTTAAACGTTATACGTTATACGTTATACGTTATACGTTGTACTTTATAGGTTATACGTTACACGTTATACGTTATACGTTATACGTTATACGTATACGTTATACGTTATACGTTATACGTTATACGTTATACGTTATACGTTATACGTTATACGTTATACGTTATACGTTATACGTTATACGTTATACGTTATACGTTATACGTTATACGTTATACGTTATACGTTATACAATATACGTTATACGATATACGTTATACGTTATAAGTTATACGTTATACGTTATACGTTATACGTTATACGTTATACGTTATACGTTATACCTTATACGTTATACGTCATACGTTATACGTTATACGTTATACGTTATACGTTATACGTTATACGTTATACGTTATAGGTTATACTTTATACGTTAGACGTCATACGTTATACGTTATATGTTGTACGTTATACGTTATACGTTATACGTTGTACGTTATACAATATACGTTATACGTTATACGTTATACGTTATACGTTATACGTTATACGTTATACGTTATACGTTATACGTTGTACTTTATACGTTATACGTTATACGTTATAAGTTATACGTTATACGTTATACGTCATAGGTTATACGTTAAACGGTATACGTTGTACGTTATACATTATACGTTATACGTTATACGTCATAGGTTATACGTTATACGTTATACAATATACGTTATACGTTATACGTTATACGTTATACCTTATACGTTATACGGTATACGTTATACGTTATACGTTATACGTCATAGGTTATACGTTATACGTTATACGGTATACATTATACGTTATACGTTATACGTCATAGGTTATACGTTATACGTTATACGTTATACAATATACGTTATACGTTATACGTTACACGTTATACGTTATACGTTATACGGTATACGTTATACGTTATACGTTATACGTCATAGGTTATACGTTATACGTTATACGTTATACAATATACGTTAAACGTTATACGTTATACGTTATACGTTATACGTTATACGTTATACGTTATACGTTATACGTTATACGTTATACGTCATAGGTTATACGTTATACGTTATACGTTATACGTTGTACGTTACACGTAACACGTCATACGTTATACGTTATACGTTATACGTTATACGTTATACGTTATACGTTATACGTTATACGTTATACGTTATACGTTATACGTTATACGTCATACGTTATACGTTATACGTTATACGTTATACGTTATACGTTATACGTTATACGTTATACTTCATAGGTCTTACGTTATACGATATACATTATACGGTATACGTTATATGTTGTACGTTATACGTTATTCGTTATACGTTATACGTTATACAATATACGTTATACGTTATACGTTATACGTTATACGTTATACGTTATACGTTATACGTTGTACTTTATACGTTATACGTTATACGTTATAGGTTATACGTTGTACGTTATACGTCATAGGTTATACGTTATACGTCATACGTTATACGTTATACGTTATATGTTATACAATATGCGTTATACGTTATACGTTATATGTTATACGTTATACGTTATACGTTATACGTTATACGTTATACGTTATACGTTATACGTTATACGTTATACGTTATACGTTATACGTTATACGTCATAGGTTATACGTTATACGTTATACGTTATACGTTGTACGTTACACGTAATACTTCATACGTTATACGTTATACGTTATACGTTATACGTTATGCGTTATACGTTATACGTTATACGTTATACGTTATACTTTATAGGTTATACGTTATACGCTATACGTTATACGTTATACGTTATACGTTATACGTTATACGTTATACGTTATACGTTATACGTTATAGGTTATACGTTATACGGTATACGCTATACGTTATACGTCATAGGTTATACGTTATACGTTATACGTTATACGGTATAGGTAATATGTAATACGTTATACGTTATACGTTATACGTTATACGTTAAACGTTATATGTTATACGTTATACGTTATACGTTATACGTTATACGTTATACGTTATACGTTATACGTTATACGTTATACGTTATACGTTATACGTTATACGTTATACGTTATACGTCATACGTTATACGTTATACGTCATAGGTTATACGTTATACGTTATACGTTATACAATATACGTTATACGTTATACGTTATACGTTATACGTTATACGTTATACGTTATAGGTTATACTTTATACGTTAGACGTCATACGTTATACGTCATACTTTATACGTTATATGTTGTACGTTATACGTTATACGTTATACGTTGTACGTTATACAATATACGTTATACGTTATACGTTATACGTTATACGTTATACGTTATACGTTATACGTTATACGTTATACGTTATACGTTATACGGTACACGTTATACGTTATACGTTATACGTCATAGGTTATACGTTATACGTTATACGTTATACAATATACGTTATACGTTATACGTTATACGTTATACGTTATACGTTATACGTTATACGTTATACGTTATACGTTATACGTTATACGTTATACTTTATAAGTTATACGTTATACGTTATACGTTATACGTTATACGTTATACGTTATACGTTATACGTTATACGTTATACGTCATACGTTATACGTTATACGTTATACGTTATACGTTATACGTTATACGTTATAGGTTATACTTTATACGTTAAACGTCATACGTTATACGTTATATGTTGTACGTTATACGTTATACGTTATACGTTGTACGTTATACAATATACGTTATACGTTATACGTTATACGTTATACGTTAAACGTTATACGTTGTACTTTATACGTTATACGTTATACGTTATAGGTTATACGTTATACGTTATACGTCATAGGTTATACGTTATACGTTATACGTTATACGTTATACGTTAAACGTTATACGTTGTACTTTATACGTTATACGTTATACGTTATAGGTTATACGTTATACGTTATACGTCATAGGTTATACGTTATACGTTATACGTTATACGTCATAGGTTATACGTTATACGTTATACGTTATACGTTGTACGTTACACGTAATACGTCATACGTTATACGTTATACGTTATACGTTATACGTTATACGTTATACGTTATACGTTATACGTTATACGTTGTACTTTATAGGTTATACGTTACACGTTATACGTTATACGTTATACGTTATACGTATACGTTATACGTTATACGTTATACGTTATACGTTATACGTTATACGTTATACGTTATACGTTATACGTTATACGTTATACGTTATACGTTATACGTTATACGTTATACGTTATACGTTATACGTTATACGTTATACAATATACGTTATACGATATACGTTATACGTTATAAGTTATACGTTATACGTTATACGTTATACGTTATACGTTATACGTTATACGTTATACCTTATACGTTATACGTCATACGTTATACGTTATACGTTATACGTTATACGTTATACGTTATACGTTATACGTTATAGGTTATACTTTATACGTTAGACGTCATACGTTATACGTTATATGTTGTACGTTATACGTTATACGTTATACGTTGTACGTTATACAATATACGTTATACGTTATACGTTATACGTTATACGTTATACGTTATACGTTATACGTTGTACTTTATACGTTATACGTTATACGTTATAAGTTATACGTTATACGTTATACGTCATAGGTTATACGTTAAACGTTATACGTTGTACGTTATACATTATACGTTATACGTTATACGTCATAGGTTATACGTTATACGTTATACAATATACGTTATACGTTATACGTTATACGTTATACCTTATACGTTATACGGTATACGTTATACGTTATACGTTATGCGTCATAGGTTATACGTTATACGTTATACGGTATACATTATACGTTATACGTTATACGTCATAGGTTATACGTTATACGTTATACGTTATACAATATACGTTATACGTTATACGTTATACGTTATACGTTATACGTTATACGGTATACGTTATACGTTATACGTTATACGTCATAGGTTATACGTTATACGTTATACGTTATACAATATACGTTAAACGTTATACGTTATACGTTATACGTTATACGTTATACGTTATACGTTATACGTTATACGTTATACGTTATACGTCATAGGTTATACGTTATACGTTATACGTTATACGTTGTACGTTACACGTAACACGTCATACGTTATACGTTATACGTTATACGTTATACGTTATACGTTATACGTTATACGTTATACGTTATACGTTATGCGTTATACGTTATACGTCATACGTTATACGTTATACGTTATACGTTATACGTTATACGTTATACGTTATACGTTATACTTCATAGGTCTTACGTTATACGATATACATTATACGGTATACGTTATATGTTGTACGTTATACGTTATTCGTTATACGTTATACGTTATACAATATACGTTATACGTTATACGTTATACGTTATACGTTATACGTTATACGTTATACGTTGTACTTTATACGTTATACGTTATACGTTATAGGTTATACGTTGTACGTTATACGTCATAGGTTATACGTTATACGTCATACGTTATACGTTATACGTTATATGTTATACAATATGCGTTATACGTTATACGTTATATGTTATACGTTATACGTTATACGTTATACGTTATACGTTATACGTTATACGTTATACGTTATACGTTATACGTTATAGGTTATACTTTATACGTTGGACGTCATACGTTATACGTTATATGTTGTACGTCATACGTCATACGTTATACGTTGTACGTTATACAATATACGTTATACGTTATACGTTATACGTTATACGGTATACGTTATACGTTGTACTTTATACGTTATACGTTATACGTTATACGTTATAAGTTATACGTTATACGTTATACGTCATAGGTTATACGTTATACGTTATACGTTATACGTTATACATTATACGTTATACGTTATACGTCATAAGTTATACGTTATACGTTATACAATATACGTTATACGTTATACGTTATACGTTATACGTTATACGGTATACGTTATACGTTATACGTTATACGTCATAGGTTATACGTTATACGTTATACGTTATACAATATACGTTATACGTTATACGTTATACGTTATACGTTATACGTTATACGTTATACGTTATACGTTATACGTTATACGTTATACGTTATACGTTATACGTTATACGTCATAGGTTATACGTTATACGTTATACGGTATACGTTATACGTTATACGTTATACGTCATAGGTTATACGTTATACGTTATACGTTATACAATATACGTTATACGTTATACGTTATACGTTATACAATATACGTTATACGTTATACGTTATACGTTATACGTTATACGTTATACGTTATACGTTATACGTTATACGTTATACGTCATACGTTATACGTTATACGTTATACATTATACGTTATACGTTATACGTTATACGTTATACGTTGTACTTTATAGGTTATACGTTATACGTCATAGGTTATACGTTATACGTTATACGTTACACAATATACGTTATACGTTATACGTTATACTTTATAAGTTATACGTTATACGTTATACGTTAGACGTTATACGTTATACGTTATACGTTATACGTTATACGTTATACGTTATACGTTATACGTTATACGTTATACGTTATACGTTATACGGTATACATTATACGTTATACGTTATACGTCATAGGTTATACGTTATACGTTATACGTTATACAATATACGTTATACGTTATACGTTATACGTTATACGTTATACGGTATACGTTATACGTTATACGTTATACAATATACGTTATACGTTATACGTTATACGTTATACGTTATACGGTATACGTTATACGTTATACGTTATACGTCATAGGTTATACGTTATACGTTATACGTTATACAATGTACGTTAAACGTTATACGTTATACGTTATACGTTATACGTTACACGTTATACGTTATACGTTATACGTTATACGTTATACGTCATAGGTTATACGTTATACGTTATACGTTATACGTTGTACGTTACACGTAATACGTCATACGTTATACGTTATACGTTAAACGTTATACGTTATACGTTATACGTTATACGTTATACGTTATACGTTATACTTTATAGGTTATACGTTATACGTTATACGTTATACGTTATACGTTATACGTTATACGTTATACGTTATACGTTATACGTTATACGTTATACGTTATACGTCATACGTTATACGTTATACGTTATACGTTATACGTTATACGTTATACGTTACACGTTATAGGTTATACTTTATACGTTAGACGTCATACGATATACGTTATATGTTGTACGTTATACGTTATTCGTTATACGTTATACAATATACGTTATATGTTGTACGTTATACGTTATACGTTATACGTTATACGTTATACAATATACGTTATACGTTATACGTTATACGTTATACGTTATACGTTATACGTTGTACTTTATACGTTATACGTTATACGTTATAGGTTATACGTTATACGTTATACGTATAGATTATACGTTATACGTTATACGTTATACGTTATACGTTATACGTTATACGTTGTACTTTATACGTTATACGTTATACGTTATAGGTTATACGTTATACGTCATATGTTATACGTTATACGTTATACTTTATACAATATACGTTATACGATATACGTTATACGTTATGCGTTACACGTTATACGTCATAAGTCTTACGTTATACGTTATACGTTATACTGTATACGTAATATGTAATACGTTATACGTTATACGTTATACGTTTTACGTTATATGTTATACGTTATACGTTATACGTTATACGTTATACGTTATACGTTATACGTTATAGGTTATACGTTATACGTTATACGTTATACATTATACGTTATACGTTATACGTTATACGTTATACGTTATACGTTATACGTTATACGTTTATACGTTATACGTTATACGTTATACGTTATACGTTATACGTTATACGTTATACGTTATACGTTATACGTTACACGTTATACGTTATACGTTATACGTTATACGTTATACGTTATACGTTATACGTTATACGTTATACGTTATACGTTATACGTTATACTTCATAGGTCTTACGTTATACGATATACATTATACGGTATACGTAATATGTAATACGTTATACGTTATACGTTATACGTTATACGTTATACGTTATACGTTATACGTTATACGTTATACGTTAGACGTTATACGTTATACGTTATACGTTATACGTTATACGTTATACGTTACACGTTATACGTTATACGTTATACGTTATACGTTATACGTTATACGTTTTACGTTATACGTTATACGTTATACGTCATACGTTATACGTTATACGTTATACGTTATACGTTATACGTTATACCTTATAGGTAATACTTTATACGTTAGACGTCATACGTTATACGTTATATGTTGTACGTTATACGTTATTCGTTATACGTTATACAATATACGTTATATGTTATACGTTATACGTTATACGTTATACGTTATACGTTGTACTTTATACGTTATACGTTATACGTTATAGGTTATACGTTATACGGTATACGTTATACGTTATACGTTATACGTCATAGGTTATACGTTATACGTTATACGTTATACAATGTACGTTAAACGTTATACGTTATACGTTATACGTTATACGTTATACGTTATACGTTATACGTTATACGTTATACGTTATACGTTATACGTTATACGTCATAGGTTATACGTTATACGTTATACGTTATACGTTGTACGTTACACGTAATACGTCATACGTTATACGTTATACGTTATACGTTATACGTTATACGTTATACGTTATACGTTATACGTTATACGTTATACGTTATACGTTATACGTTGTACGTTATACTTTATAGGTTATACGTTATACGTTATACGTTATACGTTATACGTTATACGTTATACGTTATACGTTATACGTTATACGTTATACGTTATACGTTATACGTTATACGTTATACGTTATACGTTATACGTTATACGTTATACGTTATACGTTATACGTTATACGTTATACGTTATACGTTATACGTTATACGTTATACGTCATACGTTATACGTTATACGTTATACGTTAAACGTTATATGTTATACGTTATACGTTATACGTTATACGTTATACGTTATACGTTATACGTTATACGTTATACGTTATACGTTATACGTTATACGTTATACGTTATACGTCATACGTTATACGTTATACGTTATACGTTATACGTTATACGTTATACGTTATAGGTTATACTTTATACGTTAGACGTCATACGTTATACGTCATAGGTTATACGTTATACGTTATACGTTATACAATATACGTTATACGTTATACGTTATACGTTATAAGTTATACGTTATACGTTATACGTTATACGTTATACGTTATACGTTATACCTTATACGTTATACGTCATACGTTATACGTTATACGTTATACGTTATACGTTATACGTTATACGTTATACGTTATACGTTATAGGTTATACTTTATATGTTAGACGTCATACGTTATACGTTATATGTTGTAGGTTATACGTCATACGTTATACGTTGTACGTTATACAATATACGTTATACGTTATACGTTATACGTTATACGTTATACGTTATACGTTATACGATGTACTTTATACGTTATACGTTATACGTTATACGTTATAAGTTATACGTTATACGTTATACGTCATAGGTTATACGTTATACGTTATACGTTATACGTTATACGTTACACGTTATACGTTATACGTTATACGTTATACGTTATACGTTATACGTTATACGTTATACGTTATACGTTATACGTTATACGTTATACTTCATAGGTCTTACGTTATACGATATACATTATACGGTATACGTAATATGTAATTTGTTATACGTTATACGTTATACGTTATACGTTATACGTTATACGTTATACGTTATACGTTATACGTTAGACGTTATACGTTATACGTTATACGTTATACGTTATACGTATACGTTACACGTTATACGTTATACGTTATACGTTATACGTTATACGTTATACGTTTTACGTTATACGTTATACGTTATACGTCATACGTTATACGTTATACGTTATACGTTATACGTTATACGTTATACGTTATAGGTTATACTTTATACGTAGACGTCATACGTTATACGTTATATGTTGTACGTTATACGTTATTCGTTATACGTTATACAATATACGTTATATGTTATACGTTATACGTTATACGTTATACGTTATACGTTGTACTTTATACGTTATACGTTATACGTTATAGGTTATACGTTATACGGTATACGTTATACGTTATACGTTATACGTCATAGGTTATACGTTATACGTTATACGTTATACAATGTACGTTAAACGTTATACGTTATACGTTATACGTTATACGTTATACGTTATACGTTATACGTTATACGTTATACGTTATACGTTATACGTCATAGGTTATACGTTATACGTTATACGTTATACGTTGTACGTTACACGTAATACGTCATACGTTATACGTTATACGTTATACGTTATACGTTATACGTTATACGTTATACGTTATACGTTATACGTTATACGTTATACGTCATACGTTATACGTTATACGTTATACGTATACGTTATACGTTATACGTTATACGTTATACGTTATACGTTATACGTTATACGTTATACGTTATACGTTATACGTTATACGTTATACGTTATACGTTATACGTTATACGTTATACGTTATACGTTATACGTTATACAATATACGTTATACGATATACGTTATACGTTATAAGTTATACGTTATACGTTATACGTTATACGTTATACGTTATACGTTATACGTTATACCTTATACGTTATACGTCATACGTTATACGTTATACGTTATACGTTATACGTTATACGTTATACGTTATACGTTATAGGTTATACTTTATACGTTAGACGTCATACGTTATACGTTATATGTGTACGTTATACGTTATACGTTATACGTTGTACGTTATACAATATACGTTATACGTTATACGTATACGTTATACGTTATACGTTATACGTTATACGTTGTACTTTATACCCCCTAGGCCGCCCTTGTAATTCGTTTCGAGCATCAGAACTGCGAAAATTTTGAGTTTCTCAAGCGTTTCTTACTTCCAAACTGCCATATCTCGCGAACGGATTGACCAATCCGCAAAATTTCTGTTGCATCTGAAAGTAGAAACTCGCCCGATTACAAATATATGCGTACTTTTCCCCTAGTCCGTTATAGTTATTCGTTTCGAGCATCAGAACTGCGAAAATTTTTAGTTTCTCAAGCGTTTCTTACCTCCAAACTGCCATATCTAGCGAACGAATTGACCAATCCGCAAAATTTCTGTTGCATCTGAAGGTAGAAACTCGCCCGATTATAACGGTATGCGTACTCTTCCCCTAGGCCGTTCAAGTTATTCGTTTCGTGCATCAGAACTGCGAAATTTGAGTTTCTCAAGCGTTCCTTACTTCCAAACTGCCATATCTCGCGAACGGATTGACCAATCCGCAAAATTTCTGTTGCATCTGAAGGTAGAATCTCGCCCGATTACAACGGTATGCGTACTTTTCCCCTAGGCCGTTCTAGTTATTCGTTTCGAGCATCAGAACTGCGAAAATTTTGAGTTTCTCAAGCGTTTCTTACCTACAAACTGCCACATCTCGCGAACGGATGGACCAATCCGCAAAATTTCTGATGCATCTGAAAGCAGAAACTCGCCGATTACAACACTATGCGTACTTTTCCCCTAGGCCGTTCTAGTTGTTCGTTTCGAGCATCAGAACTGCGAAAATTTTGAGTTTCTCAAGCGTTTCTTACCTCCAAACTGCCATATCTCGCGAACGGATTGACCAATCCGCAAAATTTCTGTTGCATCTGAAAGTAGAAACTCGCCCGATTACAACTGTATGCGTACTTTTCCCCTAGTCCGTTATAGTTATTCGTTTCGAGCATCAGAACGGCGAAAATTTTTTGTTTCTCAAGCGTTTCTTACCTCCAAACTGCCATATCTCGCGAACGAATTGACCAATCCGCAAAAATTTCTGTTGCATCTTGAAAGTAGAAACTCGCCCGATTACAACGGTATGCGTACTTTTCCCTAGGCCGTTCTAGTTATGCTTGTCGAGCATCAGAACTGCGAAAA